>NC_092160.1:22492500-23697500 GCF_045791955.1 Oncorhynchus clarkii lewisi | reverse complement strand
CTCTCTCATACCTCTCTCTCTCATACCTCTCTCTCTCCTACCCTTCTCTCTCTCCTACACCTCTCTCTCTCTCTCCTACACCTCTCTCTCTCTCCTACACCTCTCTCTCTCCTACACCTCTCTCTCTCTCTCCTACACCTCTCTCTCTCTCCTACACCTCTCTCTCTCTCCTACACCTCTCTCTCTCTCTCCTACACCTCTCTCTCTCTCCTACACCTCTCTCTCTCTCCTACACCTCTCTCTCTCTCTCTCCTACACCTCTCTCTCTCTCTCCTACACCTCTCTCTCTCTCTCCTACACCTCTCTCTCTCTCGCCTACCCCTCTCTCTCTCTCTCCTACCTCTCTCGCTCTCCTACCTCTCTCTCTCGCGCTCCTACCTCTCTCTCGCGCTCCTACCTCTCTCTCGCGCTCCTACCTCTCTCTCGCTCTCCTACCTCTCTCTCGCTCTCCTACCTCTCTCTCGCTCTCCTACCTCTCTCTCGCTCTCCTACCTCTCTCTCGCTCTCCTACCTCTCTCTCGCTCTCCTACCTCTCTCTCTCGCCTACCCCTCTCTCTCTCCTACCCCTCTCTCGCTCCTACCCCTCTCTCGCTCCTACCCCTCTCTCGCTCCTACCCCTCTCTCGCTCCTACCCCTCTCTCGCTCGCCTACCTCTCTCCTACGTCTCTCTCTCCTACCTCGCTCTCTCTCCTACCTCTCTCTCTCCTACCTCTCTCTCTCCTACCTCTCTCTCTCCTACCTCTCTCTCCTACCTCTCGCTCTCTTTCTCCTACCTCTCTCTCTCGCTCTCCTATCTCTCTTTCTCTCTCCTACCTCTCTCTCTCTCTCTCTCGCCTACCCCTCTCTCTCGCCTACCCCTCTCTCTCGCCTACCCCTCTCTCTCTCTCCTACCCCTCTCTCGCTCCTACCCCTCTCTCGCTCCTACCCCTCTCTCGCTCCTACCCCTCTCTCGCTCCTACCCCTCTCTCGCTCGCCTACCTCTCTCTCTCCTACCTCTCTCTCCTACCTCTCTCTCTCTTTCTCCTACCTCTCTCTCTCTTTCTCCTACCTCTCTCTCTCGCTCTCCTATCTCTCTTTCTCTCTCCTACCTCGCTCTCCTACCTCGCTCTCCTACCTCGCTCTCCTACCTCTCTCTCGCTCTCCTACCTCTTTTTCTCTCTCATACCTCTCTCTCTCCTACCCTTCTCTCTCTCCTACACCTCTCTCTCTCTCTCCTACACCTCTCTCTCTCTCTCCTACACCTCTCTCTCTCTCTCCTACACCTCTCTCTCTCTCTCCTACACCTCTCTCTCTCTCTCCTACACCTCTCTCTCTCGCCTACCTCTCTCCTACCTCGCTCTCTCTCTCTCTCTCTCCTACCTCTCTCGCTCTCCTACCTCTCTCTCGCTCTCCTACCTCTCTCTCCTACCTCTCTTTCTCTCTCCTACCTCTTTTTCTCTCTCCTACCTCTCTCCTACCTCGCTCTCTCCCTCTCTCTCCCTCTTTCTCCCTTTGTCTCTCCTACCTCTCTCTCTCTCTCCTACCTCTCTCTCTCTCCTACCTCTCTCTCCCTCTTTCTCTTTGTCTCTCCTACCTCTCTCTCTCTCCTACCTTTCTCTCTCCTACCTCTCTCTCTCGCCTACCCCTCTCCCTCTCGCCTACCCCTCTCTCTCTCTCTTTCCCTCTCTCTCTCAATGGAACTTCCCTCATTTCCCGGCAGTGGTATCATTGGTGACCCTGTGCCGTCTCCTTATTGAAGAGAAGTCTGGATTACGCCAGCTTTTACATGCCCTGGTTAGTTCCAATTGTATGGTGGAAAAAAGGGTCCTATGAAGAGGGAGTAGAGCCAAGCTACTGGAATGCCAAGACCAATGGCTCCCTAAGCCAACGCCAGCATGTGGAATAGATTGTTGCTGTCCGGGATAGTTATTCCTGTGTTGTCAGTGATTGTGTGGGCTACTTAAATGGCCAATTTTATCCTTGTTGTGTCAGTCACCTCCAGTAAGTTGTCACTCAGCATTGAGCTTGTGAAATGCTCAACAAGTCGACTTTTTCAGACCTTTTGGTCAACGCACGATTTCAGAGTCGCAGGCTTAAGTTTACTGAAAGTATAAGGACACTGCAACCTATGTAGAAAGCGTTGGCCTCCAAGGTATTTGGGGTATTTCAGTCTAATGAAGATCTGTCCTATTCAGCCACTTGAGAAACAGCTGCCAAGATGACTCCTCACTGCTGCCTACATACAGACTCCAAATCATTGGCCACTTTAATAAATGGATCACTAGTCACTTTAATAATTCCACTTTAATAATGTTTACATATCTTGCTCTACTAATCTCATATGTATATACTGTATTCAATACCATCTATTGCATCTTGCCTATGCCGCTCGGTCATAGCTCATCCATATTTATATGTACATATGCTTATTCCATCCCTTTACTTAGATTTGTGTGTATTGGGTAGTTGTTGTGGAATTGTTAGATTACTTGTTAGATATTACTGCACTGTCGGAACTAGAAGCACAAGCATTTAGCCATACTTGCATTAACATCTGCTAACCATGTGTATGTGACCAATACAATTTGATTTGATGATCTGTCCTATTCAGCCACTTGAGAAACAGCTGCCTAGATGATGACTCTTCAATCTAATGAAGATCTGTCCTATTCAGCCACATGAGAAACAGCTGCCAAGATGACTCCTCTTCAGCTATTGTATTTGGGATAGACCTTACAATACTCTACAGTGGAGTTGCAACATAATGATTGACTGAAATTGGGCATATTTTGATGCCGCAAAAAGTTGAAATAGCCTATGCTTGACTGTTTTGACTAATGTAGATAACAGGTTTAATTGTAGTCCCCTGTGTGTTCCATATGACTTTTCTGCCCTTTTATTTTTGACGTATTGTTGGCAACTTGAAATATATCAGAAAATACATGGCAGTAGATTATATGAATGCTCTGTGGACGTAAAGAAACAATTTATTTAAAATTCTATAACCTTCAGTGATAGTCAAGTAGTACATAAAATGAATTCACCACAGGAAGACTTAGGAAGCCCCACTGTTCCATTATCCCTCCATGTTTATGTAAGCACACTGCTCTAAAGATAGCTAATAGACATCCAGCACTTTTTTTCTTGTCCTCATCCATCAAAATGAATTAAACTTGGCATGTCAAGTCTGTGCTGTAAATTCCCATGGTTTTAAGACTAGCCTAGTGACATGGAGAGATGGAGTTTTCTTATTTTGTGCAGTGGCAATTAGAAGCTGTAGTTAGGATGTATGACTCGTCTACCCAGACACCTGTTTTCTTAATTCACTTGGATTTTTACAGTCAGGCAGGCCTTGATAGCTTTGCGAGACAGCAGAGGTAATTGCTTTAGCTTACCTCAAATTAATTACAATTGCTAGGGTAAACGTCTTCCCAAGCAGTGTACTCTTTAAAAAAAAATATATATATATATATTTTTTTTTTTAAATAGAAAAGTCATGGGCCCAGTTCATTTGGAGTTATGAATAGGCATAGTTGTTATACAGAACACCACTCCAACTCCAACACTCAGACTTGTTCATAAGGCTTGAATTCAACTTATTTAGTCGTTTTAATGGCAGGAAAAGGGTCTTAGCATGATCTCTCTCTGTTTCAGACATCACTCGCCACCCGGTTTGCGCAAGAGGCCTTTGGGAAACAGTACAAACAGACCATTGGCCTGGATTTCTTTCTGAAGAGAATAACTTTGCCAGGTAAGACACCTTCATCCTTTGGTTATTTCTGAAGAGAATAACTGCCAGGTAAAACACCTTCATTCTTTGGTTATTTCCTAAGAGAATAACTGGCAGGTAAGACACCTTCATCCTTTGGTTATTTCCTAAGAGAATAACTGCCAGGTAAAACATCTTCTTCCTTTGGTTATTTCCTGAGAGAATAACTTTGCCAGGTAAGACACCTTCATCCTTTGGTTATTTCTGAAGATAATAACTGCCAGGTAAGACACCTTCATCCTTTGGTTATTTCCTAAGAGAATAACTGCCAGGTAAGACACCTTCATCCGTTGGTTATTTCCTAAGAGAATAACTGCCAGGTAAGACACCTTCATCCTTTGGTTATTTTCTAAGAGAATAACTGCCAGGTAAGACACCTTCATCCTTTGGTTATTTCCTAAGAGAATAACTTTGCCAGGTAAGACACCTTCATCCTTTGGTTATTTCTGAAGATAATAACTGCCAGGTAAAACACCTTCATCATTTGGTTATTTCCTAAGAGAATAACTGCCAGGTAAGACACCTTCATCCGTTGGTTATTTCCTAAGAGAATAACTGCCAGGTAAGACACCTTCATCCTTTGGTTATTTCTGAAGAGAATAACTACCAGGTAAGACACCTTCATCCTTTGGTTATTTCTGAAGAGAATAACTACCAGGTAAGACACCTTCATCCTTTGGTTATTTCCTAAGAGAATAACTGCCAGGTAAAACATCTTCTTCCTTTGGTTATTTCCTAAGAGAATAACTGCCAGGTAAGACACCTTTCTGAAGAGAATAACTGCCAGGTAAAACAAATTCATCCTTTGGTTATTTCCTAAGAGAATAACTGCCAGGTAAAACACCTTCATCCTTTGGTTATTTCTGAAGAGAATAACTGCCAGGTAAGACACCTTCATCCTTTGAGCGTGCCGGCCTGCTCTGTACCATACCACAGATACAGACACACATTCACGCAGGCACTCACATTCTCAGTTTTGTTTTTACCTTAGCACTACACAGTGGATTAAAATTATCAAAGCTTGATGATTAGTTTATTATTTGTATCAGCTGTTTAGTGCTGGGCAAAAACCCAAACGTCTTGAGGACCGAGTTTGGGAAACCCTGCATTAGAGGCACCTTGATGTAAGATGCTGCAGTGTCTGACTTTAATTTTCTTGAATTCTGTTTATGAAACGTGCATATCTAAAAGTATTCCGACATTATTAAAGTAGCCTACTTGGAATTTATTACTTTTCTTTTTACAAAAGCTGTATGTGAATTTGAGTTTGTGCACAATTTAACTTAAAAAAAATATATATATATTTTTACACAAAGCTTTAGAATTTCTGAATTTATTTTCAAATTGATACAAAATGTGTTGTTGCATTTTGTATTTTCCTTCCCCAGTGTTTCATGGTAAAACCGAACAATTTTGTTCCTCAGGTTATCTCAGGACTTTCAATGTGTCTTTCTTGGTAGCACCACATTGTGGAGAGTCTGCCACTTCTCATCCTTATTCATTCTGAAAGCTGTTCTCTCTAGGGCAAACACCAGGATTTTTTCCCCTCCATGAAGCCAATGGACAGCTTATGTCCAGAGAGGCGAGCCTTACACATAATTCTGTGGGCACAGTACAGAGTAAATACATTTAGCATTTTTATATTCATATCCCGGGGTTCAACTGATCTTTGTTCTGAACCACATAAAACATTCATGTTCTTATTTGTTTACTTTCAAACCCACGGAAATAAAGCCTCGCTCTGTATCCTCTTAGATGTGTAAAATAAATGTTTATTGACTAATGTTATATTTAGACTAAAGCCCCCCATTTTCACTTCCTACCATATGGCATGGGGATTTTCAGCATTTTAAATTGCATATTTAAAATGGTGCCAAGGCATAAAGCTGCAAAAGTCTGCAAAGTAGCTCCATTCTTTTATGACTAATAAAATAACATTTAAGCAAGGGTGGATTAAGTACTAAAATAAATATATGATAACTTGAAACTTACATTTAGTCCTATATTCAGTTACAGTTGGTAATAGTAGGAGAAAGAAAACATGAATGTTTTAGTAGAGATAATTAGGCAGACCTTAGTGAAATAGGGAAAGGCAAGGCTTCAATGAGACATCGCACAAATAATTCCAATCTTAGTTGTGATTCTGGTAAAAATAGTTGAGAACCATTACTTATCTGCAGCACGGCAAGACGTGTGTGTGTGTGTGTGTGTGTGTGTGTGTGTGTGTGTTTTATTTATATATATAAAATAGTAGACGTTGGTTCAACACGAGTTGTAAAATGGCACATTTTCTGGGGGATTGGGTTCTCTTGACCTGATGAAGAGGATGGCTGTGTTTGCCATTTGGGTGGTCCTGAGCTTCGTTAGGACCTACGCCCGCCTTCGACTGGATGTGTTGTGTGGCTCTCTGGGGCTCTATGGGGTCTCCAAGATGGGGGGAGAGTATAGCCGGCGCTGGCCCCTCTCACCGTGAAGGCCCAGCTTGTCAAACTTAATGTACATTTTCCAACGCGTGGTGAGGTGAGGCCGATTGGCACACAAACTTCTCTTTGTGTGCTTTTAACAATACCTCTTCCAGATGTCTCATGTTTGGTCTGTGAATTAATACTTATCAAAATGGTGATGTTTTGATAGTGTTTTTATTGGGTTCCACTGAACAGTGCTAATAGCTAATGAAGACTACTAAAAACACAAAAACAGCCACTAACTCACCACGTAAGCAGGGAAACTTTGGGTCTGTTGAGTCTTTTAAACAGAAATAAAGTTTGTGTCTGACTGCAGGGGATGGGTGGGGATAGCTCGTATGCTGTAACACCAAGGGCAATTATTCATTGCACTCTTCAATGTAGCTTTACATTGACACTGTATAGTCTAGATGTAGTCACTGTGAACACTCGCGCTTCCTTCCTCGGAGAAGCAGGGACTTGTGTGGTGGGGGTCAGCTCGTCCAGCCGTATCCACACTGTACGCTCGGCTCGCCATAAGCGCACTAGGCCAATGAAGGGCCCTCATCACACCGACAAACTCCTCACTGTCTGGTCTTCTTTTCTTTTCTCAACCACCCCTTTCATTTTCCAGAGGAGGAAAATATTTATTTAGATTTGGTTTTGTACCCCTTCGCTCTCTCTCCCTCTCCCCACCTCCCTCTTATATAAATTGGGACAGTAGTCTTCTTTTGCTTATTATTTTGTGTTTAATTATCTGTATTTTTCTTAACACCACATATTTCTCCTTACTCTCCTCGACTTGGCAGAGAACGACACAATGCAAACAGCTATTCCCAGGCTAATAAGTGCTCGTTTTTTTTCCGGCCAGGGGTATTGAGAATGTTTAAATTACAGGGTAAGCATACCTATTCATCCCCCTGAATCTCTCCTCTGGATATTCTTGGATTTGGAGTGTGTGTGTGACCTGCCAGAGGCGAGCGGTTAAAAATTAAAGATTAATCTATGATTTATTGTTTCCAATATGTACATGAACAAAGTCAACGTTTTATTACAGAAATCCCTCTCCCAAAATATAGGCTCCAGTTACGACTGACTCGTGATTTCCCAAAGATTATGAGCTTTGTTAAAACAAACGCCTATAAAAGGAACCAAAACAACCGAGATGGAAAGCTCACAAATTACAGTACAATTGAATTTGTCTTCTCTTGTCACGTTGTTTTCCAGTTGATCGACTTACGTTCACTTTTTAGTCAGAAGTTGATGATATGAAAAAGAAGCTAACATGGCAAGCCAAACGTTGATAGTTTTGTAATATGTGGGCTGCATTGCAGCAGCTTTTGTTTGAGACATTGAAGTCATTTAATAGTTTCTAATGATTTTAAGTTTCTCCATTTCCTCTTCCCTCAGGCAACTTGAATGTTACCCTGCAAGTGTGGGATATTGGAGGTCAAACGATTGGAGGGAAAATGCTGGATAAATATGTCTATGGTGCTCAGGTACTGTAACACACACACACAATAAACACTGAGGTGGTCTGTCGTAGTTCACGTTAGAGCTCTGAACTTTTTAACTGTACAAATGTACAATGTAATAGTGTTTCCCTATTAGGCTTGGGTAGTTAATAAGCCTTTATGATAATATTAGTGCAACAGGACCAAGTTTTGCTACTTAGCTGGTCATATGGACTAGACTATGTACAGTATGAGGGGGAGTAAGAAACACCTTTCTCTCTTTCTCCCTTCCCCCGCTCTAACTTCATTATTTATTAACAAAATAAGCATATTTACAAATGATTGTGAATAGAGCGAGGTTTGTGTTGACACTGCAATAACACGTGTGTGGGAGTGTTATGTTTGTGCTTTTGCCTCATTCCGCTAAGCAACATCCCTAACTTGTTGTTGCTATATAGGCTACCATTATCTGTCACCCAAAGCCACAGTCTACGCTCTCAAAGCTGCACTTGTTTGATGAGGTATAGATATAGCTATAGATCTGGTTTACCTGAAGAGCATGGGGCCTGTGTGGGATGTAGAGACCGAGACAACACTTGAGGCTGTTGGTGGGTGTGTAGGTCGGTCATGTCTGTACTGTAATACCTCCTCAGACGCCCTGCCCGCTCACTCACACACAACAACAATGTGTCGTCCATCAATGCCACATTGGAATACTTTGCTCTGCGGGTTTCTCACCAGAGCTTTATGGGGCTTTCACGACCATTGTTCGACGCGCCACGGGCGACAATCAATCATTGTCATTGGTAGCGACGCACTGTAATTGTAACTGACACAAACTGTCGTCACCGGCCTTGTGTTGTGACATTGCGTGTCCCGGACCAGACGCTTCCTGAAGAAAAAGGAGCTGCAATTCTGTTTCATGATGATGCAATCAAAGGCGAAGTAGTCTATTTATTTTGGCTCCTTTTCATATTCTATAGTCTTTTGGAATGGTAAAGAGAGAAATGGACACAATGTTGGCACTTGAGGCTTTTGTTTTTAACATGTACACTGAAGTGTTTCATCTTTGTTTACATATCAACTAGTACAGACGCCAGCTTTAACGGTCTGGTTACTCCGATGGGCACCTTTTGTGCTTTGCTATAGGACTACTTCCGTTTTTGTACCTATGCTGACAATACTTACAAATTATTTTGACGAAGAGAGGGGGATGAGACCTCCTTCATAACCACACGTATATTACCCTCTTTTATTTGTAAGCACAGACAACAGAGCCAATTTTGTGGCCAGGGAACCTAACCTAACCCCCCTTACCTTCCTATGCTTGTTTGACTGGATGGACAAAACTCTGCGGTTCCCCTCGCCCCGATGTCCACAAACAGACAAATTAGAGCGTAGGCATAGTGGTTCGGCTGTATGTTCTTAGAATGTCTCTCTGCATCTGTAACAGCGATCTAGATCTTTAATGCCATGACTAACTTAGAGAGAGCTGAGGAGGTGCGAACTCCTTGGGGAGTGTGTGTTTTGAGATGGATGGGGGTAGGAAGAGGACTGTCTTTTCTCAGACACTAGTGCCACCTGCTGTTCACACTCAACCTCTCTGTCATGTTTGTTCTCATCTTATGTCAAATTGAATTTGTTTTGGGATGTTGTGATTACATAATTTCAGATTTTCCATGGTATTGTTTTTCAGGGTGTTCTTCTAGTGTACGACATTACAAACTTCCAGAGCTTTAAGAATCTGGAGGACTGGTACGGCATGGTCAAGAAGGCCAATGAAGAGTGTGACGTACAGCCTGTGGTCTCCCTGGTGGGAAACAAAAGTGAGTATCGCTGACGCACCTGCACGCACACATGCAGGTGCAGGTAGCCTAGTGGTTATGAGTGTTGGGCCAGTAACTGAAGGTCGCTGGTTTGAATCCCCGAGCCAGCAAGGTGGAAAAATCGGTTAACCCCCAACAACAACTGCTCCCCGGGTGATGACGTGGACTTTGATTAAGGCAGCCCCTGCACCGATCTGATTTAGAGGGGTTGGATTAAATGCGGAAGACACGTTTCGGTTGAATGCATTCAGTTGTGCAACTGACTAGGTATCCACTTTCCCCCTTTCTTTTCTTCTGCTCATAGACCATGCTGTTACACATCATAAAAGGGACTGAAGGCTAAGCAGATGAGTCAACCATAATGTATGAACACAGAGAGCTGTGAAGACAATGTCTTTTTCAGTGCAGTAAAGAAAAATCACTTTTTCTCTGCCGGACCATTTTTTTATATATTTTTTCACTTTTCTTGACACTGCATCATTTAGCAGTACAGCAGCAACCATATTACTGCACCCAGCTCTATTCTGCAGTACAGCAGCAACCATATTACTGCACCCAGCTCTATTCTGCATTACAGCAGCAACCATATTACTGCACCCAGCTCTATTCTGCAGTACAGCAGCAACCATATTACTGCACCCAGCTCTATTCTGCAGTACAGCAGCAACCATATTACTGCACCCAGCTCTATTCTGCAGTACAGCAGCAACCATATTACTGCACCCAGCTCTATTCTGCAGTACAGCAGCAACCATATTACTGCACCCAGCTCTATTCTGCATTACAGCAGCAACCATATTACTGCACCCAGCTCTATTCTGCAGTACAGCAGCAACCATATTACTGCACCCAGCTCTATTCTGCATTACAGCAGCAACCATATTACTGTACCCAGCTCTATTCTGCAGTACAGCAGCAACCATATTACTGCACCCAGCTCTATTCTGCAGTACAGCAGCAACCATATTACTGCACCCAGCTCTATTCTGCAGTACAGCAGCAACCATATTACTGCACCCAGCTCTATTCTGCAGTACAGCAGCAACCATATTACTGCACCCAGCTCTATTCTGCATTACAGCAGCAACCATATTACTGCACCCAGCTCTATTCTGCATTACAGCAGCAACCATATTACTGCACCCAGCTCTATTCTGCATTACAGCAGCAACCATATTACTGCACCCAGCTCTATTCTGCAGTACAGCAGCAACCATATTACTGCACCCAGCTCTATTCTGCATTACAGCAGCAACCATATTACTGCACCCAGCTCTATTCTGCATTACAGCAGCAACCATATTACTGCACCCAGCTCTATTCTGCAGTACAGCAGCAACCATATTACTGCACCCAGCTCTATTCTGCAGTACAGCAGCAACCATATTACTGCACCCAGCTCTATTCTGCAGTACAGCAGCAACCATATTACTGCACCCAGCTCTATTCTGCAGTACAGCAGCAACCATATTACTGCACCCAGCTCTATTCTGCATTACAGCAGCAACCATATTACTGCACCCAGCTCTATTCTGCATAACAGCAGCAACCATATTACTGCACCCAGCTCTATTCTGCATTACAGCAGCAACCATATTACTGCACCCAGCTCTATTCTGCATTACAGCAGCAACCATATTACTGCACCCAGCTCTATTCTGCAGTACAGCAGCAACCATATTACTGCACCCAGCTCTATTCTGCAGTACAGCAGCAACCATATTACTGCACCCAGCTCTATTCTGCATAACAGCAGCAACCATATTACTTCACCCAGCTCTATTCTGCATTACAGCAGCAACCATATTACTGCACCCAGCTCTATTCTGCAGTACAGCAGCAACCATATTACTGCACCCAGCTCTATTCTGCATTACAGCAGCAACCATATTACTGCACCCAGCTCTATTCTGCAGTACAGCAGCAACCATATTACTGCACCCAGCTCTATTCTGCATTACAGCAGCAACCATATTACTGCACCCAGCTCTATTCTGCAGTACAGCAGCAACCATATTACTGCACCCAGCTCTATTCTGCAGTACAGCAGCAACCATATTACTGCACCCAGCTCTATTCTGCAGTACAGCAGCAACCATATTACTGCACACAGCTCTATTCTGCATTACAGCAGCAACCATATTACTGTACCCAGCTCTATTCTGCAGTACAGCAGCAACCATATTACTGCACCCAGCTCTATTCTGCAGTACAGCAGCAACCATATTACTGCACCCAGCTCTATTCTGCAGTACAGCAGCAACCATATTACTGCACCCAGCTCTATTCTGCATTACAGCAGCAACCATATTACTGTACTCAGCTCTATTCTGCAGTACAGCAGCAACCATATTACTGTACCCAGCTCTATTCTGCATTACAGCAGGTACCATATTACTGCACCCAGCTCTATTCTGCATTACAGCAGCAACCATATTACTGTACCCAGCTCTATTCTGCATTACAGCAGCAACCATATTACTGTACCCAGTTCTATTCTGCATTACAGCAGGTACCATATTACTGCACCCAGCTCTATTCTGCAGTACAGCAGGTACCATATTACTGTACCCAGCTCTATTCTGCATTACAGCAGCAACCATATTACTGTACCCAGCTCTATTCTGCAGTACAGCAGGTACCATATTACTGTACCCAGCTCTATTTAGCAGTACAACAGCGACCATATTACTGCACCCAGCTCTATTTTGCAGTACAACAGCGACCATATTACTGTACCCAGTACGATATACTGCTTTCTCGGGAACAGGCCCAGATCCCTGTGGTTTGTGTGAAGAGGAGGCGGAGAAAAAGGGTCCGGAGGGCGGGCTGCCTTCTGAGAATTCGTAGGTGATCGTAAAAACACCCACTTCCTTCCATTCTTCTAGCAAATGTACAATCTTTGGACAATAAAATAGATGAAAGTCGCGGAAGATTAAGCTACCAACGGGACATTCAAAACTGTAATATCTTATGCTTCACGGAGTCGTGGCTGAATGATGACACTATCAACATACAGCTGGCAGGTTATACGCGGTGTCTGGTAAGACGAAGGACTATGTATTTTTGTAAATAACAGCTGGTGCACGATATCTAAGGAAGTCTTGAGCTATTGCTCGCCTGAGGTAGTGTGGTCTACAGCTTATCATGAGATTCTTGATCTACCTAGAGAGTTTATCTGTATTTTTCGTAGCTGTTTACATACAACTACAGTCAGAGGCTGGCGCTGAGACCGCATTGAATGAGCTGTATTCCGCCATAAGCAAACAAGAAAACGGTCAACCAGAGGCGGAGCTCCTAGTAGCCGGGGACTTTAATGCAGGGAAACTTAAATCAATTTTACCAAATTTCTGTCAGCATGTTAAATGTGCAACCAGAGGGGGAAAAAAACTCTGGACCACCTTTGCTCCACACACAGAGATGCATACAAAGCTCTCCCTCGCCTTCCATTTGGCAAGTCTCACCATAATTGTATCCTCCTGATTCCTGCTAACAAGCAAAAATTAAAGCAGGAAGCACCAATGACTAGATCAATAAAAAGTGGTCATATGACGCACATGCTAAGCTACAGGACTGTTTTGCTAGCAAAGACTGGAATATGTTTTCGGGATTCCTCCAATGGCATTGAGGAGTACACCACATCAGTCACTTCGTCAATAAGTGTATCGATGAAGTCGTCCCCACAGTGACCGTACGTACATACCGGAAGCCATGGATTACAGGCAACATCCAAACTGAGCTAAAGGTTAGACCTTCCGCTTTCAAGGAGCGGGACTCTAACCCGGAAGCTTATAAGAAATCCTGCTATGCTTTCCGATGAACCATCAAACAGGCAAAGCGTCAATACAGGACTAAGATCGAATCGTACTACACCGGCTCTGATGCTCGTCGGATGTGGCAGGGCTTGCAAACCATTACAGACTACAAAGGGAAGCACAGCCGAGAGCTGCCCAGCTACATGAGCCTACCAGACGAGCTAAACTACTTCTATGCTCGCTTCAAGGCCAATAACGCTGAAACATGCATGAGAGCACCTGCTGTTCCGGAAGACTGTGTGATCACACTCTCCGCAGCCAATGTGAGTAAGACCTTTAAACAGGTTAACATTCAAGGTCGAAGGGCCAGACGGATTACCAGGACTTGAACTGTGAGCATGCGCTGACCAACTGGCAAGTGTCTTCACAGAAATTTTCGACCTCTCCCTGTCTGAGTCTGTAATACCAACATGTTTTAAGCAGACCACCATAGTCCCTGTGCCCAAGAACACCAAGGTAACCTGCCTAAATGACTACCGACCCGTAGCACTCACGTCTGTAGCCATGAAGTGCTTTGAAAGGCTGGCCATGGCTCACATTAACACCATTATCCCAGAAACCCTAGACCCACTCCAATTTGCATACCGCCCCAACAGATCCACAGATGATGCAATCTCTGTTGCACTCCACACTGCCCTTTCCCACCTGGAGTAAAGGAACACCTATGTGAGAATGCTCTTCATTGACTACAGCTCAGCGTTCAACACCATAGTGAAACTCAAAGCTCATCAATAAGCTAAGGACCCTGGGACTAAACACCTCCCTCTGCCACTGGATCCTGGACTTCCTGACGGGCTGCTCCCAGGTGGTAAGGGTAGGTAACAACACATCCATCCGCAACTCTGATCCTCAACACAGGGGCCCCTCAGGGATGCGTGCTCATTCCCCTCCTGTACTCCCTGTTCACTCATGACTGCACGGCCAGGTACGACTCCAACACCATCATTAAGTTTGCTGATGACATAACAGTGGTAGGCCTGATCACTGACAACGATGAAACAGCCTATAGGGAGGAGGTCAGATACCTGGCCGTGTGGTGCCAGGACAACAACCTCTCCCTCAACGTGATCAAGACAAAGGAGATGATTGTGGACTACAGGAAAAGGAGGACCGAGCACGCCCCCATTCTCATCGACGGGGCTGCAGTGGAGCAGGTTGAGAGCTTCAATTTCCTTGGTGTCCACATCACCAACAAACTAACATTGTCCAAGCACACTAAGACAGTTGTGAAGAGGGCACAACAAAACCTATTCCCCCTCGGGAGACTGAAAAGATTTGGCATGGGTCCTCAGATACTCAAAAGGTTCTACATTTGCACCATCGAGAGCATCCTGACTGGTTGCATCACTGTATGGTAACTGTTTGGCCTCCAAACGCAAGGCACTACAGAGGGTAGTGCGAACGGCCCAGTCCATCACTGGGGCCAAGCTTCCTGCCATCCAGGACCTCTACACCAGTCGGTGTCAGAGGAAGGCCCTAAAGAGTATCAAAGACTCCAGCCACCCTAGTCATATACTGTTCTCTGCTACCGCACGGCAAGCGGTACCGGAGCGCCAAGTCTAGGCCCAAAAGGCTTCTAAACAGCTTCTACCCCAAGCCATAAGACTCCTGAACACCTAATAAAATGCCTACCCGGACTATTTGCATTGCCTCCCCCTCTTACACCGCTGCTGGCCTCTGTTGTTATCATCTATGCATAGTCACTTTAATAACTCTACCTACATGTACATATTACCTCGACTAACCGGTGCCTCCACACATTGACTCTGTACCAGTACCCCCGCACATTGACTCTGTACCAGTACCCCCCTGTATATAGTCTCGCTATTGTTATTTTACTGCTGGTCTTTAGTTACTTTTATTTCTTATCCTTATCCATATTTTTTTAACTGCATTGTTGGTTTGGGGCTCGTAAGTAAGCCTTTCACTGTTGTATTCAGCACATTTGATTTTGATTTATTTTGTGGTACGGCAGCGACCATACTCCTTTACCCAGCTCTATTTTGGAGTACGGCGGCGAGCGTATTACTGTATCCGGCTCTATTTAGCGGGAGGGCAGCGAACGTATTATTGTATCCGGTTCTATTTAGAGGTACGGTGGTGAACGTGTTACTGTATCTGGCTCTATTTAGAGGTACGGTGGCGAACGTGTTACTGTATCCGGTTCTATTTAGAGGTACGGTGGCGAACGTGTTACTGTATCCGGCTCTATTTAGCGGGAGGGCAGCGAACGTATTATTGTATCCGGTTCTATTTAGAGGTACGGTGGCGAACGTGTTACTGTATCTGGCTCTATTTAGAGGTACGGTGGCGAACGTGTTACTGTATCCGGTTCTATTTAGAGGTACGGTGGCGAACGTGTTACTGTATCTGGCTCTATTTAGAGGTACGGTGGCGAACGTGTTACTGTATCTGGCTCTATTTAGAGGTACGGTGGTGAACGTGTTACTGTATCTGGCTCTATTTAGCTAGAAACAGGAGGTTGATTTTTCTATTGGGGCTGTTGATTATTCGCTTCCCCTTCTGTCTCCACTCCTCTGATCCTGTTTGTCTGTGCATGTGTGTAGGAGTGTGTTGCAGTCGATAATACCAGATAGGCCTTTGTGTGTAACGGCTCAAGCTAATTGATGTGTTTCGATTAGCTAATTGATAGTGAGGAGCAGGGTCTCCTGGGGCGATGGGAACGGTGATGTTTGCGTGCTCTGGGGAGTGACCCTCAGTGATTTAAGACCCTAATGTGGTGGCTACAGGGCACCCTCCCACTACTCTAACTCCCGCCTGGACACCACTTTGGATGAGGAGAGGATCTTAGATGATAACCAGACAACCTTTTCCAAACCCCCCCTCTCCCCACCCGCATCTCTCCAAAATAAAGACTAATAATGATGACTGTGTTTTTTTAAACATCCCCTCTGACAGATGGGGAGACATTGCTGCCGCCGTGTTATTGTAAAGCACCCAGTCACAGCCCCGTGTGTAATGATGGCTGTCGACTGTCCAGCCTCGAACCCCTCCGCCCCACTCCTCCTCCACCCCAGTGATGAATGGCCCACAGAGTGGTATCTACACAGGAAGCCTCTCTAATGTTACTCATCGGGGCCTTTAGGTCAGGGCTTAATACGCCTGTCTAGAGTAGGGATTCTCTTGTCTTCGCATTAGGGCGCATCTCTTAATGCCCGGGCCTAACGACAGGCGCCTCCGTATTTAGGCTACATTTTGTATACTGTCGGTGAGTGTGTCTGTGTATACGTGTGTGTAAGTGCGTTTGTTATAGTGTGTGTCAGTGTGTATACTGTAATATGTATTTAAGAAGTGTATAGCCCTCTGTCAGGGTCCCCCCTTCGCCCGCTCAGTCAGTCTGCTCTTAATGGCCATATTGCTAAGAATCGCCCATGTGTGTTTTTTTGGCTCCTACAGTCCGCAAAGAAGAAAAACAAAATCCCACACAGATTGCCCTACCCGGAGCAATCAATTACCTAGCGAGACTTTATGAATCCCTGAACCCTCTCACGGACTCAGTTTCTTCAGAGGGCATGAAGAGAGAGTTAGTCTAGCTATCTTGTGGGAATTGCCCACACAGACATTTCTGTTTTGCTTTCTTTTTTCCCCCTCCCCTGCTCCGTCGTCTTTCTCTCTTTTGCCGAGGAGCCCCTCTAACAATTTTACGTATCATAGCTCTTTTTCTTTTTATTTTTACCAAGTGCCCGGCCGTCACCCAGTTATAATGAATAGAACAAAAAATATTCAGCATTCTTGGGGGGAATGTTGAGATTTTGTTTTGTAGGTTCCCATGAAATCCAAATGAGTGAAGTAGCCACCAGCCCTCAGACCATGTCAACTGAAATAGAAGGACCCAACCAGGAGCTTATAAGAGCATGATTTGCACTATACAGATTTATGAGAGGGTATGTCCTCTGGGAGATGCCTTCTCTCTCTTAACCACTGACATGTTTTACTGTTGTTTCCCTTCATTCACTCTCACTTATCATATATGCAGTACTAGTGTGTTATCGACTTGCTTTTGGATGTCTACAGTATTGTGTACAAACAGAGAGGGTAAGGCTTCAAAGAGGACAGTCTGACCCCCACCACTTATTTGTACCTGTGCAATGCTTTTGAGACAAACTCAAATACCCCCCCCCCCTTATCTTTGCCAAACCTCAGTATACTTAGCCTAATTGGGCTTAAACTGATATCTTATTTGGGATGCTGTTGTTCCCTCCTCTCCTTACCCTGGCCTGCCTGACCACCCTCCACTGCCATTTGGCTAGTGGGGAACAGCCTCCCCATTCTCTGTTTAACACGGCCGTGTAGGGTTAAGGTGCCGTGTTAAGCCGGCGTTGTGCACCTCCTTGCCCTCCACATGCTGTCCAGACCCTTGTGTTAAATAATGGCACCACTTGTAACAATTCAGGGAGGAAGCCAATTAAATGTTTTATTGAGGACACACGTGTATACAAACGCACGCACACAGAAGCGTGCGCACGCACACAGAAGCGTGCGCACGCACACAGAAGCGTGCGCACGCACACAGAAGCGTGCGCACGCACACAGAAGCGTGCGCACGCACACAGAAACGCGCGCACGCACACAGAAACGCACAAACGCACGCGCACACAGAAACACAACTATGCACACACAGACGGACACACACAGACGGACACAAACATAGAGACACTCAAACACTTGCAGAGGGTGGGTTTTTCTAGGAACACATGGGTAATGGAAGAATGCTCAGCTCTTGGTCTGTCTAAACATACTATAACTGTTTATTACAGCACAGCCCAGTGTTACACCGTATGGTACACAGTATCCTCTCAGGAAAATGTAGACTTCATATGCATGCAGTCTCCCTCACTTATCCAGATATTGTTTTCCTTTATTATTCAATGTATGTTTCAAAATATTTATATTTTTTGTTTTACTGTCATACAACTTCTGAATTACTGATTGATAGTCTTAAAGGTGGTATTTGGGCTAGTTTGAGACCTGTGGTTCGTGTAGGTAAAGGTGTCGCACTGCACGCTCTGTGAATTCATGATATATTATGTCTTCACTTATAGGTGAACGATGGCACCATTAATTGTTAGAATTGGTCTTTCTATTGTAGCTGCAGCTTCCTAAATGGCTTTGAACTTGCAGATGTAATAATCTGTTGTTATGTTGGATATAGTGAATAAGGATGTATAGTGGGGTCTGAAATTATAGACCCCCTTGATTTAAAAATGTGCAATATTGACTGTATTAAATAAATAATACAAATACTGAGCTTTTATTGTATTCTCCCAAAAATTGGGAAATTATATAATTTCTAATAATACATTTGTTAGGGAAAGATTTTGTTTCACATCTAATACTTTTTTCTTCTTCTCAAAGGTAGATCCAAATTGACACCCGTAAAAGTTATTATAAATAAAGTAGTCAAAAGTTTAGTTTTTGGTCCCATATTCCTAGCACGTAATGATTACATCAAGCTTGTGATTTTACAAACTTGTTGGATGCATTTGCTGTTTGTTTTGGTTGTGTTTCAGATTACTTGGTGCCCAATATAAATTGTTTACCATTAATGTATTGTGTCATTTTGGAGTCACTTTTATTGTAAATAAGAATAGAATATGTTTCTATGCACTTCTACATTAATGTCACGGATAATCCTGAATTAATTGTGAATAATGAGTGACAAAGTTACAGAGAGTTAAAGACCACCCCCCCTCCCCCCAAGACATGCTAACCTCCCATGTTATTGGTAATGGTGAGAGGTTAGCGTGTCTTGGGGGTATGAACTTTGACCCCCTGTAACTTTCTCACTCATTATTATTCCCGATTCATTCAGGATTATCCGTAATCATGGTAGCATCCACATTAATGTAGGACTGTTCAGAATCATACTATATTCTTATTTATAATAAAAGTGACTCCAAAATGACCATTTAATTTGTGTTGGTCACAGCATAATCTGAAACGCAACCAAAACAAACAGCAAACATCCAACAAGTTTGATGTAGTCATTGTGTGCTTTGGAATATGGGACCAAATACTCAACTGTAGACTATTTTATTTATAAGAATCTTGGCATGTCAATCATTTTGACCCATAACTTCTGGATAATTTTTTTAGTATTACTTGCTAAACAAAATGTTTTTCTCTGAGCAATTGTATTTTTTTTGAGCATACAATATAGCTCAGTATTTGTATTTATTTTACTCAGCCATTGTGTCAAATGTCATACCCTACTCTATAGTTTATCTATGCAATGAATGACGTGCTAGCTAAGTCAATGTATCGTAAATAGTTGATCAAGTACAACTTTATTTTCATTTGATATTTTATGTGATGTTTCATGATCCTCTTAAAGGGATAGTTCACTGATTTTATATATTTATTTCCTTACGTTGAATGCAGTCTATGAACAAGGAGTGACTACAATACACTAATTTGTTTCGTTAATTAAACTAGCTACTGCAAACAATTTGCATCATTAACATTTTTTGATCAAAATCCATGTTCCAGTGTAGTATGTTTTTAAATGTAATGTCCAAAATAAATAATCTACAAATAATTTAAACCAATTAATTGAGGAACCCAATCCATTTAAGAGGTGATTATGGTACGACATTTGATACATGCTAAACATTGCAGATTGATTTACATGAGGAATTTATCCCGACATGCTATTGTTGCTAATTGTTTGCATTGGCCAGTTGAACAAAACCAAGTGTGGATTGCAATCACTCCTTGTCCAAAGACTGCTTTAATGTAAGGAAACAAATAATTTTAAAATGCTAAATCACCGAACTCTCCCTTTTTAAAACCTTGAAATACTGTGTTTTGGTCATTACCTGAATAATTTATCGAATGTATTTAACAAGTGGCATGTTTATGCTGACATTGGAACTGTGCACACTCTTTTCATTCTGCAGTTTATCAAGCCAATTTGTTTTTATTAAGAGGGGACCACTGGACCCCTGCCCCTTCCCACCCACCCATTCCCCTTCGATATCACTATCCCTTAGGAGCTCTGGGGGCATCCATCATGGGCTCCCACAGCCCTTATTTGGGTGACTTAAATGGGTTCAGTTCTCTTAACCCCTCCTCATCACTCATGCCTTTTAGCACGGAGGTTCTGACACTTTTTTTTTGCCTCATCCACACTGGCTCGCCATGGGAAATGTTCCAGATCCACGCTTTTTTGCCATGGGACATGTTCCAGATCCACGTTGGCTCTCCATGGGACATGATCCCTCGTCTGGCTGGGAGATAAGACTCCTGCACCGAGAGACTGTTCCTCTCTTTTTTCCCTCTCTCTCTCTCGCTCTCACACACGTTGCTCTATCTTTCTTTCAGTCACGCTCAGCCCTGTACTTACACACTATCTTTCTTTCAGTCACACGCTCAGCCCTGTACTTACACACTATCTTTCGGGAAATTTGAATTAACATGTTCTCTTTCCCTGCCTTTTACAGTAATGTCTTCGTTGGCTATGTGTCTCAAACAACATGCGTGTTTACCTTCTAAATGGTACGACAAACCTTTCCACATACCGTTACCCATCCCACTCTTCTTCACTGCCACCTATTCGGCCATGTGAAAACTCAAATGCCTATTTATCAAAACTCGGTTCTCGTACAGATGTAGGATCTTCATTTCATCACCTTGTTGCAGGATAACCTTCCTGCAATGCAAGAAATGTAAAACTTGTAGTGTATATGAGGTTTATAAAAGCTTCTGAAGTTTGTAATTTCCATTTTGAGATTTTAGTTATTCCCTTGTGAAAAATGTATAAAACCCTACAAAAAAATAAATCCACATATTTATATTTCCTATTGCTGCAGGATTATTTTCCTGCTGTAGCAAACTGGCTCAAATTAAGATCCTACATCTGTATAACATCTCTAAACTCGGTTGTCGTTATAAAATGTCTCTCCTCCACCAACATTGTCCGGACGGAGTTGTTTGCCCTCTTGGCAAGGCCCAGGGTGGAGGCCTCCCCCTCCTCCTCTCCACTCCCCTCAACCCCCTGCCCCAGTAAAGCTGCCACAGTTCCTGTCTGTTCTGTGTAGGCCTGCACATTTCTTAATAGAGATGCTCAGAAGTCCAGGAGCCCGGAGGAGCTCAATGCGCTTCTGTTTTTGGTTTAGCTCAGAAATGTTTTTCCTGGCTTGGTCCGCTCGTACTTAGGTCCTCTTACAACAAACTAAAAGGCCCTAATTGCCCCCGAGGGGACGGTTTAGCCACAATAGACATGTGGTGGGACAAAAGCCCAGTCCTTCGCCCCCCCCCCTCCCCCAGATATAGGAGATGTACACGTCAGCAGTGTCTGTGTAGCGCTGCAGGGAGGGTGACCGCAGGTTCGACACTGTAAAACATTATATATACAGTCTATAGATCCCAGTAAGGGATGGTGCATGCTTGGGTAAAGATTAGGAATGTTTACAGTATACACCAAGTTCAGCGTTTCCTGTTTTTTTTTTTTTTTTTTCTTTTTTTTCCATTTTATTAAAGGGAAACACTGGCCAGATTGGATGTTTATTGTATCGAATCCGAAGTACGACTGCATTAGCTAAAGCAGCAGGCCCTTTTGGCTCAAAATAATTCTGTGATAATTAGAGATTCCGGTTACTATGACGCAGTGGGAGGCTGAGGATGAATGGGAAGGTTTAGCACTTTGTTGCAGATAAGCCAGCCAGTCACCCAATGGAAATATGGCGGCCATTTGAAAACATACCTGTACACGCATCTCTCCTACTCTGTCCCGAGCCTGAAGTAAAATGAAAAGTCCTCATTCATTTTAGCCATCCATAAAGCAAATATTGTTGCACGTGCAGTAGATGATCAGTCTTCGGATGCCTTCTTGTGTGGTAAGTCACGGGCCATTTAAGTTGCACAACGCAGCACAGCTTAGCCACCTGACCCAACGGCAGCCTGGAACCATCATCACGGTCAAACTGCGCTTTATTTCTTTGGTTTCTCCACAACATTGATATGGAGGAATGCCTGGACTAAGCTTACACAGCATAGGATACTTGCCGATGCTGCTTTGGATTCGCTAGCATCACGTTAATAGAGCCTTTAGCTTCATATTATGCTTTTGGCTGTTATTTGAGAGTGGGATGGAAAGCACCTCCTTCGTTCTTATTTTGCAGTGTTGCATTTCAATCTTTAAAGTGGAACTGAGCACTTTAGCAACATGAAATCTTATTAATGTACATGTTCATGTACACCCCCAGGAAGAATATGATGCCTTTTTTTACATGAGCACTTAGTAGACATGGTCATTTTCACGTGTTCATACTTTCATGTTTCATAGAATGTTTGGGAATGACTAACATGCTGTCCAAACCAGACGTGCGCGTTGATTTTGTTCACCCACACCAGAAGCGATCAGGACACGCAGGTTGAAATATCAAAACAAACTCTGAACCAATTATAATAATTTGGGGACAGGTCAAAAAGCATTAAACATTTATGGCAATTAAGCTAGCTAGCTTGCTGTTGCTAGCTAATTTGTCCTGTTATATACACATTAGGTTGTTATTTTGCCTGAAATGCACAAGGCCCACTACTCTGACAATTAATCTACAGATAAAACGGTAAAGCAAATTAATTTCTCATCTCTCCTCCCTTCACACTTCTTTTTCTTCTTTGGACTTTATATGGCGGTTGGCAACCAACTTTACGGTGCATCACTACAACCGACTGGAGTGCGGACCTCAGTCTTTCAATCACCCACGAGGGTATATGCTCCTAAAAACCAATGAGGTGATGGCACGTGGGTATATGCGCCTAAAAAAAACAACGAGGAGATGGGAAAGCCTGGACTTGCAGCGCGTTGAGCGTCACAAATAGAACAAAATTCTATTTTAGCGCCTGGCCACGAAGATGCTCGCAAGCAGTGTGGGTGCAATGATTGAATAACATGTATGGGTACATTTTATTTTGCAACTCGCGCACTTGATGTGATTGCTGTGGTCAGCATGTTATACTAAGGCAGTAGGGAAAATTCTATAGCAATATAGAGTCGGAAAGCGCCCGTGCATTTGGACAATTAATAGACACGGCAGTAAATAAAACCTAATAAAAACATCTGTCTTGTCCAGGATCGGACTCAACACAGACTGGTGCGTCATAGCCAATCAGAGCTCTAGTAGGCCATTATGCAAATAATCCATTTGTCACATGCGGCCTGCCATCATTCACTTTTTGAACTAGACTCTGTGTTTACAGGCAGTAGCAACAGAGCGAATTCAGATCATTAGAAAGCATTCGCCCAAAGCCACAAAATACACCTGCTCTGGCTTAAGGGAGGTTATGACAGCTAAAATGAATGATGCCTCATGGGTAAAACTATGGGTAAAACTATGATTATGACTTGGCTTATGGCAAGTTGAATCAGGTTTTTTGCCCAGAGCTACAACAAAAATGTCTGCTGTTAGGTGTACTGGGAAGCACTGGCTTATGGGAATGGGTTGTGTGTTATTATGAAGGCTCCTAGTGGCCTGTATGATTATTATGGCTCATAGTGCGGAGTATTACAGCTCGCTCATAAAAGCACACTTAGTTTAACTGCGACAGGAGAGCTCCGAGGACCTGGCCAGTGAAACCCTGGGCAGCGTCTTGTGCGGTTGGCTCAGAACTGGGCCTTTTGTTCACTTTCACGAGTCCTCAGAGCCCGGTAACCCAGCCGGTGAGGCCCACTGCCCCCGTGTTTTACTGTGGCAGTGACAACCTCACACTCCCCAGTCCGCCCCCACCTCCACTGTCCTGGCTACTGCTGGACACTTTACTGTTTTTACACCCACTCACAGGGGAGGAAGACCACGCTCAATGTTGTTTTACGGGTCACTGTAGAGAAGCTGATTATGTTTGAAAGTGTGAGACGGGTGTGTACAAGCGGGACGTGGGCGTGTGTGTCCGCACATGTGTTTTGGGAGGAATGGTCGGGTGACAAGATGAGCTGTGATCAATGAGCTGTCGACAGAACACTTCGGACCCGGAGGAAAGCTGGTCCCCTGACGGTCCTGGACCGTTTCAGGCCACCGGGGCAGGGGCGCCGGAGCACAAAGAGCGCTCTGTCTCTGTCAGGACCCCTCCTCCCTTCCCAAGGGTTCCACCAATGCCCCACTCCCCCTGACACTCACCATGACGCTCACCCTGACGACATCAGGCTGCAACGCCTCATTGGCCTGCACTCTCTTGATACCTCTGTCATAATAATAATAATAGTGCTGAGTCACTCAAGTCTTACTGTACTTTGACACAAATTACTGTTCACCATTTGAGGTTACTGACTTTTGATATGAAACACTTATTTTACTTCAGATTCAGTCCTTTGGCCCCTCAATGCATGTAAGATTTTGATAACTATGAAATCACCTTTGAAAATGAGACATTATACATGGAGGTAATATTGAATATCTGAGATTTTGTTCTTGCTTTTGATGAGCAAGCTAATCAAACACGTGGCTTCACAAAATGGCAATATAGTGCACTAAAATGTGTAGGCCTGTTGACATTACCTTAGATGTACTTCCTTAGCAAAAAAAAAATCATTATTTTCCAAAAACAGTAATTCATTGACATACTAACGTTTTGTAACATCAATCTAGTATTTTTTCCCCATTCCTCCAGAAATAAACAGTTCTTGCTTTAAACAATACCCAGACTGTGTAGGCCCAATAAAAATGCACTAGAGTAGCATTTTGGACTCCCAAGCCCTGGTTACTGCATGGCTTCTGAATGAATGCATGGTGTTCCAGAGGCAAGACTGACTTAAAGCAAATGCCTAAAACGGGCCTTAACACTTCACTCTGCTCAAAAGATGAAAATCGTAGAATGATTAGCAGGAGTTTGCTGACGATGGATAAAGCATAGCTGTTTGTTGGTGGAGCCAAACAGTGGCTGTGTTATCCTGTTTTGATTGGTGAAATATGGCATGACATTTATGGTAAGTTCATGTTGTTCTTCGTGCAAATTTCAAAGCACCAAAGCTCTTTGCGTTTCCCAACTCTGCGCTTTTTATGAGCTGTGCTCATGTCACGTAAACCAGTAGGGTATTAGTCGGTTAACTGTGCTGCATGAATTCGTGTTACAGTTTAATTTTACAGGCCACTTCATGCACAAAAAGCACTATCGATGCCGAAAGCCATTAAACATTACACTGAGAAGGCATTCTGTAATACGTTTGTGAGATTGTAGAAGTTTTCCACGTCTAGTAACAGTAAGTTTAACAGTAAATAAAGTGTCACTTGCTATTAACCTGGGTTCTATATCACATTTGGAGAGAAAATAAATCCCACAAAAGTGCAGCTGCAGCAGAATCCTTTCATGATGTCATGAGCCTGTCTCAGACACACTATTAGAGGATGGTGTTGGTGTCTACTCAGCTGAACACCTCTCACTCTTATTTTGGCATCAGTCCAGTACACATCCATAATCCATTGATTGTGTTCAGTAGGAAGGAAATGTTTTGCAACAGGGAGGCATTTGAACTTGTCCAATACGAACCGTGACCCCTACTGAACATGACCCAAGAGGTCAAAACCCAGCAGTTGGCCATGCTGTGGACTGTTGAGTTGAGCTGTTTTATTGAGCTGCACATCTACCATAATGGGTGTGCCGGTGGTCCGTATTCCAGGATACCTCCTTCATTCCCTATGCCAACAAAAGGGAGGATGAATAAAGCTGCCTAGGTGCTTTGATATCAGGCCTCTGTCACCCATCATAGTAATGGCACCTTAGACACAATAATAGAGCATAAGTCATTATAATAGTACAGGTGTGAAGGGAGGACAGTACAGATTTGTGAGAAGATAGATTGAAAATTCATCCTGTTCTTGTCTTCTTCCAGTGGATACAGAGTAGGCCTGAAGAGGAAAGTTTGTCTGAGACCACCAAGTACTGTGAGAGATTGTGGTCTGGGTGTGGCTACGGTTTAGTTCGATACACTCCTGGAGTAGAGACAACTCTCAAAATCCAGCAGCAAGGGTAGTAGCTCAATGTGAATTTGTGGATGATATTGAAGGGAAAGGAAACCCCCTACTGATGGGTCTGCAAGGCACAGTGAGGTAATGTTGGAAGTGAGAGGTATTCCCTCGGGTTTTATTAAACCCTGCATCTTTCACTAGGGGGGGTATGACCCCCGGACCCCCCTCGAGTCATTTTCGCAACTCTCCCCAATGCTCCAACAGTTGTTTGTTTTAAATGAGGCTGGCGGCGATTAACTGTGTTATGTCAAGTTTATTCGCTGGCAGTTACTCGCTCGATTAAATGTTCCACTTGGTCCCCAGCAGTCGACGCAGTGGAACAGTGCAACAAGTCCCTGTGCTATCACTGTGTGTTTTTAAAAAGCCATGACGCTGGGGACCACACAGCACTTCACTCACTGTCTCCTGTGAAGTGATACACCTTTGTTAGTGGGAATGTGTGAAATCTATAGGCCTATTACAAATCTGAATGGTATTGTTTATCAGAGGAAAACAGTGTAATTAGCATGGACACTCATTGTGTTTCCCCAAATCTACTAATGAGGAAGGCAGTTTACATTTCTTTAATGTTTAGCCTATAGGCTGCTAACTAACTTGACTTTCTAAAGTCCCTTCATTGTATTACTTTGACACAGCTGACTCCCGAGGTTAAAACCAGTCTGGGCATATATCTTTATCTTTTATATATCTCCCTTTGGCTCTGACCTAACATATGATTTCTTCCAATGTATTTGTCTCTCTAAATGTTTTGAGATTCACCACAATGATAACTGGCTTTTAAAGTAAACACTCATGGTGACTGGGGTGAGATGGAGTCATCGGTCTTGACGAGTGATGATCCATTCTGCTATCTCTATGTGCTAGGAGGCCTAAACAGTTGATTTCGTGTTTGCAGTCACTTCCTGGGGGTAGTTAACGTGACGTACAGTTTGTCAGGAAAGGAGAGAAACCAGATCAGCGGAGGAAGATCGTTTCAAACTGATAAGTGGAAATGGCTACATTAACACGGGTTATAAAAAGAAACGCCGTAACTGTAGGCTTTTCGTGAGCTCAGTGTCCACAGACCGACACATGAAGCTAGAATCTGTTTGGGAGAGAAACTGTGGTTTTTGGCAATTTTAAACAGTATTTGCTGTTCTACATTTTTACTTGTTGTCATTGGCAGTCCTCCTCGCAAGATTGAAAACATTTCTTATTTCTGGCAATTTGATTTCGAACAAAAAATACATGAATTTATGCCTTAACATATCAATCATTGCATTCCTATATTATTAAATACAGTATTGTTTTATACTTTATGTGTAGTCATTTACTGCACTTTATTAAGTATTTTCTTGGCATGCATGAAAATATAATCAATTGTCCAATTTGTTAATCCAAATGTATACATAGCCCATGTTTTATTTTCATTAGGGAGGCACTTTGAGTCTCTGGGTCAAGATTGTTCTCTGGTATTCCTGTGAGGGAATGTGATAACCTAACTTTCCCTGCGACCGCCAGAGCAAAATAACACATGCCTACTCTCCCATGTCTTAGAATTGGGTCACAAATTCTATACGTTAGTCTTTAGTAACTATGGAGCAGGTCTTTTTAAATAAACATTTTGTCTATTGCTTTGTGTAATAAGTGACATTTTGTTAGGCCATTCTGTCTGACAGAATTGGGCCTGATCCAGTGACTCCCAAAGGATTTTGCATTTTTTTGCAGTGGGGGCAAGTGTGAGGGGTGAAGGTTCAATGCTACTAGCGGGCGGGGGGGTGAACAAGTCTATGGGAACATGCTAGCTGTTTCCATAAACTTCCAGTCATTGAGCAACGACTTTCCGTTTAAAATCGTGTTCAAAAGTAGTTTTTTTTGTCCATTTAAAATAACATAAAATTGATCAGAAATACAGCGTAGACATTGTTAATGTGTTAAATGACTATTGTAGCTGGAAACGGCTGATTTTATATGGAATATCTACATAGGCGAACAGAGGCCCATTATCAGCAACCATCACTCCTGTGTTCCAGTGGCACGTTGCGTTAACTAATCCAAGTTTATAATTTTAAAAGGCTAATTGATCATTAGAAAACCATTTTGCAATTATGTTAGTACAGCTGAAGACTTGTACTGATTTAAAGAAGCAATAAAACTGGCCTTCTTTAGACTAGTTGAGTATGTGGAGCATCAGCATCCTGGAGTCTCTCTTCTTCACTGTTGACGTTGAGCCTGGTGTTTTGCGGGTACTATTTAATGAAACTGCCATTTGAGGACTTGTGAGGTGTTTGTTTCTCAAACTAGACACTCTAATGTACTTGCCCTCTTGCTCAGTTGTGCATCAGGGCCTCCCACTCCTCTTTCTATTCTGGTTAACGCCAGTTTGCGTTGTTCTGTTAAGGGAATAGTACACAGCGTTGTACGAGATCTTCAGTTTCTTGGCAAGTTATCACGTGGAATTGCCTTCATTTCTCAGAACAAGAATGGAGTGAGTTTCAGAAGAAGGTTCTTTGTTTCTGGCCATTTTGAGCTTGTAATCGAACCCACAAATGCTCATGCTCCACATACTCAACTTGTCTAAAGAAGGCCAGTTTTATTGCTTCCTTAATCAGAACAACAGTTTTCAGCTGTGCTAACATAACTGCAAAATGGATTTCTATTTACCAATTAGCCTTTTAAATTCTAAACTTGGATTAGCTAACACAACGTGCCATAGGAATGCAGGAGTGATGGTTGCTGATAATGGGCCTATGTAGGTAATCCATTTTTTTTATCTGCTGTTTCCATCTACAATAGTCATTTACAACATTAACAATGTCTGCACTGTATTTCTGATCAATTTGATATTATTTTAAATGGACAAAAGATGTGCTTTTCTTTCAAAACAAGGACCCCAAACCTTTGAACGGTAGTGTATATAAAAATGCATCTGTGGCCACAATTTAGCAGCAGTGGGCCACCACTGCGAAATGAATATAGGGGAAACACTGTTGTCCTTACATACACAATGGCTTACCAAAAGCATCACTGGTTAACCTAGCCAGCCTTTTTTTATTGTTTCTGCAAATCATCAAATCTTGTATTCTAGTATTTCTAAGGATATACTGTATGTTAATTATTTGAACACATATTTTTATTTTCATCCATGACAGGTCGAAGAGTGTTAGCTGTCACATGTATACAACAATAGAAGACAAGGATTGTTTTTCCTTGTATTCCCTGTCAGTCATGACAGCACAGAGAAACCTCCCCATGGTCCGGTTTACTTAGTGTCCTGCCACTCCCCGGACCCAGTCTGTTAATGTTGGCTAATCTGACTCTGACAGATGATTGATAACCCCTCCCAAGTGTTCAGGATCCAAAGGATTAGCATCGTTTACTTCTGGTAGCATGCGGGTACCTCCGCTCTTAGTGACGGGAATTAATAACTTGCTGACCTCTCCAAGATATCCATGTTTATGCATGCGGAGAGACGAGACAACCTGCTTTGGTCTGTAGCATAATTGATGTCTGTATGTGTGTGTCCAAGGGGACTAGAAAGGTTTGTCTAAGTTCCGGACTCATACCTCATGACATATACAATTACCTTTTCCATGTTATGTGGTGTCAACATTCTTAGAAGGATTCACATGACATAAAAATGACAAAACAATGTCAAAAATGTGCCTTTCTCTCGGAAATAGCTATGGATGGCTGTGTGTTGCTATAGATGGTGACTGGACTATTATACTATGACCTACTATGGAAATACAGTGCCTTGCGAAAGTATTCGGCCCCCTTGAACTTTGCGACCTTTTGCCACATTTCAGGCTTCAAACATAAAGATATAAAACTGTATTTTTTTGTGAAGAATCAACAACAAGTGGGACACAATCATGAAGTGGAACAACATTTATTGGATATTTCAATCTTTTTTAACAAATCAAAAACTGAAAGATTGGGCGTGCAAAATTATTCAGCCCCTTTACTTTCAGTGCAGCAAACTCTCTCCAGAAGTTCAGTGAGGATCTCTGAATGATCCAATGTTGACCTAAATGACTAATGATGATAAATACAATCCACCTGTGTGTAATCAAGTCTCCGTATAAATGCACCTGCACTGTGATAGTCTCAGAGGTCCGTTAAAAGCGCAGAGAGCATCATGAAGAACAAGGAACACACCAGGCAGGTCCGAGATACTGTTGTGAAGAAGTTTAAAGCCGGATTTGGATACAAAAAGATTTCCCAAGCTTTAAACATCCCAAGGAGCACTGTGCAAGCGATAATATTGAAATGGAAGGAGTATCAGACCACTGCAAATCTACCAAGACCTGGCCGTTCCTCTAAACTTTCAGCTCATACAAGGAGAAGACTGATCAGAGATGCAGCCAAGAGGCCCATGATCACTCTGGATGAACTGCAGAGATCTACAGCTGAGGTGGGAGACTCTGTCCATAGGACAACAATCAGTCGCATATTGCACAAATCTGGCCTTTATGGAAGAGTGGCAAGAAGAAAGCCATTTCTTAAAGATATCCATAAAAGTGTTGTTTAAAGTTTGCCACAAGCCACCTGGGAGACACACCAAACATGTGGAAGAAGGTGCTCTGGTCAGATGAAACCAAAATTGAACTTTTTGGCAACAATGCAAAACGTTATGTTTGGCGTAAAAGCAACACAGCTGAACACACCATCCCCACTGTCAAACATGGTGGTGGCAGCATCATGGTTTGGGCCTGATTTTCTTCAGCAGGGACAGGGAAGATGGTTAAAATTGATGGGAAGATGGATGGAGCCAAATACAGGACCATTCTGGAAGAAAACCTGATGGAGTCTGCAAAAGACCTGAGACTGGGACGGAGATTTGTCTTCCAACAAGACAATGATCCAAAACATAAAGCAAAATCTACAATGGAATGGTTCAAAAATAAACATATCCAGGTGTTAGAATGGCCAAGTCAAAGTCCAGACCTGAATCTAATCGAGAATCTGTGGAAAGAACTGAAAACTGCTGTTCACAAATGCTCTCCATCCAACCTCACTGAGCTCGAGCTGTTTTGCAAGGAGGAATGGGAAAAAATGTCAGTCTCTCGATGTGCAAAACTGATAGAGACATACCCCAAGCGACATACAGCTGTAATCGCAGCAAAAGGTGGCGCTACAAAGTATTAACTTAAGGGGGCTGAATAATTTTGCACGCCCAATTTTTCAGTTTTTGATTTGTTAAAAAAGTTTGAAATATCCAATAAATGTCGTTCCACTTCATGATTGTGTCCCACTTGTTGTTGATTCTTCACAAAAAAATACAGTTTTATATCTTTATGTTTGAAGCCTGAAATGTGGCAAAAGGTCGCAAAGTTCAAGGGGGCCGAATACTTTCACAAGGCACTGTAGCTATGGATGGCTGTGTGTTGCTATAGATGGGGACTGGCCATTTATATTTGGGTCACTATGACCTACTATGTTATTAATGATACTGGAGGACACTTTACATTGCTCTTTAGAACACACACACAAAGGGTTTGGTAGGTTACATTCTAAATGTAATATGTGTAAGTTACCAACTAGTTACCTGTACAAAATTGTAACTTAACTTTTGGATTACCCAAACCCAGTAACATAATCTGATGTACTTTTTGTTACTTTTGAATTACTTACCCCTTAAGAGGCATTAGAAGAAGACAAAAAGTATCATAGTGGTCTCTGACTTGTGGTCAGACCCTCAGGTGGAACAAACTTAAACTTGCAAGTTTTTTCAATGCTGAATTGAATGTCATTGAGAAAATACAAAGGTGTTAATGTACTGTATTTTTTTTTGCCAACATCCATTCAGAATTTAAAAGTAATCTTAGAAGTAATTTTCGCGTTTTTCAAAAGTGTCTGTAATCTGATTAAAATAATTTAACTGGTAACGTAACTGATTACAGTTTTTTTTTTTTGTAATCAGATTACGACCCTGCGCGCACACACACACCTAACCCAAGGGGCATGAGAACGGCAGAAAACATTGACAGCTTGAATGAAGCTTCACACAAAGAGCTAAACTTGGGGGGGCGAGAGAAATGCAACACCATACAGTAGCCTACTACCTCCTCCAGCTCCCATAGACACGTATGCACCAGATACCGGGCGTGGCCGCCTTGTCAGACAAAGCCAGAAATAAAGAGGGAAGCTATTGCTTTCAGCAGCGAGACCCCCAGGTGACCTTGGTGTGACCCCGTATTGAGGAAGGGGAGAAGTGAAACTCCTGGTATCACTGCACCAGGGTTAAATGCACGGAGACGCAGGCACAGTGGCTAGAAAGATAGTCTCTGTCCGCATGCTGTAATCAGCCACACCTAGGTTTTAGGCCCATGTGTGCACCTTAAAGGCCTGATTTAATTCAATATGTTTTTACGTGATATGTCATGGCTTTCTCTCAGCAGACAGCCATACTTCGGGGTAGCCTGAAGTCTTTGGTCATCCATGTATTGTGTTTGAAGAGCCACAGCCTGGCTCTTTTGACTTGGGTCATGTGGAGGTAGATATAAAGGTGCATTGCTTCAGGGTGTAACTGTACCAGGACTGAGTTATGGAATGTGTGACACTGAGCTGTAGGCTAATCACACCTGGAAATGGAGGCCAGGGGTCTCTGAATTCATCACTTCCTCCTCTGAAAGGACCTTCTCAAAATATATTTCTGAAAAACTGAATGTGACACACAATAATTCAAGTATGTTTCTAGTTATCTATAGCAGGCAAATCCTGAGTCTATCTTGAGCTGGTGTAAACCTTATCTTTTCTGTGCAAGTCCAGATATGAGGTTCGCCCTGTCTCTGTACAGTATAACCTTGTGTCAAGTCGATCTTGCTATCTGTGTAATTTGCTGACATTATGTCCACAGTCGACCTTGAGCATATGAGGACAGTGAAGGCTGACAAACACCAGCGCTTCTGCCAAGAGAACAGCCTCATCAGTCAGTTCGTATCTGCCAAGTCTGGAGACTCGGTGAGTTGGTTTACCTAGTAAATCACATCAAAAGTGGCACACACGCACCATATATATATATATATATATATATATAATAAAAATGGCTACTGAAATACTGATGTTTTGCCAATAAGAAGATGTATTCCTGCTCATCTCTCCTCCTTTCATGCCCTGCCTTCCCTTCAGGTGTTCCTGGCATTTCAGAGAGTGGCTGCAGAGATTCTGGGGGTGAAGCTCAATAAAGCGGAGATGGAGCAGTCCCAGGTGAGTCCTAGCCTTCATTAGGCCTTTTATCTCAAATTTCCCAGAGAGAATTGACCCTTCGCTAAGCCCTTCCCGCCCTTGGTTACTGTTGCAACCTCAGACAACATTCCCCCTTCTAACCACTGGCGAAATCCCCTCACAATGATCTCAAACTGTGTTTTTAATACACAATTAAATTAAACCCCTTTACGTTGTGGTGGACTTTCATTGCGATTATTTCAATCACAGGAACCTGGTAAAATGAAGGTTGTAGTGTGGCGAGCCACCTGATGGCTCTGAATGCACTGTTAGCATGCAGCCAAAGTTACTAACCACGTTTGGAGCTAACTAGTGCTCTCAAATCGTATCCTGATGTTGACAGCAGATGAGTTCTATTCATAACATGGCTAATTTACAGTGAGCTCCAAAAGTATTGGAACAGTGTTTTTTGTTTGTTTTAGCTCTGTACTCCAGCACTTTGGATTTGAAAGTATACGATGACTGAGGTTAAAACAGCTTCTATCTCAAGGCCATCAGACTGTTAAACAGCCATCACTAACACAGAGAGGTCGCTGCCTACATACAGAGAAGTCATTGGCCATCTTACTAAATTAATCATTAGTCACTTTAATAATGCCACTTTAATAATGTTGAAATATCTTGCTTACTCATCTCATATGTATATACTGTATTTTATACCATCTATTGCATTTTGCCTATGCCGCTCGGTCATCGCTCATCCATATATTTATATGTATATATTCTTATTCCATCCCTTTACTTACACTACCGTTCTAAAGTTTGGGGTCACTTAGAAATGTCCTTGTTTTTGAAATAAAAGCACTTTTTTGTCCATTTTAAATTAACATCAAATTGATCAACACTGGAAACGGCAGATTTTTTTTATTTTGATGGAATATCTACATAAGCATACAGAGGCCCATTATCAACAACCATCACTCCTGTGTTCCAATGGCATGTTGTGTTAGCTAATCCAAGTTTATCATTTTAAAAGACTAATTGATCATTAGAAAACCGTTTTGCAATTATGTTAGCACAGCTGAAAACTGTTGTGCTGATTTAAAGACGCAATAAAACTGGCCTTCTTTAGACTAGTTGAGCATGTGGAGCATTAGCATTTGTGGGTTCGATTACAGGCTCAAAATGTCCAGAAACAAATAACTTTTTTCTGAAACTCGTCAGTATGTTCTTGTTCTGAGAAATGAAGGCTATTCCATTCGAGAAATTGTCAAGAAACGTAAGATCTCGTAAAACTCTGTGTAATTCTCCCTTCAAAGAACAGCGCAAACTGGCTCTAACCAGAATAGAAAGAGGAATGGGAGGCCACGGTGCACAACTGAGCAAGAGGACAAGTACATTAGTGTCTATTTTGAGAAACGGAAGCCTCACAAGTCCTCAACTAGCAGCTTCATTAAATAGTACCCACAAAACACCGGTCTCAACATCAACAGTGAACAGGCGACTCCGGGATGCTGGCCTTCTAGGCAGAGTTTCTCTGTCCAGTGTCTTTGTTCTTTTGCCCATCTTAATCTTTCTTTTTACTGGCCAGTCTGAGATATGGCTTTTTCTTTGCAACTCTGCCTAGGAAGGCCATTATCCCGGAGTCGCCTCTTCACTGTTAACGTTGAGATCAGTTGGATGTTACTTTAATGGACAAAAAAAGTGTCCATTAAAATGTGTCAATTTTTCTTTCAAAAACAAGGACGTTTCTAAGTGACCCCAAACGTTTGAAAGGTAGTGTAGATGTTTGTGTAGGTAGTTGTTGTGGAATTGTTAGGTTACTGTTAAATATTACTGCACTGTCGGAACTTAAAGCACAAGCATTTCGCTACACTCGCAATAACATCTGCTAATCATGTGTATGTAACCAATAACATTTGATTTGACCTCTCATCATTTACAATAACAGGGGAGGTTAGCATTTGTGGGGGAGGGTATGATATTTGTGCGTCTAACTTTCTCACTCATCATTATTCATGATTCATTCAGGATGATTGGTTACCATGGTAGCATCCACATTAAAGTACAAGTGTTTAGACTATTCTTTTTTATAATACAAGTGATTCCAAAATGACATAATTCATTATTTAACATTCATTTCTATTGGGCACAAAATAATCTGAAACACAACCAAAACAAACAGCAAATGCGTCCAAGTTTGTAGAGTCACAATAATCATTGTGTTTTAGGAATATGGTCCAAAATATTAAACTTTTCACTACTTTAATACACATAAGTGAATTTTTCCCAATACGATATGATTGAAAATACCCTCCAAATTAAAGCTTTTTAACCTCATAGTCATTGTATCATTTCAAATCCAAAGTACTGGAGTGCAAAGCCCCCCAAAATGTCACTGTTCCAATACTTTTGGAGCTCACTGCAGCAAGGTAATATTCATTTTGAAAAATTAAGTTCTATTAACTGGCTGGCTGGCAGCTATACAGTGACTAGCTAGGGTTAACATTGGCTGGTCAATGAGACTGAGAGCTAGCTAACCAGCTGAGCTAGCAAACAATATAACAAAAGTATAATTTCAGATTAGAAAAATAACCCAACAGGCTCTGCATTTCAGACCACAGTACCAGTACCCCGGTGCACTGTTAAATTATTTAGCTATTTTAAAATATTTGTTTTTGAATGAAAACTCAGTTTTTGTAATACTCCAATGGTTTTCATGTGTTTCAAACGTGAGCTTGTCCAAGGTGTCGGACTCGATGACCGTGCCTACCAATTGGAGCGATGCTATTGGTTGCCCAAAATTCTGGATCGGGGCTTAGCGAAGGGTAAATTATGTAGCAAGTCATGTTGCCATTGTTTGGATGGTTTCTTATAACCACACGCATGTACACAAGGTCAACCAGTGTGTGCCAGGTCACAGGACCCTTGTTACTCAAGTTATACTGTACCTGCGACTGTCCATCTGTAAATACAGCCACATTGACGACGTTAGAGCCCAATCGTGCGTGAGGTGAGAGGTGAAGAGGTTGGCAGTGTAGGGTGGGAAGGTTAGGATGCGTCCTCTGATTTATTGAGCTTATCTCCCTCCAAGCTCGGCCTCTGTGAACCAGCCAGACCAGGTGGCCCCGTCACTGGTGACAGAGGTGGGATTACTCAGGGCACCTCCCCCAGAGGCATTCATCCTCCTTGTGATATGACTGGTCGGTGCCACGCTGGCTAGAGAGTGGCTGATGAGGCTGGGGCTATGGGGAGGTCAGTACCCCAAGAGAAGGGAGAGGACTAAGGGAGCGAAGGCTAGGAGACAACTCTCAAACACACTTCCACCCCCACCCTGCCTCTTTTGCTGTCAACAGACAGGCTAATGAAGGTGTCCATCTCTGCTCCCCTCCGTCACCTCCCATGATAGCTACCTCAATAACCCAAGTGCTTTAATCCAAGCTAAACAAGCTGGATGAGTGGTCTGATCTAGGGCTTTTGAGGTGACTGTATTACCGCCACACCAGCAGTCATGAGTCATGACCGTAGTAAAATTCGACGTGACCATAGAGTCATGGTAATCTCCTCTTATGCACTCTGGACATTCTGACATCAATACAAATGCAATGGAAAATCACATCAAACACTTATCATCAAAACAGTATCGTGCTTTTAAAACTTGCCTCATTGTGATCGATCAATTTGAAGAAAGAAGTTTAATAACAGGTTGAAACTGAGTGGGAAACATGGTTATTGTGGATGTTGTTTCAAAGCCTAACACAACAAAATAGACAGCGCTTTCTAATGTGATGATTCATTCAAAACACCCATACACATACTGTATTAGAGCTTATACATACTCATAGGCTTATGAGCCTGAAAAAAAAACCTATATTAAAATGATTGTGCCATAATACAATACATAGCCTATTGTGTATTACGCACAGCAGAATTTAATTTTATTTTTTTAACTGGTTTTAAGATGTCTTTGGTACATAATTGGTCTAGCCTATGCTCCAAAATTAAACAAATTCTATTAAATTATGAGTTTGGACTTTAATATTATGCATACTGGATGGATTGGTTATCTTATGCTACGCTACAAACTGTCTATCCATGAGTCTGGGAGAGAACTTATAGGCCTAGGCGATGCTGTTGGTTCATTGATTGTGCAGGGTGGTTTACGGAGTTAGCCTACACTTATAGTGAATTTGTATTTGATTTGGAATAGCCTAGTAATGGGGCATTTTTTTATATTTTGATAATGAATAGGCTGACACATTACATTTAACTACAGAATATCTCACCACTGTGCATTTCCATCTCTTCCTCTCTCCTTCATTCCTTTCTCAAGTGCTCTGTCGCACAGTGTGCTCCTCAAACAGTGGTTGATATGTGGAGTGAAATAGGTGTTCTTATAAGCCCAGACATGTCTTTATATAATCCCGTGTGAAAGCAGGGTTTTGATTGTTGCTCATATTAAGCACATGCTCTGCTATAAAACCAGAGTAGCCTACCTGGCATGATTTGAAAAATGAACAGACTTTCTCAAATCATCAGTAGCCTATAGTCGCATCATGTAGCCCATATATGTTTGACATTCTAAGGTTTGTATCATTCACAACTAAAGTTGCCAAATAACTCTAAATCTTGCATATAGGACCTGTTTCAAATGATCACTTTTACGCTCCACATAGCTACTTCATATGCACACTCGCCCCGAAATGGAAAAAATATCCTTTCTATTTTGTTCAGTTAAGTTAAATTATATTATTTCTACTATAAAAACATATATAAAATAATGGCCTGGGACTTATAAGCATATCTTGTTAGCTAAATGAATAAGCCTACAGCCTATGGCATGGAGCATAGTCGGGGAATGTAACATACAGTAGACCAACTCGTATTTTGTTCTTCTGAAATACATTTCTTACCATAAGATTTCTTTAGACCTGCCTAAAATAAATTGATTTATTGTGATGGTGTATAAGAAATTGATTTATTCAACTTTTTAAAATGTAGATGTTCCAAAGGCGCACATGAGTGGCTTGTATGTGGCTTGTAAGCGTGGAGACCTAGAAATGCTAAATGAGTTTGTTTATTAACGGTCAGTTACCATGAGACGGCAGTCTTTTGCATGACAATAACCGTCTGACACAATTTCATGACCGCCCTAGTCTGATCTGCCTGTCGCAGAGACGTAATCTATGATGTTTATGGGTCACTTCAGGGATGCAAGTCCAAATAAATGTTTATACATAAAATAAGTAATATTTTAGTGAAGTGAAGACTATCCCACTTCAATGGTGTATCTTCATCTTGGATAGAGAATGGGTCAGGTTTCTAGGCTACAGTAGGTGAAGGCCTCAACATTCACTGGAGCTAGACACAGACAAAGAAAATAGAAGTAGAAAGAAAATAAGTAAAGATAAAAATAAATTGGGGGGGGTGATTGTCTGCCAAAAATATCTTGTTGCTGTGCAGTGTTATCAATGGGAGGAGTGATGTTCTGATTTGTAGCCAAATGGATTTGGGGAAGGAGGTCAAGGGCAGCTCCAGGTTATTGTTGGGAGGCAGGACAGCCTGATTATCAGCTGTCAGGTTTAGAGAGCTGTACATGGGGGTCAGGGACCCTGACAAGATCTTATCGGCCTGGGAGCCCACTCCATCATGGTCCCCTGTCTGGAAGATCAGATACTGGGGCCGCTGATCACTCACAGGGTCCGACACCAGGCATCGGCAGCTCGTTAATCAGAATAGCCAACCAGTGCCTGGGTTACAACCACGATCTCTGCTCTTTGCTCACTGCCCAATCCAGGTCTGAGGTCTAACTGTAAGTTCAGAAACCGTTCGTCCAATTACTGCTACTCAATATCCAGGGCCCGTATTCATAACGCTTCTCAGAGAAGAAATGCTGATCTAGAATCAGTTTAGCCTTTTAGATCATAATTAATACGATTACATGGACATTGGGGGGGGGGGGGGGGGCTCTAATACCTCTCCTCAATGAAGATGTAATGGTTGATTTAAAACTTGGCATGGTAACATGTTAGTAGATGAGGAGCTGAGAACGCACACCCAAAAACAGTTAATGAAGTGCACACTAGTGGCTTAAACTTAAACAAATGTAAAGTCTCACTCCCAGATCTTTATGGATAAACCAACATTTGGCACACCATTCATATCAGGCTGGGAGTATTCTAATACATGAGTGTTCTTCATTTGTACATGGAGAAATGTTTCATAAATGTATCTTGTTCATGTACATTTGGCTGTGTTACCCGTGAAAATGTCATTAGTATGTTCTTCTGTTAAATCCATTTGTCTTTCTCATTTCTCTCCGTCTCCTCCACGACCCTGTCTTCACCTTTCCCCATCCTCCATTCCAACCAACTGTACCTCCCGTCTGCATCTTTGTTTTCATTCCTGTCTTCTCTCTCTTTTCATTCCACACCTCATTTCCTCTACCCACGCATCTCCTTTTCTATCCCTCTCTCCTGCTTGGTTTTGTCTCCTTCCATCTCTCTGCTGGTGTGGTGGTGTGTTATGCTGCTCAGAGGATCGTGAAAGCTGAGCTGGTGGACTACCCTCAGGACGAAGCCCCCATTAGACAAGAGACCAATCAGAGCAAAATCTGTTCTGTTCAATAATTGGAAGTATGTTTACACACAGTCACACATAGATGTATTTATCTCCTGAAATATATCTATTAGTGCCTGGTGTAAAAACACAATTAAAGCATCTTATAAAGTGGTTGTGGTGGTAATGGTAGCTGTTTTCATTGTATTTTAATTGTGGGAAGTTGAACTCGGAAGTTTGCATACACTTAAGTTGGAGTCATTAAAACTCGTTTTTCAACCACTCCACAAATTTCTTGTTGACCAACTAAAGTTTTGGCAAGTCGGTTAGGACATCTACTTTGTGCATTACACACAAGTCATTTTTCCAACAATTGTTTACAGACAGATTATTTCACTTATAAATCACTGTATCACAATTCCAGTGGGTCAGAAGTTTACATACATTAAGTTGACTATGCCTTTAAACAGCTTGGAATATTTCAGAAAATGATGTCATGGCTTTAGAAGCTTCTGATAGGCTAATTGACCTCATTTGAGTCAATTGGAGGTGTACCTGTGGATGTATTTCAATGCCTACCTTCAAACTCAGTGCCGCTTTGCTTGACATCATGGGAAAATCTAAAGAAATCAGCCAAGACCTCAGAAATAAAATGTAGTCCTCCACAAGTCTGGTTCATCCTTGGGAGCAATTTCCAAACGCCTGAAGGTACCACTATCATCTGTACAAACAATAGTATGCAAGTATAAACACCATGGGACCACGCAGCCGTCATACCGCTTAGGAAAGAGACTCATTCGGTCTCCTAGAGATTAATGTACTTTGGTGCGAAAAGTGCAAATCAATCCCAGAACAACAGCAAATGCCCTTGTGAAGATGCTAGAGGAAACCGGTACAAAAGTATCTATATCCACAGTAAAATGAGTCCTATATCGGCATAACCTGAAAGGCCGCTCAGCAAGGAAGAAGCCACTGCTCCAAAACCGCCATAAAAAAGACAGACTATGGTTTGCAACTGCACATGGGGACAAAGATCATACTTTTTGGAGAAATGTCCTCTGGTCTGATGAAACAAAAATAGAACTGTTTGGCCATAATGATCATCGTTATGTTTGGAGGAAAAATGGGGAGGCTTGCAAGCTGAAGAACATCATCCCTACCGGGAAGCGCGGGGGTGGCCGCATCATGTTTTGGGGGCGCTTTGCTGCAGGAGAGTCTGGTGTACTTCACAAAATAGATGGCATCATGAGGGAGGAAAATATTGTGGATATATTGAAGCAACATCCCAAGAAGCAAGAAGCAACATCAGTCAGGAAGTTAAAGCTTGGTCGCAAATTAGTCTTCCAAATGGACAATGACCCCAAGCATACTTCCAAAGTTGTGGCAAAATGGCTTAAGGACAACAAAGTCAAGGTATTGGAGTGGCCATCACAAAACCCTGACCTCAATCGTATAGAAAATGTGTGGGCAGAACTGAAAAAGCGTGTGTGAGCAAGGAGGCCTACAAACCTGAGTCAGTTATACTAGCTCTGTCAGGAGGAATGGGCCAATATTCACCCAATTTAATGTGGGAAACTTGTGGAAGGCTACTCGAAATGTTTGACCCATGTTAAATAATTTAAAGGCAATGCTACCAAATACTAATTGAGTGTATGTAAACTTCTGACCCACTGGGAATGTGATGAAAGAAATAAAAGCTGAAATAAATCATTCTCTCTGCTATTATTCTGACATTTCACATTCTTAAAATAAAGTTTTGATCTTAACTGAACTAAGACAATTTTTACTAGGATTAAATGTCAGGAATTTATTTGGGTAAGCTGTAAGTAAACTTCTGACAATTAGCCAAATTTTATGGAATTTTCCAAGCTGTTTAAAGGCACAGTCAACTTAGTATATGTAACCCACTAGAATTGGGATACTTTGAATTATAAGTTAAATAATCTGTCTGTAAACAATTGTTGGAAAAATGACTTGTCGTGCACAAAGCAGATGTCCTAACCAACTTGACAAACCTATAGTTTGTTACCAAGAAATGAGAAAATGAGTTTTAATGACTCCAACCTAAAGTGTATGTGAACTTACGACTTCAAGTGTATTACTGTATTTACTGTAGATCAGATCTTTACTGTAGAGAAGATGTTCTATCTTTATTTTTACCACAACATTCATCCATTAGCTTGCATACTTCAGTTTACATGTTTTCTGAATCGGACAAATTTAATGCATTTGAATTATACAAGTAAGCTCTGGGGCCTGGGAAGGAAGACCTGGGGTCTGCTTTAAGTTGTCCATATAGATTTCTGGACTATGCCATAACAAATGAAAAATATTTAGTAGTATCAGTTAGGTAATTTAATCTTTAATTGGGTAATTTGTGAATAAATCAGATGGACTTTCTAGTGTGGAGGCAACTTTCTCATGTTTTGCCTTTGTTTATGTCTGTCTTTATGTCTGTGTGTTTCCATAGTGTGTGGTGAAGGCAGATATCGTGAACTACAGTCAAGAGCCTGTAGCGAGGACAGTCAACCCCCCGCGCAGCTCCATTTGTGTGGTGCAGTGAACCCCTCTCCCCCCACCTTCCCCCTTGCCCCTCCACAAGCTGAATACAGCAGTGGTATTGACCAGCAGGCTGCCCCAACACACTGGCCCATAGCCAGAGCAGGAGAATTGAGCTGGCCTGCTTCTTTCTGCTGAACACACACACACTGATTCCTCCCTTTGCTCTCTCAACGCACAAGTCTTCAGAAAGGCTGTATATCAGTATTTCCTTTTTTTAAAGGTTTTTAGGGTCATCGGACCAAGTACGGCATATTTTAAGATTTATATATGAGAATCTCTCTGTATGTACAGTATGTAAATTTACAGCGACCCCACAGTATATTCCTGGTTTCAGTATTTAATATATTTTCTTGAATTATTTTTTGAATAGTAACCAGCTTTGGCTACAGCAGAGACCTGTTGAAAGTTATGCTGAAAGGATTTTTTTTTTTTAGCAGTTTAAACACATTTGTCAGTGTTTATTTTTTTTTTTGAGAAACTGTTACTATTTTGACATCTTTTTTTCTACTATCTTCATTGTCAATTATTCTTTAAAGGACCATTTGATTGTATATAGATATGAAAAGTTGGTTTCTATAACAGAAAAATATACATAAACCACTGTTTTCCAAAATGTATTTTTAATGATAGAATGTGTTTTCCCTCTGCTGTTGTATACAGATGCCATATCTTAATTTGATCATCCTGTTGTTGCAGGAACTTTCCTGCAAACTTGTAGTGTTTTCGACATTTAAAAAGGCTTCTAAAGCTAGTATTTTCCACTTTCAGACTTACATTTTCCGTTACGGCAAAGTATCAACCCCTACAAAAAAATTCCATTAATTATAATCGCATAACAATTAACAATTCCTGTTGCTGCAGAATTATTTTCCTGCTGTGTGAAACTGGCGCAAATTAAGATCCGATATCTATGCTAAATATCAGGATTAGTTTTATCGCTCTAAGTGGTACTGTCCACACCTCCCACTACCCCCTCTCCCACAGCTCCCAGTGCTGAAACAGGAGTGGTGGGATGAGCCTGGGTAGGTTGGTTGGGCAAGGAGCTATTTGGGGGCAGAGAGTGGTGAAGAAAGAAGAGGCTGCTGGTATACAGATGTACGATTAAGCAATCAGGCCCTATGGGGTGTGGTATATGGCCAATATACCACGGCTAAGGTCTGTTCTTATGCACAATGCAACTCGGAGTGCCTGGCTACAGCCCTTAGCTGTGGTATATTGGCCATATACCACAAACCCAGAGGTGCCTTATTGCTTTTATAAACTGGTTACCAAAGTAATTAGAACAGTAAAAACAAATGTTTTATCATACCAGTGGTACATGGTCTGATGCATCTTTCAGCCAATCAGCTTTCAGAGCTCAAACCACCCAGTTTATGTTGTCTGTTATACAACATGTGAGTCTAATCATGAATGCTGATTGGTTAAAACCGCATTCCAGCTGGTGTCTATTCCACAAGTTACCACCGACTAAATCTATGACATTAACATGCCTATATACTCTGTTCCATCTGACTGCGCAATCCACTTTCTCATCAGCCTAGCCAAGCAATTTATAAACTTGATCTCCACTATTAAAAAACATCTAGACATCATCTAATTTCTTTTAGACTAACATTTAATTTTCAACAGCAGCGATTTGTATACTGTAAACCTTGCTGCTATCTGTCTCTCTGACATTTGCAACATTGTTTCAATATCAAATTCAATCTCCAGCTGTCCCATAATAGTGAATGTGTCGGGATGAGACAGGCAGGCAGTGTTTCTTAGTCAGTCACAGTCATGAATCAGCTGTCATCCTTTTTATGGATATGTACAAATAAATGTAAATGGAAAAAAGTTCAAACAAAACAAAGTGCAGCTAGTTTGCCGTCTTTCCAGCTTCAGTTCGAAGTGATTGTGTTAGCTGTGTTGTTGGCTAGCTCCTCTGAACAACAGTGTCCTGACGAGTGACCACATTTTCTATGCCAGGTGAAATCGCACCTCATTTGCTCGTTGTTATTGATGTATCCAAATAAATGTCACTAGAAAACTGCTTATGCAATTGCAGCTACTTTACTGTTATTCTGACTGTAAGTTAGTCATAGTTGGCTAGCTAGCAAGCAAGGGATAAGAACGTTACCAGGCAGAATGGCAATGGAACATTTAGGAACGAACGACTGGGTCGTGCCAATAGATACAGAACAAAAACACTGAACGACTGGGTCGCGTCTCTGGCAACTGAACCAATAGAACGAACAACCAGCCGGCTTGGGTAGTAACCCTAGATTTATGTCGGGACTATATCTTGTGGAAGGATTATATAGTATGAATACATTTATGAAAATAACGTTTTTAATGAAAATATGTAAATCGTTATTTGAACATGTTGGTAACCCGTTGTATAGACGCGATAATGACCTCGAAGCCGGTGTTTGGAGGATATATTGACTTTGTCTCGGGCCTAGCAACACCCGTGTCAATATATCCTCCAAACACCGGCTTCTCGGGCATCATTACTTAAATATACCACAGCTTTCAGCCAATCAGCATCCAGGAGCCGAACTACCCGGTTTATAATCTTGATTTGATCACTCTTTTGTTGATGAGAATCTTTCTGCGCCGCAGGAAATGCAGATGAGCTTTGTGATTTACATAAATTCACTGAAAACCCACACCAACACACAGTTGTATTAGCAGTGTTGCATTTTTTATGTAGCCTCATTTTGCCCAACCACCGATCAAGCAACATTATGGACTAAACTTTCAAATCCTGTTGCTGCAGGATTATTTTGCTACGACAATACTGTTCAAAGTAAGATCCAACATCTGTAAAAACAATGTGCTGAATGTAAAATGAACCGCTGGCTTTATTTAGAGTGTGCTCAAGGAATATGTCACTATAAAATATAGCTTCTGCATTCTTAGTGCTCCACACAGTGCCCTTCTAAAAGGAAAGGTTTAGATGTTTAGGCACTGTAGTCAATGGAAACTAGTTTTATTTCACTTGCCAATTAGCAGCTTGCTTGAACAACTGTGATTTCCCATTACTTTCAAGACGTAATAATAACATTAATAACAGATGTTAGTTAGAAAAAAGAAACTACATTTGTGAAATTGACCAATTACCCAAAAAGTATCTATTTTCCTGATTTATAATTTTGTGTTGATAACATCTTTTAATTGAAGCATCATCCAGTTTCATGTGATGCATATCAAGACTGTATTTTTGTGGAAAACCTATGTAGTCCTAGTTGAAATATATTTGGCATAGAACAATTCTGTTGCTATTTTTAACCTTGACAATGGATAAAAATTGAAATATGAACTGGAACAGCTTAAAGGTATGCTAATTAATCTTAGCTGTATGTTTATAGCCTTATTCAACTGTCTGTTGTAGAACAGAAAATACTCCCATGAAGAACTGCTTTGACACGTGAAATGTCTTCATAGGATCTTGTCCAAACAAGCTGAATAACAGCCAACTTACACTCTTATAGAAAAATGTTATATCTATAACCTAAAAGGGTTCTTTGTCTGTTCCCATGGGAGAACCGTTTCAATAAATATGTTGGGTTCCATGTAGAACCCTTTCCACGGTTCCCCCATGGGGACAGCCAAACCATTTTTTGGAACCCTTTTTTCTAAGAGTGTATACATACATAAATTATAGGCATGTGTTTGTACTCGTCCCTGCTTTGTCTTGTAGTTTGTATTTGTCAAAATGTTTTCTTCTTGCACACAGAGGATGTCAACATTGTATTTGTAGTACAACAGAAAATACATGACAGGACATGGTTGGATTTTACTCTGTAAACCATGGTGTTCGCCTTGTGTAAATTATATATTTGTAAATCATCTGCATTGTTTTGTGGAAGATCTTATTTATAAAATGCTGCTCACATTTCAGTGAGATGTCAAGAACTCCTCTTGTTGGATGTAATTGCCTCTGTGTCATAAACACAATCTAAAAGTTAAGTATGAAAAATAATGGTATATCCTCTGTAGACTTAGAAAATGGTTGTTTTAATGAACATTCAAAAGTGGTACAGACATAGTGTTTGTATATAAACAAAAGTGCAATAGTTTATATATTATTACTGATGCATATAGTTTCCTAGGTGGATTTCAGGAAATAATTATATTAGTTTGTGAGGTTAGTGTGAGTGTATGCTTCATTACCTGTGTGTGTGTGTGTGTGTGCGCGTGTGTGTGCACGTGCGCTGTCATGCCGGCGCACACACTTGTAATTGATTGACATGACTGATGATGACTGATCACAATGTGATTTTTCAACATATTGCTGTACATTGGTCTGGACGCACAATGTTCTTAATTTGTGCATATTTATCCTGTAAAACACCATTATCTAAAACGGATTTTAAATTGGGTGGTTCAAGCCCTGAATGCTGATTGACTGAAAGCCCTGGTATTTTTACTCTTCTAATTATTATTTTTACTTTTCTAATTATAAATTGGGATTTATTAAGAACATCATGTTCAGCACTACAGAATAGAGTCCATTAATTAATTAAGCAATAAGGCATGAGGGAGTGTGGTATATGGCCAATATGCCACGACTAAGGGGTGTATCCAGGCATTCTGCGTTGTGCATTTGAACAGCCCTTAGCTGTGGTATATTGGCCATATACCACACTCCCTCAGGCCTTATTGCTTAATTAATTAATGGACTCTATTCTGTTTAGCTGATCCTGATGTTCTTAATAAATCCCAATTTATAGTAAGATGAGAGGGAACATTGGCTGTTCCCATTCCAAAGGTGTACAATGAGCAACTGATAAAGTGAAGTTACAGAGTAATACCCCTCAGCATGAAATAAAGGGACTGTCATCTATGGATATGCACAGTATAATGATGTGTAGTGGCCCAAGGCCACAGTGCCATTTTTCACCCCAGGTGGGACAATGCAAACCAATAGAATGGGGCCCCATGGGACCTGAGGAGCTTGGTGAGATGGAAGGTCAGGTAACCTAGCTATAGCAGATTAAGGATCCATGAGAAATTTAAGCATAGGAGGCAACCCCCCCATACAGACTGAGTTAAGACTCCAAAAGCTAATGAGGCACCTGGCTTTTGTTCCTTAAATCTGCACTGAAACGGGTCCTACAGATGTTCCAAATGCCAGCCGTTGTATTAATTAATCACTTAAATAGTTAGGCCTTTTGTCCTCTTCACAAAATTGTAAGAGGGTTTTGGTTTCAGGTGTAACTGTTTTGCTGAGTCAAGGTCATGAAAACCTTTCTGTAGGCCTATTTAGACAAAGATTTAAAGGTGATGGAAACCATAGAGAAGAAAGATAGGCGTCCTTTAATAAACAAATATAAAGGAGGAAACTGCCTTTTTTAGTTTACCTGTTGCATTTTTTTGTGTTGCTAAACAAAACATTTACCTCATGAAGAAAGGCGAGCCTTTGCAACACAGACACAGCTGGAGTCATTCCAGCACACGTGCATTGTTTTGCTTGAGTGGGCGTCTTTAGGATTGTCTCTACTGAATTTTTGTCAAGAGCTGTCACCAACACTGACAGGCGAGACTCACCCTTGGCTTTTCCACTGTTTAGACAGGTGTTTTAGAAAAGAAAACAACTGCAGATAGTTTCCAGTTTAAATACTCAACAACAGTGAAGTTCCACGAAAAAGACGGGAAAAAATAATAATACCGGGGACATTAATGCGAGGAAAAGGGCAAGGTTTTGACAGATTGATTGGCAAGCGGGTTTGAGTATTTTGCCTTCCTGTTTCTCAGCTGAGAGTTTGTTAATTATGAGTGATTGTATGCTTAAAATGGGGAATGTTCTTTTCAAATGGAAAGTTTGCTACCAAAGGAAAGTAGCCTATTGCGTGAATTTAATAGCGAGTGAATGGACATTTGTAAAAATAAATATGGGATGCTGTTCATATTGACTTGTGCGTTGTTTAAAGGTCCAATGCATCTGTTTTTATCTCAATATCAAATAATTTCTGGATAACAATTAGGTACCTTACTGTGATTGTTTTCAATGAAAATGGTCAGAAAGAAACAACTTTTAGCAAATAGCAAGTAAGAAAGTAAGAATTGAGACTGTCTGGGAGTGGTCTGAGTGGAAAACTGAAAACTAGTGGTTATTGGCAGAATGGTTTGGAACTCTCTTATTGGTCTGTTAACTTATTGACTGGCTGGTGATGTCACCAGGCAGGCCAAAACTCCATCCCACCAAAACAGGCTGAAATTTCAGGCGGTCTTTTCAAACAGCTTTTAACCTAAAAGGGCATTATCATTATTTGCACATTTCACAGTATTATTCCAACCTCATAATGTGGAAGTCTATATATAAAACAGAAAAATCCTATTTTTGACTGCACTGGGCCTTTAAACTACAACAAGTTAAATGCAAGTTGTTCCACATTGCTGAGAATCTTTTTTTCCACATATAATTATGTAGGCCTGCTAGAAGCTCAGTTCTGTGTACAGACCTGTGTTATCTCAAAGTCAGTAGGCATCATCAAGGCAGCGTGACTGTTTTTAATATCTCTAGTTCCCCCCCATTCACCCCCTTGCTCTTTCACTGACTGTTTCTCGTTGGTAAGACTCTGCGATGACAGTTTTTAAACCGCACATGACAAGTAAGTAAGAGGCTATGGTTGTGGATAAAGTTAGTGGGCAGAGAGCGGCCAACACCCTAATGACTAGCCACTCACTGTCTTCCGTTTTCCACCTGTGCAGTGTGCCAGACCCACAGCGTTGAGGGAGCAAGGAGGACTGAGTCAACCCCTCTGATGAGTTCTAGGGCTATATCCCAAATGGCCCCTAATCCCTACATAGTGCACTACTTTTGACCAGGGCCCGCCAGAGCGCTATGGGTCCTGGTCAAAAGTAGTGCACTATATAGGAAAAAGGGTAACATTTTGGATGCAGTCCCCAGATCCCCACACTGGCTCCCATTCTTTGCTACTCTGTTACAGTACACTGGGCCAGCAGGAAGGGGAGTGTGACAGGCAAGGCAGGTCAGGGCCCAGAGAGGACATTACTGGCACCCACAACCAGCGCCTTGAGGTGAGCCAGAACTAAGTTCCCATGCAAGTAGGGGATCGCCCCTCCTGCAATGCTCTGTGTGTGTGGTGTGTGGTGTGTGTGTGTGTGCAGAGGAACTATGCTGTGGATAATGTGCCTCTTATTTGGCTCGCTCTGTCAGACTGCACGGTCCCTCATAGGTGCCGGGTTTCTGCTCTGGCCATATAGTGGAGGATTTATTTTAGGGGCAAGGATGTGGGCAATCTTAACGGTCTTATTTATAGTCAGGTGGTCTGGTGAAAGGACCAGACAGGAAAAGCACATACAGGGACAGACGACTGAAAGTCTCCCTTTCTATAGTACTCACTCACCCACTTACCATACTTCACAATAATGTCAACTTATTTTCTGATTTTGTGATCACTTAATATACATAAATATTTATTTCTGATAGTATGTACAGTACCAGTCAAAAGTTTGGACACACCTACTCATTCAAGGGTTTTTCTTTATTTTGACAAATCTTTACATTGTAGAATAATAGTAAAGACGTCAACACTATGAAATAACACATATGGGATCATGTAGTAACCAAAAAAGTGTTAAACAATATAATAATATATATTTAATATTTTAGATTCTTCAAAGTAGCCACCCTTTGCCTTGATGACAGCTTTGCACACTCTTGGCATTCGCTCAACCAGCTTCATGGTTGAAGGAGTTCCCACATACAGTGGGGCAAAAAAGTATTTAGTCAGCCACCAATTGTGCAAGAAAGAATGCTGAGTGGCATCCAAAGAACACCATACCTTCTGTGAAGCATGGGGGTGGAAACATCATGCTTTGGGGCTGTTTTTCTGCAAAGGGACCAGGACGACTGATCCGTGTAAAGGAAAGAATGAATGGGGCCATGTATCGTGAGATTTTGAGTGAAAACCTCCTTCCATCAGCAAGGGCATTGAAGATGAAACGTGGCTGGGTCTTTCAGCATGACAATGATCCCAAACACACCGCCCGGGCAACGAAGGAGTGGCTTTGTAAGAAGCATTTCAAGGTCCTGGAGTGGCCTAGCCAGTCTCCAGATCTCAACCCCATAGAAAATATTTGGAGGGAGTTGAAAGTCTGTGTTGCCCAGCAACAGCCCCAAAACATCACTGCTCTAGAGGAGATCTGCATGGAGGAATGGGCCAAAATACCAGCAACAGTGTGTGAAAACCTTGTGAAGACTTACAGAAATTAATTGCCAACAAAGGGTATATAACAAAGTATTGAGAAACTTTTGTTATTGACCAAATACTTATTTTCCACCATAATTTGCAAATAAATTCGTGAAAAATCCTACAATGTGATTTTCTGGATTTTTTTTCTCATTTTGTCTGTCATAGTTGAAGTGTACCTATGATGAAAATTACAGGCCTCTCATCTTTTTAAGTGGGAGAACTTGCACAATTGGTGGCTGACTAAATACTTTTTTGCCCCACTGTATACTGAGCACTTGTTGGCTGCTTTTCCTTCACTCTGTGGTCCAACTCATCCTAAACCATCTCAATTGGGTTGAAGTCGGGTGATTGTGGAGACCAGGTCATCTGATGCAGCACCATCAATCTCCTTGGTCAAATAGCCCTTACAGTGCCTGGAGCTGTGTTTTGTGTCATTGTCCTGTTGAAAATCAAATGATAGTCCTACTAAGTGCAAATCTGAAGGGATGGAGTATCGCTGCAGAATGCTGTGGTAGCCATGCTGGTTAAGTGTGTCTTGAATTCTAAATAAATCACAGATAGTGTCACCAGAAAAGCACCGTCACACCTCCTCCTCCATGATTCACTGTGGGAAGAGATCATCCGTTCATCTACTCTGTGTCTCACAAAGTCACGGCAGTTGGAACCAAAAATCTTAAATTTGGACTCATCAGACCAAAGGACAGATTTCCACCGGTCTAATGTTCATTGCTCGTGTTTCTTGGCCCAAGCAAGTCTCTTCTTGTTATTGGTGTCCTTTAGTAGTGGTTCCTTTGCATCAATTTGACCATGAAGGCCTGATTCATGCAGTCTCCTCTGAACAGTGGTTGTTGAGATGTGTCTGTTACTTGAACTCTGTGAAGCATTTATTTGGGCTGCAATTTCTGAGGCTGGTAACTAATGAACGTATCCTCTGCAGCAGAGATAACTCTGGGTCTTCCTTTCCTGTGGCGGTCCTCATAACAGCCAGTTTCATCATAGTGCTAGATGGTTTTTGCGACTGCACTTGAAGAATTCTTAAAGCAATGATGGACTTGGCCTTTTTCCAAATAGGCTATCTTCTGTATATCACCCCTACCTTGTCACAACACAACTGATTGGTTCAAACGCATTAAGGAGGAAATAAATTAGACAAATTAACTTTTGAAAAGACACACCTGTTAATTGAAATGCGTTCCAGGTGACTACCTTATGAAGCTGGTTGAGAGAATGCCAAGAGTGTGCAAAGCTGTCATCAAGGCAAAGGGTGACTACTTTGAAGAATCTCAAATATAACATCTATTTTGATTTGTTTAACACTTTTTTGGTTACTACATTATTCCATATGTGTTATTTCATAGTTTTGGTGTCTTCACTTTTATTCTACAGTGTAGAAAATAGTAAAAAATAAAGAAAAACGCTTGAATGAGTAGGTGTCCAAACTTTTGACTGATACTGTGTGTGTGTGTGTGTGTGTGTGTGTGTGTGTGTGTGTGTGTGTGTGTGTGTGTGTGTGTGTGTGTTAAAGAGAAAGAGACTCAACACAAAGACACTGCTGAAACTGCCCCCTAGCGGTCAGTGATTAATGAACATATCCCTTTCTGTGGTGATAAGAGTCCTGTGGAGATAAGAGGCCTTTAGAGATAAGAGGCCTGTGGAAATCCTGTGTTTGATAAATATCTCCTCCTTTCGACAGACCCACAATGATATTTTTTTTATGAGTGTTTCTTCGGCACCTGAATCCAAGCCAGTGTGTCTGAACAATTTAGACAGTTGCTGGCTGGCACCCAAGTTGGATGTCACTTCTTGGATGTTCCATCCTCACAGAAACACACAAAAAAGTGAGTGTCAAGAGTGAGGCAGATTTCAAGGCTCTTTTGCTCTGTCATTAATTTTGTATTGTTCCCCCAAATACTGTGGATCCCAAACATGATACATGAACCATTCAGTGCATTTAAGTGCTATTCATTACACAACTGAAAATACTATTTATCCATAGAATGAGCTTTGTAGTTCTTCAAAAGCGTACTTAGGAGATGTTGAAGCGTTTTCTTTGCAGAGAAGAATCTGAGAATAGCATGCTGTGGTGTTCCCTCACATTTTGTTCTGGGAATAAAACACTTCAGTAAGATAACCTTATGGTTTCATGGGGAAAATATTGTCCTGACCAAACGGAATTGAATAATACTACTTATTACTGAGGGCATAACCTTTTACAGAGTCGCACAAGTATGCTAATTCCATGTTCGCTGGCACCTCAAATACGTCCCATTTCACTTGTGACAGGGTGGAACATTCGCTCCACATTATAACTCACTTACTGGAAATATCATTTGGCGTGGTGTAGTCTACTATGCATGGATGCATCCCAAATGGCACCCTATTCCCTATATAGTGCACTACCTTTGACCAGAGCCAGGCATTTGGGACACATCCACTGCAGAGTCTGGCTATTCCCATCTGTGGCCTCCTCAAAGGAGGAGAAAGAATAGAATATTAAGAAGACATCATGTCAAAGCCAAGTCTCCAGCGTTGACATCAATGAGTGACGGGGAGTGGGTATCCGTTTCCCTCATGGGACAAGCTCTTAAACCACTAAAATGTGTGGTCTGTCTGTACCATCCCACTCCCTATAATGAAACAAATAGAGTATGAGTTTGCATTCAGGTGATTTCTGGGAATGCTTTAGTAAAATAGGGTACACCGAGGATTTATGCTGTTACAATGGTATACTCTGGCAGTATGTTATGCCATGGGACAGATATTTAACTTTTAAAAAAACCCGTTGTATCAATGAACAAAAGCTAGTGTCAGCATGACAAATACAATACTTATTCACAAAAACGTTTTTGAAACTACTGAATGAAAATATCATGTGTCATAATATGTCATGGATATGGATCTAAATAATATCTTCAAGACATGTTGAGACAGCTCATAAGGTGCCTGTAACATTGCTTGGTTGGTTAATTGGAAATGTTCTTCCACTCCACTGTGATTTGGACATTGACTGAATTTTTATTTTTTAAATGTTTTCATGAGAGAATAATCATAATAACATTTTGGCTAATGGGCTGCTGTCCCATTTCACATACAGCAGTACAAAATAGTGCACCGGCCCATTTGCCACTGGTAGGCCATTGTGTAAGAAATGCTCGGGACGATATTTGCGCCCAGTCTGCACCTGCAAGATTCATAGACCTTCCAGTCTAGCTTTTGGTACCAAGCACTGTTAATCAAAACCAGCATTCTCTGAGGTCATCAGGGGGAGTGAAGGAAATCATTGGTGGAAATAATGTTGGCTCTGAACGTTCTCGCTGGGACTTGTTTGGTCGATTTGGAGAGTTTCTGGAGAGCTTGACCGTGCTAAGAACAACACAAACTTGTTCCTATTTGATTTAGGACCTGCTTTTGTAGTGACACGAGCCAGCGAAGGACTCATGATTTGTATTGGATGTTTAGCATAGTCATATTTCTTTACCTAAATTGAAAGTGTAGGTCACTAAAAGTTAATAACTCTTTAATGTTTTCTTACTTTTAAAGTAGTCTGTGTCTGGAGTGAAAGTGCAGTCCATCATTTATGTAGCTTGAACACTTGGAATTTTACTTACAGAGCATTTCTCTCTCTCCACATTCTGAAATATCAAATAATATCAATTCAGTGTTATAAAACAAGCATTTCTAACCAGACACAGAACCTTTAAACAAACTACACAAGGTGTTAACTTTGCATGTCTTTGAGGAAGCTACTGGCAGTCCGTCCTAATTTGGAAAGAGAAGTAGTGTAGAGAAAAGAGCACAAAAGAGGCCCAATGGTCAAGTTCCCATGCGGAGGCTGTTGTGTGAAGTGTCTGGTGATTATCTGGGTGTTCTGTGGGTGCTGCTGGACAGGAAGGTGAGAGGCAAGTTAATTACTGTACTGAGAGAGGAGGTGAGATGGCTTACACAGTCCTTTGTGGCCTGCACTCTTAAATTTCCAGGTGTGAGCTATGGGTAGCAGTGACGATGCCAAAGGTTTAGGCTGGATGGGCCAAGTCCGTCCCAAAGTCACCTCATCGATCATGGGTGACAGGGCGGAGCCGCTGCTGGTCCCAGGTGAGACACACACACACATGTAAATGTTGACACATGCGTAAATGTTTATACACATTCATTCATTAATGCACGCGCACGCATACACACACACGTGAGAACACATGCACAAACATTGTAGTGTTCCTCTAGGATATTTACATTATTTCTAACTCAATAGTTCAACAGTGCAAAGGGAGATTTGAATTTTTCATTTAAAAAACGAGTTGATTTACAATCCTCTTATGAGGCTATAACCTGAGGTCTGCCATTTTCCCCAAACCCCCCTGATATTTACCTCAGTATCAGCGTGCCATTAAACGTTTGTGTGTCTTGAGACCACGATGTTGTCATGGCCATGTCTCCGTTTATTATTATACCTCTGAATTTAGTGAGGTGTTTTCGGAGTTCGTTAACTAAATGAACAGGTGTTTCCTCCCCTTAAGTCTATATACAGCTAATGAGCTGACTTAAGTGTGTTCAAATTATTAGACCATTAGGGACGGGAAATGTACAAAACGTTGAACACACAAAGAAATGAAGTGTGTATATCGTGCACAGCTCGCTTGTACAATGCTGAGTTTTCTCAGGCTTCTCTTAAAACATCAGCAAGCTAGTTCTTAACTTTGTGTGTGCTTTTGAACACTAATCATATCATTAGTGATTAAACACTTTCGAGAAACGACAAAGTGGAAAATAATGATGTTTTTTCTGCTTAAGTACGCCAGGCCATATTGAGGCAATTAACCCTTGTATTAATGTAGTGTTAATGAATAAAAATAGGCTGATGGATGTTCCTCGTGAGAGTTTTGGTAATTTTGAGAGCAATAGTTGGGGAAAAATAAATACATTTGTGGTCGACTTAATTGTATGTTTGTCCTTGGATGAAATACTGCTTTTATTCAAGTAGGTCAGTGCTGCAGAATATTAATGTTACAGGAGTCGGGAGCATGTTTAACAGGGACTACTTGTGTGTCTCAAGCATGAAGAACTAGCTTTATCCCTATAATGGGAGGTCCATTAAGCATGGAAGTGATGTGAGGACTGTTTGATGTGAAAGTATATAGTATTACAACCTGCAGGGAAGTGGGGAGAGAGAAAGAGCACAGCCCTATTCAGTCACAATTGTTAACTGTTTATGGGCTAAACAAATGTTGTGTTGTTGTTGGAAATGTGTCCTAGTAAGTAAGCCCATTTTATACAAAACAATACAACAAGAATACAACATGATACACATTCAACTTTTTGAAATCAGAATCGTGCCATGAAAACGTTTCCTTACATGACATCGTTTTGACCAATAAACTGCAGAACCTTCCTTACAGAGCACTTTACTAAGCCAAAATAAAAACGAACAAAACATTTGTCACTTCATCAGTGGACAGTGTGTCAATAATTCAACAGCGTCAGCAGTTGGACCCTAAAAAAGAGAAACTGTGTTGCGTGCTGGAAGGAATAACCTAATCCGCCCCCTAACAAGGGGAAGTGTAAATATGACAAAGCCTTCCCACCTGACACCCTACCCAACAAACAGCCATCTGTCCTCATTATAAGTGGGGTCTGATGTGCCTTAAGAGGTGAGGTGAATTTTTTATGCTCCACAACCAATTAAGCTGGGCCAATTATCTTCTGAATAATTGAGTCAAATTTGGATACCCAATAATTTATGCAGAAGCTACTGGTGCTAGGGTTTCATTGTCAGGAGGCGTTTGGGGAGTACTTAGAGGTACCCCTAAAGTCTTTTTTTTACTTGTTTATTAATTCATGCTTATAGTTTTGATTGGCATACATTGTTATCTTTCGGGATGTTCAGTGCCAGCGTCTTCCCCCTATTCGCAGCCAACTCTTTGGTTATTCATATCCTTGGCCTGTCACAATGGGGACTTCTCCATACTCCATAACAGATAATCCTCCCAACGCAAAAGTCACCTGTCTCAGGTGTATCGCGGGAGAATGTCACCTGAAACATTATCGTTGTTATAGTCGACACAAAAATATTTTCTGCACCTTTTGTTCTGCTGACAGGACTTACTACCACTTAAAGGTCCCTCCATTATGTTCTGATGTTCTGATGTTTGGAAATTCGTGGTCATTGAAATCTGTCGTATCTGGTAACTAATCCCTAAACTGGCACAATAAAGGAGTGGTGAAGGTGTGGGTAGTGCCTGGCGGGGCTCCTCTCTGTATCTCCACATATTTGTATTTCTCCACTCTCCAAAACACATTCACAAAAGAACTTGAGGTATCAATCCCCATTGGAAGGAATATGAACCCTTAGTCAATGCAATGAGGTTATAACAAGTTGACAATGGTCAGGAAATCTTTTATCAAAGGGATGAAAGGAATTTGGGTTCCAAAAGAGTAACAATGTTTTTTAGTGTTTGTTTACCCTGGTGGAAACCAGAAACTTTGTAGCATGTCAAGCTATCAGTGAGAGCCAGATAATTCCAGCAACAAATCTTATCTTTGCCTGGTCCCAGATCTGCTGTATTGCCAACTCTTATGGTTGGTTGGCATGACAATGACTGTAGCAGTTGGCAAGACAGCATAAACAGATCTGGGACTAGGCTAATCTTCTACCTATTATCTTCAGGTTTATAGCAAGAGCAGCGCAGAGTGAACGGTTACTCTGATGCAATACGCCTGGTAAGCTTCCTCAATTAACCTATCCAATGGCATCTACTCAGCAGCTGTGAAAAGGGACTGTCTCATCCAGGTCTGGCCTGCCTGGGTGTTGACGAGTGACAGAGGAGCTAAATATTTGATGAACGACTTGGGATGATCCAAAGGTTGACCTCTCAGAGTGTCTGATACAGGGAACACCCTAACTCTCTGCCATTCTTCTGCTCCTCTCTGGCCCTGCTATCCATAGACTGAAGGATTGGGTTCTGCTATCCCACTCCCAGAGTTTTGCCCAAGATGAAACACAATGGTCAGAATAACAAAGGTGGCCATGGCCTTCTCACCACCATCATTTGATCTGAGCCCCCCATAATGTGATGGCTAGTGCAGTGTGTGTGTGTGTGTTTTGCAAAAAGCTGTTTAGAATTACCTTGGGTTGTCCAAGTTGCAAATGTCTATCTCAGGACAGAATAGGATCAACTTTATTGTCCCCTAGGGGAACATTCTATTGGACACAGAGAGTAATTGAATAATCTACATACGGGACATACGGTTATGTGCTACACACTACTGGCTCAATGCCAGATTCAGATGATATGTGTAGATACCAAAACCCAGTATCATATGGTTATGGGAGAAACCCAGTATCATACGGTTATGGGAGAAACCCAGTATCATACGGTTATGGGAGAAACCCAGTATCATACGGTTATGGGAGAAACACAGTATCATACGGTTATGGGAGAAACCCAGTATCATACGGTTATGGGAGAAACACAGTATCATACGGTTATGGGAGAAACACAGTATCATACGGTTATGGGAGAAACCCAGTATCATACGGTTATGGGAGAAACAGTATCATACGGTTATGGGAGAAACACAGTATCATACGGTTATGGGAGAAACCCAGTATCATACGGTTATGGGAGAAACACAGTATCATACGGTTATGGGAGAAACACAGTATCATACGGTTATGGGAGAAACCCAGTATCATACGGTTATGGGAGAAACCCAGTATCATACGGTTATGGGAGAAACCCAGTATCATACGGTTATGGGAGAAACCCAGTATCATACGGTTATGGGAGAAACAGTATGATACGGTTATGGGAGAAACCCAGTATCATACGGTTATGGGAGAAACCCAGTATCATACGGTTATGGGAGACCCAGTATCATACGGTTATGGGAGAAACAGTATCATACGGTTATGGGAGAAACAGTATCATACGGTTATGGGAGAAACGGTATCATACGGTTATGGGAGAAACCCAGTATCATACGGTTATGGGAGAAACCCAGTATCATACGGTTATGGGAGAAACCCAGTATCATACGGTTATGGGAGAAACCCAGTATCATACGGTTATGGGAGAAACCCAGTATCATACGGTTATGGGAGAAACCCAGTATCATACGGTTATGGGAGAAACCCAGTATCATACGGTTACGCTGAGGTCTGTCCAACGCTGGTCCGACCAAGCTGACTCCACACTCCAAGACTGCTTCCATCACGTGGACTGGGAGATGTTTCGTATTGCGTCAGATAACAACATTGACGAATACGCTGATTCGGTGTGCGAGTTCATTAGAACGTGCGTTGAAGATGTCGTTCCCATAGCAACGATTAAAACATTCCCTAACCAGAAACCGTGGATTGATGGCAGCATTCGTGTGAAACTGAAAGCGCGAACCACTGCTTTTAATCAGGGCAAGGTGTCTGGTAACATGACCGAATACAAACAGTGCAGCTATTCCCTCCGCAAGGCTATCAAACAAGCTAAGCGCCAGTACAGAGACAAAGTAGAATCTCAATTCAACGGCTCAGACACAAGAGGCATGTGGCAGGGTCTACAGTCAATCACGGACTACAGGAAGAAATCCAGCCCAGTCACGGACCAGGATGTCTTGCTCCCAGGCAGACTAAATAACTTTTTTGCCCGCTTTGAGGACAATACAGTGCCACTGACACGGCCTGCAACGAAAACATGCGGTCTCTCCTTCACTGCAGCCGAGGTGAGTAAGACATTTAAACGTGTTAACCCTCGCAAGGCTGCAGGCCCAGACGGCATCCCCAGCCGCGCCCTCAGAGCATGCGCAGACCAGCTGGCCGGTGTGTTTACGGACATATTCAATCAATCCCTATACCAGTCTGCTGTTCCCACATGCTTCAAGAGGGCCACCATTGTTCCTGTTCCCAAGAAAGCTAAGGTAACTGAGCTAAACGACTACCGCCTCGTAGCACTCACATCCGTCATCATGAAGTGCTTTGCGAGACTAGTCAAGGACCATATCACCTCCACCCTACCTGACACCCTAGACCCACTCCAATTTGCTTACCGCCCAAATAGGTCCACAGACGATGCAATCTCAACCACACTGCACACTGCCCTAACCCATCTGGACAAGAGGAATACCTATGTGAGAATGCTGTTCATCGACTACAGCTCGGCATTCAACACCATAGTACCCTCCAAGCTCGTCATCAAGCTCGAGACCCTGGGTCTCGACCCCGCCCTGTGCAACTGGGTACTGGACTTCCTGACGGGCCGCCCCCAGGTGGTGAGGGTAGGCAACAACATCTCCTCCCCGCTGATCCTCAACACTGGGGCCCCACAAGGGTGCGTTCTGAGCCCTCTCCTGTACTCCCTGTTCACCCATGACTGCGTGGCCACGCACGCCTCCAACTCAATCATCAAGTTTGCGGACGACACAACAGTGGTAGGCTTGATTACCAACAACGACGAGACGGCCTACAGGGAGTGGGTGAGGGCCCTCGGAGTGTGGTGTCAGGAAAATAACCTCACACTCAACGTCAACAAAACTAAGGAGATGATTGTGGACTTCAGGAAACAGCAGAGGGAACACCCCCCTATCCACATCGATGGAACAGTAGTGGAGAGGGTAGCAAGTTTTAAGTTCCTCGGCATACACATCACAGACAAACTGAATTGGTCCACTCACACAGACAGCATCGTGAAGAAGGCGCAGCAGCGCCTCTTCAACCTCAGGAGGCTGAAGAAATTCGGCTTGTCACCAAAAGCACTCACAAACTTCTACAGATGCACAATCGAGAGCATCCTGGCGGGCTGTATCACCGCCTGGTATGGCAACTGCACCGCCCTCAACCGTAAGGCTCTCAAGAGGGTAGTGAGGTCTGCACAACGCATCACCGGGGGCAAACTACCTGCCCTCCAGGACACCTACACCACCCGATGTCACAGGAAGGCCATAAAGATCATCAAGGACATCAACCACCCGAGCCACTGCCTGTTCACCCCGCTATCATCCAGAAGGCGAGGTCAGTACAGGTGCATCAAAGCTGGGACCGAGAGACTGAAAAACAGCTTCTATCTCAAGGCCATCAGACTGTTAAACAGCCACCACTAACACTGAGTGGCTGCTGCCAACACACTGACACTGACTCAACTCCAGCCACTTTAATAATGGGAATTGATGGGAAATGATGTAAATATATCACTAGCCACTTTAAACAATGCTACCTTATATAATGTTACTTACCCTACATTATTCATCTCATATGCATACGTATATACTGTACTCTATATCATCGACTGTATCCTTATGTAATACATGTATCACTAGCCACTTTAAACTATGCCACTTTGTTTACATACTCATCTCATTTGTACATACTGTACTCGATACCATCTACTGTATCTTGCCTATGCTGCTCTGTACCATCACTCATTCATATATCCTTATGTACATATTCTTTATCCCCTTACACTGTGTACAAGACAGTAGTTTTGGAATTGTTAGTTAGATTACTTGTTATTACTGCATTGTCGGAACTAGAAGCACAAGCATTTCGCTACACTCGCATTAACATCTGCTAACCATGTGTATGTGACAAATAAAATTTGATTTGATTTGATTTATGGGAGAAACCCAGTATCATACGGTTATGGGAGAAACACAGTATCATACGGTTATGGGAGAAACAGTATCATACGGTTATGGGAGAAACAGTATGATACGGTTATGGGAGAAACCCAGTATCATACGGTTATGGGAGAAACCCAATATCATACGGTTATGGGAGAAACAGTATCATACGGTTATGGGAGAAACCCAGTATCATACGGTTATGGGAGAAACAGTATCATACGGTTATGGGAGAAACCCAGTATCATACGGTTATGGGAAAAACAGTATCATACGGTTATGGGAGAAACAGTTTCATATGGTTATGGGAGAAACCCATTATCATACGGTTATGGGAGAAACCCAGTATCATACGGTTATGGGAGAAACACAGTATCATACGGTTATGGGAGAAACAGTTTCATATGGTTATGGGAGAAACCCAGTATCATATACGCTTATGGGAGAAGATACGGCGTTTTCATCATCATAGACTAATCCAGGTGTTTATCTCAGACAACCGCAGTGAGGTAACTGGTAACTGACAGGATTGTGGCGATGGTAATTATGGTGGTCTTGATGTTACCATGTCCGTCTAGTGAAGTTTATGTAGACGAAAATGCGCTGAAGTTCCACAACAGCAGAGCCGATCACCACCACCTCTCCCCCACTTCCATCCGAGCAAAGCAGCAATAAAAACATGGGTCTAACAGGTTTCAGCTCAGTGGGCCAAGCTATGACAACAAAATTAGCTCCTTTTGTACCAGGGTGTAATGTTTTCAGGTGTGTTTTAGTAGAATGCATGGCATGTACTTACTTAGCTGACAAAGCCCAGTCTTTGCCCTTCTTTCATGAAACGAGGAAAAGTAGAAAAAACAGTATCACAAGCCGGATGTTATACCTACGTGTTAAAGAAAAGGAGAGCCGCACAGTCTAGGAGTTCAGATGCAATAATTTAATAACCTAATTAAACAAGTGTGTGTTTCTTTCGCCTCCAGATTATAAGGAATTAACAAACTATTGATGTAATTAGTCTTATTAGTAGGATTTACAAAAGTAACATTTTGAGACAGACAGGGATCCATTCAACATATTTCCTGTAGGCCTATGCAGTTGGTTCTGGGACTTGCTTAAAACAATATGCTTACTGTCAACACATCTATACCTGTATCCATACTTGTATACCACTATACAACGACGAGACGGCCTACAGGGAGGAGGTAGGCACTCTGACGGTGTGGTGCCAGGTAAACAACCTCTCCCTCAAAGTTAGCAAAACAAAGGAGCTGATTGTGGAATTTAGGAGGAACCAGGCTGGACACGCCCCCATCCTCATCAACGGGGCCACCGTGGAGATGGTCAACAATTCAAATTCCTTGGCTAACACATCTCAGAGAAGCTGAAATGGTCTAACCACACAGACACCTTAGTGAAGAAGGCACGACAGCGACTGTGAAAAAATTTGGCCTGTCCACGGGGGCCCTCACAGTGTTCTAGAGGAGCACCATCGAGAGCATACTGTCGGGCTGCATCACAGCCTGGTATGGCAACTCCACCACAGCGGACTGCAAGTCGCTTCAGAGGGTGATACGTGCAGCTGAACGTGAGTAGTACAGGAGCATCATGGAAAAAACTGGAAGACTGGACAATAGTTTCTAATCCCAGATCATCAGGCTGCTGAATAGCCACCACTAGTCAGCTATCTGCCCCCTCCCTCCCCCCTGCTATTACCCCTGTGGACATATCCCCCCACACCCTCTTAACGGTCACTTACTTTACATGCGGCTCTCCCTATGGACATTTTCCCCCCACCCCCCCCAACAGACTTTTACTCTGCCCCCACCCCAACAACATTCATTACTGTTGCAGTTGTTAATACGTATATTCATGATTTTTTTATTCACATTTTTATAGCTTTTATTTTCCCACACCCCTTCAATTCCCCCCCCCCCCCCCCCCCCCCCCCCCCCCCCCTCCCCTCCCCTCCACACACCCTCAACAGTCTCTACTCTGCCTCCACCCCAATGGACATTTATTTATTCATCACTACCATAGTTGTTATGTTGTATATTGTGCTATTTCTATTTTTTAATACAATTTTCATTATTTATTTCACCTAGTCCTGCATGAGGGAGCTCGGCACGTAAGATTTTCACTGTACCCTGCAATCACACCTGCAACCCAATACATGTGACTATTAAATACTCAGAATCTCTGAATCTGAATCTCTATACCTCTATACTTCTATATCTCTATACCTCTATACTTCTATATCTCTATACCTCTATACTTCTATATCTCTATACCTCAATATTTCTATATCTCTATACCTCTATATTTCTATACCTCTATATTTCTATATCTCTATACCTCTATATTTCTATATCTCTATACCTCTAGACTTCTATACCTCTATACCTCTATATTTCTATATCTCTATACCTCTATATTTCTATATCTCTATACCTCTATACTTCTATATCTCTATACCGCTACATGTCTATACCTCTATACCTCTATACTTCTATACCTCTATACCGCTACATGTCTATACCTACATGTCTATACCTCTATATCTCTAAACCTCTATACCGCTATACCTCTGTACCTCTATATCTCTATAAATGTATCCATGGAAAAGCAACAGTAGTGTTGTAAGGAAACAGATGGCTCAATAAGGGTGTCTACAGTGCTGAGCAAATGCATAATGATAGTAATTCAATCTCTGAATCTGAATCTCTATACCTCTATATCTCTATAACTCTATACCTCTATCTCTATACCTACATGTCTATACCTCTATCTTTATACCTCTATAACTCTATATATCTGTACCTCTATATCTCTATACCTCTATATCTCTACATGTCTATACCTCTATCTTTATACCTCTATACCTCTATATCTCTACATGTCTATACCTACATCTCTATACCTCTATACCTCTATATCTCTATAAATGTATCCATGGAAAAGCAACAGTAGTGTTGTAAGGAAACAGATGGCTCAATAAGGGTGTCTACAGTGCTGAGCAAATGCATAATGATAGTAATTCACTTGACCCTTACAAATTGAATAAAATATACAGTATCATATATCCTGCAGGTGTCTTTCTGGGCTCTCTGTGGATTCAGTGGATTTAGCCCAGGACTTAGAAGTGCACTTTCTTTATACCATCTTTGGCCGAGAGCCTGAAGGAATCAACAGCTCTAGTCTTTTAATGACAGTCCGACCATCAAGTAAGGATTTCTGGCAGGCTGGAAAGAAATATTTGAAACTGATCCTTCTTTTTTGCTTTTCTTTGAGCTCTTAATCCGTAAACCATCCCTCCCAGCCCCATCTGGTCTCCTCCTCCTCCTCCCCATGATCTCTCTCTCTCTCTGTCCATCTCTTTCTCTCCCTTACCGACTATGCCATATGTTTCAAACATGCGTAGAAACTTGCAAGCTTAAAATCCCTGATAACATCAAACTAATATATACGCCTGTTGCATTAAATGTCTTATCTAATGTTTTCATCCCATCACTGTTAATACATTTGCAATCCATACAGATGGTCTTGTACCTATAATATAATATGCCATAGAGGCAACTTTGTACATCATTAACCTGTGTTTGGTGAATTACCAGAAGATAAGCAAGCCCCATCCTTTACAACTAGTTTAGGATATCCTGCTAAATATGACATGTAGGGGTTTTTTTTCTCTTTATTTTTACCATTTTTTTTACATTGTAGAATAATAGTGAAGACATCAAAACTATGAAATAACACATATGGAATCATGTAGTAACCAAAAAAAGTGTTTAACAAATTAAAATATATTTTATATTTGAGATTCTTCAAAGTAGCCACCCTTTGCCTTGATGACAACTTTGCACACTCTTCGCATTCTCTCAGCCAGCTTCACGAGGAATACTTTTACAACAGTCTTGAAGGAGTTCCCACATATGCTGAGCACTTGTCATGGTCTTGTTGAAAAACAAATGATAGTCCCACGCAGCGCAAACCAGATGTGGTGGCATATCACTGCAGAATGATGTGGTAGCCATGCTGGTTAAGAGTGCCTTGAATTCTAAATAAATCACTGACAGTGTCACCAGCAAATCATCCTGCCACAATCACACTTCCTCCTCTGTGCTTCATGGTGGGAACCACACGTGCAGAGATCATCCGTTCACCTACTCGTGTCACAAAGAAATGGCGGTTGGAACTTACTATCTCAAATTTGGACTCATCAGACCAAAGGACAGATTTCCACCGGTCTAATGTCCATTGCTCGTGTTTCTTGGTCCAAACAAGTCTCTTCTTATTATTGGTGTCCTTTAGTAGTGGTTTCTTTGCAGCAATTTGACCATGATGGCCTGATTCACACAGTCTCCTCTGAACAGTTGAGCCAGTTTCATCATGGCGCTTGATGGTTTTTGAGACTGCACTTGAGGAAACTTTCAAAGTCCTTAAAATGTGCCGCCTTGACTGACCTTCATGTCTTAAAGTAATGTAATTTCTCGTTGGTTATTTGAGCTGTTCTTGCCATAATATGGACTTGATATTTTACCAAATAGGGCTATCTTCTGTATACCAACCCTACCTTGTCACAGCACAACTGATTGGCTCAAACATTGTAACGGTTGTCGTCTGGAGAAAGAGAGGAGGACCAATGCGCAGCGTGGTAATAAAACAACTGAACACACCAGTTGTTTTATTATTTTAATAAACAACTGAACACCGGACAAAACAACAAAAACGACAAACGAACAGTCCTGTAAGGTAATGAAGAAACACTGACAGAAAATAATCACCCACAACCAAAATGAGGAAAACAGGCTACCTAAGTATGATTCTCAATCAGAGACAACGATCGACAGCTGCCTCTGATTGAGAACCATACCAGGCCAAACACAGAAATACAACAAAGAAAAAAGAACATAGACTACCCACCCCAACTCACGCCCTGACCAAACTAACACAAAGACATAATAAAGGAAATAAGGTCAGAACGTGACAAATGCATTAAAAGGAAAGAAATTCCACAAATTAACTTTTAATAAGGCAGACCTGTTAATTGAAATGCATTCCAGGTGACTACCTTATAAAGCTGGTTGAGAGAGTGCCAAGAGTTTGCAAAGTTGTCATCAAGGCAAAGGGTGGCTTCTTTGAAGAATCTCAATTTGTTTAACACTTTTTTGATTACTACATGATTCAAAATGTGTTATTTCATTGTAGAATAACAGTGAAGACATCAAAACAATGTAGAAAATAGTAAAAATAAAGAAAAACCCTTGAATGAGTAGGTGTGTCTGAACTTTTGACTAGTACTGTATATCTTGATTTTTTGGGTGGGGCTTATTGTGTGGTGGAGGGGCTTGGTGTGTTAATGAGAAGGTGCACAGCCACAGCAGAAGGAGCAAAGGAGACGAGACCAAAAAGAGAACCATAAGAACAAGTGGACATAAACGCTCATAAAAACAAAAAATGGAAATAAACTTGATTCTTGCTATACAGGCAGGAATTTGGAATATAGCGCCAAAACATACATTATAATTAATCAAATGAATTTGATATATCGTCCAGCCCTAATGACATGTCATATACACATACGGTCAGTGGCTGATCAAGGGAAGAGGGTTGTACAACTGCATAAAAAATCACAGCAAATATCAGGGGTTGGCTTGAGGAAGCGAATTCACGAGAGCTGCACTAAATGATAACATTGACACAGAAACCATTAGATCTCATAAGCTGCCCACACACATGCAACTGCACATAGCACACAGTCTAGTTTTCAGGTTCCACTTATTTCTCTCCTCAGGTTTTTTTACTCACTTCTCCCAGGAAACATGGTAGGAGCAGGCTGCTGGGCTCTCCTCAGCTCTCTCTCCTCAGCGCCCCAGCAAAGCCACAACACAAACAGCGGCGGCCATATCGGGCCCCAGCTGCCGACATGTCTGCTCAGCGGCGTATTTATTTAAACCTGCCGCTGGCCCTGGAGGTCCGACGCAGGCCTCGCCGGGGGCCTCCCCGGCTTGTTTGAGAATCCATTCACACCTGAGCATTAAATTACTGACACTAATGTTACTAGTAATGCTTGGACCAACTCCCATTTTTGGGGAACCCATAAACCTGCAGGAGCCGGGAAATGTGGACGGTCCAAGAAAAAAATCAAGATCTTAGGTGAGGGACCAATGTGATACAGGGGGATAAGCATGACCCTGTCTGTGAGATCTGTGTGTAAGGTATTACTCTAATGTACTGTATGTGCAGGTATTTGCTGTATGTATTTCGATTGTCAGTGACTGAGATAGAGCATAGATCGAGGATAAGGGTATACAACATTGTACACATAAATCATTCATTTTAAAGCAAACTACTCTATTCTGTCTTCCTCCCTAGGCTGACAGTAAAACACTGTCCCCTTAGGGAGTTCGAGAGAGGTGGGGGAGGGACATTGTTTGACTGTTACCCTGGTTGCTAAGGAGTCTTTTGAACTTGAGAGGTGTGGAGGCATGAACACCTGTGCGGCCCCCCTCTTGAAACCGGTAGGATACCTTTCACCTTGTCTCACTCTGCAGCACTCACCGAGCGGACGAGAAGAAAAGAAGAGGGTGCGGAGAAAGGAAAGTATCTAAGAGACGTCTCCTTGGCTGTCACTCAGGGGTCGGGGGTCAGAGGTCGGCATGGAGGGGGTATGTCAGGTGTTAAGTGGGGCAGACAGCCCTGTGGAGGGCTTGTTAAATGCCTACCTGTGCAACCTGCTTACCTGCAGCCAGGTGGGAGCACAAAGCACCCAGGGTTTACCCACCCATACACGTTATTTCTATATGACTGTTTTGGTTCTATTACAGACAAAATTACTTTTCTTAGAGTTTGAGACTTTTTTTTGTCTGTGTTTTTGAAAGAGTGAATACGTGAGAGGGAGACAGAGGTGAAGAAATAACAAAGTGGGAAAGAAAGAGGGAGCAAATAATATGATTCCGCTGTAGCCGACTAAGTCGTTATTTTTTTCAACAAAACAAAATGTAGAAGCAGAGACGAGTACCGCAATTTAGTACCGCCTCTTTTCCGATCAGATAGTATAGCAAGTCAACATAAAACACTAATGAGTCTCTATTAAAGGTAAAAAAACGAAATACAATTTGTAGAGGACTATAGTGGCCAGAGTCAGACTATAGCAATATGTGTTCTGGATTCAAGTCAAAAGCCAGTCCCATCTGATCAGTGATTACACATACTGTTAAACAAAAGGAAATGCAGAGCTAACTCTGGACAATCACAAAGCATTTTCTCTCGTATTTGTTGCTGGCTTAGAGAGACAAACAGGGACGCTGCAGATTAGTGCAGTGATGCCACTTTTACCTTTTAAATGTAAACCCTTTGTGCATGGAGCTTAAAACTATTTTAACACAAAGTGTTGACCTTTAAACGTTAAACGTGGCATCACTGTCTTGGTTCTGATCCTTTAGGCCTTGTTTCTGGCTTAGAGAAACAAACAGCACTAACGAAATACCCAATTTATTTCCTACTACAGTTTTACGAGAATTTAGGGCTCCTATTTGGTCGCAGCTAGCTTTACACAGCAAACCCAAAGGGTTTACATTTAAACATTAAACGTGGCATCACTGAACTAATCTGCAGCGTCCCTGTTTGTTTCTCTAAGGCAGAAACAAGGCTAAATGGTCAGAACCAAGACAGTGATGCCATGTTTAAATGTAAACCCTTTGTGTTTTAAACTAGCTTTACGCAGCATACACAAAGGGTTTACATTTAAAGGTCAAACATGGCATCACTGCACTAATCTGCACCGTCACTGACATATGATCGTCTGGGTCAACAATGTGCTTTCATTTAATTAGTGTTCATTGCAGTCCCAATTTGGCTATACCATTTATTTAGGGATGCTGGTGGTTGTTTTGGACCAAATAGGAGCCCCGAGTCCTCGTAAAACTGCAATAGAAAATAAATGGCTTATTTCATTATCTCTGTGTGTTTCTCTAAGTCAGAAGCAAGTCTAAACAATGATAACGATGATCTGTGGCGGCAGGCCGAGGCTGGTGGGGGGGGATCCTCTTCATCCTGTCATGGCCATTGTGTCGAGGTGGCATTGAGCTCCTTGTCCAGCCTTCCATGAATTATTGATGACTCGTCACAATGTCTTTTTGTTTTGTTGGGGCCACAGCATGGAAATGGACACGGTTGAAGTGAGAAGGTAGCACTTCACTCCAAGTGAGTAGTCATGTGGCTGTCTGACTTCCTTTGGAGCACACTGGAACACAGTGACATGAACACATCACAGTATGACCACTGTTTCACAAAATGTCGTGGTTCTGACCATTTCACAAAATGTCTTGGTTCTGACCATGCCACAAAATGTCTTGGTTCTGACTATTTCACAAAATGTTTTGGTTCTGACCATATCACAAAATGTGTTGGCACTTAAAGGTAGACTCAGCGATATGATGTAGATGCAGAAAGTAAATAGCGTAATGGGTCAACTTCTGCAACAACTAAGAGTGTTGAAGCACCAGTCTCAACTTCTCGGGCTGTTTCGGTGCCCTGGCTACTACACTGCACACAGCATGAAGAGAAACCATGCACATGCACAGATATAATACACCTTGAAATGTTCTGGTTTATTGTGAAGCATTTTATGCACATTAATATATTTGAGGGTATGGCGTATGGCCCAGTACATCACTGGGGCCAAGTATCCTGCCATCCAGGACCTCTCTACCAGGCGGTGTCAGAGGAAGGCCCTAAAAATGGTCAAAGACTCCAGTCACTCTAGTCATAGACTGTTCTCTCTGTTGCCGCACGGCAAGCGGTACCGGAGCTCCAAGTCTCGATCTAAGAGGCTTCTAAAACAGCTTCTACCCCCAAGCCATAAGACTCCTGGACCAAATGGCTACCCAAATGGCTACCCCCCCCCCAAGCCCCTCTTTTACACCGCTGCTACTCTCTGTTGTTATCATCTATGCATGGTCACTCTAATAACTCTACCTACATGTACATATTACCTCAATTACCTCGACTAACTCTGTATTGACTCTGTACCGGTACCCCCTGTATATAGTCTCGCTATTGTTATTTTACTGCTGTTCTTAAATGACTTGTTCCTTTTATTTCTTCTTCTTCTTTTTTAAACTGCGTTGTTGGTTAGAGGCTTGTAATTAAGCATTTCACTGTAAGGTCTAGGTCTATGCATGTGACTAATAACATTTGATTTGATTATGATTCTGAATGTACAGTGCTACACCCCCACCATTCCTATTCCTCTCCCTTCGGCGCATGTGACTAAAACAATTTGATTTGATTTGACTCTATATAATGTTACCAGAAGAATAACAAGTTAAACACTGTGTAGATAGATATATTTCCGTTTTGAGCTGCTGCTTCTTGTGCAACGCTAAGTGAGCGTCTATTGTTCATGTGATTGTGGCCCCGCTCTTTATGTTCTTCAAAACAGAACACTGTTAACCTGTTGAAACTAGCTGAACAGAACACTGTTAACCTGTTGAAACTAGCTGAACAGAACACTGTTAACCTGTTGAAACTAGCTGAACAGAACACTGTTAACCTGTTGAAACTAGCTGAACAGAACACTGTTAACCTGTTGAAACTAGCTGAACAGAACACTGTTAACCTGTTGAAACTAGCTGAACAGAACACTGTTCACTTGCACTGGACTGCAGGTGAGGCACAAGTCATATGGTTCAGTTTTGATATTGGGCATTTTCACTTAAATGTTAACAACGGTTGAATACTTACTTTGAGGGTTTGGGCTAAGTGAGCGTCTATTGTTCATGTGATTGTGGCCCCGCTCTTTATGTTCTTCAAATCAGGAAATGGTTAAACAGGGCTAATTACCCAGCAGTATTCCCTGCAGTGTGCGGTCCTGGCAGTCCGTCTCTGTGGTTGATCTGACAGGAGTCATGCCCTCTGGGGTCCACGTATCAATTATAGAACCGTTCGCAGTTAGCCATTTTGGAAACATTAGACAAGCTCAATCCCAGCTTTTCTTTCTTCTTGCTCAATGTGCCTCCCCCTTCCTCCTGCCAATGCCTTCATCATGCAGACAAATGGGACTCCTTTTGGATTGAATTTAACTTACACCTTGAGACTTGAGTTGTCTGGTTATTTAATACACTGAACCGTACAGAGCTGAAATAAAAAGCAGAATATTGTAAATAGAAGAAAAGCGTACAGGAACATACAGAGGTGAATGAGGGAAGGACTGTGAGAGTGGGTAAAGGTTGTTGGTGTGGCTAAGATAGACAACATGTGAGGTTATTGACACACAGTAAGGTTATTGACACACAGTGAGGTTATTCTAGGGACTGGAGGCTGACATCCCTCTAAGCCGCACATACAGTGGCCATACTCCCTCTGCTGCTGCCCTACTGTAAACACAGCCCAGAGGGATGTGTGTGTGTGTGTGTGTGTGTGTGTGTGTGTGTGTGTGTGTGTGTGTGTGTGTGTGTGTGTGTGTGTGTGTGTGTGTTTGGTTTTACTATCCTTGTGGGGACCAAATGTCCAAAAGGAACATTTTTGCAAGTGGGGAACATTTTGTTGTCCACACAAGGAAAAAGGCTATTTTAGGCTTAGGGGTTAGGTTTAGGGTTACCGGTAGAATTAGGGTTAGGGGTTGTTGGGGTTTTAAATATATATATATATATATTTCACCTTTATTTAACCAGGTAGGCCAGTTGAAAACAAGTTCTCATTTACGACCAAGGTAAAGCAAAGCAGTGCGAAAAAAACAGTAACAGTTACACATGGGATAAATGACCGTACAGTCAATAAAACAATAGAAAATCTGTATACAGTGTGTGCAAATAAAGTAAGGAGGTAAGGCAATAAATAGGCCATACTGGCGAAGTAATTACAATTTATCAATTAACACTGGAGTGATAGATGTGCAGATGAGGATGTGCAAGTAGAAATACTGGGGTGCAAAAGAGCAGAAAAAATATGGGGATGAGGTAGGTAGTTGGTAGCTATTTACAGATGGGCTGTGTACAGCTGCAGTGATCAGTAAGCTGCTCTGACAGCCGATGCTTGAAGTTAGTGAGGAAGATATGAGTCTCCAGCTTCAGTGATTTTTGCAGTTCGTTCCAGACATTGGCAGCAGAGAACTGGATGGAAAGGCGGCCAAAGGGGGTGTTGGCTTTGGGGATGACCAGTGAAATATACCTGCTGGAGCGCCTGCTACGGGTGGGTGTTGCTTTGGTGACCAGTGAGCTGAGATAAGGCAGCGCTTTACGTAGCAAAGACTTGCCCGTGGGTTTGGCAACGAATATGCAGCAAGGACCAGCCAATGAGAGCATACAGGTCGGAATGGTGGGTAGTATATGGGGCTATGGTGACAAAACGGATGGCACTGTGATAGACTACATTGAATTTGCTGAGTAGAGTGTTGGAGGCTATTTTGTAAATGACATCGCCGAAGTCAAGGATCGGCAGGATAGTCAGTTTTACGAGGGTATATTTGGCAGCATGAGCGAAGGAGGCTTTGTTGCGAAATAGGAAGCAGATTCTAGATTTAATTTGGGATTGGAGATGCTTAATATGAGTCTGGAAGGAGAGTTTACAGTCTTGCCAGACACCTAGGTATTTATAGTTGTCCACATATTCCAAGTCAGAACCGTCCAGAGTAGTGATGCTAGGCGGGTGGGTTAGAAGTTAGGGTTAGGTTAGTTAGGGGTTTGGGGTTAAGGGTTAGGGGAAATAGGATTTAGAATGGGAATAAAACTTTTTTATTCCCACATGTATTGTTAAACAAAGATGTGTGTCTGTGCATGATGATACTATAGTGTATATAATCTCAAATGTATGCATTAATTAATATTTTCTTCCCAATTGCATGGTATCTAGTTGGTAGTTACAGTCTTGTCTCATTGCTGCAACTCCTGTACGAACTTGGGAGAGGCAAAGAGGCGCCATGTGTACTCCGAAACACGACCCAACCAAGCCGCATTGCTTCTTGACAGAATGCCTGCTTAACCCGGAAGCCAGCCACACCAATGTGTTGGAGCAAACACCATACACCTGGTGACCGTGTCAGAGTGCATGCGACTGGCCCACCACAGGAGTCGCGCAGTCAAACACTCTCCTAACCTGGATGATGCTGGGCCAATTGTGCATCGCCCTATTGGTCTCCCGGTCGCAGCCAGCTGCAACAGAGCCTGGACTCGAACCAGGATCTCTAGTGGCACAGCTAGCAACTGCAATGGAGTGACTTAGACCACTGCGCCTCTCCAGAGGCCCCATGTAAGCATTATTTGATCAGAACTTTTAACCAGTTTGAGTGTCTTTAATATAGCTACAGTGAGGGAAAAAGGTATTTGATCCCCTGCTGATTTTGTACGTTTGCCCACTGACGAAGAAATGATCAGTCTATAATTTAAATGGTAGGTTTATTTGAACAGTGAGAGACAGAATAACAACAAAAAAAGAAGAAGAAGAGAAGAGAAGTTGAGAAGTTGAGATCTTTTTGTATCCAAATCCGGCTTTAAACTTCTTCACAACAGTATCTCGGACCTGCCTGGTGTGTTCCTTGTTCTTCATGATGCTCTCTGCGCTTTTAACGGACCTCTGAGACTATCACAGTGCAGGTGCATTTATACGGAGACTTGATTACACACAGGTGGATTGTATTTATCATCATTAGTCATTTAGGTCAACATTGGATCATTCAGAGATCCTCACTGAACTTCTGGAGAGAGTTTGCTGCACTGAAAGTAAAGGGGCTGAATAATTTTGCACGCCCAATTTTTCAGTTTTTGATTTGTTAAAAAAGTTTGAAATATTCAATAAATGTCGTTCCACTTCATGATTGTGTCCCACTTGTTGATTCTTCACAAAAAAATACAGTTTTATATCTTTATGTTTGAAGCCTGAAATGTGGCAAAAGGTCGCAAAGTTCAAGGGGGCCGAATACTTTCGCAAGGCACTGTACCTTTTAAGAAGAGGGGTGACCTTAATGTATGTCAAATAGTGGCACTATGGGCTCAAGTAGATCTGCCTAACCAGGCACCCATATTGGTAGGATGTGTCTATAAACCTCCTAGCTCTAAGGTGTCCTATCTGGATGACTTATGCACTGGGTTGGACCAGGCCATAGATAGTAACAGAGATGTATTTATCTTGGGTTATTTTTTAAATAATTATTCAAATTTAACTAAATTAATGAGATATGCAGAGAGCTGTGGTTTGAAACAAATGGTTAATGATACTACTAGATCATCAACTATTTTAGGTCACTGTTCAAACGTGCATTGACCTGATCTTCTGTAATATACCATTTCATTGCTTAAAAGCCAGATCAATGCCAGTGGGCTGGACAGACGATTATATTGTGACCATAACCATGAACACTAAGGTTCCAAACAAACCCCCAACGATTGTGGTCAAGAGACTTTTTAAAACATTTAATAGTGAGCAATTTCAAAATGATTTGGGTTCTGTACCCTGGGAGCTGAACAAACTTGTTTTGTACACCAAGAAAACCAAGGTTATGTTGGTCTGTTCCATCAAGAAAAGTTCAATGCAGCATGGTGTACAATTAAGTATGGAGGGGATACAAATTAAGGAAGTGGCAGAAAACAAACTACTAGGGGTGTAGCTATACCACTGCCTATCATGGTCGTCTCAAATAACTCATCTACTGTATGTCAGAAAGATTTTCAAACTGCATGATCCGAACAATAGCTAAATATTTACCGGGAAAGATTCTTAAGCAAAGAACCCAAACATTAATTGGGAGTCAGGTGAACTACTGTTCTGTGGTCTGGGGAAATGCATCAGCACGTTAAATTAGGAGGCTGCAGATTGCCCAGAACAACACAGCAAGGATTGTTTTAAGGTGTAAATATGGTTATTCTGTTGTAGTCATTCACAATGCTCTTAGTTGGTCATCAATCAACAAGATCATTGAAAAAAACATGATTATTTTTATTTCACAATGTACACCGTTTAAAATGGCCAAACTCCATTCACAACAGTATTCAGTTGGTTAGAGACAACCATTCAGTTAATACTAGGAATAGATTGTCCACCATCTGTGTTGTCCAGACAGAAAAGAGAAATAGGCAAAATAACATTTCGATTCAGAGCAATAAAGAAATTGAATAATTTATCTGAGCAAACCAAAAACCTTTCCATATATACATTCAAACAATACTTTAGAACCATTTAAGTCTGTTTGTAACAGTGTGTTTATATGTAAAAATGTATTCGTATTATAAATTGTATTTTAATGTTTAAGGACTCTTGGAAGATTAGTCCAAATGAGGACTAAACAAGTTCCTAATAAAATCTAATGAAATAACATCCACTTATCCAACAATATCTATTTTGTATATAAAAAACAACAATCAAAACTATCAACCCTAGTTTTTTTTTTTTGCAGTTATTTTTGATACATAGGCCTAGGTAACTTGAAGTATAAGTAAATACAAAAAACAATGTTTCTTGAATTCTTAAAAACTGGTGAATAAACAAGGAGGCGAGATGTGTGTCACCATTTCCCCAATTATCATTAATACAAGCCGTTTTTTGAGGGAGTGACTTAAGAACAAAAACACTTCACACTACAACTCCTCAGTGTAGAAATGAACCTGTCATTGGAGCGTCTGCATAAATCCCACACGCTTATGGAAAAAAGAGACCATTTTAGTTCAGAGTTCTGTGTAACATTCAATTACAATTTAACAGGCCGGCCTCTATTAAAGGGTATCCATTTCAGGGTTCGAAGCAACAGGTCACAACCTCTCTCTGTAAGTCTCTGACAGGTGCTTGTTAGACATGATTAAAAAAGTACAACCAAACACAAAGATTCAATCCTCCAATACTAAACACACCTGGTAGCCGCAAATCACCAAATCACTCCCCTATTGGACCTTGTCTGTGACTCACAAAAACGTACTCTTGAGTGGAAATGTAAGCTGACAGTCAACATTTCTAATACATTTATTTCTTCTCCTTTTTGTTTCAAGATATTCAAGTAATTTATATAATTGCTTGAAACAAGTCCACTTTTCCTAATTCTCACATGTGTCCTTGACAACAGGGTCACGCAGACAGATCCTTCCCTTGGCAGCTGATCCAGATGGTAAAGAGAGCAGAGAGGAGAGAGAGGGAGGAAGAGAGAGAGAGGGAGGAAGAGAGAGAGAGGGAGGAAGAGAGAGGGGGGAAGACAGAGAGAGAGAGTGAGAGAGAGAGAGAGTGAGAGAGAGAGAGAGAGAGAGAGAGAGAGAGAGAGAGAGAAGACCTCCCTCAAGGTCAGTTGAAGAATTATTGTGATTTTTCTGCCTTCTGAGTTGGCTCTACCTGTCCTCTGCTGCAGCAGACAAGTCAATAGCTTTAGGCCATGAAATTAGTGGGGACTGGAGGGTAGGGGAGAAAAATCCCTACCTGTTTCCAAAGTATTTGAACTCCTAATTGAGCAGAGCCCTTGGTAAATCCGGGAGTGTTAAGGAGGAGGCCTTATCTAAACATGGTGACTAAAGACAACTATCCCCAGCCAGCTTTGCAAGAACATGAGGTGAGTGCAAGCACTCTGACAAAGAGTTTGAGGAAAGCTAGACAAAGGGTGTTTGCCCAAGGCATTGGACTTGTCAAAACCAGGCCAATTGTTTACACCCTCCCTCGACTTTCAACATCCGTCTGATTTGGGTGGACATGACTGTCTGACAGATGAACGCTTCTGTTATGCTTGAGGAAATGCTCATCCTTTTCTGCACCTCCTAACAAACAGAAACTGGCTAGCTAGCTTTGTTTTGTTAGCCAGCTAGCAAAGTGTTGCTGCAAGCACTTGTCCCGAACAACAGCAAAACCAGATAATTGTGAAACAGATATAATATACTGTATATTCTTGTTAGCTGTAAAGTACTGTGTATTGTTTTACAGCAACACATTTCACAAACAATGCAGTGCCTCTGCTTTTGTAGTTAGCCTAGCATCAGTTGGCTCATTCCAATCACCATATAAAACGTGTTTGCAAGTTAATGAGAAACACTGTATTTGGAATCATTCATTCTATGGCCTTTGAACAATATTCAATTAGCCTACTGCTGACTGTCTAAGCAATATTTGCATGAGGTAAAGGTGGGATGGTCTTTGTATGTCAGACACCCTCTTAGACGGCACTTGGGGGCCTAACAAGAATGGGACGATAATGGTGTAAGTATGTGTCAAAAAATATTCCATAAATAAACACTATGTCTAACTCGAAACGTTCAGCGCCCACTCCTGTTAAACTAGGTCCTTAAAACAACACTGATGCCGTTTTAGTGGGCCAACAGGCGAGAAAAAACAGAATAGTATGCTCTCCAGCGACAAAGCACTTGAAAGGTAACATAATAGGGCATGCTTGCAGAGATATAGCAGACTACACAGTCGCATATATATAAGACTTTTCTCGCCCATTCTTTTTGTCAGAGCCCTCTACCCAAATGCTGCTCAGAGCTAAGAGCTAAATCTGGTTCTTATCTCGTGAAAAGTCAAACGTAACCAAACAAGTGCAGGGAAAAAGTGGGCACTGGGTCTGCACGTGCTCAGTCTCTGGACTCACGCCATCGAGCTCCACTGGTTGTTACCGAATAGCCACTCATGCTGACAAATAGCAGGAGAAGAGAAAAGGAACCTCTAAATACGTTTTAGTCTTTCATGCCAGATTTTGAAGGTGAATAAGTAAATACATTTTACTGGTAATTATTATTATAGAAACTATATTAACAATTCATATAATAGAAAACAGAACATAATACTATTTTTGAGTAGGACAGACAGACGGCTGGACGGACGCACTTACGCACGCACACACACTTTCCCCAACTGTCACACACCCCTGCTGCCAAACCTACAACTTGTCATAGCCCATTATTGGAGCAGTTACCCAATGTCTCCTCCGCGACACCTGGCAGAAAACAACTCTATTCACTGCTCCATCCTCCATCCTCCAGTCTAAAGACTTGTCCCCTCTCTCTACATGAGTGCAAGGCCACAGGACATGGGGGGAAGCAGGCCTGGCAGTGATTAAAAGCCCAAATGTCACGACACGCTGCCAGCTGCCGCCCGCTTTGATATTCTAAGGCTGGATGATGCTTATTTGATCGTTTCATTAGATAATTTGGTCTAGGTGTCAAAGAGGTTCTGTGTGTCTGTGCTGGAGTTATTAAGCTCAATTATAGCTGCCAGAAAGAGGCAGAACTGAGCCAGGTCTGTGAGCTCCTTTCAGAGTGTCTGTTTAAGAGCCACCGAGAGAGTCACAGAAATTGCTATTCATAACACCTAACGGCTCATGAATTAAGAATCCTCTAATTATTCATAATCACACACATACACTCCATACGCTCACTGAAAAAAATACAAATAAAATGGTGTCTCGTTCTCAATTTGGAAGCCCGCAAAACTGCGCTATGCCACTGCTCGAATGGTGTTATTCAAGCTCTTCCTCATCGAGAACATCAACATAATACTGTTACTTTCCAATTCAAATGAATTGTAATAAATGACACCAAATATTAAGGTCTGTCTATATCTATTACACTGTTTATCCATTATGCGTGGTATTTATAATACAGGGACAAGATAGACGTCAATATGGGGTATATTATCATTTCAGACGTCAAGTTTCCAAAATTGCCTGCATGACGTATGCCCACACATACGTGCAAAACAGTTTTTTTAACCACTTTCATATTAGATTTAATAGACATGCCGGGAAATGTGTAGCCGAAAGAATGTCAACCACATGTTTAAAAGTAAATAGGCCCGCGAGAGTTGAAACAAGGACCCATAAGGCTAATCAAACCTAATTTCATCATGCGTTTCTGCTTTGGTCCGCCAACATTTTCCCTGTCATATTATTCTTCTGGCTTTCTCCTGGGCAACGGTAATCCAGCCATAACTAGGCCCTGCCATACTGAATTAGGAGCCAAGTTCCATAGTGTGAATGTGTATATTTGCTTTTTACATGATGTTAAAGCGGTTCTCAGCGTTGGTCTGGACCACAACAGTGTAGGGGAAATGAATTAATTGCTGATGGAGGTGGAAGGGATATAAGAAAGAACAATTAAAGCCATAATTTAAAGAGGCTATACAAAACTTTTGGCTCTGGGTGTGCTCTTGAACCAAAAGGGGTCCCCTAAATAGAAATAAATATGGTCCAGAAATTACACTATATATACATAAGTATGTGGACACCCCTTTAAATTAGTGGATTCAGCTATATCAGCCACACCCATTGCTGACAGGTGTATAAAATCGAGCACACAGCCATGCAATGTCCATAGATAATCATTGGCAGTAGAATGGCTTTACTGAAGAGCTCAGTGACTTTCAACGTGTCATCGCCATAGGATGTCACCTTTCCAACAAGTCAGTTCGTCAAATTTATGCCCTGCTAGAGCTGCCTCGGTCAACTGTAAGTGCTGTTATTGTGAAGTGGAAACATCTAGGAGCAACAACTGCTCAGGCACGAAGTGGTAAGCCACACAAGCTCACAGGACGGGACTGCCGAGTGCTGAAGCGCTTAGTGAGTAAAAATTGTCTGTCCTCGGTTGCAACACTCACTACCAAGTTCCAGTGGTGTAAAGCTCACCACCATTAGACTCTGTAGCAATGGAAACGCGCCCTCTGGAGTGATGAATCACCCTTCACCATCTGGCAGTCCAACGGATGAATCTGGATACCAGGAGAACCCTACCTGCCCCCAATGCATAGTGCCAACTGTAAAGTTTGGTGGAGGAGGAATAATGGTCTGGGGCTGTTTTCCATGGTTCAGGCTAGGCCCCTTAGTTCAAGTGAAGGGAAATCTTAACGCTACAGCATACAATGACATCACTAATGCTATTGTGGCTGAATGGAAGCAAGTCCCCGTAGCAATGTTCCAACACCTAGTGGAAAGCCTTCCCAGAAGAGTGGAGGCTGTTATAGCAGCAAAGAGGGGACCAACTCCATATTTATGCCCATGATTTTGGAATGAGATGTTCACATACTTTTGGTAATGTGTTGTACCCCTTTAGACCGTATTGTAGCATATGTAATTTCCTTGTATACATAGACTTGATGAAATGCATGTTTTGGTACATACCTTGATTTAGAAATGACTAGAAAACAGCCAATATTCAAACCAACATTTGACATGAGGAATTTGGAACTGAACTTCTATAGTGTATCTTTCATATGACAACATAAAAAGTACTAAATAATATTGAAATGGTACTACTCCCACCATCTTAACAATGGTTGTATAGTAATTGTTTGTTTAACGAACATTTCATTTGTTAGCCGTAATAGGGGATAAGAATTAGAAACCAAGCCCAGTTTCCTTATGCTTCTGCTGCAGTCAGGGTGGTGTTTTGCCGTGGCGTTGGGTTTCCAATAGATAACACAAATGGACTATATTGTAAAAATGTATTAAAACAAAAAATGTGCTTTATGGTCTTAAATTAAGGTTAGGCATTAGGTTAGCAGGGTGGTTCAGGTTAGGGTTAAGGTTAGGCTTATCTTTTAAATCAGATTTTAAGAAGAGAAATTGTAGAAATAGGCGGGGTTAGGACTTTGTGGCTGTGTTAACTATTGACGACTGTGGAATTGGCACAGAGTAGGAGTGTTAAACCTCTTAGACTGGGAGGAAGAAATGACAGGACTCCCTTCAAGCTCCCCTCTGTTCTTCCAATGGAGTCCTTCGTTGAGGAAAGAAACATCATAAGTACATAGTCCCAGTGAAACTGTTTCTCTTTCCCCTCCTGGTGGTGTTGCCTTTCAGAGTCCTCAATGCCCCCGTCTCTTTTACCAGAAAGAATCAGAGTCCTATCAGTGAAATCAAAGGTGATTACACAGCTCACTAGTCATTTAGGATTTCTGTGGCTGCGGTAAGTATGTAACGCAGGCCGCAGCCTCAAAGTCTCTGTTTATTCAGTGAAAGTGCTCTGTAATTTATTTAAAATAATCTATTTTAACAAATAAAGAGGTCATTGAGTGAGTGCATTGCTGCAGGCACACATTTAAATACCTCTTTAACAGTCTCACTGGCTGACAGGCTGCTTGGCTGGCAGGCTGGACTGGACGGGCGCAGGGGCAGGCCTCCTACTCTGAACAAAGTGATTCACCAAATTTGAGGAGCGGGATTCTGGGATCGTATTGGCTGTTTTGGGGTTTATTTACACCCTGGTTAACTGAGCCTGTGTGGACATTCTGGGGGCCTGTGTGGACATTCTGGGGGCCTGTGTGGAAATTCTGGGGGCCTGTGTGGACATTCCGGGGGCCTGTGTGGACATTCCGGGGGCCTGTGTGGACGTTCCGGGGGCCTGTATGGACGTTCCGGGGGCCTGTATGGACATTCCGGGGGCCTGCGTGGACGCTCTGGGGGCCTGTGTGGACGTTCCGGGGGCCTGTATGAACGTTCCAGGGGCCTGTGTGGACGTTCTGGGGTCTGGAGTAAATATGACAGGTAGAGAACACAAGGAGAACCTCTCAACGATTTTGAATGGCTTGAAATAGAGCTGTTTTTTCCTGCATACCAGAACATCTCCCCACTCGTTTCTGTGGTTCCGTCCTGTAGCTCAGGTGCACTGTATCTGCATTATGGATGGCTGTCTGATGGAGCTCAGGGCGCCACATAGGTGGACACATCAAACGAGGAGGCTGGTGCAACTGTAAAGAGCCCCAGTCATATAAATGGAACCAAAGTACTTTGCTTCGTTTGGACTTGTTTGCTCTTATTTGTTTTCTCACCACACAGCGCCGTACTTGGCGGCTTGCAGAGCTCAGTGATTTTTTTTCCTTTTGACCTACCATAAGCATACAGAGGGATATGTATGAAGTCTAATGACTGTTTTTATGTTGCTGAAGGACTCAATTCGACCAATCCTAAATTCTATAATTGAATATGGTTTATTAACAATTAGTGAATTTGACATGTTAACCTGTGCACACCAGTATGTATGAATGTATAATGGTGTACCACAGTTATGATGGCAGCTGATGAATTAGAGTTATGTGAGACTATTTAATGCACTTCTTTTGATCATACACCATGGTGGTCATATACCATGCTTCTTGTTTCTATGGATGGATGTGCCAGACAATATGTGGGTATCTGACAGGTAGAGGTTTCATTGTAAAATATGTGTGAGGAGTAAGGGCTCATTCTGTGGCTTATTTTTAGACTTTTAATATGCATTCAGGGAGTGGAGAAGACTGACATTTCATCAAACTTCTCTACAAAAACATCAGTCGGCCATGACTGGCACCTGGGGCAATAAGTGGTTGCTGTGCACTGAGCCTGTTCTACTAGGGCCAAAGAAAACCTGGTTTAGTGTGACCACCGTTTCCCAGAGAAATACCAAGGAAAAGGGAGATAAACTGAGAATGGGAGAAGCTCAACCTTAATATGAAGATGTGGTCACTTCAGATATTGGTATGAGTATATGGCTTTTGGATTTACTTTGGGATGTCTTCTGAATCGTATTGTCTTTCAAACCTGAGCAAACCAGTACACACATGCATACTTGTATATTTGAGACTAGATTTATTGTCAATATCTGTTTGTTCAATATCTGTCTGTCTGCCTTGATCTGAGAACAGATCATGGCTGTCTTGACTAACCTTCAGTGAACAGTGCTGTCTGTCTCTAATAGCTGACATTGTGGTTAGGGTCAGTGAGTTAGGGGTTTGGGTTGGACTGATGGATTGCTTTACTAATGATTTTGGCCCGGGACTCAGCTTGTTTTAAAGGGCAGCCATTCGGGCAGTGAGTTTAAGTTTCATACGATGTTATGGATAGGAGGGATTGTGCGCAGCGCTCCTCTTCACCGGCCAAACGCCACGGTTGATTATTTAATGTACTTGTTTTACAAACCAAGTCTTAATCTGCAGAGCAAAGAAACAAGTAATTTGACCAGCACAGCTAATTTTAACGAGTGGGGGGGGGGGGGGGTACCACATGTTTTACAGAGGCGCAACGTGCACACCGAATGGAAAGTGCCGTTTTGTACAGTCCATTATACAGAAGATATACATTGGGGTGTAATATAACATTTTGGCTCTGACCTGAGGTGTTTGGCTCCAGTGAAGGATGCCCCTGCAACCACGGCCACCCAGGATGCTCTGTTTTGAGGGAACGTGCCCCACTTCTCAATGGGGGCAGTAAGGTCCTGTGGCCACATACCCAATAGGCCTGTCAATCACAGTAAGGGAGAAAGGGTTCTATCCTGGGGTCAACACCTATGTTCTCCAGCTGAGAAAGCAAGCCCCGGTCTCTCAGAAGACAGCAGGGATTTAACATTGTATCCTCTCTTTAGTATTTTGAGAAGTGAGGCTCGAGGAACTCCTTCAGTGAGGAATAAAGGGAAGGTTTTATTGTGGAATTGTGACAGTGGCAACAGACAGCAAATCATATGCTAAGCTACATCTGCTGGTGGCGATTGGTTGTGTCTCCTGTCGATCCAAATAACAAATGTGATCTTGGATCAGTCTTTAGGCCTACTGTATCCGTCCTTGCTTCTGGTGTCAATTTGTACCAGATGCTTGGAACTTGTCTAAACACCTGTAGTCATGACATGTGTCTGAGAGGTATCAGTGCTGTACAGCACGGCCCTTCATGTCTGGTGTCAATTTGTAGCAGAAGCTTTGAACCCCTAATTAAATGATTGGGATTAAGAAATGTAACACTGCTGATTTGAGCTCAAAGAGATAAAAGGCAGAGAGTGGAAGAAGATGGTGTGATGGACTCATGTGTCACGTCGCAGTGTAATTTAGCACGGGGCTACGCTTCTTTGGGTGTCGGTTACGTTTAAGTGGCTAATCTGTGTGGGTGATCGCACATGAGGGGAACAACAGGGAGGTCAGTGTTTTGGGTGGAACATGTGGAGAAGGTGTGGGGGATCTTCCTGCCATTCATGGCTCATTCAACTGAACCCTGGTGACCTGTGCCGCCCTTAACCCTTCCCCCTCCCCTAAACCACATCATTTCCACCATTGAGATCACAGTATGGGTCCAGAAATGTGATGCTCTTGTTTCCAGGGGGGCTATATCTGTGTTACCCCCACAGACGGTTCGCATTAGTCATTCGAGCTACATAAGAAAGGTTAAGATAACGTCCAAAGTGGAAAAAATTGGGCAGCTAACTTCAAACTGATCCTAACCAGGACTGTGAACTATTGTTCACCTGGGACAATAACTGGCATGCAGGGTCTCTTTATCTCTCTCTTTCCATCTTAATTGTCTTCTATTGGTTCTATTGTACTGTACAGTATTTTCATCGTCATCATTCATTTGATTTGATTTATTCCCTCAAACTATCCTCTGTTTCATCTGACCCTCACCTCATCTCCATATCCTTGTATCTATCCTGAACCATACACACACACGCACATACATACACACACACAAACGCACTCACCACACACACACTTTGCCCAACTGGCAGCCATCTGTTGATAATTACAGCAGAGAACTTGTGATATTTAATATTTCCTCACCACTTGAACAAATAAGCTATGCTAACTGCAAGGTACTTGACCAGAGGAGTAGCTGAGATGTGCAGCATGAAGGGAACTGTGTGCACTTTGGCCAAAGGTGTGTTGTTAAACTTCCATAGAATTTCAATCTCCACATATAAAAAAATATATATTAAAAATCAGCTTTAAAATCCACCACCCACCCCACACACCCCAAAACCACAAAAACGTAAACAGTGAACAAACACTATAAATCATGGTTAAAATAAGATATAAATAGTTATACACACACATAGACAAATACACACAACCTCACACACACACAAGTGGTTGATGCGTTCCGAAGGTGTTGCAGGCTGTGGAGCATCAGGAGAGTCACAAGACACTTATTAATGGCCCTTTACAAAGATGCCTTTGTGACCCGCAAGACCCTGTGATTCTCTCACTCTCACACACACACACACACACACACACACACACACACACACACACACACACACACACACACACACACACACACACACACACACACACACACACACACACACACACACGTAGGTCCTTTAGAAAATGAGATATACTGTCATGCTTTAACAAACATGTTGGTGAGTATGCTTCCAAATGGTTTGACATCAATCCTAGCCAATACACTGTACAGATGGTTTGACATCTATCCAAGCCAGTACACTGTAAAGATGGTTTGACATCTATCCAAGCCAGTACACTGTACAGATGGTTTGACATCTATCCAAGCCAGTACACTGTACAGATGGTTTGACATCTATCCAAGCCAGTACACTGTACAGATGGTTTGACATCTATCCAAGCCAGTACACTGTACAGATGGTTTGACATCTATCCAAGCCAGTACACTGTACAGATGGCTTGACATCTATCCAAGCCAGTACACTGTACAGATGGTTTGACATCTATCCAAGCCAGTACACTGTACAGATGGTTTGACATCTATCCAAGCCAGCACAGAAACTCAAGGAGACTTTGTTGGAACTGCAGTATAGGAAATGAGTAGTGAAAATGTTGATTTAAAAATCCTAATTATATCACTCTCCCATATTTCCTAAGTACAGTGTTCTGCATGAAAAACCCATAACACACACTCATTAAAATATTTATTTCAAGACTTGATCCATTCAAACATACTGTGAGTTTCAGAAAATATCTGCTGTGCATTTCAGAAAAGATAAGATTACCCTGTGAGACAATAAGTAAACAGAGCCAACGACAGCCCACATTGACAGCCCTCCATACATTATTACCACGAGCTGCCTTCCCTATCCTTAAAATGATTTCACCATATGTACCAAGGAACTCCTCCTTCCTCCCTACAGATGAAAGCTACCCGCTTGGGCTCTGTCAGCTGGAGACATCAACTAAGAGAGCATGGCTTATTTCCCTCCCAGCAGATGAGAGGGGCGGTGTGGGGAAGAGGTTAGCTACACACTGGGGACCTCCTGACAGTGGGCTGCCAAGGACCGCCAGGGTGAGAGGGAGAGAAGGAATGACAGGCCACATTCTGATCCTCCCTCCCTCAGGGCAGCAGAGTGAGAGTGAGAGTGAGAGTGAGAGTGAGAGAGATGTCACTATGTAATGCATGTCTGTGCTAGTGTGCACACGTGGACTAAGGACTATTGTAGCCTATAGACTATTATTAGCAGGTAATAATCAAATACGGGGTCATTTACTGACACTGATCTTACTAGCCTAATAGAGACCAGGTATCCCCTGACAGGGAGCAGTTTGGTCCCTAATCCCTATAAAAGTTATATTGATTAACAATAAAAAGGCTATCTGTTAATCTGAATAGTGTCATCCTTCCAAAGGTGTAACACCATCATGAACCGTCTGAAAGGTAGGATAGTGTAAGATTCACATATGCCATTGAAATGGCCATGTTGCCTTTCATAAAATATATCCTGTGAGCCTGTGTGACTGTGACAGCTCAATAAAGCCAGCCCTGTTGGTCAGGACTAGGCACTCTCTGCAGTGGCAGTCAGGGGCTTATTAAAGAGGCAGGGCAACAACCGCCATGATGGATGACAGAGAAATAAGTATCTGGGCTGGGGGAAACATCTAATTAAGAGAGGGGTGGCCATGCTCGTTTGTCCCAGTGGGGCTTCTTAGACCCTCAGTCTTGTGAATAGGATAGTGTGGTGAGGTGCTGTGAGGGGCTGCAGGGATGAACCAAAGGTGGGTACTTTTGCCAACCACAGCATGTGGCCTGCTTCACCTCACCACATGCGATCGGCCCTGTCACGTGCCACGACCCGTCACATAATCAAGCCCTTCTCATCCCCACATCGGAGTACTTCCCCTCTAATTTATTGGCTTATAAAAATGACTTTTGGTCAGATTTCTATGTCTCTAAAAAGACCAGCCTGGTTTTCCCCCCACATAGTGCCCCATTCATCATAGATTGGAGTGGGGAGACCTACTTCTCTTACATTTCCTGTACTTTCAGTGGCAGAGCTCCAGGGGTTGGCGGAGTTCCAAAGGTTGGCACAAATCAAACGTACCCAAAAATGAATTATTTCCAGATTTTTTTTAGGGCTACCAAAAGGGACCATCTATAATATTGCTACCATTTGCACAAGGGTGTTCTGTGGAATTGTGATTGTATGGTACAAACCAAAATGCCATTTTTTTTTTTTACATTCACTGTACTTCCCATTGGGTGGAGGGAGCCTGTGGCGTTCTAACTACTCTCCCCCTAGCTTGTGGACCTTGGTGGTGAATCTGGTGTTAGTAATACATAACTCTCCCTGTCATAAAGAAGGAAACCATGATTCTTAATCCTGTCATTTTATTCCACATCAGTATACTAAGTCTAAATATGAGGCCTACTCCAAGACCATTTTCAAATGTTCTGTGATCACGCTAACTACTCTATGTTGGAGTTTTTTATGAGCTCAGACTGTTTTATTGGATTTTAAGGACATATGAATGTGGTTACCTTTTTCATAATATGTACTCTATTACAGACAAGGGACGTGAAGTCATCAGAGGAGTACAGTACACTTGTAATATAATTGATTCATTTGACAGCTAGATAACTGACCAGTGGTTACATTTTCGGTCAATACAGGTTATTGGTCTTGAATATGGGTCCTATGTCTAACCTCGATCATGCCTAGATAGTGACCATCCCAAACAGTGTTGGTTGATATTGGTTGATGTTTAAAAGGTTAAGATATTCCAATACATAATATGTATTCTCGTTGGAACATAAAGACGGAACATCAACCACACAGAAGGTTAAAGGGACATTACACTTTCAAATGAAAGTTTGCAAGCTGTTTCCAAACCTCTAATGTAATCTAACATCAATATGAGACCACGTCCCATGCCTCCACCCCAAATTAATAGGCACCGAATAAAAACAGGAAAAACAGGAAATTGTACATTTATCTTTTCCATTTCTTTGGGATTGAGGTCTATAGCTGAATCTACACAAGCACAACCAATGTCATTGGACATGGGTTCATCTTGACATTACCTTAGTCAATCTACAATATTGTTTTAGATGTCGGTTTTAGGTAAAATTGTTGAACGTGATGTTATGAAAATGCTTTTAGAACATATTATTTGAAGGTTTTCAAGCACGCTTACAGAGATGTGGCCGCAGCCATATTGAAACAATGTCATTGGAAATGAAGAGTGTCTGCACGCATACTTTACTCATGGCTTTTTTTTTATCACGTCGGATCAAGATTTGAATAAACTAAAGCTAAAACTACCAATTTGAGATGGAAAAACAAGAAACTACTAACAATCATGTTAACAAACCTGTATAGTCCAGTTAAAAATCCACTTGCATGTGTTTTTGAACTCATTCAGCTGTAGGCTACATGACATTACAGTGATTTTCACATGGGCGGGGACATCAGATCTATTGTTATAGTACCTGGCATTAGCAAGTTAGCTAAATGTATTATGTCCACAATAATAAAGCAGGTAGCTACCATCGAATAAGCCTTTATAGTCCAATCAAAAACCTACGTGAACATGTTTTTGTGTTCATTCAGCGAGCAAGGTCTAGCTGTGTTAAACATTACAGTAGTTTTGACATGGACATCGGCTGATACTCTTAGCTAACAGCAAACAAGGTTAGTAAGCTAACTGCACAATAATAAAGTAACTTTCGCACAGAGGGAATTTAGATGTGCCAAACCTAGGAGAGGCTAGCCAGTTTGCTGAGCTAGAAACAGCTGGCTGGAAAAAGTAGTATTCAGTCAACGCAAGCTAGCTAGCTACTGTAGCTAGGTGTCTGTTTTGAAAGAGTTAGCTAACGTAAACTCACCCCATTCCGTACAAATGTGCGCAACCGCAACATTCAAACGAGGCTACAAAGAAAACTAATGGGACTGTAGCGACTGTGTTGACTTCAAAATCAGGGGTGTGAACTAGGTTTCTATTCAAGCGTTGATCGACACGGTAATGGCTCTATAGTATTGGAGAAAAGTTGAAAAAAACTGACCCTCCATTACATCTTCACGTGTCATGTCGTAACGTACAGCACGCATAAAACAAATATTTCTGTCTTACAATCTCTCTTCACCAGGTGTAACTGTAACGATTGTCGTTGGGAGAAGGAGAGGAGGACCAAATTGCAGCGTGGTACGTATTCATAATACTTTTAATAAAGATGAATACTCAAACAAAAACAACAAACCGACAAACAAACAGTTCTGCAAGGTGCAACAAAAACACTAAACAGAAAATAACTACCCACAACCCATAGTGAGAAAACAGACTGCCTAAGTATGGTTCTCAATCAGAGACAACGATTGACAGCCTCCCCTGATTGGAAACCATACCAGGCCAAACACATAGAACTATAACACATAGAACAAAAACATAGAATGCCCACCCCAACTCATGCCCTGACCAAACTAAACAGAGACATAAAAAAGGAACTAAGGTCAGGACGTGACAGTAACACTTCTATCATCCTTTAAAAACAATAAATAGACAGTGACGGTGGTAATGGGGGGATACGTAATCATTTTTTGCGTCATTATTGCATGCGATCATCATTCTCAAAGCCGCTGTTTACTTCTAAGATCACTTTAGCACCGCCCTAAAAACCCGATTAAAACCCGATCGACACAAACCTTCAAACAGGTATGTAATGACACATTATATAAACTCTTTATAGTGTTTTATTTACATTTTAGAGGCGATAAGGTGATAAGTTAACCAGATCGAGTGAAAAAAAGCAATTTTCCCACACAACATCTCTCCTTCTCACTATCACGCATTAGTTTCACTTCCATAATTTTGCTTGAATTATGCAGGAACGGGCAGCGTTTAGGTCATGTAATTGATTATGTTGGAAAGGGGAGAAATTGTGCTTTACAATGGTATTGACATTACAGTTGATCTGGAAGTATTCTGTTTTGGGACGCTAAAATAAGGGAAATTGTACGGACCAAGGCGATGTGCGAGTTTACGTGAGTTTACATTACATACATGTAGGATTGTTAAGTGTCCACTCCTATTTGTAGGCCGTCATTGTAAATAAGAAATAGTTTCATAACTGACTTGCCTAGTTAAATAAAGGTTAAATAAAAGTATATATTTTTAAAGAAATTGCAGCTAGTTTGTAGTTTTGGACTAGCTGGCTAGCTAGCTAAGCTAGCCCACCTTTCACAGTAAATATATTTTTTATTAATTTGTCATTTATGCCATGTTACCTAACAGGATAGCATTTTAAAAATGCACTTATTTGCATATGTTTTATTGTTGTCAAAATTAAAATATTCTTAATCTGGGCTGCCTGTCAGATTAAACTTTCAGGTGATTATCAAGAATGCAGCACACAGTATTCAAATGTTTTAACATAAAAATGTTTTTTTCTGCTGTTTTAAGGGTAGGAGCATGCTTCTTTATCACATTTGGTTATCAAAATCACATTTCCTTTCTCTTAAAGTTCCTCTTTAATATAAAAGTGAAATGTCTGTTGAACTTTCTCTTCACCATACAATCTAAAATACCTGGTACGAAACTGTGCGTCCCTGCCTAACTTAATAATGGCTTTTGTCCAGGAAAGACATGTTAGTACTTGATTTGTGTCGCATATTGACTTTTCACGTTTTCAATACTTTCATATGTTTTGACAAGAACTGTTGTCTATGCAAGGAAAATATGGAGAGATGGTCATTTACAGTAATATTTTCTCATAACGGTCATTGCCGAGACTACATGTGAAAAGAGGAAAAAAGGTGTCTGAAAAAGGAGCTTTTGATAGAAAGAAATGCCCCCAACTGTGAGCTGGACCCGACACATGTAATATATAAATAAACGTGCATCCCATGCCAAGTTTTGAACAGACCACTGGGTAGACTGAGGATTTTATTTCATATTAAAATGTCCACATAGATATTGAGATATCAGGCTTAAGCATAATAAAAAAGGACAGAAGTTGAAATTGTTTAATGATTTGAGGGATGACAAATTTACCCCGTCCATCCATCAACTTCAGCTGAAGAGTAAACTGTTAATAATAAAGTAGAAGGTTCATTTAATTCACATGATTTTAATCCTAGTTTAGATATACACTATTCTGACATTACAGGTCTTGTGGGTATAAAGTGTACAATGTGATCTTCTTATGGTCATACTGCAGTGAATTGTTTTTATACAATCCCCTCAACAATTACAACTGAATTAACCTAGTACTTTGCACCAAAAGGACTATGTGTGTTGTGTGAACAAACAGGGGGGGGGGGGGGGGTTTATCAGTCAGTTCAATGCATCCCTGAACTCTCTGCCATCACATTAACATTTTTTTTTTTCTGTACAGTCAATCATGAGCTTTGACATACCAAAATAGACAGAGACACTTAGCAAAGAAAACCTCATTTAGAACACGCTTCAGTGCATACACCACCCATATTTAAGAAACACTTTTGAATGTTGTGGTACCGTTTCAAGAGGAAACGGGGCGAGTGTTGGCTTTAATTCATAAAATGGAAATGGCCATTAAAATTAAAACTTCAATTATCTTTAGAAACAGTAACCACTCGATGTAGGTAAATTCAATTTCTTCAAGTAGCTTCTGTCAACAACAAAAAAATGCCGGACCACTTGGAAAATAAATACTGAAAGGGTGCTAAGAACATTGCCCTTGGTGAAGGGTACAGAAGGCTGTCTTTTATGTTTACTTAATTCTGTCTGTCTTTTATTAGTGATAAAACACAGGTTTCCTGTCCATTCATTGGCTGTGAGTCTTGGACGCCATCTACGGCATGAAATATTTGTATGGGAACATCATCATGGCCTGGATATATTGACGATGACAACGTGGCATAAGGGCTTCCCTATTTGTGCCGCGAGATGAGAGGCTCTTTTTAGCTGACGCCGGAGGCCCTGAGAAGCGTGTGTTGATTACATGGCCAGTGTCCAAGCTGACAGTTGCCATGTTTGCATAATCGCTGTGTTTCCTTGACAGTTTCGGGGAGACCCATGATGACAGGCGCTAGGCTAGCTGCTACACAAGGCTAGTGTGTGTGTGTGTGTGTGTGTGTGTGTGTGTGTGTGTGTGTGTGTGTGTGTGTGTGTGTGTGTGTGTGTGTGTGTGTGTGTGTGTGTGTGTGTGTGTGGTGTTTAAACACAATACTGGCACTGAGCTACAGAGAGAGTATGGATAAAAAACATGCTAAAGGCAAGACCCGTGAGGTTTATGGAAAATGTTGTCCTCGTAGATAGATTTGGAAACATTTTTATAATTGAATTTTTTCTTTAAAAAATGTACACAACTGCACAGAAATGCATCAGAGAGAACTCTGTCCAACGTTGCTCTGACATGATCTAGATCCTAGCTAGCTATGGTATTGATTGTGAAATCGGACCAGTCAGTGCTGGTGCTTGTTGGTATTGGGCCTAAGATGACCACATTTAAAATACCCAAATGCGGGACAACAGGATGATTTTGCAGGGCATTCCCGGGACTGTGTAATCGACATGAATAAATGCATCCTCCAATTGCAAAGTTGGTCTATTGTCTCAATAAAATGTTCTAGTTTGAATACCTTCGAACACCAAGTTAGGCATACCTAACTTCCAAATAGGCCACTGCATTATCACTGTCAATCGCGAATGGTAATATCAGAAATGTCCAAACTGCGTCTGCATGCCAATCATTTGATCTCAATCATTTTCGTGGGAACATGCATTTAGATATTCTTGAATTACTGTTTGTGAGCAGATGGTGTTAACAAACTATATTTTTCTGTATTTTGTTTCAATCAATGCACATTCTGCCTAGTGTGCGTGCACTGTTGAGTTTTTTGGGACATAATCACTTCTGGGAACAAGTTAAAGCATTCTAAAATCTCATGAGAAATATATATATATATATATATTTTTGTGTAATGTTATACTATCATCTTCCAAGACATTGATTCAGCTTTGATCTAACTTTACTAAACCATTGTGATAATCATTGTGAGAAGTGGTGCTCTGGTGTGCTCTGGTGTGCTCTGGTGTGCTCTGGTGTGCTCTGGTGTGCTCTGGCAGCACTACAGCCCGAGCAATTGAAGCGTAGCCTACTCTTTATGCAAAAACGAGAGACCATTGTGTGGCTGTTTTATAAAAATCTCTGAATATTTGGCCCAGGATACATTTCTGGTTGGTCTCAGGGAATGTGACCTTTTACTGCAGTGGGATAAATCAGGGTCACATAGATTGATTATTTGTAGCCTTAAACAAATCTACTTTGAAACAAAAGTATACACCTCATACACAATGTTATGGGCTTAAAAAAAAGAAAACACCTGTACCATGCCAGATATAGAGTTGAAATGTATTACATTTTGAGTTTGCATCCCAATGTTACACTTTATTTACATCACAGAAGACTGAAATCTGAAATCTGACACCAGATTTTTGACGTTTAAAAAAATGAATTGTTATTAATCATGAAATTATGGAAACTGTTAATAACATTCCACCCATGAGGCCATGGAGGGCTCTTTTGGTAATTGCCTGCAGGAAAGGGCTACAATGGGATTGAATGAAGTAGCAGCAAATATGTTGAATGAGCAACTGATGAGCACCGAGAGCCTCACAAGTTTGACAAAATACTTTATATTTTTCAGTCTAATACGGCTATTTACTTACTTTTGTAGCTCTTCATCAGAAGCACACTTTTTGGAAGTAGTTAGGAGGCCTAACCTTTCTCTCCAAGTTTAGCTGGAATTTAGCCCGAAAGGATTAGAGAAATATGATTGGTTGACGATAGGCCTATGACATTGGCCCATGTCTCGTCTTGCTCTGTGCAGAACATCAGATTCAGATCACAACAGTAAGAAGTGTATACCATCACCAGTAGGTTTAGGCTATCACATCCGTATAATATCTTTTGATATCGTTATTACAAGAGACAGGTTGGCATGTCTGACTGAAATACAGGGACAAATCAACCTTTTTTTCTAAATTGGTGGTGTTTGAATTTGTTGATAAAATGCGGGAGATGATTGTTTGGTTGTGGGATTCGGTACAAAGGGACAAAATGCAGGACTATCCTGCACAATCCAGGAGATGTGGTCACCCTAATTGGGCCTAGGTCTTATTTTGTCAGGTGAGGCCATTACTTCTTCCTCTCTATGCTTTGTTCTTTTGGTGATCTTTTGATGTGTCCTCAGTCCTCACTTGCTCTTTCATTCCTTTGAGTCAACTACTGGGGTGTCTTCAAAAGGCATTCTACTAATACTATGAATGATTCATTGTTTCACAGCCAAAGTTATATCTGTTCACAGAGGTGTCACCACAGGTTCAAAAGTGATGTGGCAAAATGTGTATTTTCTGGCGCCTTTTTCTGATCTCCTGACCAGGTCAGGTAAAACTCTGGGTCTTATTCACAGGCTCTGACAGGGTCCAACATTATATTTTTTTCTCATTGGCCCAACCGGAACTGTTGGCCAAAAATCTACTGTCCCAGAATTTTAACTGGCCCGGACATGGTGTAGTTTTTAAATGCATTGCGGTCATGCAGGGCCTATACTGTAGGTTGGCATGCTTTCGCTCTATATGCAGCTAGTCTAGATTTGGTTATTATGATACAGTTCTTCAGAAAGTATTCACACCCTTGACTTTTTCCACATATTGTTGTGTTACAAAATGGGATTAAAATGGATTTAATTGTAATTTTTGTCAAGGATCTACACAAAATACTCTGTCAAAGTGGAAGAAAAATTCTAACATTTGTAAAAATGTTATGAAAAATAAAACATGTATCTTGATTAGATAAGTATTCATCTCCTTGAGTCAATATACTATATGTTAGAATCACCTTTGGCAGCGATTACAGCTATTACCGTCTTTCTAGGTAAGTCTCTTAAGAGCTTTGCACACCTGGAGTGTAAAATATCTGCACATTATTCTTTAAAAAATTCTTCAAGCTCTGTCAAGTTGGTTGTTGATCATTGCTAGATAGCCATTTTCAGATTTTCAAGCTGATTTAAGTCAAAACTGTAACTAGGTCACACAGGAACATTCACCGTCTTCTTGGTAAGCATCTCCAGTGTATATTTGGCCTTGTGTTTTAGGTTATTGTCCTGCTGAAGGGTGAAACAAACACTTAGCCTATGGAATGGATGTATTAATAGTTACTTTTATGTCTTGAAGCATAATAACTGTATGAAAAGTAACTATTAATGCATCCATATCCTAATTGTTTATGTTTTGTTGAGAATGTCAGGACATTAGACCTAAATCTATTACTATTTCCATTATAGCCATTTTCACCAGATTTGATCTTCAACCCATTGAAAATTGCCTTAAAAATCTACATTTAATGTTATCCGACCTAACTGTGTGTATCACCCCATCATTGTTTGATCTAGCATGGATGAGAGCCTGTGTCAAGTCAAAAAAATTATCTATCACTTTTTCCAAGTTGGCTAGTCTACTATTAAGGCTACCTTGCAGTGGTGGAAAAAGTACCCAATTGTCATACTTGAGTAAAAGTAAAGATACCTTAATAGAAAATTACTCAAGTAAATGTGAGTCACCCAGTAAAATACTACTTTTAAAATATACCTAAGTATCAAAAGTAAATGTAATTGCTAAAGTATACATAAGTATCAAAAGTAAAAGTATAAATCATTTCACATTCCTTATAGAAACCATGCGGCACAATATTCTTGTTTTTTAAAATTACGGATAGCCAGAGGCACACTCCAACACTCAGACATAATTTACAAACAAAGCATTGTCTTTAGTGAGTCTGCCAGATCAGAGGTAATAGAGATGTCCAGGGATGTTCTCTTGATGTATGTGAATTGGATAATTTTGTTTTCCTGCTAAGCATGCAAAATGTAACGAGTACTTTTGGGTTTCAGGGAAAATGTATGGAGTAAAACATTTTTTTTAGGAATGTAGTGGAGTAAATGTCAAAATATAAATAGCTAAGTACAGATACCTCAAAAAACGACTTAAGTAGTACTTGAAAGTATTTTCACTTAAGTACTTTACACCACCTCCTCTCACTGCTTTTTAGTAACACATTCTTTTGACGTGTAGCACATTGTGCGTCAGTGTAACACATTGAATTATCGTCAACAAGCCATTACAAACAACAATGAATGTAATCTCCTAGTCCCTGAACGACCCTCTGCGGTTCAACCAAATACTTCTTTGTCTTACCCACATCTCTCAAGAATGTGTGTGACATATATTAGCCCAATTCATGTTTTCCATTTCCAAGATTCCACTACATGAGAAAGGAGAAACGACTTCCAAAATCTCCAACACGCTGTATTGGTTTTGGGATTCCCGCAGTGATCTCAGACGAAGCACGAAGACAGTCCTTTCATTACGGCGAATCATTATTACATTAAATTAACAAGGAACTATTTCTGGTGAAGATGTGAGGAACAGTCATGCTAAATGTAACAATGCATGCAAAATAAGAATTACCTCCCACACTGGCCCAAGAACAACCACAAAGACGGTGTTACAAATTGAATATAAACAGTAATAGTATGATTATGTGAACATCTCTTGTCTGCGTGCATATCAACACTAAAACATTAAAGAGACAGTTTAGCTGTAATTTAGCTGAACTATCCATTTAAGGATAAGACATCACAAAAATTCCTCATGAAGATCGGTAGAGAGTTCAACTTTCCAATTCTCCAGGGGATTATTTATCACTCCGGCTGACCGGCTGGGCCAGGCCCACAGGAAGTGGGGCGTAAGTGAAACAGGAAGAGGGGAAGGTAGACGGTCTGATCCCCGGCATGTAAATCAAGCTTCTTTTATGAGGCCGGCCACCCTGGAAGATGCAGTGCTCTTGTTGTGATAGAAAACAGTGGAGAAGTACACGTCATAACATTGACACCTCGGAGGGGGTCGGCTGGGAGCCATTCCAAATCGTCCTGGGGCCTTGGCTTCCAAGTGCCCTCTCGGCCTTCCAACACCACTGGCCCCCAAACCCCCATCATCCAAAAAAACATCCATCCATCCCTCTCTCTTTCTCCCTCTGTCTCTCTCGCTCTGACTCTCTGATGCTTCTGTGTCCTCCAAGACACTTTCTCCAACAATAAACACAAGGCCTAGGTGGTCCTGTCAGGGGTGCTAGTCTTCATAGAATAACCAGCTACCACAGGAATTCTTCCCACTGGCTCAAATGCTGAAGTCCAGTCCAGTATACACTCACATGTTCTTTTAAAGGGACACACAGGGTGCACAGTAAATTGTCACAGTACTGTTGGCTATTAATTAGTTAAGGTACACACACTTGAAGATAATACAGTCATATAACAAGAGGTAACACCCAGTATGTATTCCAAGACACACCGTTCTTCCTTCCAGTTAGTGGTAGAGCTATGAATGATTGAATGTATGTTATTTTACATTGATTACTGTATTATACATAGTACAGGGGACACACTGAATCCCGTGAGCAATGTGAGGATGGAATCCTTCGAAATCCCTGAAATAACCATTTTTGTGTCGCGAATGACCTCATGGTCATGTCAATAGTGTTGTGTGTGTATTGCTGTCAGTGGTGGGCTGTCGGGGTGAACAACCGCACTGTTTGTGTGGAAACAGTTTGTCGCATTTCATTCGTTACATTAGTCCACCTCATTACAGGCACAGGTTACCTCTATTCCGAGCAAAGCTTCCCCTGTATTTAAACAAATATTACGGACACACTTTATTAATTGACCTTTTCACTGTAGATTACCCCGACAGCGTGTTTTTGGACGTCTTTGTTTTCATCGCCATTTACGACAGAGGCCGGGTGATGTAGTGCTGTTGTGGCCTGATATAATTGCAAGTGCACCAGAAGTGTTCGCAGGAAGCTGTGTGTTTACCTCGAGTGTGTGACAGGACCCGAAGAAATGCAGAGCATAATGGAGTTTATTTAGGTTCGCACTCACTTACCCTGGCCAGTGTCTGGCACCCTAAACCAGGGGGACACGTTCTTAAGGGGAGACGTCATGGTGCCGTTGCAAAGAGAAACTGTGTTCTCCGCCACCCGGTCAGTCAGAGGGATTATTCAAATTGAAACAAGCAGGCTGTGGAATAAATGTGAGATCATAGTCAAACGTTGTTCGGATATTGCCATCGCAAAATCAACACCCCCCGGTTGAACCAGTTTATCAAGTTTATTTGTGGCGGGAAATAGTTTGTGGGGGAAGTTGTTAAATGTGTTATTTTTTTGTCATTCAAAGAAAACATGCAAGATGCTATAATCTTGATTTTCTCTATCCTCTCAGATTTTAAATGGTTTTGGTATAGGGCCTAGATATAGGTAATAGGTTATTCATCTGCTATTGTCATTGTACCAAATTAATGTCACAATCTGGAGTATTTCCTGCTGTTCAATGATCGTTTCAAATAATAATTGATTCTTAAAGAATATAACGTATACTGTAAAAAAAAAAAAAAAGCATTACGAGCTTATTAATACTGTTTTACCCTATCGTAGCCCAGAGCTTCAAAATATGTTTCAAATATGTTTACAATTATCATGTTAATCTCATTAATTTTCAGTCTTTGAATCCATTCCTGTGTCTATAATTTGGCGTTACATTTCTTCAGCCCCAGTCCCTCAGTTTCACTGGCGGGGCTGCTGTTGGGTTGAATCACAAAATCCACATTGTGGTTTTGAATAATTTCAGAGATGAAATCAAGGAAACCTCATATATTTAATTTAACTAAGGTAAACGTGTAGTCACTGTGTTATGACAGTTAATTACAACAATGTTGACATGTATGGCGGCAGGTAGCCTCAAGGTTAGAGCGTTGGTCCAGTCAACAAAATGTTGCTGGTTCGAATCCCGGAACCAACCACTGTGCCTTTGAGCAAGGCACTTAACCCTAATTGCTCCAGGGGCGCTGGACAATGGTGATCATGTCTGTAGCCCCACTCTCCCCCCAGGGGGAGTTGGGATATGCAAGTAACGCATTTCCATTACCTGTGCAAGTGTGTAAGAGAAAATGTAATGTTGATTGAAAATGTAATAAAGCATTTTTTTACATCAGAAGTTGTCACAAAGTGCTCAACACATTACTGGGCCAAGAAGCACGTTTGTTTTCTTTCATCAAGAGCTCATTTATCCCAATCTCCACTGGAAACCAAAATAATAAAGTCAGTAGATTGTCCCTTTAAATGAAAGGGAAGGCAACCATACATTCTGCTGTGGTGGAAAAAGTACCCAATTTTCATACTTGAGTAAAAGTAAAGATACCTTAAAAGAAAATGACTCAAGTAAAAGTGAAAGTAACCCAGTAAAATACTACTTGAGTAAAAGTTTTAAAGTATTTGGTTTTAAATGTACTTAAGTATCAAAAGTAGAAGTATAAATAATTTAAAATGTCTTATATTAGGAAAAACCGTACGACACAATTTTTTTTTTTTCTTTACTTTACAGATAGCCATGGGCACAGTTCAATACTCAGACATCATTTACAAACGAAGCATTTGTGTTTAGTGAGTCTGCCAGATCAGAGGCAGTAGTGATTTTTACTTATGTACTTTACACCACTGATATTCTGAAGATAGGATGTAACATGAGTGAAACACAAAATCATTTGTACTTAGATCAACAGTATTTAGATTGAATGCAGTCAGTATGTCTAGGGCAGTGGTCAACAACCTTTTCTGAGTCAAGATCACTGTCTGAGTCAAAATGCAAGCCGAGATCTACTGCTCAGATTTTTTCTAAACATGATTTAAAAAACGTAAGCCTATGCAACATTAATCAACTTAACAGTTCTGTAGCAATGAGGTTTGCGCAGTAGGCAATAGGCCCAATATATTTTGACTGCATATTGGCTGTGCTTGAATTTCCCTGTCAATGATGTTCTTCTCAGACTATTTTGAAATTAATTTTTTTTAAATGTAGGTATATGAACACAATGATAATAGATCATTTGTTGTGTTACTTGTGAACAGTGGCGACCGGTCATTCAGGGCAGGTGAGGCACCTGTTTAGCTAAACAAATCTCTCTCTCTCTCGCTTTCATACAGTGGGGAGAACAAGTATTTGATACACTGCCGATTTTGCAGGTTTTCCTACTTACAAAGCATGTAGAGGTCTATAATTTTTTATCATAGGTACACTTCAACTGTGAGATATGGAAATCCAGAAAATCACATTGTATGATTTTTAAGTAATGAATTTGCATTTTATTGCATGACATTAATATTTGATCACCTACCAACCAGTAAGAATTCCGGCTCTCACAGACCTGTTAGTTTTTCTTTAAGAATCCCTCCTGTTCTCCACTCATTACCTGTATTAACTGCACCTGTTTGCAAATAAATCTCAATTTATTTGCAAATTATGGTGGAAAATGAGTATTTGGTCACCTACAAACAAGCAAGATTTCTGGCTCTCACAGACCTGTAACTTCTTCTTTAAGAGGCTCCTCTGTCCTCCACTCGTTACCTGTATTAATGGCACCTGTTTGAACTTGTTATCAGTATAAAAGACACCTGTCCACAACCTCAAACAGTCACAATCTAAACTCCACTATGGCCACAGACTTGTCTATATAAGGTCCCACAGTTGACAGTGGATGTCAGGACAAAAACCAAACCATGAGGTCGAAGGAATTGTCCTTAGTGCTCCGAGACAGGATTGTGTTGAGGCACAGATCTGGGGAAGGATACATTTCTACAACATTGAAGGTCCCCAGTGGCCTCCATAATTCTTAAATGGAAGAAATGTTGAACCACAAAGACACTTTCTACAGTTGGCCGCCCGGCCAAACTGAGCCATTGGGGGAGAAGGTCAGGGAGGTGACCAAGAACCCAATGGTCACTCTGACAGAACTCCAGAGTTCCTCTGTGGAAATGGGAGAACCTTCCAGAAGGACAACCATCTCTGCAGCACTCCACCAATCAGGCCTTTATTGTAGAGTGGCCAGACGGAAGCCACTCCTCAGGAAAAGGCACATACCAGCCTGCTTTGAGTTTGCCAAAAGGTACCTAAAGGACTTTCAGACCATGACAAACAAGATTCTCTGGTCTGATGAAACCAAGATTGAACTCAATGCCAAGTGTCACATCTGGAAGAAACCTGGCACCATCCCTATGGTGAAGCATGGTGGTGGCAGCATCATGTTGTGGGGATGTTTTTCAGCTGCAGGGAACGGGAGACTTCCAGGATCGAGAGAAAGATAAAAGATGCAAAGTACAGAGAGAGCCTTGTTGATAACCTACTTCAATACTCTCAGGACCTCAGACTGGGGTGAAGGTTCACCTTCCAACAGGACAATGACCCTAAGCACACAGCCAAGACAACACAGGAGTCTCTGAATGTCCTTGAGTGGCCCAGCCAGAGGCCAGACTTGAACCCGATCGAACATCTCTGGAAAGACCTGAAAATAGCTGTGCAGCGACGCTCCCCATCCAACCTCACAGAGCTTGAGAGGATCTGCTGAGAAGAATGGGAGAAACTCCCCAAATACAGGTGTGCCAAGCTTGTATCGTCATACCCAAGAAGACTCGGGGCTGTAATCACTGACGAAGGAGCTTCAACAAAGTACTGAGTAAAGGGTCTGAATACTGTTAATAAATTTGCAAAAATGTCTAAAAAACGTATTATGAGGTATTGTGTGTAGATTGATGAGGTGGAAAAAACAATTTAATCCATTTTAGAATAAGGCTGCAAAGTATCAAAATGTGGAAAAGGTCTAGGGGTCTGAATACTTTCCGAATGCACGGTAAAAATTGTTAAACCAATCAAAATATATTTTAAATTGATGACAGCTTTGCATGCTCTTGACATTCTTTCAACCAGCTTCATGATGTAGTTACCTGGAATACATTTCAATTAACAGGTGTGCCTAGTTAAATGTTCATTTTTTGAATGTATTTCTGCTGTAAAGAATAAGTTCATTAGAGTTACCAGCCTCAGAAATTGCAGCCCAAATAAATGCTTCACAGAGTTCAAGTAACAGACACATCTCAAGATCAACTGTTCACTGATTGAATCAGGCCTTCATGGTTGAATTGCTGCAACCACTGCTCAAGGACACAAATAATAATAAGAAACTTACTTGGGCCAAAAAAACAAGCAATGGACATTAGACCGGTGGAAATCTGTCCTTTGGTCTGATGAGTCCAATTTAGAGATTTTTAGGTCTACTCTGCGTCTTTGTGAGACGCAGAGTAGGTGAACGGATGATCTCCGCATGTGTGGTTCCTACCGTGAAGCATGGAGGAGGTGGTGTGGGGGTGCTTTGCTGTTGACACTGTCAGTAATTTATTTAGAATTCAAGGCACACTTAACCAGCATGGCTACCACAGCAATCTGCAGCGATAAGCCATCTCATCTGGTATACGCTTAGTGGGACTACCATTTGTTTTTCAACAGGACAATGACCCAATACACCTCCAGGCTGTGTAAAGGCTATTTGACCCGTGAAGGAGAGTAATGTAGTGCAGCATCAGATGATCTGGCCTCCACAATCATCCGAACTCAACCCAATTGCGATGGTTTGGCATGAGTTGGACCGCAAAGTGAAGGAAAAGCAGCCAACAAGTGCTCAGCATATGTGGGATCTCCTTAGAGACTATTGGAAAAGCATTCCAGGTGAAGTTGGTTAGGGGAATGCCAAGTGTGCCCAAAGCTGTCATCAAGGCAAAGGGTGGCTACTTTGAAGAATCTCTAAATGTAAAAATGTTTTGATTTGTTTAACACTTTTTTGGTTACTACATGATTCCATTCGTGTTTTTACATAGTTTTTATATCTTCACTTATATTAAACAATGTATAAAATAGTAAAAGATAAATAACAAACCTTGAATGAGTAGGTGTGTCCAAACTTTTCACTGGTACTGTATACAGTATATATGCATAATTGTATTTTTTTTATTTGGGCATTAATACGTGTCACATATCAGTTTGCAAACAATGTAAAAAAAAATATACCACATATAATTTTTTTTTTTTTTTTGCTTTCTTGAGAAAGGCAGCTCCAAAATACAGGTGTTTCAGCCTAGCGCAGTGCTTTCTGTTGTGGTGAGACAGCCAGACGAAAATACGGAGCGTATGGGTTGGTAATGTTCTCTTGTGCCGTGATTAGCTCAGTGCTCTGTCACTCATGGGGACACTACGTCACAGCAAAATCTACGGGGAGAGCTCAAAAAATTAAAGCCCCTTCGGTGCTGCCATACCTACATTAGAGGTGCCATCCAAAAAGTCTCAAGGTCAATGGCCACAGATAAAATGATGTCAAATCACGTTATATCTACCGTAGCTTTGATTGTTTTGATCATGTCAAGCTCATACTTTCAAAATCTTAGCTAGCAAGCTAGCAGTCATCATCAGGAATCAAGTCAACAATCTTCTGGCAAATCATCTTCAACCCTTGTCACATGAAGAGAAATTACAGATAAAAAGTATCAAGTGCTCATCTGCCATTGGACATAAACATTACACAACATGTTGGAAATCACAAATTCAACAATGAGTAGTTTTAAAGGAATCAGTGGCTAACTGCAAGCATTGCAAAGCAATCACTAACCTGATGTTTAGTGAGTGTGTGTGGTCCAAATCTGGGTTCAAGGGTCTCTTTTCCAAGCTTAAAATGATAAACATCCAACATTGGCCATGCTGTCAATCCAGCATGACTTCACCTGCATTCAAAACAACTGGAAACTCAGAACTGGGAAATCTCAGACATCAATGAGTTCAAGACAACTGGGAAGCTCCAACTTGGAAAATACGTTTTGAACGGTCATCTAACTCAGAATTCCAAGTCCGTAACCCGGGCCTCTTTCTAGAGCTCCGACCTGAAGATTACTGACGCCATTACTCAACCTTGCTTTTTTTCCTGAGTTCCCAGGCTTGAAAGCACCATAAATCCAGAGAATACCAGACTTTGATGACAAATTTGATGACAAAAAGGCCCGCCACGCCACCTTCCTGTTCAGGTGAGCACAGCACAAGGAGAGTCCAAAAATGTATTGTATGCTGCTGTATAAATTATGTAATATGCCAGAGAAATATGTATAGTAAGCTGTTAGTAGCCCATGTGCCTCACCCTAATAATTTAGTCCCCTTTCCCCTCATAACTTACTGTTCTGACTTGGTGGTGCACATGCAGCCTATAGCCCGTTTTAGAGAAATGTCATCATCGAATATTGAGCTTTCATTGTCTGTTTATATGCCCCATTTATTTCTCCTACTGTTCTGACTTGGTGTACAGGGAGTATACTGTAAGAACGGCCCATGTTCTGAAGTCTGTCACTGTACATTTCAAAAGTGCTGAACAAATAATTATATTGACTACATCCATCCTAGTTCGCTCATTAATGTTTTATACGATATTACGAATTGCCTCTTATCCGGTCGTTATCCCGTTATGCCATTTTTTGTACATCTCAATTGTCAGTAGAAACCAAATTTGTTTAATGAAGGCAGCCATATCAGCTATGTTTTTTTTAAAGGCAGTAAATTAGGCTGAATGAAATGTTTCGCTACCAGAGAACGTTTCGCTGATAGCCAGGTGTAGCAGTGGTAAGCTGTTGGGACTCTGCTGTTGGGACAGCTTTATGTGGGCCCTAACAGTTTGTGGGCACCGTTTGTCACCGTTATAGTGCAATTCATGTATTGTGTAGTGCTGTGTTCTGTAGTGGCTTTGCTGGCATGCATCTAAAACATAATTTTTCTCCCCACCAAGATTTACATGCTAAAATCGGCACTGCTTGTGAGGCACAGCTGTGTGAGCAGAATAATGAGATTTTTTCTTTACTGGACTGAGGCTGGCTCACAGACACTGTCCCTCTGCTCTGCCTCCCTCCACTGAGAAAAGGTGACAGTCTTCCAGCTGATGGCAAAACTCAAGTGACACTGCATAATTTCTGCCTCGTGCACCAATTCATGTTGTTACTCTATGACAAGAGAAGGTGAAACATTCCTCGATATTAAAAGAGACACAAGCCGCTAATAATAACAACGCAAGCTGGAAGCCTTTGAACCTGATTGGAGAATGATTTATACACAAACCAGTCGCCGGGGGACACAGGTGTATTACCGGCTTTATACAAAAAGCCCAGACTATAGTGGAGATGCATAAAGCTCACTGGTGGCTGCACAGGCTGGCGTCATGGGAACCCCCCAACCATATCAAGAGATGTTACAGAAGGCTGAGGCACTGGCCAGAAACCAGTCCCGCTTCAGAGTAATGGAGGACACTTGAATCAGTTTGGTCACATTTGATTTGGTCTATGTTTAAAATAATATCTGTCCTGGAATTCACCAAACCCCCATTGATAATGTAATCAGTGCTGTGTACAATGCAATTGGAAAGTATTCAGACCCGTTTACTTTTTCCACATTTTGTTACAGCATTATTCTAAAATTGATAAAATAGTTTTTCCCTCATCAATCTACAAACAATACCCCATTATGACAAAGCAACAAAAGTTTTTTTTAAATGTTTGCACATAAAAAATAAATCAAAATGAAATATGACATTTGCATAAGTTTTCAGACCCTTTACTCAGTGCTTAGTTGAAGCCCCTTTGGCAGCGATTACAGCCTCAAATCTTCTTGGATATGACGCTACAAGCTTGCAACACCTGTATTTGGGGAGTTTCTCACATTCGTCTCTGCAGATCCTCTCAAGCGCTGTCAGGTTGGATGGGGAGCGTCGCTGCACAGCTATTTTCAGGTCTCTCCAGAGATGTTCAATCAGGTTCAAGTCCGGCCTCTGGCTGGGCCACCCAAGGACATTCAGAGACTTGTCCTGAAGCCACTCCTGCGTTGTCTTGGCTGTGTACTTAGGGTCGTTGTCCTGTTGGAAGGTGAACCTTAACCCCAGTCTGAGGTCCTGAGCACTCTGGAGCAGGTTTTCATCAAGGATCACTTTGTACTTTGCTTCGTTCATCTTTCCCTCAATCCTGACAAGTCTCCCAGTCCCTGCTGCTGAAAAACATCCCCACAGCATGATGCTGCCACCACGCTTCAACGTAGGGATGGTGCCAGGCTTTCTCCAGACGTGACGCTTGGCATTCAGGCCAAAGAGTTGTGTTTCTCATGGTCTGAGAGTCATTTAGGTGCCTTTTGGCAAACTCCAAGCGGGCTGTCATGTGCCTTTTTTACTGAGGAGTGGCTTCCGTCTGACCACTTTACCATAAAGGTCTGATTGGTGGAGTGCTGCAGAGATGGTTGTCCTTCTGGAAGGTTCTCCCTTCACCAAAGAGGAGATATGGAGCTCTGTCAAAGTGACCATTTGGTTCTTGGTCACCTCCCTGACCAAGGCCCTTCTCCTCCGATTTCTGCGTTTTCCCAGGCGGATAGCTCTAGGAAGAGTCTTGGTGGTTCCAAACGTCTTCCATTTAAGAATTATGGAAGCCACTGTGTTCTTGGGGACCTTCTATGCCGCAGAATTATTTTGGTACCCTTCCCCAGATCTGTGCCTCGACACAATCCTGTCTCGGAGCTCTACGGAGAATTCCTTCGACCTCATGGCTTGGTTTTTGCTCTGACATTCACTGTCAACTGTGGGACCTTATATAGAGAGGTGTGTGCCTTTCCAAATCATGTCCAATCAATTGAATTTACTACAGGTGGACTCCAATCAAGATTTATAAACTCTCAAGGATGATCAATGGAAACAGGATGCACCTGAGCTCAATTTCGAGTGTCACAGGAAATGGTTTGAATTCATATGTACATAAGATATTTCAGTTTTTTTGTTTTAATAAATTAGCAAAAATGTAAAAAACCTGTCGGGCTCCTTCATGACCAGTATCTGTGACGAGAGGAGCCTGGCGCTGACTTACGCTGCTATGCTCATCAGGCATTTTAAACACCTCCGAAGGGACCAAAGGTGATTACTGTAACTGCCCGTGTGAACCGCCTGCAAAACGCCACTCTACCCACTGCTGTCAGACTGTACAATAACTCTTGCTCTTATACGGTTTTCCCAAAAATTATCACATTTTTAAATTTTAATTTCCTCCATGAAAATGTCCTGTAATGTTTCAAGTGTTCTGTATTCTATTAATGTCACATATTATGTGTTATGCATTTTGTGTTTTGCAATTATTAGTCATGTAAATTCTGCATTTCTTCAGTTTTATCTGTGAGCAAGAATAAATTAACTCAGAAGAAATGCGAATAAAAACAATAGGAACACAAAGCTTTATCGTTGGGTTCTTTACAGAAATGTTTGGTGATCGACTAGGAATGCCTTGGAGACCACAGGTCTAGAGAGATATTTCTGCTGTTCTATTTAGCTTGGCCTTCCGCTGCTGATGATTTATGAGGTCTAGTTTCAACCTGCCATCACCCTCATAAAAAATCCCCAAATCATGAAAATAATCTTTCAAATGCAAAACAAAAGCTTGTTATAAGTTACTTATGATTTGTGAGAATATCTTTTTACTGGATATTTGGGTAAGAATTCACTGGTGTCAGGCTAGTGAGGCTGTTCATACTAAGGACTGCCTTCATGGCTAACGCCATCACTAACATGAAGGTCAGACAAATGTGACAAAGTTACCGCAATGGCAGTAAAAACTAGCCATAAACTATGTAAGAGACCAACTCTATCTAAAAAAAATCTACCTGAGTTTCAACACAAGTCGAAACAATACGGTTAACTGTAACACTTAATCACTTCAAAGGTGTAGCTAACACTGAGGGTCGACCAGGCCTGGAGACTCTGAGTGTTGGAACGGAATGATCAATCTATGAATTATTTCCACTTTGAATAGGATTCTATACATAGTCCCCTGCCTGTCACAATGTTCAAAGCAGATGTCTTACCTTGTGTGTATGACATCGTTATAGTTTATTTTCTTCTCTATGGCAACCCTTGTCATTCTCCCTTTTTCGGGGCCATCGGGCACTTATACCCAGAAAGGGGTTTTTACTACCCCTGGGAGATGACGCTTACCCCGTGCTGTTCTTTTATTTGACAATCACAAAATTGCTACATATTGTAAGATGTCTCTTTAATGTGTGCATTTAAGAAGATCCCCCACGCAGTGTATGTGGATTGAAATAATTAATATGCAAGAAACACAAACAAGTCTAATGGAGTCTAATTAGATATATTTTTATTTTACAATTAAGCATTTGCAGTTTAGGTACTTAACTAAATACCATGAATGGGCAATCAAATATTGCAAAATGCTCTGAAAAGTTTCTCCTGGATGGCATAGTATTCTCTACAGTGGAAGAGAATGAGAGAGAGGAGGTTGGAAAGAGAGAGGGGGCGGGGGCAGGGGGGGTTCACTGAATGTTTCATTATATCTAATGTTGCCTTCTCCAAAGCGCTCTCCAAAGTAAGCGAGCAGCCTGAGCAAGGGCCGAAATGCTCAACCCCCTTGTGACCACTTGGAGCAAAGCAACTCTCCACTTTCTTTTTTTCACCCTCAAATGAGAGCCTTCGCATGGATTCTGTGTTTGAACACAGTGGCGCTTTTTATTAAACCTCGATTTGCGTTTGCATGTTTGAACGCGTCGAGTTTCACTCTGAGAAGGTTTGACATAATTAAAACAGGGGGCAATATTTTTAGTATGATAAACAGGTAAAGTGTAACAAATATTTTCCTAAGCGGCTCTGCCATCGCAAACACATGAAGATGGAGGTTTTTAGTTGACTGATAAAATGAAGGGGTTGTGGGAAATCAACAGTGTACAATTTGTACAGAAACAGTTATTCCCCACCACTGAATGTTTTTTAAGTTTAAGATGATTTGTTAGCCTAATAACACCATTTAACTGTGATTATAATAACACCCTATAACTGTGATCATAATAACACCATTTAACTGTGATCATATTGACAAAACAGCACAGCCTCTTGTGCCTGACTCCAAAAACCTACAATACATAATCGTTTAATTGCATAACAACATCATGACACCTATTACTATGACACCAAATAGTACCACATTAATTCAACACAATAATAGTTTTTATATTATGTTTTTATTTAGTCTTTAACAAGATATTATATTCATATAATATTCATATTTATCTAACAAAACAAGGCCAGTACTAATACATAAAACATTTCAAATGAAAAATATGTTTGGTGCCTAATTTTGTTAGCGCAATCATTTTGACTGTCACGCCCTGACCTTAGTTCCTTTTTTATGTCTCTATTTTGGTTTGGTCGGGGCGTGAGTTGGGGTGGGCATTCTATGTTGTTTTTCTATGTTTTCTTTTCTATGTGTTTGGCCTGGTATGGTTCTCAATCAGGGACAGCTGTCTATCGTTGTCTCTGATTGAGAACCATACTTAGGTAGCCCTTTCCCACTTGGTGTTTGTGGGTAGTTGTTTCCTGTTTTGTGTTTTCACCTTTCAGGACTGTTTCGATTTTCATTTCTTACATTCACTTGGTTATTTTGTATTTTCGTGTTTTGTTCTAATAAATAATCATGGACACTTACCACGCTGCGTTTTGGTCCGATCATTCCTACTCCTCATCCGATGAAGACAAAGATCGTTACAGACTGTCATAAGAATCAAAACAAATTGTAACAATAATTAATGATGAGAACCAGGTGACAGTAAATGAGTGGTCTTCCTACAGTATGATAATTCTTGTCTTGACACCTGGCTTTGGACACTGGTATCAATCCAAGAGCTTTGAGTTAGTCATGCTATGAATGAGAACACAGTTGTTGACATAAATCAAGGCAGGGCGTGACATCCCCTGAGACATCCACTGAACATTAAGAATGATCCTAATTGCCCCCCATCATTTTGGCTAAATGTTTAATGAATACGGTGATTATCCCTTCAGGGAAGTGTGTGTGTGTGTGTGTGTGTGTGTGTGTGTGTGTGTGTGTGTGTGTGTGTATATATACATATGTGTGCGTGTGCTATGCAGCCGACCGACTGCTCATTGATTTGATTTCCCCGGGCCGGCATGTGCGAGGACTTAGTGCGCCAGCCTGGAGACATCTGTTGAGTATTAGGGGCAATAACAGCTGGGCGGACCTCAAACATGGTCACCCACTTCACCCCGCTGTGTCTCTGAGGATAACCCTGGCCGCTTCACACTCCAGATGACAAGTGCCTGTTCATCGGCACACTGACTGAGCCCAGGGGCTTCAGAATACAGAGCCACGGGCAGTCATGGGCCGCCCCTGCCGAGCACAGTCAGTCCCACTGTGTATCATCATGGTGGGTGGAGTTCTGATTTCACAATGAGAATATCCTTTTCTGTTTGGTTTCCCAGAAATGGTCAGCCCTGTGTCAGCTTGCTGTTGAAATAAATGTTGGTTCACTGTGGTTGTCCATCAATTGTATCTCATCTTGAGCATTCATCTTAGAAAGTGGGAAGGTTGATTGCAAAGTGTAGCAATGTTTTTATATAGGACAGTTTCTATTGTTTTTGTTTAAATTAAAATGCTTTCTTCTGACATTGTTCTTTTTGGAAAGCATATCCCTTTTTCACAGACATACTGTTTATCCACACTAGCTTTAATATTTGTAAACAGTACATTATCTGATGGTAGAACATAATACATTGTTTCAACTGTAAACAAAACTATATTATATTATGAGACTGTACGAAAAATAAACAGACTACCCGCTTATGATCATATTGATCATCAATAATGTAATGTTGGTTCCACCATGAGCTGGGTAAATCCTTTATTGTGGTCAATAAAGGAAGTAGGATTGTAGAGATTTGTGAGCCGTGCTTTTATGATTCAAGGGAGGTGTACAGATGGTCTGTGTAAACTTGTCATACTGATTCTGTGTGTGTGTGTGTGTGTGTGTGTGTGTGTGTGTGTGAGAGAGAGAGAGAGAGAGAGAGAGAGAGAGAGAGAGAGAGAGAGAGAGAGAGAGAGAGAGAGAGACAGAGGGGAGTAGGAGATATATATACTTTTCTCAACTCTCTGTATCAACAGAGACCTAGTGCCCTCTGCTGGGGGTATTGCTAAACAAGATGTCTGAGTAATGTTCCATCCAGATTCTCTGTAATGCTTCAATGCATGTAGCAAATAACACCTTACTTAATTAATATGAACATTCCGTACACTGCAAACCTACCAAGTTGAAATAGAATAAAAAACAACCACTGATATACTTTAATGCACTGCATGTTTCCTTCACAGAAGAATGCTATGTGATTTTGTCATGTTTCATTTATTTATGCATCAGGGCAATTGCTCATCAGTTGCTATTCAAAGGTACTACAATATGAAGAGATCTTTTCCAAAACACTATATATATCAGAAATGTTGGAAAATGAGCTTTCATTGTTTAAAGAAATTATGAAAGAGATTGGTGTGTTTTTTCACAATCCAATCAAAGCATCGGGGTTGTTCAATGACTGACATGTATTGGTTTAAAATCTATCACTTGGTTTATTTCATTTTTTTGTTGCTAAGTGCAATATATCCGCCTCTCTCTCAGATAAATAAGTAGCACTTCTAGGTTTTTACACAGTCAAATGTAGCAACTAACAATTTTATTTATAAAGAACTGTACAAATGATACATTTGTGGCATCAATATATAAAAAAAAATCTAAAAAATAATGAAATAGGTAAGAAAACTACATATGCCAGTCAAATATACAGGATATGGACATTCCATTCCAGCTAAACAATGGATATATAGCTTTTTTCAAAAAACGAAACATTTTCATACTAAAATCTTTGAATAAAACATCTGAGAACAGTAATATTTTACACACACATGAAGGTACCCATAAGCAATCAATTCTGATGAAAAAACACAAAAGTGAAACATATTGTGGATCTGTGTTTTTGGAAATAAACTCTTCAGCAGCTCAGGATCAGAACTGCTTCTTTAATTCAACTCAAGAGAATCACTGTAACAGCATTGTTAAATCCCTTTTAAGACAATGGCCAAAGAAAGAGTCATTATTTTGGCTTGGCACGTTATGATGGGTGCTGTGGTTGTTTTCCCTGCGTTACTGGTGAGCCCTGTATCCTGAACAGCAAGCTGGCATTAACAGGCCATGTGTTACGCGTTTACACATTCTTTAACATCCAGTGTCCAGTTACATCCTCTCTCTGTCTTGCTCATGTATACCCCTTATGTACCCTAACTTAAAGGACACACCTACACACATGCAGCACACCCACACACCCACACATCATCCGTCAACTGAACAGACGATAGTGAGGATATGTGTAAAGCCTTTATTTGAAGCAAGGTAGCAACACATTAAGATGGTGTAGTAGGTTTTATACTGTTATAAAAATGCAGGTTTCTTCAATGATCATGACACATTTAGAATGTCAAGATTGTATTAGGGGACACGCATGTGAAATGCTTCCTGGCAGGTTTCTTTTCGACAACGGAACAACAATAAGAAATAATAAAATATAATAATATGAACATAAAGTAAATGGCTCGGTAGAATAGAATAAACATTTGAACATCACATATTGCAATTTCTCCACTGCCACATGAACCATTCATATTGTTGTCTTACATGGGTACGTTTTGTGTGTGGTCTGGGAAAGTTACGGAGGGTTTTTGCTTCAACCTGGACAAACAGCGTTGAGGGAACACATGTATATGCAGTTAAAGAAGTCTCATGCTGAGTTTTGGCATTAGAGTTTCGGACTGGGTAGTAAATAATGTATATTATTACTGAGATCCTGACATTCAAACATTTTTTTACATTTGGAAATAAGGGCCCGGCTATTTTGCCGTACTCTCCACTGACCTCCCTGCCTATGATCCTCAACATTCTGTACCTGTTCTTCCACAGCCAGCAGTCTCCACGAGCCCAGTTTCGCCCCAGCGACGACAAAACTCCCGAACTCGCAAAGATAACATTGTTTCAAACGTTGCTAATATTCCGACTGTGTTCAACAAAAGAGCGGGCACATTTTCCAGCCAGCTGTCCCAAAAGGGAGACAACTCCACTCTTAAATGGAGCAGAATATTACTTCTCCAAATGGTTTTAAGTGGCTGCACAACCAGGTGACCAGAGAAATGGCCTCCAGTGACCCACAAAGCTAGGGCTCAGCCCCCAACCCCTCACAGTACATATGCTGGCCATTTCCACACACACATGGGCTTCTGGTGTCCCACACAAACGGAAGCAGGAAGACTGCTCCATCTTTTTGAGATTTGAGAACCTGTGAACCTGATAAAATCAAGTGAAATCATCAATTAATTGTGCAGATTCATAAATAAAATAAAATTCATGTTGAATTGCATTATTAACATGTATTATTGAAATTACATGTTGCTCTGCAGTCGCTGCAATTTATTATAATTAAATCTTTGTTATATGCATAAACTGCACCCTCGTTTCTGTAAAGCACTCACATTCTGATTACCTAAGATCAGATTGGATTGGGTTTTATTTATTTTAATAAGATGTGTATTTGATCCCAGAGGATAGTACATGAAAGCATTGCTGAAAGCACTAATTTTCTAAGTGGTCCTCCATGGTAAAGGTTGGAAACATAACAATACATTATGGCTCAACTAGGTTTAACTGTCTTTTTAACTACACATGTGTATAGGTAATCTTGCTGTTTGTACAGGTTGAAGCAAAAACCCTCCATAGCTTTAATTTCCATAGCTTATTTGAAAACGAGATAACAATCTCAACGTGACTTCCCTGGAAACATCACTCATGACAAGCAGGTTCTTCTTTGAAATAGGTCTCTCTTTCTGGTACTAACCAATAATATTCCTGATCATTTTAGAGAATCTTAATAGACTTTTGGGACTATTTTATGACTGTTGTTCAGCATCTTAAAGGGACACCCTGGTTTAATTTCTCATAAAGATGTTATGTGCTAAATAAAATTCCATTTCATAAAACATTCATTTCAGCCTCTGCTGCATTTCTAAGACATTTCTAAGATATGAAGTTTGAAAAATCAAATCACGCGCAAAATGGAAAATATTTAATGAGGGCCACATTTTTTTCATAAATTACACCACTTTGTGCCATATTGGGAGTGAAATATATTTTTGGATGGTTTCGCTTTGAAATGACTCACATGGATATAGAGGATTAATGGTCATGAAACTTCAAAAAGTGTTTTTCTTTCAGACACATCATCATTATGAAGTAGTGAATCTGTCAGCGGCCGATTCCATGTGCTATAGTCACCAAGTTGGCCTCGCAAATAGTACGCGGTCTATGTAGTTGTACGGACTACCTCGCTAGCAGCAGGCTAGCCACACTGCAGCTGTTTGCTAGATTATGTATCTAGGTACCTACCCATGCTTCCATATAATGTTGTTTAAAATAATCATGGGGCATCAGATACAAGACTGGAGTCTGTGCAGCAGGTAGGTCAATCGTAGATATGATCATGTTTTTGTGGATTTTGAACTGATATCAAGTAACAATGCTGGTTTGTTGCTGTGACATCATCAGGAAAGGCCTAGGTAACATTAGATCAGAATGTCAGTTTGCATCATTTTTTGTTCAATAAAATTGTTATTTAATTTTCAAAGCAATCTATTCAAAGCTCAGTTCAAAGCTGAGTGTTTGTTCAGCCTTTGTTTCACTTCTACTCTATCAATTTGAAGATGCAGCACAACATTTTGGTTACGTGACATTATTACTTCATCAAATCCTCATTTTAGGTTTAGATAAGACTATGAGAGGGAAGCACTTCCATCAGAGGACACACACCACAGAATACCAAGTCAGTATTGTCTCATAGTGGTCTATCTGATACCATGTAGCAGTGGTTATAAACAGCAGTACAGCTGTAATTATGCTATAGAGAACCCTTCTAACGCTGGATCAAACTTTATATTGATCATCATGATTTGGTCGAGAATAGAGCAGCATGCTGACCGTTGCAGGAAGGATCCCATGGGAGGCTGATGCTCTGACATATTAGGACAGCCTGACACCAACTCATTATGACACTGACAAGTATGAGTGACTGGCATCAATTCCCATGTGACTGTGAAGTTATCCTAATATGGACACCGTACAGGCAGGATCCGGAGGAAAAGACATACAACACAGAATAAAGAAAGGCACAAGACACTGGGCTCTCTGGGCTACTAAAAGCACAGTAACTCTGGCCCCACTCTCTCAGTGTTATTATGTGAATGTCTGTGTATACTTGTAGCTGTACTTGTATGTGTGTATGTGCGTATTTGTGGGTGCGTTTCTGTGTGTTTGTGTGTGTGTCTCAGTTCACGTTTGGTGTGCTTACATAAATGTGCAAGTGTTTGGTTGTCGTTGACCTGTATGTGTTTACTCCATGGGTTCATTTGTCTCTGTAATGGGCTGTGCCTGTTTGTTCCACTGCAAGTTTTTTGTGTTGGTTCATTCATTGAGGTTTGACTGGATGTTGAACAGCACTACTGTTGCCAAATCTGTCTGCCATGCGACTAAAAGCCAGCTCCCCTGGTTACCCACTAAGTGCTCCAGTGAAAACATTCTGCTTGTCTTGCATCTTTCGGAGTTATTACACCTGTCAATCATCTCAGGCCTCAATACATCAAAGCTAATTAGCATTGAAATGAATCTCTGGTAAAAAACATGAAAAAGGGCTACTTTCTTATTAGGCCGGTGTCCACTAGTGTGAGTGAGAGATGCCTTTCCCAAACAGTGGTGAACTATACACAGCTCACTTCTATTTTATTATCATTGTCCATGTTAGCCCTCCTCCAAGAAAGACATCTTTAATTTGTTTGGATTCCACAGAACAGGAGGGATATTATATCTATATATAACCAGACAGTGTTTCTGCTTGGACAAGTCAGCCGAGGCAAACTTGTTTTTTCAGGTGCTGGTACTTTGGAGGACGTTGAGCCGCAACCTTGGAGGTTTCCACGTAGAAGCACCGGAGCCAGATCCAAGCTGAAGCAAGCAGTGCTGGAAAGGGAAGGTGGTGTGTCGGCGAGTTTAGCGATGGATGGTGGATAATGCTGCAGGAATTAATCACGGCACGCTTCGTTGACGCTGACGCACTGTGGCGAAGGAGACGCTTGTTCCCATTGCGTAGCCGTTCATGGTCTCCTCGTTTACTGTATAGATGCTCGTTAACACCTATGATGTCATCAAGAAGGGACTCAGTGAGGCTTGAGATGGGCTTTACATTGATGGTTCACCCTGTTAGATGCTCTCTTTTCCATCTGCATGTATTGATGTCTATGTTGCTTCCACAGACATGTTAGTTTATTATAATTATTTTTTAATGCATTCTATTGAGCTTTAACAATGGCTTATTATCCAAATATGAGACTAATAAATACATGTGTTTGGTTGACGTTTGGGAGTGTGGGAATGGCCACTGAGTGATGACAGGGGCGGGGCATCCTCAAGCAAGATCCTCTGAAACTCAAATATAGGCCTACATTTTCTACACAACACCTGACCCACGTGACGTTTTTGAACAGATATACATTACAGTCTTCTCTCTCTCTCTCCATTTCAGGCCTAACTTTTCATGTGAACTTCAAACAAATAAAGATGCCTTTCAAACAAACAGTTGTGCCATTGAACTCTCTCAGCAGAGTAAACATTCCTACTCACAAGCAGCGTGACAGGGGCAGGGGGAAATGACACTGTTGTTGCTGTTGTCTTACCCAGCCACCCCTATGTGTAGTTTTCCATCTGGCTGCATGGGGGATAGAGGAACATAAACCGAGCGGATGGGATACAGCAGTGGGCTCCTTCTCAGGGAGAGGGTGTGTTTAGTACAGTCAGCCTGGGGAGTGTCAAGCAACCTCTTACGGGGGGGTAAAGAGATGGAGGGAGGGAGGGAGGGAGGGAGGGAGATACAGAGGGAAAGAGAGAGAGAGAAACAGAGGGAAAGAGAGAGAAAGAGAGAGAGAGAAACAGAGGGAAAGAGACAGAGGGAAAGAGAGAACGAGAGAGAGACAGGCTGCAGGGCTGGAGTTAATTAATGAAAAAGAGAAAGAAGGAGTAAGAGACGGTAGGGATAGAGAAGTTGAGCGACTAAGAGGAAAGTAACAAACTGGAAGACAATGGATGGGGACAATAGGCTGAAAGTGATTAAGGACAGACTGAGAAAGAGATAGACTGTAGGTGTGACAGGTAAGGTTAGAGAACAGGGGTGAGACAGATGATGAGATGGAAAGAGGGCGAGGAGAGCAAGTTGATGGGGGCATAATAACTGTATTTGACAGAGAGGGCTGAAGGAAAGAGTTGAATGGAGAGATGGGGGGGTTGAAAGGTAGAGGAGAGAGAGTGAGAGAGAGAGAGAGAGAAAGAAAGAAAGAGCTAGAGGGCCCCTGTGTGGTGTGTTTGTACAGCTGAACACAAGCTGAAGAAGCCCAGGCCCCTCTCTCACACTCCATTAGGCCCTAAGCTCCACGGAGTGCTGCACTCAACACATAAACAGCGTCCCGGAACACCTCGGGATGTGTGAAAGAGCAAGGTAGACGCAGGGCGGCCCAACAAGAAACAACAACCGCCTATTCACATCTGCACAATGCCTCCAAATTGCTGAAAGATAGAGTTGAGTTGTGTTGGCTGGCCTGGGCACAGCAGTGAAAAGGGTCCTCCCTGTCACGCCCCACTCACCCACAGAACCACTCACTGAAGTCCAAGGTTTCCAGTGGGAAGGGAAGGACCAGACAACTGTATTTAGCTAGTGTGTGTCAAGGCCATAGTTGACACTCTCAAACATGTATTTACAGTATTACATTTTGGGTTTAGTGGCTACAGTACATGTGTCTGTTGTGTCCAAATCCATGTTGGTATCCTCTCCACATCTATCAATATCTAGTAATCAATACTTCATCTGTCAGGTTGTTGCGTTTCCAAGCTCCAGTGAAAGTGAATGACATGACCAGAGAGGAATTCCCCAACATAACTTATGTTGTCTACGGCATGGAAATAAATTGCCAGTAAATTAAACCCATAAAATGAAGAGGTGGACAAAGAGACAGAGGGAGAGAGAGAGAGAGATAAGGGGGAAAGGAGAGGGAGAGAGAGAGACAGGGGAAAGGAGAGGGAGAGAGAGAGAGAGATAAGGGGGGAAGGAGAGGGAGAGAGAGAGAGATAAGGGGGGAAGAAGAGGGAGAGAGAGAAAGACAGGGGAAAGGAGAGGGAGAGAGAGAGAGAGAGATAAGGGGGAAGGAGAGGGAGATAGAGAGACAGGGGAAAGGAGAGGGAGAGAGAGAGACAGGGGAAAGGAGAGGGAGAGAGAGACAGGGGAAAGGAGAGGGAGAGAGAGAGAGAGATAAGGGGGGAAGGAGAGGGAGAGAGAGAGAGATAAGGAGAGGGAGAGAGAGAGACAGGGGAAAGGAGAGGGAGAGAGAGAGAGAGAGATAAGGGGGGAAGGAGAGGGAGAGAGAGAGAGAGAGATAAGGGGGGAAGGAGAGGGAGAGAGAAAGACAGGGGAAAGGAGAGGGAGAGAGAGAGAGAGATAAGGGGGGAAGGAGAGGGAAAGAGAGAGAGAGAGATAAGGGGGGAAGGAGAGGGAGAGAGAGAGAGAGAGATAAGGGGGGAAGGAGAGGGAGAGAGAGAGAGAGAGACAGGGGAAAGGAGAGGGAGAGAGAGAGAGAGATAAGGGGGAAAGGAGAGGGAGAGAGAGAGACAGGGGAAAGGAGAGGGAGAGAGAGACAGGGGAAAGGAGAGGGAGAGAGAGAAGGGGGAAAGGAGAGGGAGAGAGAGATAAGGGGGAAAGGAGAGGGAGAGAGAGACAGGGGAAAAGAGAGGGAGAGAGAGAGAGACAGGGGAAAGGAGAGGGAGAGAGAGATAAGGGGGAAAGGAGAGGGAGAGAGAGAGACATGGGAAAGGAGAGGGAGAGAGAGAAGGGGAGAAGGAGAGGGAGAGAGAGGGGGGAGAGAATGGGAGAGAGAGAGAGGGGGGGGGGGAGAAGGGGAGAAGGAGAGGGAGACAGAGAGAGAAGGGGAAAAGGAGAGGGAGAGAGAGATTGGGTTATATTTCATCATGAAAACATTCCTTGGACTGAATGATTGTATTGCTCCAGTGTTCTTCATGGACAGAGCTAATGGAACGTGAAGAGGGAATCCATCAATACTGTCATTCTCACTCACGCACGCACACACACACACACACACACACACACACACACACACACACACACACACACACACACACACACACACACACACACACACACAGACAGACAGACAGACACACACACACACACACAAGTATCCTTGTTTTGACCAAACAATCGATTCCCATTCAAAATCCCATTTTCCCTAACCCTAATTCTAACCCTAACCCAAACAGCTAAGCAAAAAATAGCCATTTTCCTTGTGAGGATCGGAGAAATGTCCACACTTGTCTGCATTTTACTTGCTTTACTATCCCTTTGTGGACTTCAGGTCCCCACAATGATAGTAAAACCAAAAACACACACAGCCATATATTATACTGTTTACATTACAAACGGTCACAAAACATTGGGCCCCCATCAGGCCACTCTCTAAGTGGAAGAGTGCATGATGCATAAACATGATGTTTGGCTTCTCACAAGACCTCCACTCAACACTGGGTAAGATATTAAATAAGATACATTATAATGAGGCTGCACCCTCAGTCACAGTGTTGTGGAACAAACAGTCCACTATGTTTTTAGAACGGTATGCAGAGAGAGTAAGAGGACCCCCCTTTCTGACCCTGGTCTGGCCCAGATCTAACCTGGTCCATCCTGCCCCCCTATGGTGTAAACCTACAGGAACTCTGCTATTCCCCGGCCCCTCTCTCACTCCCCGGACACCCAGATGGTCTCTCCAGCTTCAGGGTCAAGTGATGTGAAGAAACAGATAAGTTGGGGCCAGCTCGGGGAGAGACTAAACACTCGCTGTGGGGAATGTCATTGTTTTGGATATCTTCAGGAGGGTTTTTATGTACTCAGCTGTAGCTTGGCCTGCCATTGGCAGCAATACTGGAAGTTCGGACGCGTACTGGATTCCAGTTCCATGCCGTTTGCTGCTATTCTACATGGTCAAACCCATGCCACACACACTGAGGAAAAGGAGGGATATAACAACTGATACTCCAGTGTGACTGTCTGTCAGTCTTGCTCTCTTCTCTCTCTCTGGTTTTTCAGTGAACGGTGTGTCAGCAGTTATTACTCATATTCTGATTTATAATAACGATTAGACGTTGAATAAAAAATAAAGACAACATGGCGTAAGCAACATAAACAACCCCACACTCACAAATGTGAAAATGCTGAAATTGTGTGATTCTGTTTCCTAAATTGTGCCCTCTGTTGGGCAATATTGTTCCTACTACTCCTGCTCCATCCCTCTGACATAATTGCTGGATGGTATTTTTCAGGAGGCGGTCATAGTGGACATGCAGCTACAGTTTCACATCATTTAGCACTATGACCACCACCATGATTCCTCCAAACACTCACAGTATAATGTATCAATAGTTAATATAGTTCATCGTGGCAAGCTGTGGGCACAGACGTCAGTTCAACATTTAGTTTTGATTTACACTTGATTGAGTTGTCAACTTACATGAATTTAACATGAAATCAACAAACATTTGAACTATGTCATTGGATTGATGTTAAAAGTTGCATGAAAAACAAAAGACAAACATTTTGAAAATGTATTTACAAATCCAATTCAGTTTTACATCATCAAATTGAATACTTTGCTGGAATGGTGTGGAAACAACGTTGATCCAACCAGTTTGTGCCCAGTGGGTTGGCTTTTATGGCACAGCCCAGATAATTTTTCCAAGTGTGAGTTGAATCCATAAGAGACGCACCTGTGCCTCAATGTAATTAACATAATGAAAAATTCTGTAGCGTCTGAACCGTAAGTAGTGTACAAAAAGGTTTGACCACTCTATGGAAAGATGAGACTCACGAACATGATGGTGCTCTCTGTTTTACTCTATGACCCCCACAAGTGTCATGGGAAGGTAACCAATACACATTAATGGAAGTACTGTATTGAGGTAGTTTTGTGCCAACAAACAAAAGGTTCAATATGTCCCAAAATGTTTTATATTTCCTGAGCTTTCTTATATCTCCTCGATAGACACACACTTCAAAACCTTGTTCCTTATTATTTATTTTTTTACTGTCTTTTTTGCAATTTATGAATGTGTTATTCAATGTATTTTTATGGGCTATAATAGTAAGAGCCAAATACAATATTTGATCAAATAATAAACAAATCTTTTTGTGAGATACATTCTGTACAGTGGTCCTAAAATTCAAAATCAAATAGCTAAATGATCATTGGTATGACCAACTTGAAACCATTCCATATGTTAGCTTAGTAGCTAGCTAGATAGAACATTCTGCTACCAAACTGAAGGACTGGACCAAGGTGCAGCATGGTCAGTGTACATTTTCTCTTTATTAAAAATGCCGCCGACAAAACAAAGACCAAAACGTGACACTATGTTCCCTGAACAAAGTCAAAGTTAACTTCCCACAAAACAGGTGGGGGAAAAGGGTACCTAAGTATGGTTCTCAATCAGAGACAACGATAGACAGCTGCCTCTGATTGAGAACCACACCCGGCCAAACACATAGAAATAGAAAATCATAGAATATAGACTGCAAACACAAATCACACCCTGACCAAACCAAAATAGAGACACAAAACACTCTCTATGGTCAGGGAGTGACACAAATGCAATGCAAGTCATGAAGAATATAATGTTGTAATGTTTCAATAACCGTCATTCACTAGAAGGGTCACTTTTTCTCTCAACCATAGTCCTACTGCCATCCAGTCTAGTGAATTTTACGTGACATGTTTTGGTCATTTAGTAGACGCTCTTATCCAGAGGGACTTATATGAGCAATTAGGGTTAAGTGCTTTGCTCAAAGGCACATTGACAGATTTTTCACCTATTCGGCTCAGTAATTCAAACCAGCAACCTTTTTGTTACTGGCCCTCAAGGAACTACACTGGACTTTGTACAAACTGGAAACCACATATCCTGAGGCAGCATTTTTTGCAGCTGTGGACTGTAATAAAGCAAATCTGAGGAAAATGCTACCGAAGTTCTATCAACACATCTCCTGTGCTACTTGCACATTAAGCCCTCTTAACCATTGCTACTACCCATGCCGGGATGGCTACAATGCCCTCCCTCACCCTTTCTTCAGCAAATCAGATCACGTCTGTCACGCCCTGGTCTAAGTATTTTGTGTTTTTCTTCATGTATTGGGTCAGGCCAGGGTGTGGCATGGGTTTTTGTATGTGGTGTGTATGTATGGGGATTGTAGCTAGTGGGGTGTTCTAGCTAAGTCTATGGCTGTCTGAAGTGGTTCTCAATCAGAGACAGGTGTTTATCGTTGTCTCTGATTGGGAACCATATTTAGGCAGTTATATTCTTTGAGTTTGTCGTGGGTGATTGTCCTATGTGTCATTATTCCTGTCTATGCGTTAGTTTTCACTAGTATAGGCTGTTTCGGTTTTCGTTACGTTTATTGTTTTGTAGTGTTTGTATTTAGATTCGTGTTTTGTTTGTTGAATAAACATGGATCGCAATCTACACGCTGCATTTTGGTCCGACTCTCCTTCTCACCAAGAAAACCGTTACAACGTCTCAATTTTTCTCCTCCCCTCCTATAAGCAGAAACTTAAACAGGAAGTACCCGTGGTGTGTTCAACGTTGGTGTGTTCAATCGTAATCTATGTGTCATGAGCGTCGTAAGAAGTGGACCAAGGTGCAGCGTGGTAAGCGTACATATTCCTTTTATTTATAGAAAATGTAGCCAAGGAAACGACCGTGAAGCTTAACTTCAGCTATAATGCCTCTAACAAAGTCAACTACCCATACTGAAAGGAGGGGGAAAAAGGGCTACCTAAATATGATTCCCAATCAGAGACAACGATAGACAGCTGTCCCTGATTGAGAACCACACCCGGCCAAACACATAGAAATAGAAAATCATAGAATATAGACTGCAAACACAAATCACACCCTGACCTAACCAAATAGAGAAATAAAACAGCTCTCTAAGGTCAGGGCGTGACACTATGCTTCAAGATAGTTTTGATCACGTAGACTGGGAAATGCTGCTGATGAGGGCCACCGCTGCTCACAAGAACTGTGAGCTCTCGTTCTTCATGGCCAACGTGAGTAAGACATTTAAGCATGGTAACCCTCGCAAGGCTGCCAGCCCTCTGGACAAGAGGAATACCTATGTAAGATTGCTGTTCATCGACCACTGCTCAGCCTTCAACACCATAGTGCCATCCAAGCTCATCACTAAGCTCGGGGCAGTGGTGAAGTACTACTTAAGTATTTTTCTTTTGGTATGCATACTTTACTATTTATATTTTTGACTACTTTTACTTCACTACATCCCAAAATAATGTACTTTTTACATACATTTTCACAAACACCCAAAACTACAAAAACTTGTTACATTTTGAATGCTTAGCAGGACAGGAAAATTGGCCAATTCATGCACGTATCAAGAGAACATCCCTGGTCATCCCTGCTGCCTCTGATATAAACACAAAAGCTTTGCTTGTCTGGTTCTCTTAAAATAAGGAATTTGAAAGGATTCATACTTTTACTTTTGATACTTAAGTATATTTGAGCAATTACATTTACTTTCGATACTTAAGTATATTTAAAACCAAATACTTTTAGACGTCTACTCAAGTAGTATTTTACTGGGTGACTTTCACTTTTACATGAGTCATTTTCTATTAAGGTATCTTTACTTGTACTCAAGTATGAACCTTGGGTACTTTTTCCACCACTGGCTCGGGGCCCTGGGTCTGAACCTCGCTCTATGCAACTGGGTCCTGGACTACCTGACGGGCCAACCCCAGGTGGTAAAGTTAGGCAACAACATCTCCACCACACTGATCCTCAACAAGGGTGAGTGCACAGCTCCCTCCTGTACTCCCTGTTCACCCATGACTGCGTGCCACGCATGTCTCCAACTCAATCAGCAATTTTGCTGACGACACAACAATGTAAGCCTGATTACCAACACCTCAGCCAAAAGGGAGGGGGTGAGGGCCCTGGCGGAGTGGTGTCAGGAAAATAACCTCTCCCTCAACATCAACAAAACAAAGGAGCTGATCGTGGACTTCAGAAAACAGCAGAGAGAGCATGCCCTCATCCACATCGACGGGGCCGCAGTGGAGAGAGTGAAAAGGTTCTAGTTCCTCTGCGTGCAAATCGCAGCAGCGCCTCTTCAATCTCAGGAGGTTGAATAAATTGGTCCCTAAAATCAGTGCTTAATCTGAGCTGGATCCTACCGGAACAGGATCCGGCACTTCTCAGATTTGACTTTCTTCATTCTGGCACCTATTTGCTCAGATCTCGGGATGATTTATAAAAATAATGTCACTGTTTGCATAGCAAACATTCTTATAAAAGCGTTCAGAGTTAAATCAAGTTACCTCCTTGTTATTTATCCCGCCCCCCAGAAAAACCATCACGTATAAGCGTGGTGGTCCTTCTGTGTAATCATTCTATCCTTCCACACTGATTCCAGACCTGCTCTCTTATTTGTACATAGAGGTTATGGGGCAGGCTGGAGAGGTAAGTACCTGATCTTGAAACAGGTCTTGGCAGTGCTGGTCAGCTAGTGAAGAGGTCTCTACATTATCACACCTAGGCTAGTCGTCTCCCTACTGAATTTGAAACATGGGAAAGCCAAATAAAAAATTAACAAGAAAAGGCAATCGAGTTTGACGTTTTTCAAGTCCAAAAATCCAGAGAAAGATGGTGAATCAAACTAGAAACAAGCCAGAGTACTGTCAGTGCTGGATGAGAGGAGTGAGGGGCAAACTATTCCTGATGGCGATGCCTTAGCTAGCAGCACTGATAATCCAACCAGTTCAGCATCACCGGCCTACTAGAGAGGCAGACGGAGAGCCACGTGGGAGGGGGGGACAGTGCATCCATCAATAATGAAGTGCCCGGAGCAGGTGCAATTTGGACGGAGGCTCAGTTCAAGAAAAAGCAAACCTATAACCCTTGGCTTGTCATGCAAAATTCAAAGCTGGACTGTACAACATGCAAAAATGAAGGTAGATTGGGCTCAGAAAGGACTGGAGGGATGAAACTAGAAAAAGAGTGGAATGTACAGTAACGTCCTCTTCCTCCGACGTAGAAAAACAAGAAAGAGCCATCTGAAAAAAAAATATTTTTGAACATCCCCGAACCAAAGCCCATTTAGCGGAAGCAAGCATTGTAGACAAGGCTAAAGAGGACACCTTAACACAGGTTGTAGTTAACGCTCAAAATAAAAACATAGACACTACAGCCAGAGTATTCCGAACACCTTACAAGGAGGCTAAACGTCACATGGTTTTGAGCAAGAAATTGATTGTCAGGAGTTAAACGGACTTGACATTGTGAGAATTCTCCATTCCAATGTTGCTTGCTCCAACATACAGCAACATATTTAAAGTTTAGGGTTAGACCTTCAGCTGTTTAAAATTGGCAGGATCTTGGACACCAGCTCTGTGGCATCCAGTTTTAGAACTGTAGAGTGTGTGTGGAAAAATAACGCAGCTCTTCAAAAGCATTTCATGGCAGCAGCTGAGGATGCCTCCTGCGATGGCTTGACCCATCAGAGCTATTGTGCCATGCGCATATCCTCACATGCGTTTGTTGACAATCTAGGCCTTGTGTGTGATGCACTTCAAAAACTATCTGAATTGTCACTCAAGCTCCAAAAGAAAGAATGCGCAATTATTAATGCAAACAGGGCAGTCTTCAGGGAAGCGAGGGTATTCAGTGCAATGGCAGAGCAGCCAGGCCAACACACACAATTCAGCCAGAGAGAGAGATTCAGAACTCTTTCCAAGGCGTCAAACTGAATGGTGGAAGACACAGCGTCCTTAATAATCAGTGGGAGTTTTTCAAGAGCTTGGCAAGGAACATGGAGGCTAGAATGTTCTCTCAAGGAGGACGGCGGTGGACAAAAAGGATACAGCCAGTTCATCGAGGAGCTGAAGGTGCAATACTGTCCGGAGGACACAGGAGCACCGTACAGAGAAACAGAGATAGAATCTCTCTGTCGGCAGTTTGGCATTGACAGTCCACGTACCGTCATACGGGCCAACAGGCAGTACAAGGACACCAATGGTAAAAGAGACATTCCAGATGGACTTAAAAATCTGTTGGTGGTGGTCAGCACCATCCCCATCTCCAGTGTAGAATACCGGCGGGGATTTTCTCAAATTAACCCAATTTACACTGCAATCCGCGCCTCCCTGTATACCTCCACCATATCAGGACTACTCTTTCCAAACCTTGTTTGCCCACCCCTGAACAAATTCAACCTAGTCCCCTATGTGAGGTCATGAACTGCTAAAGGACACAAATGTGTCACAGACACCAGGAGCAAAACAAGAAATAGGGGGGAGAATACACACGAGGAAATGGCTGTGTTGTGGGAGGTTTTGGAAAGCTTCACTACCATTTCACTACCATAGATAGTAGGCTACTTGGAGAGTGCTGCCCATTTCATCACCATAGATAGTGGGCTACTTGGAGAGTGCTGTTCATTTCACCAGCATAGATAGTAGGCTACTTGGAGAGTGCTGTCCATTTCACCACCATAGATAGTAGGCTACTTGGAGAGTGCTGTTCATTTCACCACCATAGATAGTAGGCTACTTGGAGAGTGGTGTCTATTTCACCACCATAGATAATAGGCTACTTGGAGAGTGCTGTCCATTTCACCACCATAGATAGTAGGCTACTTGGCTGTTTACTTAGGTTGCTGCGCTACTGCGGTGCTGCATTGTGTTTGTCAGTTGTTTTCTCACGTGTTCCGGTACCTAAGTGCCCACCGGTCAATCCCCTTCTCACATTCACAATATGTTCCCCGACCTCCCAATTTACAAATTAAGCACTGCCTAAGACCCTTAAGCCCCTTCGGAGTGTTACCAGGAAAATAAACTCTCCCTTAATGTCAACAAAATGAAGGAGCTGATCGTGGACTTCAGGATACAGCAGAGGAAGCACGCCCACATCCACATCAACGAGGATGGAGTGGAGAAGGTGAAAAGCTTAAAGTTCCTCGGTGTACACATCACTGACAATCTGAAATTCTCCACTCCAGACAGTGTGGGGAAGAAGGTGCAACAGTGCCTATTCAAACAGGAGGCTGAAGAAATTTGGCTTGGCCTCTAAAACCCTCACAAACTTCTACAGATAAAGCATTGAGAACATGCTGTCGGGCTGTATCGCTGCCTGGTATGGCAATTGCACCATTCAAGTTTGGGGTCACTTAGAAATGTCCTTGTTTTTGGAAGAAAAGCACATTTTTTTGTCCATTAAAACAACATCAAATTGATCCGAAATAAAGTGTAGACATTGTTAATGTTGTAAATGACTACTGTAATTGGAAACGGCTGATTTTTAATGGAATATCTACATAGGCATACAGAGTCCCATTATCAGCAACCGTCAGTCCTGTGTTCCAATGGCACGTTGTGTTAGCTAATCCATGTTTTTAATTTTAAACGGTTTATTGATCATTAGAAATCCCTTTTGCAATTATGTTAGCACAGCTGAAAAGGGTGGTGCTGATTAAAGAAGGAATAAAACTGGCCTTCTTTAGACTAGTTGAGTATCTGGAGCATCACCATTTGTGGGTTTGATTACATTCTCAAAGTGGCCAGAAACAAATAACTTTCTTCTGAAACTCATCAGTCTATTCTTGATCTGAGAAATGAAGGCTATTCCATGTGAGAAATTGCCAAGAAACTGAAGATCTCGTACAACGCTGTGTACCACTCCCTTCACAGAACAGTGCAAACTGGCTCTAACCAGAATAGAAAGAGGAGTGGGAGGCCCCGGTGCACAACTGAGCAAGAGGACAAGTACATTAGAGTGTCTAGTTTGAGAAACAAAGGCCTCACAAGTCCCCAACGGAAAGCTTCATTAAATAGTACCCACAAAACACCAGTATCAACGTAAACAGTGAAGAGGCGACTCCGGCCTTCTAGGCAGAGTTGAAAAGAAAAAGCGCACCAGACTGGCCAATAAAAAGAACAGATTAAGATGGGCAAAAGAACACAGACACTGGACAGAGGTACTCGCCTAGATGGCCAGCATCCCGGAGTCGCCTCTTCACTGTTGACGTTGACGCAATTGTTCGCATGGAATAGCCTTAATTTCTCAGTACAAGAATAGACTGATGAGTTTCAGAAGAAAGTTATTTGATTCTGGCCATTTTGAGCCTGTAATCAAACCCGCTTCTTAACACAGTGCGCATCCAACCCGGAAGCCAGCTGCACCAATGTGTCGGAGGAAACACCGTGCACCTGGCGACCTTGGTTAGCGCGCACTGCCCGCCACAGGAGTCGCTGGTGTGCGATGAGACAAGGATATCCCTACCGACTAAACCCGACCAAACCCAGACTACGCTAGGCCAATTGTGCGTCGCCCCACGGACCTCCCGGTCGCGGCCGACTGCGACAGAGCCTGGGCGCGAACCCAGAGTCTCTGGTGGCACAGCCCTTAACCACTGTGCCACCCAGGAGGCCCGTGAGTTGTTAATCAGTCGATCAGAAAATCATGAAAATAATAATATGACCTAGTGGCAACTGTTATATTATATTTGCTTGTCAACCTGAAGTACCATTAGCAAAATGAAGTAATGTTAGCAACCTGAAGTAATGTTAGCAACCTGAAGTAACGTTAGCGACCTGAAGTAACATTACCCCATCTTGCAAAATAGGGAATCCGGTTAGCTCTATTCCTATCTGCAGTGTTAGAAACACTGCAACCAACTGAATAAGGCAATGTTCTCTTCCATATCAGTAGAGGTGCAGATGTATCCCGGATAGTTTATTATTAAAGAAGAGAGAGTACATTTGACATTTTGATTTGAAAGGTGGTAGAACCTTCAGGTTTTAACAGTTATGTTTTATTTTATATAAAAGGAGATAGCATACCTTTGTCAATGAAGCAGCCCCTCAATGACTATTTCAAGGGCCTGGTGACAAGAACTGATTGTTTGAGTGGATAGATTAGTCTAGCCCCTCTGTCAACACAACGGGTATCAGATGTTTCGTTAAAGACCTCTGAACCTCTGGAGCATCACTTTAAGAACTGGCCCCCTCTCAATGCCAACACAGATATTATATCTGCCGAATCCTAAAACACAAATCTGTCATTCAATGGAGGTATTTCGGAATATGGGACCCGCATAACACCACAATTGCCTGTTTCTTGTGCTTGTACATGCTAACGAAGGTGCCAATGCATTTGTCATTGCGGCCATACAAAGGGATTCTGACAGACTATTGCCGTGGCTTGGCAAATCTTCTCAGTATGTGTGGTGCATGCAAGGCATGTGTATTAGAGCTGCCCACTTATGGTCATAAAGACATACAAACCACACCCGCAGATGCACATCGTTGCTAATTTATGAGCCGCGATCAATGAAATCCAATGGAGACAAAGTCAAGGGCAGGCTGGAATGTTCCTGATTTCTGCATGAATTCCTAACTGGTACTTCGTTCGAATGTCAGCTAGCAGGGAGGTGTTTTAATCCAAACTGTGATGGAGATGCCTGGACAAACCCTTAATAAAAGTGATTGAGACAAAATGAACACCATGTGCTCACAGATATGGGAACAGTCTCTCTCACTCTCTCACTCACGTGCAGTAATATACACCCTCATGCTTGCATGCATGCGCACACACACACACACACACACACACACACACAAACACACAAGGGACGCAAAAACACTCCATAAACAGTCACATAAAAAACAAACACTTTGGCGAGTGAGGAGGGTCTAGAGAATGCTCCTACAAGAGTCAGCCAGAATGAAATGTGTTGTTGCGCCATGTGGAGGAAAGTGATTTAAAGTGCACTGAGGTGTGGCCGTCAGGGATATGACTGTTCTCCGGAGTTGGGGCTGGGGCTCTCAGACACTGACCTGAAGACCACACAGAGAGATGACTGTTCTCCAAGGTTGAGGGACGCTAGGGCTCTCAGACACTGACCTGAAGACCACACACAAGAGTGGATCCTCTCCATTGGCTGTCTGATGATTAAGCAAATCATAGTGTATTTTCATATGGGTTCATAAAGACACAAGCTGGGAGACCTTTAAAAGCAGGTGCAGAGAGACAGTCAGCTGGAAATAAATAAAGCTAAAAGGAGAAAGGGGGAATGAGGGTGAAGTCTCTCCGTTTCTCACCCATAAATGTCGGAGTAGATGTCAGAAGACCGACATTCTTGTATTATACATTTATTTATTCAAGCTCTAATGTAAGTTTATTCAAGATGTCTTCCTTGGTCCGCTGTCTCATAAAACTATTCCATTGAAAAGATTAGTCAGTAACCGTTGAATCATAAGACATTACTGTAAATCAGTGCTCAAGGTGAAGGTTAAAGTTTACCCCTGGTTTTTAATGTCAACAACACTGGCTCTGTGCTGAACAGGTTTCAGCAAAGACAGGGATCATCTTCCAGAAGATAGGATTTGGGATAAGTTCTTGGCAATGATACATTTGAATAAGAGCACTTCAGAGGGCATCTGCCATGAATGGGGCTCAAGAAACAGACAGTATTTTCACACCTATGAATTTGTCAATTGGGCTCTGTCCTGGAAGTTGGAGCGTTATGTGTTCTGTAAGATCAAAGACAGTGAGGGCTGAACTCTTTAAGTCACCTTGTTTTCCATCTTGGCTGAGGTATGATGTAGAGCCACTAAATCTTTGCAGGGTGTTTGTCTCTATAGACAAAGTATCCCACAGCCGCTATAACATACCCTACTTAAATAAGCTATTTATGCTCAATGTCTCACTGTACCCTTTTTCAAACTAGCCCATTCATCCAAGAGGAACGGAAGGAGTTGAATCATAGGGGCACACCTCTTACTGTAACTGCTGGAAAATATGAAAAGAAAGTGGAATTAACAAGTGCCCAGATTATCCTTACCTCATCTACTACAAGTTAATTTGTACAATAGAGAACTTGGCATACATATTAACAAACACAAATAATACATCTTAGTTTGAATGTTCACTTAGTTATGCATTGATGTTGACTTGAATGAAAGTACTGTATGTTGATTATGGATGATATCTACAATGCCATGTTGACACAAACCTGATGGTATTTTTTAGGACACAAATCACTACCCTTTGACCTTTACCCTGTCTGTCAGCACCAAGAGAAAAGAAGATCCCAGGGAAACATGTTGATTTGGGCATTGTTCCTTGTTATACCCAATGTCAGAAGCTCATGGGAGTACAATAGCCGCTTAGTTAGTCCACACTCAGGTGAACAAACGGATGTACGAAGCATTTATCAGAGTGGCTGTACCAAACATTCTGTGTACCAGTACAGAACAACGTGTGGAAACTGTCACCAAACCTGTCAACCTTATCACACATATTGATTAGGTTTTCATAAATCATGACAAAATACTATGGTACACTATGGTATAAATACTACAGTATTCACTGTTGCGTTTTTGTGGACTAAAGTCCACAAAAACACTACAGCCACTATGACAGTAATTAATGTTGTGTTTTTAAGGATTGTAGTATACTGTAGCATTTACTGTAATGTTTTTTTTTAGACTGTATTATTTACTATGGCGTTTTTACAGACATTACTGTAGTATTTACTATAGTATTTCTGTTGTATTATCTTTGACACACTACCGGTCAAAAGTTTTAGAACACCTACCTATTCAAGGGTTTTTCTTTATTTTTTAAATTGTAGAATAATATGAAGACATGAAAACAAGGAAATAACACATGGAATTATGTAGTAACCAAAAACGTGTTAAATATAAAATATATCTTGATTTGTTTGAGATTCTTCAAAAAGACACCCTTTGCCTTGATGACAGCTTTGCACATTCTTGGCATTCTCTCAACCAGCTTCATGAGGTAGTCACCTGGAATGCATTTAAATTAACAGGTGTGCCTTATTAAAAGTTAATTTGTGGAATTTCTTTCTTTCTTAATGTGTTTGAGCCAATCAGTTGTGTTGTGACAAGGTAGGAGGGTATACAGAAGATGGTCTGTCACCAAATAGGCTAAGTCCATATTATGGTAAGAACAACTCAAATAAACAAAGAGAAAACACAGTCCATCATTACTTTAAGACATGAATGTCAGTCAATATGGAACTTTTCCAGAACCTTGAACGTTTTTTCAAGTGCAGTCGCAAAAACCATCAAGCGCTATGATGAAACTGACTCTCATGAGGACTGCCACAGGAATGGTAGACCCAGAGTTACCTCTGCTGCAGAGGATAAGTTGATTAGAGTTACTAGCCTCAGAAATTGCAGCCCAGATAAATGCTTCACAGAGTTCAAGTAACAGACACATCTCAAAATCAACTGTTCAGAGGAGACTGCGTGAATCAGGCCTTCATGGTTGAATTGCTGCAAAGAAACCTCTACTAAAGGTTAAACGAATGATCTCCGCATTTGTATTTCCCACCATAAAGCATGGAGGAGGTGGTGTTATGGTGTTGGGATGCTTTGCTGGTGACATTGTCTGTGATTTATTTAGATTTCAAGGCACACTTAACCAGCATGGCTACCACAGCATTCTGCACGGATCCGTTATCCCATAGTTTCAACAGGACAATGACCCAACACACCTCCAGACTGTGTAAGGGCTATTTTACCAAGAAGGAGAGTGATGGAGTGCAGCATCAGATGACCTGGCCACAATCCCCTGACCTCAACCAAATTGAGATGGTTTGGGGTGAGTCGGACCGCACAGTGAAGGAAAAGCAGCCAACAAGTGCTCAGCGTACGTAGGAACTCCTTCAAGACTATTGGAAAAACATTCCAGGTGAAGCTGGTTGAGAGAATGCCAAGAGTGTGCAAAGCTGTCATCAAGGCAAAGGGTGGCTATTTGAAGAATGTGTTTAACACTTTTTTGGTTACTACATGATTCCAAATGTGTTATTTCATAGTGTTGATGTTTTCACTCTTATTCTGCAATCTAGCAAATAGTCAAAATAAAGAAAAACCCTTGGATTAGTAGGTGTTCTAAAACTTTGGACCGGTAGTGTAGAAGTGTATGCTTTCTCCCTGAGGAAACCTACTGGAGAAGCACTAAAATAGCAATTTTTCATAACCTTAATGTAAGTAGGTAGGTAGGTAGGTAGGTAGGTAGGTAGAGATAGACACATAGATAGATAGATATTTTCTATAACCTTTAAGGAGCACAATATGGTCTATTGTTGGCATATAGGTTTCTCACTTATCGGTGGCACAAATTGAGAAATGGGGCAGAGGAATTAGAAGGTTATATGCAAATTAAATACTGTGGCTTGTACTAAAGTTTTTAAAAAGTGTCATTTTTGGTGGATTGTAGTGATTTACGGACATTATTGGAGTATTTACTACTGTCTTTCAAGTAAATGTGTGATAGATGCAAAATAGCTAAATTCTCCATGGTTGGGAGATTGCAGTAAGCTGAGAATGAATGAACTGTAAATTGATGGAGACATTTATTTAGGAGACATTTTGGTCTGGTTATATGGTGGTTGTGTTGTGTAGGAGCCATTTTGGCCTGGTTGTGTAGCGGTTGTGTTGTGTAGGAGACATTTTGGCCTGGTTGTGTAGCGGTTGTGTTGTGTAGGAGACATTTTGGTCTGGTTATATGGTGGTTGTGTTGTGTAGGAGCCATTTTGGCCTGGTTGTGTAGCGGTTGTGTTGTGTGTTTTTATGCAAACACATTCATCAAAAATATCTCATCTGTTGTTCCTCTGACAGTGAACGATAAGCCAAAGATCGCACTGGGCACAGTCTGTTTGAATCAACGCTATTTCCACGTCATTCATTTAAAGAAAAACGTGGATTAATGTGGAAAAATTATTAGATTTGCAATGTCATCAATCTATACGCATTTCAATATTTTTTTTACCCATACCCATTCAATATAATATAAATACAATCTAAACATTTAACTGATGTCTATTCCCTATGGGACGGCTGTGTTAACAATTTACATTGTTCTCAACATGGAAAAAGTTACATCCTCCCCCCAAAATCCCAGAGCAGATATTGATTTGGAAGCTGAGTTCTTCATTTTGGAAAGGGGTTAAGGGGGAGAAGGCTGCATTGAGAGATGCTGTCATAGTGGTTGGAGTCATTGCACAGTGGTGGGAGTCATTGCATTTGAATACCACCCACCAAATACCACACAGCTGGCTCCCTCCACACTGCGCTAAACTGCAGCAAGAGAACCAGCACACCAACACATCCAGAGCGATAACAGATGGTGATATGGGAGTCGTTTTGTGAGCCCCATTGCTCCTAATCCAGCAGTGTTGTGTTGGTGGTGAACTTGTGTAACCCTTCACACTGCATCGCCTGTAGAGCTGCAGAGGAGAAGGAATGCTTAGAGTGGAGATGCTAAGTGGCTTAATCCTTTGTCTGTAGCGCTCAGATGGAATATGATATGAGTATTTGGTTCATGTCCCAGAGATCTTGGTGGTTTCCAAATATTGCTCGTTAGCAGACATTTACGGGAACAAGTGTCATCGCTGCAGGATTAGAGGTGGCAGTAGCCTTGAGGTTGGGGAGGCAGCCAGTGACCGGAAGGTTGCCAGTTCAAGTCCCAGGGCTGATAGGGAAAATCTAGTGGGTGTGAGCAGGCAACCAGAGGGTTGCTGGCATCAGAAGTGTTGAACCTTTTAGCAAGGCACTTAACCCCTAACCTGCTGCAGGCACTCTGCTCTGTTGCTAAACCTCTGTTGCTTTTGTGTGTGTGTTGACAGCAAATAAACACATTTCCTTTTCGATTAACAATGAAGTTCTATCCTATCCAGGATTCTATGATGTATAATCTAAAGATAGTTCCTTGAAAGATCTACGTACTGTCATGCAAGTAAATGTGTGATTGTTTGTTAATAAATGCAAAATGGCTAAATCCTCCATGATTAGGAGAATGCAGTAAGCTGAGAATGAATGAACTGTAAATTGATGGAGACATTTCTTTAGGAGCCTCTTAGCTTCTTTAAGTCAACATGAAAATGCTAGCTTCTTATCATAACCGTAGACAGAGAAAGCCAGCAAAAACCTGAATAGTAACATATAATATCCAACCAGTTGCCATCCTTCTTAAAGTTGGTGAGTAAACAATTCCCACACCATATATGTTTTTAAAAGGGCAATGTGGGTTTTGTAAATACATGTTTTGACTAATTTTGATCGTATGGATGGTCAATGCTTGCATCCATAGCTCTGTCTATGAATTTGAAAGTGGTTACATTTCTGCAGCCCCCTGTTTTCCAAAACGTGTGGCAGGGTAATCCAGTTTGTTGTTGTTTGAATCCCGAGTGCCCCTTAAGTTACACCAATCAGTGCTATGTTATGTACTGGATGATTTGTGTATGGTAATGTTTCAACTATGTCAAAGTTAGCCCCTTAAGAAAAACTGTGTTGACTGATTATATTTTTTGAAAATTGGGGCATTGTTAATATTAATGGAGCATCAGAAAGGATATATCTGTTGGGTCACTGTGACACATCATGACTTAACTGGTCTTGAGCCTTGTCAAATCATTAACAGCCTCAATGGTTTACAGAAGAGTCAGTCGTCAACACAGCAGAAGGAGAGATTTGGCCATTGAATTGAGTCTTGATTTAGTAATCAGCTGAAATAACAGGAGGGTGCCAAACAGCGTGTCGTGTTGATAGATCACTTTAGAAAGCACTGTGAAAAATGAACCCGGTGATGTATGGCATTAAAGTTTCACTGCAATCGTTCGCGGATCAACTCTGCTGCCACGCATTACCTCACTTTTTCAAGGAGCAAATATTATCTTTTTCAAAGTGGAATGCTTACAGTGCATGAGCAAGAGGAGACCCTCTCAGTCGCCTGTGCTAATAGTGTTTTCTTTCAAAGGAGCTCCAAGTCTTTGTTAACAGAGTAAGCGAAACTGAATGCTGAAAGATTTGACGTAGTCCAAGCTCTGTGTGGTCATGTTCTAGCCAAAATATTAGAGGGGAAAGTGGGATTGGTTAAAGCTATAATTTACAAAGCAGGGTATTTCTGGAGGCATTATGGGTAAAGAGTCAAAGTCCAATCTCTAAACTGCACTGACATTGGAGGAAATGTTGACTTGATCTAAATGGTAAATAATTATTTGAGTGCGTTGTTTCTAATACTGTACATAGACAAAATACCATGATAGTGTTTTTTGTTGTTATACTAACCTATTGTACAGTAGTAGTACTGTACCGCACCTCTACGAAAGAGGAATCATAGGGTCAGATACAGTTCGCAAAACATATCAACAAAATGGTGATGTCCCATTGGCTATCACTGGATTTGAATACTTCATCTCATTTAAAGTCAATTTACCTAAATTGAATTTATTCATTTATTTTGCTTGGACTGTTGCATGAACTGGGTATATGCTCAACTACTGGGGTTAAATGGGTTACTGGACTGATATTAATAGATAACCCTTAACCTAACCTTATATCCCAGCAAGCTGTTGCAGTTGATAGTTTGTTGTTCGTTTAGTATCTGCAGGTCATCTATAGTATGTGGCAAACTCATTCCATGGAGGGCCGAATTGTTTGAGATTTTAGATTCGCCCTTGTACTTGATTGATGAACTAGGTCACTAATTAGTAACGAACTCACCTCACCTGGTTGTATAGTTCTTAACTGAAAGGAAAAAACAAAACCCCGCAGACGCTGGGCCCTCAGTGGAATGAGTTTGACACCCCTGATCTATAGGGCCTATCCAAATAAGTATAACCATAGTTATGGGTTAGGGTTTTAAGTATTTATTTCACCTTAAAAATGTATCAAGAATCCTACATATCAATCCATCCTAATAAACACAGCAACAGTATACCTACATGTTGCACAGGTTACATTTGTAGAGTACTGCTCGAACCACAAGATGGGGCCAAAGTGTTTTGTATGCTTTAGACAGATACAGATCCTAGAGTAATGCATGTAAGTGGAATTTGAGTGATGGACAGGCCCAACTGTTCACTACTATTCTCCCAGATTTCAACTGTTAATTTTCAAATCCATGAAAAAGTTCATAGGATGATCAGAGTTTCAAACTGCCAATGGAGTTGGACATACTGTACACCAGGGGTACTCAACTACTATTTCAGAAGGTCCGGTCAGACACATTTCCTAGGTGGCAAAGGTCCGGGCGGATATTGCCATTTATCGGCATAGTAACAAACCCACCTTGCAACCCATATAACCCCAAATGGTTCAAAATTCTACCCCCTGTTGTTGGTGGGGAGAATATTTAGCAGTTTTAAAGCTAATTTCCTGAAATTGTATACATTTTGCTATGTCTTATATGTGTTCATATGATACCTGAGTGACTCCCAAAAAGTAATTGCGGCCCCCTAGGGGTCGAGGCCACTGGGCACCTAACCTGGCTCATACCTAGGTAACATGGGCTTGTTGATCAACTGGAAATTTCTGACGGGTTATAGATGTCCTCGCTCACTAAGAGGAGAACTTCCATTGACTACCAAATTTCGAAATTGCAGTTTAAGCATTCTACTATTACAACTCTCAACAGCAGTAAGTTGAAAGTCTGAGTCGCCCACAAGGAAAAAAGTGTAAATATACAGTACCAGTCAAAACTGGACACACCTCCTCATTCATTTACTATTTTCTACATTGTAGAATCTACATAGAAGACATCAAAACTGTGAAATAAAACATGTAATCATGTAGTAACTATAAATGTGTTAAACAAATTTTATATTTGAGATTCTTCAAAGTAGCCACCCTTTGCCTTGATGACAGCTTCGCACACTCTTGGCATTCTCTCAACAAGCTTCATGAAGTAGTCACCTGGAATGCATTTCAATTAACAGGTGTGCCTTCTTAAAAGTTAATTTGCGTTTGAGCCAATCAGTTGTGTTGTGACAAGGTAGGGGTGGTATACAGAAGATAGCACTATTTGGTAAAATACCAATCCATATTATGGCAAGAACAGCTCAAATAAGCAAAGAGAAACGACAGTCCCTCATTACTTTAAGACGTGAAGGTCAGTCAATTCTGAAAATGTCAAGAACTTTGAATGTTTCTTCAAGTGCAGTTGCAAAAACAATCTAGCGCTATGATGAAACTGGCTCTCATGAGGACCCCCACAGAAAAGGAAGACCCAGAGTTACCTCTGCTGCATTAGTTAACTGCACCTCAGATTGCAGCCCAAATAAATGCTTCACAGAGTTTAATCAGGCCTTCATGGTAGAATTGCTGCAAAGAAATAACTACTAAAGGACACCAATAATAAGAAGAGACTTGCTTAGGACAAGAAACACTGGCAATAGACATAGGCCCTGTGGAAATCTGTCCTTTGTTCTGATGAGTCCAAATTTTAGATTTTTGGTTCCAATCACTGTGTCTTTGTGAGATGCAGAATAGGTGAGCGGATGATCTCTGCATGTGTGGTTCCCACCGTGAAGCATGGAGGAGGAGGTGTGGGGGTGTTTTTCTGGTGACACTGTCAGTGATTTAATCTAGAATTCAAGGCACACTTAACCAGCATGTCTACAACAGACATTTGCAGTGATAAGCCATCCCATCTGGTATGCGCTTAGTGGGACTCTCATTTTTTTTTCAACAGGACAATGACCCAATACACCTCCAGGCTGTGTAAGGGCTATTTGACCCATGAAGGAGAGTGATGGAATGTTGCATCAGATGACCTGGCCTCCACATTCACCCAACCTCAACCAAATTGAGATGGTTTGAGATGAGTTGGACCGCAGAGTGAAGGAAAAGCAGCATACAAGTGCTCAGCACGTGTGGGAACTCCTTCGAGACTGTTGGAAAAGCATTCCTGGTCACTACCTCATAAAGCTGGTTGAGAGAATGCCAAGAATCTGCAAAGTTGTCTTTAAGGCAAAGGGTGGTTTTTGGTTACTACAGGAATGTATTTAGAATGTGTATATATAAACGTATGTAAAATGTATGTCGTAATATATGTTACATTTTTTGACTAATTTATTTCAAAATACATTCTGAAATACATTCAACAATATATTTTAGAATATGTAAGACGAACATATTTTAAAATACCTTCAACAATGTATTTGAGAAATGTCTTTTCAATATATTACATTTCATTGTATTTGTAAGAAATAAATGTTTACATTAAAATATATGGCAAAATATAAAAATTGGCTAATTCGTTTTGCAATGAAATGTTGACTGTCTTAGCACATGCACTTATATTAGTCTCATTAAAACTGCAAAAGTGGTAGTGTACAACATAAGACAGGAGCTGGATGACACTTTCCTCCCATGGGTGGTCTAAAGAGAGCTGCCGGAGCTACAATATATTTTTGTCAAAATGTATTTTTATTGTACTTGAAACATACCAAAAGCAATACAATGCATTTAAATTACTACAAAAAAGTACTACAAACATGATATATTGTCGGGCACTTACTATTGTAATGTATACGCAGGGAGTCAGGAAGCAGAAGGTGAGATGATAATAATAAACATGAAAAAAATACAAAACATGAGATGCGTAGTTAGTGAAGTTCAGGTGTGCGTAACAATTGGGGAGCAGGTGTGCGCATTGATGGTTGCCAGGTGTGCACAATGTGGGTTGCCAGGACCGGTAGACCGGAGGTTAGTAGACGGCAAAGTCGAACCCGGAGGGAGGGAGGGAGCAGGAGTAGGCATAACAACTATATTCATTTTTATTTATCTAACCTCTTGACAAGGGAAAATCTGTTTTTTTATGAAATTTAACATTTATGCAAAAATTAGGTGAAATCAAAATTATATATTTTTCTCAACACAACAATTTCAATTAAATCACTGCAAAAGTTTTCATTCAGTTATTAATACGTTTAAGACTGCTATGTAACTATGTCATGTGCCGAATTAAGATCCACTTTGGCCACCCTATAGACTATATGCATTTCTGGAATTGTCTGCTATTACATCCATTTTGAGCAAAGATGCAAATGTATTGACCCTTTTCAGTGTCTGGATTGGGACCGCGGTCCGCCTGTTGAGTACGGCTGCTGTTCACTATATAGTAGAACACCATCTTGGTCCACGTGTTGAGTATGGCTACTGTTCACTATATAGTAGAACACCATCTTGGTCTGCCTGTTGAGAACGGCTGCTGTTCACTATATAGTAGAACACCATCTTGGTCCGCGTGTTGAGTACGGCTGCTGTTCACTATGTAGTAGAACACCATCTTGGTCCGCGTGTTGAGTATGGCTACTGTTCACTATATAGTAGAACACCATCTTGGTCTGCCTGTTGAGAACGGCTGCTGTTCACTATATAGTAGAACACCATCTTGGTCTGCCTGTTGAGAACGGCTGCTGTTCACTATATAGAACACCATCTTGCATGGCACTATAGTGTTTGTTTATGTCCACCTGAAAAGGACAACAAGATATCACACCTTTCAGTCAGTTATCCCTTCCCTTCAGGGAAGTGTGTGTGTGTGTGTGTGTGTGTGTGTGTGTGTGTGTGTGTGTGTGTGTGTGTGTGTGTGTGTGTGTGTGTGTGTGTGTGTGTGTGTGTGTGTGTGTGTGTGTGTGTGTGTGTGTGTGTGTGTGTGTGTGTGTGTGTGTGTGTGTGTGTGTGTGTGTGTGTGTGTGTGATGACTTTCACATTTCAATGTACAATTTACAAAAAAACTGTATTGTACTAAGAATATATCTAATTTATTTAACAACAAATAAGTAGTACAGTCCATCTCAATATAAGACTGTCTCCTGCTGATCTTTAGTCTGACAGCAGAGGGAGACCGATACTCATCCTGAAGCTGTGGCCCCATAACAAATCTTGTATTTTTGTGTATTTATTTTACCTTTATTTAACTAGGAAACTCAGTGAAGAACAAATTCCTAGGCTACCTGGCTAAAAGTCTTGCTCGCTAACCTAACTTCCTTTCATGGGTAACGATTAGTCAGCTAGTTAACATTAGCCTTCTACATATTGAACTTCCATCCTCTCAAGTCAGAGGCACCATGTATGAATTTATGGTTGGTTCAGAATTGCCGTTATAATCATTGGCTAGTATGGAGAATTAAGTCAAACCACAAGTCCAAATCCCTATCTCCGTCCATGGCTAATTTAGGAAAGGGCCCATTTTAGCTAGCTAGCTAGCTAGCCACCAGAGCCACCAGAGGACACCAGTGCACCAGCACCATTCATAGTTGAGCTCACTCAGCAATTATTGTATATGGGTTTTTTTTTTATCAAGAGAGGCCAAATGCTCAATTCATTTCAGTGACACACTTATGGTGGAATAGATGGGTTAGACAAACCCTTACAGGAAGATGCTTTGCGACCTAGAAGAATTGGAACCATAAAACAGACATTCCAGCAAGGACACAGTCATGGCGATATTGCAAGTAAAGAGAAGCTCTCAAAATGCCACGCCTCGCCAAGGCTTAAATCTCCCTAAAATGACTGCACTCGGAGTAAATACAAGCCATATTTATTTAATCGTACCCACGGTGCATTCATCAGAAAAACTCAAGAACAAGCATTTTTTTTTTTTTTAGATTGGTGGTATTTTCCAAATGTAGTTCAGCACCAGTGTAGATATGCACACAGGCAACAGATAAGTGAATCTTATTTTATAGGCGTTGGTGCATTTTATATCTTGAAAGAATGTCTTTTTTCCTCTTTGCATTCCATATGAGGGAACTTGGGTTCAAGGAATTTTCATAAAACACCATTTAAGCGGCGTTGATAAGGCTCCCTTTGGACGGAGATAAGAGCCTATCGAGGCACATTATTGATTTTCGTCCTGACCTGTTTGTGTAAGGAAAGCTGGAAGTGGTGAAGCTCTTGTCAAAACAGTGAAGCTTGTCTTTGGGGAAAAGAAGTCGGGTGAGAGGAAAAGAGGGGGGAGAGAGCGAATGACCCTGGCTGGTTCTGACATGTGAACCGAGTGGCGGTTTGCTCTTTCATTCGCTCACTCTGATTAAATCCTATAGGGGGGAACCTAAATCACTACACTAGGCTGACACACAGAAGCACAGGGGGCATGCAACAGATTTAAAAAAATTCTATAGCAAACCACAAGTCCAGGCAGGTATCAGTCTGTTTTCTTCCATTTGGTGGCTAATGAATACAACCATGACATGGATAAGAACAGGGAACACCTTTCTACTGTGAACTTCATACAAATACAGCAGTAGACAGTTGTGGGTGAGCCATGGTGTCCCATTGATAACATGTTTGCTACAATACTTACTGTGCCTAATCACTACTCTTCAATGAATTTGTGGCATACAGCTCAACTTTTTTCCAGACGTAAGTACAAGCAGTGATCTCTATTAACATTGCCACGTTTTTCAATGGAGCCTATTTTTGAGTTGATTGGTTCTGAAAGACTAAGAAGTCGTGTTTCTTGGGTGGGTGTTGTATACACTGAGGCTCTGTGGGATCCTTTTGCCGTAGTTAAAAACAGCTTTCTGTTCTGGTGTCTGGGAGTGCCAACCGAGCACCCTGACTGCGTGCTAGATGGCAGAAGCACACTGGGGGCTGATGCACATGACCTTCTGCTATCAGAACAGACACGCTCGTTTATCACAGCAACCTTGAATCATTGTTTTACTCAGCTTGAGCCTCATGTTACTGCTCGCAAAAATTTGCTTCCTTTTTCTTTACAACCCATAGTCACAGTCAGCCAGCCAGCCAGCCGCTTGGCACTAACTCCTCTTTCTCTCTGTTCTCTGCTCTACTCTTTCTGTAGCAGAGCTCATTAAAGCCTGACTACACGGCCTTCCACAAATACGTTTCAATTCTGTGTTCCTTTACTGTTGCTCTTTTATTTGACTGTGTGTTGGAGCAGAGGGCAGTCGGACCCAGGAGGCCCCATTTGCATTGTGTTCGCTAGATTGGGTTATTTACGATGCAAGGTTGAAGCTCATAAACCCGATGAGAATTCCTCAGTGGTAGCCGGGTCTGAGAGGGGGAGTCAGAGGGTTCTCCAGGGGCTGACGCAAGCTGCCCAATCACCCCTAGCTTTATGGGCTAAAAGACAGGGTTAAACAGTGGACAAATACACAAGAACAGGACACATACTAGAGTGACAAGGAGAGATGAAGCATTACGATCGGTGGGTTTGATGGAAAGCAAGTTAGCCAGACCATTGAAGAACGAAGAACTTCAGAGTTTTGAACTGTAACTGAACTTTTGTCTATGTTTAAGTATCATATCACATTCACAATAAACTGAAAACATCAGCCCATGGGAAAGACTGGGTGAGGCAGGTTGTAACATACGTTTGGTAGTGAGTGGTAGAACAGCTTTGCATTTAGGCAAAGATTGACCTCTGGTTTAGTTTGGGTCTTGTTTTTGTCAATATTGTTTTCATCCAAAGAGCTTGAAGTAAGAAATGAACAAAAGTACACAGCCACAGCAGGACGATTAATGTATTGTCTATTGTGAAGTATTGTAATTCTAGTCAAGAGGAAACAATTAGGTGCTAAGCTATCCTCCCTGAATGGCAGGTGAAAATATTTCCTACACCAATTCCCAGAGACATTTCTCCAAACCGCTCCAAATTGCGCTCACGTTTCGCTTGACCCTTCGCCTCAGCAAACTCTGAAATTATATTCAAGGTTGGGTGTTGCTATGTTAAATTAGGGGAGTTTATCTCTTGGTGGGACAGGAGTTGTAGCTGGAGGGGGAGAGCGAGCGTGATTGATCGGCCCAACTTCCTGCCGGAGAAAGGTTTGATTAATGGCGGGCCACTCGGCAAAACACACCAACTGTGAGGAGAGATAACTACCAATACAAAGAGCAAATTACTGTCTGTACTGTAGCAATTAACCTCGGAGACTCTCTCAGACTCCCTCCAAAATCCCTCTCTTCAGTTCGGCTACCTCACACTAACTCACTCCAACCACAATGGTCCTTGTCTGTGAATCACTTCTCCGTTTTCAGGGCTTGAATTTAGGGTTACTTTCTGGTTGAATTAGCTGTTTGTGAAGATGTATGGGCGAATTACTGTCCGTTTTTTTAAAGGCGCCTCATTGTGGAACGTGCAGTTGTGTTCTTGCATCATCCCTTTTAGGATGGTTACCTAAATCGTGTTTCAGTGAAGTGTATGGGACAGAATAATTGCTTGTCATAAGAGAAGATACAAATGAGGTAAAAGAGCAAAGTGACCTGTGTATGATTTGCAAGAGGATGTTTTGTTTCCTCTTCAGTGTGCAGTTTTCGGGGCTTTAGGGGCATGTTACTCTCATCCATGTTACTCTCATCCAGTGTTGGATAGTAGTGAACTACATGTAGTTCAACTAGTAATTACATTTAATTTAGCCGTGGCTTGGTGGTAGTTTAACTAAATCCCAATCTAGGTAGTGTTTTCAGTAGTTCATGACTTTTTTTGGCACGTACTGGTGTAGCTAACTACTGGAACTACACACGACTTTTTTTGCAAAAATAAAATAAAATGTGTAAAATAGGCAATAATTTCCTTTCTTTGAAACATAGCTTTTGTGTGTTCATATGCTAAATTACACGTTCTGTTAGCATACGTTCTGTTAACAAATGTCTATGACATTTCAGAATTACATATGAACATTTTTCACTAAGTAGTTTGTAGCTTTAGTGTTGCTTAACTTCTTCCAGTGTGAAGTAATTGGTTGCTTGGTAAACTACGTTTTCAGAGTCGCTTCCCCAACACTGCTCTCACTACACTCAAAGAATTACTGGGTGTGCTGACTTGTCCGCCATGCAGAGGGGGTATTATTTATTGACTGTAGTAGGAAAATACAATATGAAGACATGAAAAGCGTCGTATAATAATATATTGAGGCTAACAATAATTACAGGACTCAAGCTTTTCATAATCAGTCATATCTGACTCATACAAAGGTAATGGCTGTCTATGATATCAACAAATGTTTATTGCCACAACTTATTCAACCATAATGAAACAAATGTTATTTCAAGCGAATTTGATTCGAAACATGTGCTTGAATGTCAGAGGGATTTATGGATTCCCCACTGATGACCTTTTTACTTCTCTGTGCATAAAAAACAGAGTTGCACCCTTGTCTGACATCGTTCTGTTATACACCCCACAGAGGTCTGGGTTCTGTTTACTACAACATATCCAGAAACGTGTGTTTACCATACAAAGCACTGTTTACAGACACTATGTCATAGTACTGTGAACTATGGAAAATATGTGTTTTATTCCCTGCTGTACTGTAAGACGGTCTGGACATGTCTAACTCAATAAGTGCCCTTTATTATCAGTTCCTTGTGTGGTTGTTATGTTCTTTTATCATTGTTTCCCTAGAAAGGTGAAATTCTATAGCTTAACAGTCCATAGACCACACAGTGTGGAATTTAAAGGGCGTAGGTAATCTTATTAAAATAGTATGTCGATTTCAACACAGGGCCATGTCCAGGGTATGATGAGAAGACGTTGCATGTATCTCCTCAATCACTTTATTAGATTTTGAATAAATAGTGCAAATCTAATCATGAACAATAAATCACATACAATTAATGTTTGATGAACCGGGGTTGAAATATCAGGGCAGTTGTAATATGAACGAATGCTGCACTTTGGTCCCATTACCAACTGTCAACATGGCTTTATAATACAACCATGTAGGCAGGGCACTTATTTTTATGACTAGTGATTATTTTCATTATTAAACCCGACCTCTGTCCTGGATCAGGCCTTATTGGTTCACAACGTAACAAAGATAGGTGCACTAAAGTTTTAGGAAAGCTGGTGGAATAATACTATGTGCTTTTTGACAGCTTAATTATTGACCTGTCGTCCCAGCCAATCTGTTTCGTATAGACTTTGCCATGTGGGCTGCAACCAATATGGGCAATTACACTACAACTGTGACTGGAAGTTTACGCCTTATCAGACATTTCCCTGTAAAGACTAAAAGGGAAATAAACTGGTCCAGTTCATCTTTTTGTAGGTTTAATTATCCTAAAAACAATACAATGGTTTAGAAACCAAACATGAATGCACAAACAAGCATGAGCCATATGTCGTTTTCTAAACAAACAGACATGACCACAACCAAGACCCACATATTTCCGATCCAGTTTGTTCACATGAACTTGATTTAAGACAAAAAGGAAACGATATTTAAAGTTTTGGTTCTCCATGTTTGGGGTAATCTGGTGTAAACAGAAGTCATAACCACAGGGAGGCTGAAGGGGTCCTTGGAAAGCAGAACAGTTCTCAGAACTGTTCTGAGAACAGGAAGTTCCATAGTGCTATGGATTTATGAAGTGAGAAGCAGACCTGTCCTAAGAACCGTGCAGTATTGTGAGGAACATTTTTTGAAGTGGCAAATGTCTTTCCCCTCCTTATTCTGTCTTGACCTTTACATCAGCCAACAACTTATTTGGGTGGCCACTCACCCATGGGGTTTAGCTGTCTGACGCTCCTCCTCTATATAAAGATGACAAATACGCACCCAATACCTCATAACAGAATACTCTTGCTGTAAATGTATTTTTCCATGTATCGTACACACATTGGTGCAACGTGACAGATGATAGGCCTCATTTTTCATAGCATTTGTGGGACTTGGAGATTAGTTTTACACACTCCTCCTCCAATATGCCCGGTTTAATTTGGGCTTCTCTGCCATGGCGTGTTTACTCTGATTCAACACCCCTCAGCTGGAGGCTTCACTCCACATGCCATTTCCTTTTCCCTCAAGACTTTCTTATTAGTCTGCCTCTAAACAGCTGCCATAGCAGGAGGGGAATAGATTTCAGCAACACCCCAGTGACTTTCAACAGCATTATCACAGGGGGGAAAACTGCATTATCACAGGAAAGAGAAACAAATGAAAATGTAGACTGAGAATCACATGACAGAAAAAAAAGGACACAGTCACAGCAGGACGATTAATGCATAGTCTATTGTGAAGTATTGTAATTCTAGTCAAGAGGAAACCATATGTCATGGCTTTTATCTTCTACTGCTTCAGTCCAAAATCATGGTTCTGGTTCCACATAGCACAAAGGGTGACAATGAGGTTGACGTCAAAGTTAAGTTGCTGTCTCTAGTTAGTTGCAGTAGTTAGCTGTCTCTAGTTAGTTGCAGTAGGGATCCAACCCTTTTTTAAAAATGTTTTGCCTAAAATGACATACCCAAATCTAACTGCCTGTAGCTCAGGACCTTTAAAAAAAACATATATATATATATATATATATATTTACCTTTATTTTATTTAACTAGGCAAGTCAGTTAAAAACGAATTATGCTTTTCAATGATGGCATAGGAACGGTGGGTTAACTGCCTTGTTCAGGGGAAGAACAACAGATTTTTACCTTGTCAGCTCTGGGATTCAATCTTGCGACCTTTCGGTTACTAGTCCAATGCTCTAACCACTAGGCTATCTGCCGCCCCAAGCAAGGATATACATATTTTTGATGCCATTTGAAAGGAAAGGAAACACTTTGAAATTTGTGGAAATGGGAAATTAATGTAGGAGAATATAACACGTTAGATCTGGTAAAGATAATACATTTTTTTGTACCATCATCTTCAAAATGCAAGAGAAAGACCATAATGTATTATTCCAGCCCAGGCGCAATTTAGATTTTGGCCACTAGATGGGATCAGTGTATGTGCAAAAATGTAGACTGATCCAATGAACCATTATATATCTGTTAAAAAATTTGTATCAAGACTGCCCAAATGTGCCTAATTGGTTTATAAATACATTTTCAAGTTCACAATAGTGCACTCTCCTCAAACAATGGCATGGTATTCTTTCACTGTAATAGCTACTGTAAATTGGACAGTGCAGTTAGATTAACACGAATTTAAGCTTTCTGCCCATGTCATATATGTCTATGTCTTGGGATTTTTTTTGCTATTTCCAACCCCATGCTAATTACATTAGCCTATATTAGCTCAACCGTCCCGCGAGGGACACACCGATCCCGTAGAGGTTTAACTGTCTCTAGTTAGCTGCAGTAGTTATCTGTCTCTCGATAGGTGCAGTAGTTAGCTTTGACTAATAAGAATGGTGCTGTAATGGATAGCAGCCATTTTATGGGCTGCTGACCAATTCTCCTGATCATTTAGTGTTTTTTTTTAGCTGATCTCAATAGCTTCTGGACATCAGAACAGCAATCACTAACCTCAATTTGGATAAGGACTTCTACTTCAACGAGTCGGAGGTGCAGGACACACTGCTCACCGCGGACCAGGCCCTAATCCCAGAGAAAAAGGCTGCATAAGAGAGGCCGATATGCAGGCTTGCCTGACAAAACTACATCGACGAGAACATAAACCGCCAAACTGGACGAGTGCTGTTCAAGAATATCCTTTCAACGGGACCTGAAGAACTGTAGTGTTCTATGTTTTCTCTGAGTCGTGGCTGAACAATGACAGTATACACTGCTCTTTCCATGACAGACTGACCTTGTGAATCGACGTGAAAGCTATGATTCCTTATTGATGTCACTTGTTAAATCCACTTCAATCAGTGTAGATCGGGTATTCCCAAACTGGGGTATGCATACTCCCAGGGGTACGCACAATGCCGCCGGGGGTACGCCAAATAAAATTGTGATTCACATGATTTTTTAGCAATTTATTTTAAAAGAATTTAAAGTTATTCACATTTTCAAACTTTCCATTTATATATTTCAACGGGGCTATACATTTGGGTGAATTGTTTTTCTCGCCTGAGTAGCCTCGTTTCAGAGAAATAACAACACAATGTCAAATACAGGTAACCTAGCCAAATAATTGACATCCAATCACATTAACCGTTACTCTCTCGCAGGAATTCCACTGCGAGAGAGTAACCAAACGTAGCTGCTGCTCATTCAGTTTGCTTGAAAATTCATAAATGGTTACAAAAAAGTAAGTCCACAAAGACACATACCAGCTTTACTGGTAGTGCTGCTACTACCAGCAGTACTACACCTGCACCTGTCGACTACACAAGTTGTTCTGCTTCCATGAGCACATCCAATGCTGGAATCAGTAATTCTACATTTGTCATTAGCCCAGCTAACATGGACACTGACAGTTGTGAATCTGATGCAGCCGACGAGCTATTGTCCCCTTACCCGGGAAAGCACCGAACAACAGACGGGGACGTTGGACCATCGAAGAGGTGCAAATATGATGAGAACTACATTGATTTGGGGTTCACTTATATTGGGAGTATTGCCTTTCCTCAGCCACAGTGTTTTATATGTGTAAAAGTACTATCTCACAACTCGATGAAACCTTCACTCTTGCTCAGACATTTAGAAACAAAATGTTCCAATTTGAGTAGTTTTTTGAGCGAGGATTAAGACAACTTTCGAGTAATAAGACATGTATAAAAGCAACAGATACCATTAATAATAAGGGGCTAGAAGTGTCTTATGGTGAGCTACCGAGTGGCTAGGACAGGCAAGACCCATACTATTATGGAGACCTTACAGTGGCAAGAAAAATAATGTGAACCCTTTGGAATTACCTGGATTTCTGCATAAATTGGTCATAAAATTTGATCTGATCTTCATCTAAGTCACAACAATAGGCAAACACGGAGTGCTTACAATAATTGGTGTGTTATTAGTTTATTTTTCTTGTCTACATTGAATACATCATTTAAACATTCACAATGTATGTTGGAAAAAGTATGTGAACCCCTAGGCTAATGACTTCTCCAAAAGCTCATTGGAGCCAGGAGTCAGCTAACCTGGAGTCCAATCAATGAGATGAGATTGGAGATGTTGGTTAGAGCTGCCTTGCCATGTAAGAAATACCCACAAAATTTGAAGCATTGCCTAATGTAAACCATGTCTCAAACAAAAGAGATCTCAGAAGACCTAAGATTACAAATTGTTGACTTGCATAAAGCTGGAAAGGGATACAAAAGTATCTCTAAAAACCTTGATGTTCATCAGTCCACAGTAAGACAAATTGTCTATAAATGGAGAAAGTTCAGCACTGTTGCTATTCTCCCTAGGAGTGGCCGTCCTGCAAAGATGACTGCAAGAGCACAGCGCATAATTCTCAATGAGGTTAAGAAGAATCCTAGAGTGTCAGCTAAAGACTTCCAGAAATCTCTGGAACATGCTAACATCTCTGTTGACGAGTTTACGATACGTAAACCACTAAACAAGAATGGTGTTCATGGGAGGACACCACGGAAGAAGCCAGTGCTGTCCAAAAAAAACAACATTGCTGCACATCTGAAGTTCGCAAAAGTGCACCTGGATGTTCTGTGGACAGATTAAACTAAAGTAGAGTTGATTAGAAGGAACACACAACACTCTGTGTGGAAAAATAAATACACAGCACCAACATCAAAACCTCACCCCGACTGTCATGTATGGTGAAGGGAGCATCATGGTTTAAAGCAGCCCCAGGGCCTGGACAGCTTGCTATCATCAATGTAAAAATGAATTTTTGAAGTTATTCAATACATTTTGCTGGAGAATGTAAGGCTCTCTATCCACCAATTGAAGCTCAACAGAAGTTGGGTGATGCAAAAAGGACAACGACCCAAAACACAGAAGTAAATCAACAACAGAAGAAAATACGACATCTGGAGTGGCCCAGTCAAAGTCCTGACCTCGACCCGATTGAGATGCTGTGACATGACCTCAAGAGAGTGGTTCACACCAGACATCCCAAGAATATTGCTGAACTGAAATGTTTGTTTGCAAAGTGGAATGGTTCAAAATTACTCATGACCGTTGTGCAGGTCTGATCGGCAACTACAGAAAATGTTTGGTTGTGGTTATTGTTGCCAAAGGAGGATGAACCAGTTATTAAATCTAAGGGCTCACATACTTTTCCCAACCTGAACTGTGAACGTTTACACTGTGTGTTCAATAAAGACATGAAAACCTACAATTGTTAGTGTGTTATTAGTTTAAACAGATTGTGTTTGTCTATTGTTGTGACTTAGATGAAGATCAGATCAAGTTAAATGACCAATGTTTGCAGAAATCCAGGTAATTCCAAAGGGTTCACATACTTTTTCTTGCCACTGTAATTCTGCTTGCTGTCCTGGATATGGCTGGGAGAAAAGGCCAAAAAAAGTATACAGTGACATAATCAGAAGCCACTGCTAGATTTCTGGATTGGGCTGTGCTCAGAGTATCCTGGCTTGGCAAATCGCACTGTTAAGACACTGATACCCTTTGCAAGCACATACCTATGTGAGAGTGGATTCTCAGCCCTCACTAGCATGAAAACTAAATACAGGCACAGACTGTGTGTGAAATGATTTAAGACTGAGACTCTCCAATACAACCCAACATTTCAGAGTTATGTGCATCCTTTCAAGCACACCATTCTCGTTAATCTGTGGTGAGTTATTCACAATTTTCGATGAACAAATACAGTTTAATATGTAAGATGGCTAAGTAAAGAGCAACATTATTGATTATTATTATTTGTGCCCTGGTCCTATGAGAGCTCTTTGTCACTTTCCACGAGCCGGGTTGGGACAAAGACTCACACTCATTCTTATGTTTAATAAATGTATCACATAACGTGTGTGTGGCAGGCTTACAATGATGGCAAAAAACAACATTTGAGAGTGCGATGATCCTGGTGCTAGAGGGGGTACGCAGCTGGAGGTTGAATGTTTGAAGGGGTACGGGACTCTAAAAGGTTTGGGAACCGCTGGTGTAGATGAAGTGGAGGAGACAATGCAGATGGTAAATGGACAAGACAAACAATTTAAGTGCCTTTGAATGGGGTTTGGTAGTACATGCCAGGTGCTCCGCTTTGTGTCAAGAACTGCAATGCTGCTGGGTGTTTCACACTCACAGTTTCCAGTGTGTATCAAGAATGGTCCACCACCCAAAGGACATCCAGCCAACTTGGCACAACTATGGGAAGCATTGGAGTCAACATGGACCAGCATCCCTGTGGAATGCTTTCGAAACCTTGTAGAGTCCATGTCCCGACAAATTGAGGCTGTTCTGAGATGGTGCAACTCTATATTAGGAAAGTGTTCCTAATGTTTGGTATAATCAGTGTACATCTAGCTTGTGTTTCTATTAATCCGCAGGACAGAACGTCAGTGTTGGGTAAGCTAAAGGGGGAGATGTGTACTCTTTGTTAACTGCTTGTGCACAATCTCTAATATTAAGGAAGTCTCAAGGTTCTGATTGACTGAGTTAGAATACCTAAGCTGTAGACTATACTATTTACCATGAGAGTTTTCATCTATATTCTTTGTAGGTGTTTATTTATAACCACAAACCGATGCTGGCACTTACCGCACTCAACGAGTTGTATAGGGCCATAAGAAAACAAGAAAATGCACATCCAGAGGCGGCGCTCTTTGTGGCCAGTGATTTTAATGCAGGGGAAATGAAATCCATTTTATCTAATTTCTACCAGCATATCACCTGTGGAACTACAGGCAAAAATATATACAGTAGATCCCCTTTACTCTACACACAGAAACACAAAGAAAGCTCTTCCTCACCCTCCATTTGGCAAATTTGACCATAACTCTCCTCCTGATTCTTGTTTACAAAAGAAACGCAAACAGGAAGTACCAGTGGAAGTGGTCCTATGAAGCGGATGCTAGGCTACAGGACTGTTTCGCTAGCACAGACTGTAATATGTTCCTGGATTAATCCGATGGCATTGAGGAGTTAACCACATCAGTCACTGGCTTCATTGAAAAGTGCATTGACGACGTCATCCCCACAGTGACCGTACGTACGTACATACCCCAACCAGAAGCCATGAATTACTTGCAACATCCGCATTGAGCTAAAGGCTACTAATTTCTACCAGCATATCACCTGTGGAACTACAGGCAAAAAAATATACAGTAGATCCCCTTTACTCTACACACAGAAACGCAAAGAAAGCTCTCCCTCACCCTCCATTTGGCAAATTTGACCATAACTCTCCTCCTGATTCTTGTTTACAAAAAAAACGCAAACAGGAAGTACCAGTGGAAGTGGTCCTATGAAGCGGATGCTAGGCTACAGGACTGTTTCGCTAGCATAGACTGTAATATGTTCCTGGATTAATCCGATGGCATTGAGGAGTTAACCACATCAGTCACTGGCGTCATTGAAAAGTGCATTGGCGACGTCATCCCCACAGTGACCGCACATACGTACATACCCCAACCAGAAGCCATGAATTACTTGCAACATCCGCATTGAGCTAAAGGCTAGTGCTGCCGCTTTCAAGGTGCGGGACACTAATCCGAAAGCTTAAAATAAATACCCCTAAGCCCTCCGACGAACCATCAACAGGCAAAGTGCCAATACAGGACTAAGATCGAATCCAACTACACCGGCTCTGATGCTCATCGGATGGGGCAGAGCTTGTAAACTATCAAGGATTACAATGGGAACCCTAGCCCCGAGCTGCCCAGTGATGCGAGCCTACCATATGAGATAAATGCCTTCTATGCTCGCTTCGAGGCAAACAACACTGAACCATGCATGACAGCGCCAGCTGTTCTGGATGACTGCATGATCACGCTCTCCGTAGCCGATGTGAGAAAGACCTTTCAAACAGGTTAACATTCACAAGGCTGCAGGGCTAGACGGACCTGCTGGCAAGTGTCTTCACTGACATTTTCAACTTCTCCCTGACCCAGTCTGTAATACCTGCATCTTTCAAGAAGACCACCATTGCTCATGTGTCCAAGAGCACCAAGGAAACCTTTCTAATTTACTATTGTCCCATAGCGCTCACATCTGTTGCCATGAAACACTTTGCATGGCTGGTGTCTTGACATTGTCCTGGGGGATAGGTTTATGACAGTCATAAATACCTCTTCCCCCCTTTCCCTTCTCTAACCTACTGAGGTTATATTTAAAAAATCCTTGGTTAACATAGAGATTCTGGGAACATCAGTATGTGGGGGGAAATTAACTATATTCTGGTAATCCGAACAATTGAACATATGCGGTGGTACTTAATGAATTTGATGTCAGTTCGGTTGTCATCTGAGACATTCTCATTAATGATAAGATGACAAACTCTACAGTCTAAAGTATATACATGTACATCAGAGTTATCAGATTCACATGGAATTGTTGTTCAATTTAAATGTTTGAATATGAAGTTATTATTGATGGGATGAAATGTGATTTTAGCTTCTAAAATGTGAGATGTGGGTTTTCATAAGTTAGGGCTGCTCACTCAGTGGCCCGCCCACGTGAAGAGACAGAGGTTGTAAACTATGACACACACACCTTTCCTCCCTTCCTATATAAAGCCTTGACGACAACATAACTTTCTGTTCCAATGAGGTAGGATGACGATCCTATGTCAGAATGGTTCAGATAAAACTACAGAACGAAGCCAACATCAGCATGAGCTTTGGTTGCAAATGGTATGAACTTTGAACTCTTATTCACAACAGAAATGATACCTCCTAGCCATTGAGTTAGCGACCGCAGCTGCAAACGCAGGTTAGGAAGGAACGGACAGAGTTTCCCATGTACCACACAATGACGTTACTACAACTTATCCAAGTGACCACCAGAGACATTCTTCAAAGGACAGAGGACTCGGTTTGGCAACACGGTCTTCCATCTACCACCAACCTACTGAAGCGCAGCTCAGAGTAAATATTTATTGCATTTTCCTTTTCCAAATGGGCGGTAATTTAGAATGCGTAAGATACTGTATTTACGATAGCACAGCTTCGCCTTTGTTCCAGTCTCCCGCTCTTTTACTCAACCCAGCCCATTTTCCTTGACAAGCTGTCATATCTGTTCCGCCCACTAGGGATATTTTCCTATGACGTAAAGCATTATCCAGGTATAATAAATTCTTTGTATATATAATTCTGTGTGATTAGTTAGGTATTTAGTAAATAAATAATTAAACCCAATTTTGTATTGCTGATTCAACTTGTTAGCCAGGGTTCTTGAAGATAACCAAGAATTTACAACTTTCAGATGAGACTGAAGTAAGATGAAGATTAATGTTGACTGCTATGGATGTAAAATAATTACTAGTTCTTTAAGAGTTTATTCGGAACATAACAGCTCTATAAATATTATTTTGTGGTGCCCGACTCTCTAGTCAATTACATTTACATGATTAGCTCAATCAGGTGATATTAATTACGGAGAAATTATTTTATAGAATAGCATGTTTTAGCAATTAATCCGGCATAGACAAAGACACGACACTGGTCATGGCTCACATCAACATCATCATCCCAGGCACCATGTACTCACTCCAATTTGCGTACTATCCCAATACATCCACAGACGACACAATCTCTATTGCACTCCACACTTCCCTTTCTCCCCTGGACAAAAGGAACACCTATGTGAGAATGTTGTTCATTGACTACAGCGCAACATTCAACACCATAGTGCGTTCCAAGCTAAGAACCAATTGCCAATTTTAAACAATCACATTTGTTACCCAGAAATAATTTTGAGATAGGGCTGAACACTTCCCTCTGCAACTGGATCCTGGACTTCCTGATGGGTCACCCCCAAATGGTGAGGGTAGGTAACAACACATCCACCACGCTGACCCTCAACACGGAGACCCCTTAGGGGTGTGTTCTTCGTCCCCTCTTGTACTCCCTGTTCACCCACGACTGCGTGGCTGAGCATGACTCCAACACCATCATTAAGTTTGCTGATGACACACCTTTGCCTGATCACCAACAATAATGAAACAGCCTGTAGGGAGGAGGTCAGAGACCTGGCAGTGTGGTGCCAGGACAACAATTTCTCCGTTACCTCCCATTTACATCAATGGGGCTAAAGTGGAGCGGGTCCTTCAAGTTCATAGGTGTCCACATCACTAAGGATCTATCATGGTTAACACATATCAATACAGTCGTGAAGGCACAACTTCCCCCTCAGGAGCCTGAAAAGATTTAGCATGGGCCCTCAGATCATCAAAAGGTTCTACAGCTTTCTAGTGCGTATGGCCCAGTACATCACTGGGGCTGAGCTCGCTGTCATCCAGGACCTCTATACCAGGCAGTGTCAGAGAAAGGCCCTAAAAATTGTCAAAGACTCCAGCCACCCAATACATAGTGGTACCAATGCACCAAGTCTGGAATCAACAGGACCCTGAAAAGCTTCCACCCCCAAGCCATACGACTGCTAAATAGCTAGTTAAATAGTTAACCAAGTAGCGATCCAGACTATCTGCATTGACTCTTTTTACACTAACTTTTGTGACTCATCATATATGCTGCTGCTACCGTTTTATTATCTATCACTTTATTCCTGTATGTAAATATCTACCTCGATTACCTCGGAACCCTGCACATCGACTCAGTACTGGTACCTCATGTACAAAGCCAAGTTATCATTACTCACGGTGTGTTCATTATTCCGTGTTTACTTTTCTATTATTTCTCTATTTTCTTTCTCTCTGCATTGTTGGGAAGTGCCCAACAATGCAGTAAGCATTTCACTGTTAGCCTGCACCTGTTGTTTATGAAACACGTGGCAAATAACATTTGATTCGATTTGGATCTCTAGTTAGTTGCAGTAGTTAGCTGTCTAGTTAGCTGTCTAGTTAGCTGTCTAGTTAGCTGCAGTAGTTAGCTGTCTAGTTAGCTGTCTAGTTAGCTGTCTAGTTAGCTGCAGTAGTTAGCTGTCTAGTTAGCTGCAGTAGTTAGCTGTCTAGTTAGCTGCAGTAGTTAGCTGCAGTAGTTAGCTGTCTAGTTAGCTGCAGTAGTTAGCTGTCTAGTTAGCTGCAGTAGTTAGCTGTCTCTGTACATAGTAGTGGACACGAGGCCTCAGATTTTGCACTGAAGTTAGACATTTGTAGTAATGTCATTGGGGTTGGTAGAAGTCAAAGCTTAAAGCAGTGAAGAGGAGGCCCGGTGGAGGGATGTCCCTTTGTTTGTTTAAAGGGCAGGGAAATCAATGGCCCTTGGTTTTGAGTCATGAATCTGACCTCTCGTGTTGGCACCTGTATCAATCATGACTGAGCTTGGTTCTACGCATCACTGCTCGTCACTTTTGTCTCTTCTGGCTCAAGATGTCTTAAGCTTTTCTCAGATGCTAGTCAGTACTTCATGCCAGATGTCCATTAATGAACAAATAACAAACGTCGACATCCATCCCTGGTTGTGAACTTTGTTGGAGGCAAGCTAATAGTCATAAGATATAAATTGATTGAACAGTTAGAGCTACCATTACTGTAAACGAATCAAAAATAACAGAATAAACTGCATTATGCTAAAATATTATTTGAGGATGAGCCAGCTTTGAATGTAAAACAGGTAAGGGCCAAAAACCAACCATACATCGTACTGATACTACCCGTTCCACACACAAACCCTACTTTCATGGAAATCTTAGGACTGCAGCCCTACAGTCCCTATCCCATCATATCGATCCTGTTACAGATCCTGGCGATTCAAAACTGAACCAAAATATAAACAACATGAAAGTGTTGGTCCCATGTTTTATGAGTTGAAATTAAAGATCCTAGAAATGTTCCATACGCACAAAAAGCTTAATTCTCTGAAATGTTATTCGCAAATTTGTTTACATCCCTGTAAGTGAGCATTTTTTCCTTTGCCAAGATAATCCATCAACATGACAGGTGTGACGTATCAAAAAGCTGATTAAACAGCATGATCATTACAAAGGTGCACCTTGTGCCGGGGACAATAAAAGGCCACTCTAAAATGTGCAGTTGCGTCACACAACAAACACAGTGCCACAGATGTTTTGAGGGAGCATGCAATTGGCATGCTGACTGCAGGAATGTTCACCAGAGCTGTTGCCAGAGAGTTTAATGTTAATTTCTCTACCATAATCCGCCTCAACGTCATTCTAGAGAATTTGGCAGTTCGTCCAACCGGCCTCACAATCAGAGACCACGTGTAACCATGCCAGCCCAGGACCTCCAAATCTGGCTTCTACATCTGTGGGATGATCTGAGACCAGGCACCTGGACAGCTGATGTAACTGTGGGTTTGCACAACCAAAGAATTTCTGCACAAACTGTAAGAAACTGTCTCAGGGAAGCTCATCCCCGGGCTCATCATCCTCACCAGGGTCTTGACCTGACTGAAGTTTGACGTCGTAACCGACTTCAGTGGGCAAATGTTCACCTTTAATGGCCCCTGGCACGCTGGAAAAGTGTGCTCTTCAAGGATGAATCCTGGCTTCAACTGTACCGGGCAGATGGCAGACAGCATGTATGTGGGCGAGCGGTTTGCTGATGTCAACGTTGTGAACAAAGCGCCTCATGATGGCAGTGGGTATTGTATGGGCAGGCATAAGCTACAGACAACGAGCACAATTGAATTTATCAACAGCAATTTGAATGCACAGAGATGCCGTGACAAGATCCTGAGGTTCATTGTCGTGCCATTCGTGCTGATATATGATAATGCACGGCCCCATGTCACAAGGTTCTGTACACAATTCTTGGAAGCTGAAAATGTCCCAGTGCTTCCATGGCCTGCATACTCACGAGACATGTCAGCCAATGAACATGTTTGGAATGCTCTGAATCAATGTGTATCACACCATGTTCCAGTTCCCACGAATATCCAGTAAGTTCGCACAGCCATTGTGTTGCCCTGCATGAGGCAAATGGTGGTCACACCAGATACTGACTGGTTTTCTGATCCATGCCCCTACTTTTTTTGTATCTGTGACCACCAGATGTATATTTGTAGTCCTAGTCATGTAAAATACATGGATTAGGGCCTAATGAATTTCCTTACATGAACTGTAACTCAGTAAAATCTGAGACATTTTTCCATATTCCATTGATATTTTTGTTCAGTGTATATGTAATTCAATGGTGTGTGTCGGTCCGGAATGACCAACTGGCACTATTGTTGTCTCAGTGATTGTGTTGAATGGAATTCCAATAGAGCTGGCCTGTTCCTATTCATCTGTTGGAACAAGCAGATAATATCAAATTGATATGACCGATTTAGACCAATATTTACAATCTTTTAAAGTGCCAAAGAACATATTTGTGTGAGCTAACATGGGAGGGGTTGCAACGTCTCTCGTCAAAAGGAGTGGACCAAAGCGCAGCGTAGAATGTGTTCATTATATTTTATTTAAAAAAAATACTCAAACAAAATAACCAAAGTGAAAACGAAAGCGCACAGTTCTGTCAGTTACAGACACTAAACAGAAGACAAGATCCCACCAAACCGCAGAAGGAAAATTACAACTTATATGTGATCCCCAATCAGAGACAACGATAGACAGCTGCCTCTGATTGGGAACCACACTCGGCCAAAAACAAAGAAATAGAAAACATAAACTTTCTCACCCGAGTCACACCCTGACCTAACCAAACATAGAGAATAATAGGGATCTCTAAGGTCAGGGCGTGACAGGGATAACCTATCACTGAACTGCACATTGTAATTTTCTCTTAATAAAATTAAACAGTTTGGCAAATATCACCTTACAATGAAAAGTACCTAAATTCGAATATGGGATTGAGAGCCAATACAACCAACCAAAGGCGTCATTCAAGAATGATGACTAAAACAATGGAGCCTAAATTGGATTAGTCTAGTTGTCAAGGCCCACCATTGACAACTAGACTAATTACTAAGTAATGGGCATTATCCTTCTCTTTCACACAAAGATTGGAACTGTGGATCACAGCATCGGCCATAAAATGGTATCGCCATTCTAGTCATTGCATGCTAGGAATATGGGACCAAATAATTAACATTATACTACTTTAATACACATACACTGAGTGTACAAAATATTAGGAACACCTGCTCTTTCCGTGACATAGACTGACCAGATGAATCCAGGTGAAATTCACTTCAATCAGTGTAGCTGAAGGGGAGGATTTTTAAGCCTTGAGACAATTGAGAGTGAATGAGCAAGACAAATCAGAGAGTGAATGAGCAAGACAAAATATTTAAGTGTCTTTGAACAGGGTATGGTTGTAGGTGCCAGGTGCACCGGTTTGAGTGTGCCAAAAACTGTAACACTGCTGTTTTTTTCAGTCTCAACAGTTTCCTGTGTGTATCAAGAATGGTCCACCACCCAAAGTACAGCCAGCCAACTTGACACAACTGTGGGACGCATTGGTGTCAATATTGGAGTCAGCATTGGAGTCAAAATGCTTTTGACACTTTGTATCATCCATGCCCCGATGAATTGAAGCTGTTAAGAGGGCAAAAGGGGGTGCAACTCAATATTAGGAAGGTGTTCCTTATGTTTTGCACACTCAGTGTAAGTTAATTTGTCTCAATACTTTTGGTCCCCTAAAATGGGGGGACTATGAACAAAGAGCTATAATTTCTAAACGGTTCAGCTGATATGGATGAAAATAAACCTCTAATGAACGCTGAGTCTGCAAATTAACCTCAGTCATTGTATCATGTGCCACTCACTATCCAAAAACTTTTGGCGCTCACTGTATTATCATTGGAAATCATTAATACTCTGATCTACTGTCATTTCATAAAGCAATCTGTTGTAGCTAGATCTGGAATATTACATAGACTGGATTGGACCTTGGCCAATGCATATTGATAGTGTAGGTCTTACCCCTCTACTTCCTCTGAGGTGACGATTACTGTGTGTTGGTTGGAGTGGATGAGGAGTGGATTAATAAACAACTTCTTATCTAAAGCCTTGTTCACACTGCAAGCCGTAATGCTCAAATCGGTTTGTTTTTCAAATGTGTTTTGGAATACTGACTGTCAAACAGCATGTTACAAGTGACTGAATCAGATTTGTGTGTGTTCAGACAGCAGTCATTTGCTGACATGGCTAAACTAGTTGTCATAGTAACGACTGGTGTGTGCTCAGTGGTGTAGGCTGATTGCTGGTGGTGCTTGTGCTTCCTATCCCTCAGAAGTTATGTAGCAAGCCAAGGTGACAACAATGCCTGCCATGGACGTTTCCCAGTTGCTTTGAATGTTCAAAATCATAGTGTAAGAACGCTTTTAAAGCCTCCAAAGGATAAGATAATCCAACTTTCAAAATAAGTCATCTTTGGCTAGCCACAGGAGTAAACTAGCTTGCTAGGTAGCGGTTTAGCTTTTAAGCACATTACTAATTTGTTTGTAAACAATTAACAAGCTAGTTATCTACCACATGTTATTGTCAAACAGAGTAGCTAGCAAGCAACAAGATATGCCAAATAACAGTCTAAAAACCACTTGAGGGCAAATAAATCTAATTTGTAGAATAGGGGAACCCAAGAGCAGACTCAGACAAGGAGACTGAGATGAAGTAACGAAGGTATTTATTGAAACACAGAGGGGAGATGGAGTGCAGGTCAGGGAAAGCTCGGGCGGGTTGCTGGAAACCAGGTGCGGAGGCTGAGGCTGGAGAAAGAGGGGTTGAGACAGGGTAAGCAGGTCCAGAGGGGAATCCAAGGGAGTAGTAGAGTGGGGAATCCAGGACAGAGTAGCAAGATGACGAGACGTGGGACTGGAGACAGGGACCAGAGTCAGAGAGGGCAGAATGAGCAGAGATTACAATCTGGCAGTGTGAAAGTGGCAGGGCTGAGTATTTGTAGAGGTCTTGATTATGGAACAGGTTGCAGCAGGTGGGGATCTGCTCTGACTCCAGCACACATGTCTCCGCCCACACAATCACACACACACACACACACAGAGAGAGGGGAGGGAGAGAGTACGGCGGCAGGTCAAGGAGACACAGGATGAGCAGTAGAGGGCGTTGCAGGAGCAGATGTGACAATTTGACCATTCAGACAAGTCGCATGGACAGGAATCAGATTTGTATCTGATTTCAAACCAGGTTTGAAATGTGGATTGAAATATTTGATAACATGAGCTATTTGGCAGTTGAGACAGCAGGAAAAGAACAGATTTGAATCGGATATGCCCAAAACAATGATCTGAGTCATTTCAAAATGCATGTGTGAACAAGGCTTTAGAGGCCTGTTTATAGTCAGTGAGTGTTCAAAGCCATAGAGACTAAGCTGCCATGTTTGCTTTGAGTGTTTTAACTGATTTTGAATCAGTTGGAGTCTGTTGGAGTTGATATATTTCAACATATTGTGTATACCTCTACTACAGCATATGGGTGCCACAGCCTTGAGTTGTGTGAGACAACCTGTGAAACATCAAGATATTTGGACAGATTCCACTGTGTTTCTTGCACCTTATTTATACATTTATCCAATTGAAAAGTTCAAGTTGGAATCCTTAGTTGCTACATCCTTTTTTAAAACGTACTTATACATTAATGATATGCTGCATACCCATTGATTCTTGAAGAATATAACTTTGAAATGTCTCTTGAGTTTAGTTCAACTGTCATGCCCATTTAGAACCCAGAATAAAATCTTATTTTACAAGTCACTTTTGTTACAACGTAAATGTAAATAAACACTATATAGCCTTAAAAGATGTTTAAAACCATACATTTGATATCATGCATGGTCAGTCCTTACATCCATAGCGCTGTCTATGAATTTGAGAGTGATTACATTTCACCTGCCCCATCCCGTAGCTTTTTTAGCAAAACAGGGCGTTGAATCCCTTTGTTAACTTAGTTTATAAAACATACCTTTTTGTATTTTCCCAGAAGACTGTGAGTCTCTCAGCACTAGCATATGATAGGAGTCTTCCTGTGTGTTTTAAAATGTCTCAAAGCCAATAAATCATTTAGAGATAACAAAACAGTGGACTCTCCAGGATGTGTATCAAGAATCAATGTTTGTTAAAAAAAAAGTCAAAGCTCAGTGTGGGCAAGTCATTGATTCCCAATATGTCAGTGTCTCACCTGCTGCTGTAACTAGTCCACAGTTCTCTTGAAAAACCTCTTAATTTCTAGATACATGCAATCAATGGTGCTCTCTGCCCCATAAAATTGGTTTGTTTTTGTTGTGACTGTTAAAGAATTAGAAAGAGTACAGTGTCATGCCACAGAGGGGTGTCATTAACATAAAAAATACATTTTAGTCAATAGTTTATCTAGGAACTGTAATATCCTCTTAGGACATTTGAAATGTAGTGCCTGTTGAAGTTCATCAAGCTCTTTTGTAAATTGGACCTGCAGTGGATTGACATTGGTTTGGTATTTGAATAGATTTCTAAGGCTGTCAAGTTCCATCAGAAACATTTTATTAAAGGCTTACTGTGACTGGTTAATTTATTAGATTCATTGGCCTGCAGTTCACATAACAGGAAATCAAATCCAGTTTTTTGCTCCAATCGATTTGCGGTAATTGGATTTTGTCATTGTCACAGTTGTTGATCCTTTTATTAGTCCTCGTTAAAATGGAGGTGAACGCCGGTCGAGACAAGACTGCTCATCTGCCATCTTCCCAGCTTTAATAGCCAGGGTCGAGAGAAGTGGGTTGCGCCCTAAATGGCATCCTATTCCCCATATAGTGCACTATTTTTGACCAGAGACATTTGGCCCCTGGTCAAAAGTATTGCACTATAAAGGGAAAGGGGGGCCTTTTTGGACAAAACTATAGACTACTGATTGGAGAGGATAACAACATCGCTGGGATTAAATGAAAAACTTGACTTTAGGATCAATACAACTAATCTACCTCAACACAATTAGCAAGATAACTACACTCTTAGAAAAAAATAATTCATCTAGAACCTAAAAGGGTTATTTGGCTGTCCCCATAGGAAAACCTTTTGAAGAACCCTTTTTGGTTCCCTCTGTGAAAAAAAAGGGTTCTTTCTACCTGGAACCAAAAAGGGTTATCCCACATTCTTTCCTATTGACCCCCACTATAAAATAAATAACAAAACATGCCAAAAAAAGCTGCTGTGTTGTTCAATGCACATGTAACCAGGTCAAAATTCCGACCTACGGTTAGCAACGCTCCCTCAAAGGGAAATAGAGCCTGCGAGAAGAGCCCTGTGGCTTCAGGCTATTCGGCGTGGGAGTGTGGAAAATGTGGAGACCTGGTTTCCAAGTATAGCTATGTGTGTGGAAAACCTTTAATCACAGATAAGACATTTTATTGGCAAGAAAACAAGAAAATTAGGTTTGAGAAATGTCCCGTATTTGCTGTGAGCCAATGGGGTAACCTAGGTAACAGCCGAAGAACCTTTTTTGGAACCCTAAGAGCGTATGTTATGAGCAATTTAGTGAGTTATCTGGCTAATTATATTCTGTTAGATTACGTATGAACTGCATGATTGTCAGTGTATGAATACTAAGACTGAAATGTGCTACATCAGGCTACCATTTCTCTTATCATACTATTCTCTTAGACACAAATTGAATCAGATACATTAACTGTTACTCCTCACTCCCTGCCATGTGCAATGTCTGAAACATACTGTGGGAGGGGAAATGGACTGTTTGATTGAATACGGAGAAAATGTAATTAGCAGTTTCCCAAAACTGTATACATGTCACGTTCTGACCTTTATTTCCTTTGTTTTGTCTTTATTTAGTATGGTCAGGGCGTGAGTTGGGGTGGACAGTCTATGTTTGTTTTTCTATGTTTGGTTTCTGTTTCGGCCTAGTATGTTTCACAATCAGAGGCAGGTGTCGTTAGTTGTCTCTGATTGAGAATCATACTTAGGTAGCCTGGGTTTCACTTTTGGTTTGTGGGTGTTTGTTTCAGTGTCAGTGTTTGTCGCCACACGGTACTGTTTCGGTTTAGTTTCTTCACGTTTCTTTTGTTATTTTTGTATTCAGTGTTCAGTGCTTTCTTTGATTAAAGTTATGGACACTTACCACACTGCATCTTGGTCCGATCCTTACTTCTCTTCAGACGAAGAGGAGATCCACCGTTACAGTACAAATTTAACTTTTAACGTTTCCAAAGGTCAGATGTAAACCCATTACATGGCTTTTGTTCTCCACTGATGTAGTTTTTTAACTCCCTCAATTTATTTGTCCCTTTCATTGCACTATTTTATATCTAACAGAGTTATCTATCTCTTAATCTCTGTATATGTGTATATGCTGTCTGCCTAATGCCTCCATTAATTATGAATAGTTCTTCAAATTGTATTATTTTCTATATTAAAAGTCAATTTGCAGAGAACATAAATGCATTAAACACTCAGCTATGAATTTTCTAGCTTCAAAATGAGGAGGGGGTACGTAATGCGATGAACTCATGAACATACAAACTAAGTTTGACGCAGACAAAGATGTTAGTGACTTCAGTGGGTTAAACAACTTTAGTTAGTAGCGACTTACAGGAGCAATTAGGGTTAAGTGCCTTGCTCAAGGGCACATCGACAGATTTTTCACCTAGTCGGCTCGGGAATTCCAACCATTGACCTTTCGGTTACCGGTCCAATGCACTTAACTGCTAGGCTTCCTACCGCCGATTCAGGCTACCTGCCTACCTGCAGCCATTGGATTAGTTTGAGTCGTTCCAACTGGAAGAAGTGATGCATTACAAGTTTAAAACCCTTTGTAGACGACGTCCATATTTTCCTCTGAAGCATTTGCATGTCAACAGATACATTTGTCTCATCTATGATTATTTGTACATCAGAAACTGTCACACTGCAATGATTTTTTTTGTTCATCAAACAAATTAGATTTTTTTGTTGTCATGCATTAAAACATTGCAGTTACATGATAAGTAGGTCCTAATCTCTTTGGTCAATGAAGTGGTCACAGAAGGAGATAATGTATTGCCAAATGTTGTTACAGCCTGAATTTCAAATGGATTACATTGAGATGTTTTATCACTGGCTGACTAACACTACCCCATAATGGCAAATTTAAAAGATGAAATGTCTTCAATCAATAAATAATCATCTCCTTTGTTAAGGCAAGCCTAAATAAGTAGTTCAGGAGTAAGATGTGCTTAACAAGTCACATAGTTGATGGACTCACTCTGTGTGCAATAATAGTGTTTAACATGATTTTTGAATGACTACTTAATTTCCAATGCCTTGCTAAGAAGGGCACATATTGGTAGATGGGTAAAAATAAAAAAAGCAGACATTGAATATCCCTTTGAGCATGGTGAAGTTATTAATTACACTTTGCATGGTGTATCAATACACCCAGTCACTACAAAGATACAGGCATCCTTCCTAACTCAGTTGCCGGAAGGAAACCGTTTAGGGATTTCACCATGAGGCCAATGGTGACTTAGTTTAATGGCTCTGATAGGGGAAAACTGAGGCTGGATCAACAACATTGTAGTTACTCCACAATATTAACCTAATTGACAGAGTGAAAAGATGGAAGCCTGTACAGAAAGCAAATATTCTAAAACATGCATCCTGTTTGCAACAAGGTGTAACGCTCGTCTTCTCCCTCTGACGAGGAGTATGAGAGATCGGACCAATATGCAGCGACGTGTTCGTCATGTTTTAATGAACAAAATCACTGAACACGAAAATACAAAATAACAAATTGAAAGACAGAAACGAAAACCGAAACAGTTCCGTGTGGAACACACAGACACAGAAAATAATCACCCACAACTCAAAAGTGAAACCAGGCTACCTAAGTATGGTTCTCAATCAGGGACAGCGATTGACAGCTGCCTCTGATTGAGAACCATACCAGGCCAAACACGGAAATCCCAAATTATAGAAAAAAGAACATAGACAACCCACCCAACTCACGCCCTGACCATACTAAAACAAAGACAGAACAAAATAACTAAGGTCAGAACATGACACAAGGCACTGAAGTATACTGCAAAAAATGTGGCAAAGCAATTCACTTTTTGTCCTGAAAACAAAATGTTACAGTATGTTTGAGGAAAATCCGATACAACAGATTACTGAGTACCACTCTCCATACAGTGCATTTGGAAAGTATTCAGGCCCTTTAACTTAAAGAAAAAATGTTGTTACCTTACAGCCATACAGTTTCTCCCATTCTTCTCTGCAGATCCTCTCAAGCACTGGCAGGTCGGATGGGGAGAGTCGCTGCACCACTATTTTCAGGTCTCTCTAGATATGTTCGATTGGGTTCAAGTCCGGGCTGTGGCTGGGCCACTCAAGGACATTCAGAGACTTGTCCCGAAGCCACTCCTGCATTGCCTTGTCTTTGTGCTTAGTGTTGTTGTCCTGTTGGAAGGTGAACCTTCAACCCCTTCACCCCAGAGGTCTGGAACGCTCTGGAGCAGGTTTTCATCAAGGATCTCTTTGTACTTTGCTACATTTATCTTTCCCGCAATCCTGACTAGTCTCCTCGTCCCTCCCGCTGAAAAACATCCCCACAGCATGATGCTGCCACGACCATGCTTCTCCAGATGTGACGCTTGGCTTTCAGGCCAATGAGTTCAATCTTGGTTTCATCAGACCAGAGAATCTTGTTTCTCATGGTCTGAGAGTCCTTTAGGGGCCTTTTGGCAAACTCCAAGCGGGCTGTCATGTGCCTTTTACTGAGGAGTGGCTTCTGTCTGGCCGCTCTACAATAAAGGCCTGATTGGTAGAGTGCTGCAAAGATGGTTGTCCTTCTGGAAGGTTCTCCCATTTCCACAGAATTACACTGGAGCTCTGTCAGAGTGACCATCGGGTTCTTGGTCACCTTCCTGACCAAGGCCCTTCTCCCCTGATTGTTCAGTTTGGCTGGAGCCAGCTGTAGGAAGAGTTTTAGTGGATTCAAACTTCTTCCATTTAAGAATGATGGAGGCCACTGTGTTTGTGGGGACCTTCAATGCTGCAGAAAGTGTAAATGCCATTCCCCAGATATCTGCCTTGACACAATCCTGTCTAGGAGCTCTACGGACAATTCCTTCAACCTCATGGCTTGGTTTTTGCTCTGACTTGCAAAGTCAACTGTGGGACCTTGTATATAGACAGGTGTGTGCCTTTCCAAATTATGTCCACTGGTCTGAATACTTTCCGAATGCACTGTACATTTTAAGTATTGTGGTGGCTGCATCATGTTATGGGTATGCTTGTAATCGTTAAGGACTTGGGAGTTTTTCAGGATAAAAAGAACAGAATGGAGATAAATCCAGGCAAAATACTAGGGGAAAACTTGGTTCTGTCTGATTTCCACCAGACACTTGGAGATTAACTCAACTTTCATCAGAACAATAACCTAAAACACAGTGGCCAAGTTACAGTTTTGACTTAAATCTGCTTGAAAATCTATTGAAAGCCTTTAAAATGGTTGGCAAGCAATGATCAACAAACCATTTGACAGAGCTTGAAGAATTTTGAAAAGAATAATGGGCAAATGTTTGCACAATTCAGGTGTGGAAAGCTCTTAGACACTTACCCAGACATACTGACAGCTGTAATCATGCCGTCCCTGGAAGGGGTGCGTCACCTGAGTGGGTTGATTCACTGATGTGGTCGTCCTGTTTGGGTTGGCGCCCCCCCTTGGATTGTGCCATGGCGGAGATCTTTGTGGGCTATACTCAGCCTTGTCTCAGGATGGTAAGTTGGTGGTTGAAGATATCCCTCTAGTGGTGTGGGGGCTGTGCTTTGGCAAAGTGGGTGGGGTTATATCCTTCCTGTTTGGCCCTGTCCGGGGGTGTCCTCGGATGGGGCCACAGTGTCTCCTGACCCCTCCTGTCTCAGCCTCCAGTATTTATGCTGCAGTAGTTTATGTGTCGGGGGGCTAGGGTCAGTTTGTTATATCTGGAGTACTTCCCTTGTCCTATTCGGTGTCCTGTGTGAATCTAAGTGTGCGTTCTCTAATTCTCTCCTTCTCTCTTTCTTTCTCTCTCTCGGAGGACCTGAGCCCTAGGACCATGCCCCAGGACTACCTGACATGATGACTCCTTGCTGTCCCCAGTCCACCTGGCCGTGCTGCTGCTCCAGACCTGAGCCCTAGGACCATGCCCCAGGACTACCTGACATGATGACTCCTTGCTGTCCCCAGTCCACCTGACCGTGCTGCTGCTCCAGTCATTTATGAACATTTGAACATCTTGGCCATGTTCTGTTATAATCTCCACCCGGCACAGCCAGAAGAGGACTGGCCACCCCACATAGCCTGGTTCCTCTCTAGGTTTCTTCCTAGGTTTTGGCCTTTCTAGGGAGTTTTTCCTAGCCACCGTGCTTCTACACCTGCATTGCTTGCTGTTTGGGGTTTTAGGCTGGGTTTCTGTACAGCACTTTGAGATATCAGCTGATGTACGAAGGGCTATATAAATAAATTTGATTTGATTTAATTTGATTAATCACTGCCAAAGGGGATTCTAACATGTATTGACTCAGGGAGTTGAATACTTATCTAATCAAGATACATGAGTGTTTAATTTTCCATGCTTTTTATTATTATTTTTTTTAATACAAATGTTGGAATTATTTTTCCACTTTGACGTTGTAGAGTATTTTGTGTAGATTGTTGAAAAAATGACAATTCAATCCATTTTAATCCCACTTTGTAACACAACACATTGTGGATAAAGTCAAAGGGTGTGAATACTCTCTGAAGGCACTGTACATTTTTCCCAACTCAGAACTGACAGAAATTCCTTACGTTTCATTGTGCTTGTACAGATGGTGAATGTCAAACTGTTATGAACTTCACAAACATGATGAATCATTGTCCTGATCAACATGCCACGGCCCTGGAGAGAGAGGCTCTGGCCACTATGGACATGTGAGCATTCATTGATGAAAGGTTACCAAGCATGCTTTTACTGATGTAGCTAGTTCCACTATGTATGTCAACCACTGTCATCATAGGTTCTTCAAAACACTGATTCTCAAGCGCTTGACTGAATTTACTGTTTTAGTAGATATTTCAACTGCAAATAATGCAAATAGGATGAAGGTCTAATCGGAAGAGCTGAACACAAAATTATCTTGTTCTCATTGCAGCATTGATACGTTTACCAATGCAACGGCATCAGAAACTACTTGTGTAATTCTTTCATTTTACCTTAATGGAAGCTGATAGCCAAAGGTGGAGGAAACACTTGCATATCCATAACGATATGGCCTAATTGAGCCATATCGCTGTATGGAGTCACGGTAGACATGCTAGCGCTCCAAAAAGTCGCAGGTTCCCGGGGACAGGTCTTTATTAATAAAACAAAATTAACTTTAATGATCTGAGGCACATCCGTTTCATCCCTAATGAGAAAGGGGAAGAGTGACAGAAGAGGGCGTGGACAGAAGAGGGCGTGGACAGAAGAGGAAATGACAGAAGAGGCTATGGCAGAGGTAATGACAGAAGAGAGAATGCCAAAAAAAAGGAAAATAGGCCTAATCACAGCATGGTGCTCTGGGAACTTGCTCAGGGTGTCAAAGGGAACGTGTCAGAGAGATTGTTACAGTAAGTTACAAAGTCTTTGCTATGCACCCTTATCTGAAATGGGTCATTCTCCCCTTCGACTCGTTACATGTCATCAGTTGTCATTTTGGACATGTGGGATATGGTGATGATGATGTTAGCCCTCAAATAGCCCTTACAGAGCCTGGAGGTGTGTTGGGTCATTGTCCTGTTGAAAAACAAATGATAGTCCTACTAAGCTCAAACCAGATGGGATGGCGTATCGCTGCAGAATGCTCTCCATGCTGGTTCAGTGTTCCTTGAATTCTAAATAAATCACTGACAGTGTCACCAGCATAGCACCCCCACAAGATCACACCTCCTCCTCCATGCTTCACGGTGGACTGCACTTCACGGTGGACTGCACTTGAAGAAACGTTTGAATTTCTTCAAATTTTCCTCATTGACTGACCTTCATGTCTTAAAGCAATGATGGACTGTCGTTTCTCTTTGCTTATTTGAGCTTTTCTTGCCATAATATTGACTTGGTCTTTTACCAAATAGGGCTATCTTCTGTATGCCACCCCTACCTTGTCACAACACAACTGATTGCCTCAACACATTAATTAAGAAGGAAAGAAATTCTGCATATTAACTTTTAACAAGGTACACCTGTTAATTGAAATGCATTCCAGGTGACGACCTCATGTAGCAGGTTGAGAGAATGCCAAGAGTGTGCAAAGATTTCATCATAGGCAAAGGGTGGCAACTGAAGAAACTCAAATATAAAATTGATTTTGATATGTTTAACACTTTTTTGGTTATTCCAGGATTCCATATGTGTTATTTCATAGTTTTGATGTCCTTACTATTATTTTACAATGTATAAATTAGTCAAAATTGAGAAACCCTTGAATGAGTAGGTGTGTCCAAAATTTTGACAGGTACTGCATATCGGGCAGCAGCCTCTAAGGTGCTATTGAAGGCTATTTAACAGTCTGATGGCCTTGTTTTTCAGTCTCTCGGTCCCAGCACCTGAACTAAGCTCGCCTTCTGGATGATAGCGGGGTGAACAGGCAGTGGCTTGTATGGTCGTTGTTTTTGGCCTTCCTGTGACATCGGATGCTGTAGGTGTCCTGGAGGGCAAGTCGTTTGCCCCCTGTGATGCGTTGGGCTGCTCCCTCTGCTGTTTCCTGAAGTCCGTGATCAGCTCCTCTGTTTTGTTGACGTTGAGTGATATTTTCCTGGCACCACACTCCCAGGGCCCTCACTCGTCATTGTTGGTAATCAGTCCTACTACTGTTCTGTAGTCTGCAAAATTGATGATTGAGTTGGAGGGTTGTGTGGCCATGCAGTCATGGGTGAACAGGGAGTACAGGAGAACGTTGAGGATCAACGAAGTGGAGGTGTTGTCTCCTACCTTCACCACCTCGGGGTGGCAGTCAGAAAGTCCAGGACCCAATTCCACAAGACGGGGTTCAGACCTAGGGCCCCAAGCTTATTGATGAGCTTGGAGGGTACTATGGTGTTGAATGCTGCGCTATAGTCAAAGAACAGCATTCTTACATAGATATTCCTAATGTCCAGATGGGATAGGGCAGTTTGCAGAGTGACCCACGACACTACATGTTATAGCTGGGACCCTTTGGATGACAAATTAGAGGAAGATTTTCAAAAAGTGAATATTTAATCTTTATATGTGAATGTATGAAACCTGTGCCGGTGGAAAAATATTTTGATGTGGGGCGCCGTCCTCAAACAATCGCATTTCATGTTTTCGCTGTAATAGCTACTGTAAATCGGACAGTGCAGTTAACAAAAATGTAAGCTTTCAGCCGACACTTATATGGACCTAACTGTTTAAAATCCATATTATTTATTTGAATTATGCGCCACCCAGTTTTACCAGAAGTTGTCTAGCTAGCGGGACACCGATCCTTAAGAATATTTTTAAGTTTCTGCCTACAGGAAGGGAGGAGCAAAATGGAGTCGTGATCAGATTTGCCAAAGGAAGGATGGGGAGGGCCTTGTAGGAATTTTGAAAAGCTGAGTAGCAGTGGTCCAATGTTTTCTCAGAGCGAGTGCTACAGTCAATGTGTTTTTAGAACTTCGGTAGCGATTTCCTCAGATTATCATTGTTAAAATCCCTGGCTACAATAAATGCGGCCTCAGGATAAATGTGGTTTCCAGTTTGCATAGAGTCCAGTGTAAGTTTTTGAGGACTTTCGTGGTATTGGCTTGAGGGGGAATATACACGGCTGTGACTATAACCGAAGATAATTCTCTTGGGAGGTAATACATTCAGCATTTGATTGTGAGGTAGGTCGGGTGAACAAAAGGACTTGAGTTTCTGTATGTTATCACAATCACACCATGAGTAGCTAATCATGGAACATACACCCCCACCCTTCTTCTTCCCAGAGAGATCTTTATTCTTGTCTGCTCGGTGAACTGAGAACCCAACTGGCTGTACAGACTCAGACAGTATATCCCGAGAGAGCCATGTTTCCGCGAAACAGAGTATTTTACAATCCCTGATGTTTCTCTGGAAGGAGATCCTCGCCCTGAACTTTAGCAAGTAATATACTCGGAAGCGGTGGGTGGTGTGTGCGCCTCCTGAGTTGGACTAGCAGTCCACTCCGAATACCTCTTCTCTGCCGGCGGTGTTTTGGATCAGCCTCTGGAATCAATTCAATTACCCTTTGGGGTACGAACAAAGGATCCAGTTCGGTAAAGTCATATTCCTTGTTGTAATGCTGGTAATGCTGGTGAGTTACTGCCTCTGATATCCAAAAGTTATTTCTCGTTGTATGTAATAATACCCCCAAAATTCTGGGCTAATAATGTAAGAAATAAAACACAAAAAACTGCAAAGTTGCTTAGGAGCTAGAAGCACGGCTGCCATATCTGTCGGTGCCATCTAATACAGTCAGCATCATTTCCCCTGAAAGCAGGATGAAGGAGATAAGAGAAGAGCCTTTCATTGCCATGGCAATCCTGGTTCCTATCTGAACTGAGCTAGCTAGCTACCCAGCTAAGATACCTAAATAGCTAGCTGATGTTAGCCAAATTATTCTGAATGATTGACTGAGCTAACAAACTACAATAAACAAAAATATAAACGCAACATGTAAAGTGTTGGTCCAATGTTTCATGAGCTTATAATCCCTGTTAGTGAACATTTCTCTTTTGCCAATATAATCCATCCACCTGACAGTTTTGGCATATCAAGAAGCTGATTAAACAGCATGATCATTACACAGGTGCTGGGGACAATAAAAGGCCAATCTAAAATGTAAAGTTTTGTCACACAACACAATGCTACAAATGTCTCATGTGTAGGACGTCGTGTGGAAGAGCAGTTTGCTGATGTCAACATTGTGAACAGAGTGCCCCATGGTGGCATTGGGGTTATAGTATGGGCAGGCATTTTATTGATGGCAATTTGAATGCACAGAAATACCTTGACGAGATCCTGAGGCCCATTGTGAGGCCAATTTTATTAAGGTATGTTTGACCAACAGATGCATATCTGTATTCCCAGTCATGTGAAATCCATAGATTAGAGCCTAATGAATATATTTCAATTGACACATTTCCTCATGTGAACTGTAACTCAGTAAAATCTTTAGAAATTGTTGCATGTTGCGTTTATGAGCATTTTTATTTCATTTTAATTCATTTTTTAAAACCTGTTTCACTTTGTCATTATTGGGCATTATGTGTAGATTGATGAGTAAAAACTTTTTGGGGAATAAGATGTGGAAAAAGTCAAGTGGTCTGAATACTTTCCCAATGCACTGTAGCTAGCAATGTCAGTTTTCCATGTCGTTATTCTGATTTTGGAAGGTTTTCTTTATTAAATTCCTTCATTGTTCACATGTCTAGAGTTTACCCTGACAGAAGGGCACAACAAACTAAACCGAAATGTGTGTACAGTTGAAATGTTCATGAGATTTCTGCAGCAGATCATTTGTAAATTTGAAAAGGCTTGTATCTTAAGTGCCCACAAACAAGAAGGTCTGAACATAACCTGTCCCTTTGAAGGATGCTCAAAGACTTTTAAAGTCATCCTTCTGCTCCCATGTCTCCAGATATCACAAACAGTGGGGTGTCAATCAAATAGCACCTGTTCACATATGTGACAAGAACTGCAATGTTTTAATTTTCATGCTTAACAGTTTCACGTGTGTATCAAGAATGGTCCACCACCCAAAGGACATCCAGCCAACTTGACATAACTGTGGAAAGCATTGGAGTCCACATGGGCAAGCATCCCTGTGGAACGCTTTCAACAGCTTGTAGAGTCCATGCCCCAACGAATTGTTCAGTACACTTAATTTTTATTTTTTTTAATTTCACCTTTATTTAAAAACTTGTTGAACCTAGGGGTCATTTTTTTTTTGGGGGGGGGGGGGGGGGAGAATAACGTTACCAAAGTAAACTGACTATTTTTCAGGACCAGAAAATAGAATATGCATATAATTATAAAGCTTAGGATAGAAAACACTGATATTGCAGGCAAAATAATGAGAAAAATCCAATCAGGAACGCAGCGGTTTCTAAATAAGAGTCCCTTCCTATGCTTCCCTATTGAGCCGTGAATGGGATATCAACGAGATTCCTTTTTCTATGGCTTCTTGCTTCTACTTGAGACGCAGATGTCTCAAGTAGACACCTGGAAATGCAAATGCACTACGCTAAATGCTAAATGTACTCGTTAAAACTCAAACGTTCATCAAAATTCACATGCAGGGTATTGAATTAAAGCTACATTCGTTGTGAACCTAGCCAACAAGTCAGATTTTTAAAATGCTTTTCGGCGAAAGCATGAGAAGCTATTATCTGATAGCATGCAACACCCCAAAATGCCTGAATGCGATGTAAACAAAGATTTAGCTTAGCCGGCGCAACACAAAACGCAGAAATAAAATATAAAACATTCATTACCTTTGACGAGCTTCTTTCTTGGCACTCCTATATGCCCCATAAACATCACTATTGGGTCTTTTTTTCGTTTAAATCGGTCCATATATACCCAAAATAGCTTTCTATGGAAGCTGTGTCATTCAGCAAAAAACATTGTTTTTAAACGCTGCGTCATTTTTTAAAATTAAAATTAAGTTGACGATAAACTTTCACAAAACACTTCGAAATACTTTTGTAATCCAACTTTAGGTATTAGTAAACGTTTATAATCTATCAAAATGATTACAGGGCGATGTATATTCAATAGCTCCTCGTTTTCAAATCAATGGCTGCCAATGTGCACGTTCAAAACATCCTGGTGGAGACCGGAAGAAATTGAATCCAGTTAGTTGGATTTACCAAGAAAAAAGTCCCTGGAAAATGACGACAATGGCGACATCGTGTGGAATCTGTAGGAATTGCATGCAGGTCGATAATTAATTTTGTGCCCTTTTAACAACTCATGAAAGTGACGCATGGAAATAATTTTTAGCTTTCAGAGAGCAGTTTTTCTTGCGCTTTTCGATGAAACACACGATCTGTTATAGTCACAGCCGTGATTTAACCAGTTTTAGAAACTTCAGAGTGTTTTCTATCTACACATACTAATCATATGCATATACTATATTCCTGGCATGAGTAGCAGGACGCTGAAAAGTTGCGCGATTTTTAACAGAATGTTCGAAAAAGGAAGGGGTAGACTTGTCTAGTATCACAAGACATAGTTTCAGGCTTTTATTTTGAAAAATGAGCCTGAGCGACAACATTGCGTCAGTGTCCACCTGATGGCTCTTTGTGTATTTCTCGTGCAAACGACAGAGGTGGCCATTTTTCTACCCAGTCTTACTGAAAAAAGCTCAGTCCCGGTTTATACATCATCGAATAGATATTTTTTAAAACCTTGAGGATTGATTATAAACAACATTTGCCATGTTTTTGTCAATATTATGGAGCTAATTTGGAATATTTTTCGGCGTTGTCGTGACCGCAATTTCCGTTCGTTTTCTCAGCCAAACGTGAAGAACTAAAGGAGCTATTTTTGGCTACAAAAATATTTTTTGGGGAAAAAAGGAACATTTGTTATCTAACTGGGAGTCTCGTGAGTGAAAACATCCGAAGCTCATCAAAGGTAAACAATTTAATTTGATTGCTTTTCTGATTTTCGTGACCAGATTGCCTGCTGCTAGCTAGGCATAATGCTATGCTAGGCTATCGATAAACTTACACAAATGCTTGTCTTGCTTTGGCTGTAAAGCATATTTTCAAAATCTGAGATGACAGGGTGATTAACAAAAGGCTAAGCTGTGTTTGAATATATTTCACTTGTGATTTCATTAATATGAATATTTTCTAGTAAGATTTTTTGTTTGTTGCGTTATGCTACTTAGTGTCAGTTGATGACAATTCTCCCGGATCCGGGATGGGTAGTTACAAGAGGGTATAAATGAATAAATAAAATAAAATAAATACAGTAGGGAAAGAGGTATTTGTTTGGAAGGCAAGTTGAGAACAAGTTCTCATTTACAATTGTGACCTGGCCAAGATAAAGCAAAGCAGTTCGACACATACAACGACACAGAGTTAAATATGGAGTAAAACAAACTTACAGTCAATAATACAGTAGAAACAAGTCTATATAGGATGTGAGCAAATGAGGTGAGATAAGGGAGGTAAAGGCAAAAAAAAGGCCATGGTGGCAAAGTAAATACAATATAGCAAGTAAAACACTGGAATTGTAGATTTGCAGTAGAATAATATGCAAAGTAGAAATAAAAATAATGGGGTGCAAAGGAGCAAAATAAATAAATAGATAAATAATATAAAATAAATATAGTAGCGAAAGAGGTAGTTGTTTGGGCTAAATTATAGGTGGGCTATGTACAGGTGCAGTAATCTGTGAGCTGCTCTGACAGCTGGTGCTTAAAGCTAGTGAGGGAGATAGTTGTTTCCAGTTTCAGAGATTTTTGTAGTTCGTTCCAGTCATTGGCAGCAGAGAACTGGAAGGAGAGGCGGCCAAAGAAAGAATTGGTTATGGGGGTGACCAGAGAGATATACCTGCTGGAGCGCGTGCTACAGGTGGGTGATGCTATGATGACCAGCGAGCTGAGATAAGGGGGGACTTTACCTAGCAGGGTCTTGTAGATGACATGGAGCCAGTGGGTTTGGCGACGAGTATGAAGCGAGGGCCAGCCAACGAGAGCGTACAGGTCGCAGTGGTGGGTAGTATATGGGGCTTTGGTGACAAAACGGATGGCACTGTGATAGACTGCATCCAATTTGTTGAGTATGGTATTGGAGAATATTTTGTAAATGACATCGCAGAAGTCGAGGATTGGTAGGATGTTTGGCAGCATGAGTGAAGGATGCTTTGTTGCGAAATAGGAAGCCAATTCTAGATTTGACTTTGGATTGGAGATGTTTGATGTGGGTCTGGAAGGAGAGTTTACAGTCTAACCAGACACCTAGGTATTTGTAGTTGTCCACGTATTCTAAGTCAGAGCCGTCCAGAGTAGTGATGTTGGACAGGCAGGCAGGTGCAGGCAGCGATCGGGTGAAGAGCATGTATTTAGTTTTACTTGTATTTAAGAGCAATTGGAGGCCACGGAAGGAGAGTTGTATGGCATTGAAGCTTGCCTGGAGGGTTGACCTCTTACTTCTACCCCCTCCTTTTTCGAAAATTCTGTTAAAAATCGCGCAACTTTTCAGCGTCCTGCTACTCATGCCAGGAATATAGTATATGCATATGATTAGTATGTGTGGATAGAAAACACTCTGAAGTTTATAAAACTGGTTAAATCACGGCTGTGACTATAACAGATCGTGTGTTTCATTGAAAAACGCAAGAAAAACTGCTCTCTGAAAGCTAAAAATAATTTCCATAAGTCACTTCCACGAGTTGTTAAAAGAGAACAGAATTTAATATCGACCTGCCTGAAATTCATACAAATTCCACACGATGGCGCCATTGTCCTCATTTTCAATTGAATTAATTGTTGGAAAATCCATCTATCTGACCTCCATTTTCCCAGTCTTCACCCGGATGTAGTTGATGAAGACATTAGAAGCCATTGATTTGCAAGCGAAGACCTATTGAAAATACATCGCCCTGTAATCATTTTGATAGATTATAAACGTTTACTAATACCTAAAGTTGGATTACAAAAGGATTTCGAAGTGTTTTGTGAAAGTTTATCGTCGACTTTTTTAATTTAAAAAAATGACGCAGCGTTTAAAAACAATGTTTTTTTCTGAATGACACAGCTTCCATACAAAGCTATTTTGGGTATATATGGACCGATTTAAACGAAAAAAAGACCCAATAGTGATGTTTATGGGGCATATAGGAGTGCCAAGAAAGAAGCTCGTCAAAGGTAATGAATGTTTTATATTTTATTTCTGCGTTTTGGGTAGCGCCGGCTACCGCAAAATCTGTTGTTTACGTGTCGTGCTGGCATTTTGGGGGGTGCATGCTATCAGATAATAGCTTCTCATGCTTTCGCCGAAAAGCATTTTAAAAATCTGACTTGCTGGCTAGGTTCACAACGAGTGTAGCTTTAATTCAATACCCTGCTTGTGAATTTTGATCAAAGATTGAGTTGTAACGAGTACATTTAGCATTTAGCGTAGCGCATTTGCATTTCCAGGGGCATACTTGAGACGTCTGCGTCTCAAGTATGGTCAAGAAGTTAATACAGTGTCCAAAGAAGGGCCAGAAGTATACAGAATGGTGTTGTCTGCGTAGAGGTGGATCAGAGACTCACCAGCAGCAAGAGCGACATCATTGATGTAAACAGAGAAGATAGTCGGTCCATGAATTGAACCCTGTGGCACCCCCATAGAGACTGCCAGAGGTCCGGACAGCAGTCCCTCCGATTTGACACACTGAACTCTATCAGAGAAGTAGTTGGTGAACCAGGCGAGGCAATCATTTGAGAAATCAAGGCTGTCGAGTCTGCCGATGAGGATGTGGTGATTGACAGAGTCGAAGGCCTTGGCCAGATCAATGAATATGGCTGCACAGTAATGTTTCTTATCGATGGCGGTTAAGATATCGTTTAGGACCTTGAACGTGGCTGAGTTGCACCCATGACCAGCTCTGAAACCAGATTGCATAGCAGAGAAGGTATGGTGAGATTCGAAATGGACGGTAATCTGTTTGTTGACTTGGCTTTCAAAGACCTTAGAAAGGCATGGTAGGATAGATATAGGTCTGTAGCAGTTTGGGTCAAGAGTGTCCCCCCCTTTGAAGAGGGGGATGACCGCAGCTGCTTTCCAATCTTTGGGAATCTCAGACGACACGAAAGAGAGGTTGAACAGGCTAATAATAGGGGTGGCAACAATTTCGGCAGATCATTTTAGAAAGAAAGCGTCCAGATTGTCTAGCCCGGCTGATTTGTAGGGGTCCAGATTTTGCAGCTATTTCAGAACATCAGCTGACTGGATTTGGGAGAAGGTGAAATGGGGAAGGCTTGGGCGAGTTGCTGTGGGGGGTGCAGTGCTGTTGACCGGGGTAGGGGTAGCCAGGTGGAAAGCATGGCCAGCCGTAGAAAAATGCTTATTGAAATTCTCAATTATAGTGGATTTATCAGTGGTGACAGTGTTTCCTATCTTCAGTGCAGTGGGCAGCTGGGAGGAGGTGTTCTTATTCTCCATAGACTTTACAGTGTCCCAGAACTTTTTTGAGTTAGTGTTGCAGGAAGCAAATGTCTGCTTGAAAAAGCTAGCCTTGGCCATTCTAACTGCCTGTGTATAAAGGTTTCTAGCTTCCCTGAAAAGCTGCATATCACGGGGGCTGTTCGATGCTAATGCAGAACGCCATAGGATGTTTTTGTGTTGGTTAAGGGCAGTCAGGTCTGGGGAGAACCAAGGGCTATATCTGTTCCTGGTTCTAAATTTCTTGAATGGGGCATACTTATTTGAGATGGTTAGGAAGGCATAAAAATGTAAAAAAAGGCATCCTCTACTGATGGGATGAGATCAATATCCTTCCAGGATACCCAGGCCAGGTCGATTAGAAAGGCCTGCTCGCGGAAGTGTTTCAAGGAGCGTTTGACAGTGATGAGTGGAGGTCGTTTGAACGCTGACCCATTACGGATGCAGGCAATGAGGCAGTGATCGCTGAGATCTTGGTTGAAGACAGCAGAGGTGTATTTAGAGGGCAAGTTGGTTAGGATGATATCTATGAGGGTGCCCGTGTTTACGGCTTTGGGGAGGTACCTGGTAGGTTCATTGATCATTTGTGTGAGATTGAGGGCATCAAGCTTAGATTGTAGGATGGCTGGTGTTCCAGTTTAGGACGCCTAGCAGCACGAGCTCTGAAGATAGATGGGGGGCAATCAGTTCACATATGGTGTCCAGAGCACAGCTGGGGGCAGAGGGTGGTCTATAGCAGGCGGCAACGGTGAGAGAATTGTTTTTAGAGAGGTGGATTTTTAAAAGTAGAAGTTCAAATGTTTTGGGTACAGACCTGGATAGTAGGACAGAACTCTGTAGGCTATCTTTTCAGTAGATTTTAACACCGCCCCCTTTGGCAGTTCTATCTTGTCTGAAAATGTTGTAGTTTGGGATGAAAATGTCAGTATTTTTGGTGGTCTTCCTAAACAAGGATTCAGACACAGCTAGAACATCCGGGTTGGCAGAGTGTGCTAAAGCAGTGAATAAAACAAACTTAGGGAGGAGGCTTCTAATGTTAACATGCATGAAACCAAGGCTATTACGGTTACAGAAGTCATCAAAAGAGAGCGCCTGGGGAATAGGAGTGGAGCTCGGCACTGCAGGGACTGGATTCACCTCTACATCACCAGAGGAACAGAGGAGGAGTAGGATAAGGGTACGGCTAAAAGCAATGAGAATTGGTCGTCTAGAACGTCTGGAACAAAGAGTAAAAGGAGGTTTCTGGGGGCAATAGAATACCTTCAAGGTATAATGTACAGACAAAGGTATGGTAGGATGTGAATACAGTGGAGGTAAACCTAGGTATTGAGTTATGATGAGAGAGATATTGTCTCTAGAAACATCATTGAAACCAGGAGATGTCATCGCATGTGTGGGTGGTGGAACTAAAAGGTTGGATAAGGTATAGTGAGCAGGACTAGAGGCTCTACAGTGAAATAAGCCAATAAACACTAACTAGAACTGCAATGGACAAGGCATATTGACATTAAGGAGAGGCATGCTTAGTCGAGTGATCAAAAGGGTCCAGTGAGTAGTGAGGTTGGTTGGGGTCACGGCGATTCAGACAGCTAGCCGGGCGATCGGTAGCAAGCTAGCATAGGATGGAGGTCTGTTTTTGGCCACCTTGTGCGTTTCCGTCGGTAGGATTAGTGGAGTTCCGTGTGGTAGAGGGGATCAATCCAATTCACAAAAAAAATAAAAAATAGATAGTTATAGAGGCCCAAGAAAAAAAAAAATAATTGTCTGATAGGTCTATTCAGATAGCAGCCGATAAGACAGTTAACGATTAGCGTACGGCAGATGGGCGTTCAGGTATGGTCGCGACGGAGGAGCCAGCTGGATAACTCCCTCGGGCAGATAACGTCGGTAGTCCAGTTGTGAAGGCCCGGTGGGGCTCCGCGTTGGCAGTAAAACGGGTCCGGATAGGTGATTGTAGCCCAGGAGTGACTGATGGAACTCTTCAGCTGGCTAGCTCCGGAATAATTGATGTTTGCTCCGGAATCGACATAAGCCGATAGTCACACGGATAGCAGCTAGCTAGTTTCTATAGGAACAGAGACCAATGACCAATATGTGGTGCTCTTTGTTTCTGCATTTTATTCATGACAAATGTACAGTGTATAAATGTCCAGAGCTTGCGGTAGAAATCCGGGGACATGGAGAGGAAAATAGGTCCGGTATGTTCCGGTCCGAGTCGCGCCGTACAAAACTGCCGATAGATTTTCGAGCTAAAGGATAGCTGATGACCACAAACCGTGGTTAGCTGAATACTAACGATTAGCCAGTAAAGAAGCTAACTAGCTTCTGTCTAGCTTCTGGTTAGCTACAGGCTAGCTTCTGGATTAGCTTCTGGATAGCTTCTGGCTAGCTTCTGTCTAGCTTCTGGCTAGCTTCTGTCTAGCTTCTGGCTAGCTTCTGTCTAGCTTCTGGCTAGCTTCTGGTTAGCTTCTATGGAGGATTACAGATTTTAGGTAAATAATACTTTTTAAAAAAATATATAAATTGGTGAGGCGGGTTGCAGGAGAGTGTTTTGAAGATGAGTTTAAGGAAAAGAAAAATATATATATAAAAAGGTATGAGAAGAAAGTTGTAAATATATATATATATATACGGGACACGACAAGACGAGGACAAAAGATGTCTGACTGCTATGCCATCTTGAAGAAAAGAGTACATATATATATTAATGTATATAATGCATTTCAAATTAAATGTTGTGACCTACATATAGATAACAGACTGACTACTGTCATTGTCATTTTTGTATTGTGCACATTATAAATATAGGTATGAATTCTACATAATAAAGCCTTTTTCAAATGGAAGAATTTGAATGATCTTATCATGCGCTCAAATGTTAGTCAAAAAACGGAAGTAATTCAGTTACAGTATGTCTACCATTGCTCATGATTTGTTTTTGGTGATGTGTTCTATCCATAGGACCAAAGGCTGTCCCCAAGCCCTCTCCACCAGTTTTGTCAGAGCCCTCTCTGAGAGCAGGTCCCAGTTCCACATCCAGTGAGGTGGTTACAAACTACTCTCTATCCTCACTCTTGCAATGGAAGAAAAGAAGAGACCAAGCAAATCACTCGGAAGAGAGATGATTCGCATTGTCACTGCTGATCTACTGAGCAAAGAGACCAGGCCCGGAAGAGGAAAGCTGTGGCACGTTGCAAAAGAGATTGTAGAGAAATATCCCTGCTTGATGCAGTCATTGCGTGCTATGAATATGGAACCAAATACTTTACTTTACTTTTTAATACTTTAATACATATATTAAGTGGCTTTGTCCAAATACTTTTGGTTCCATAAAATGTGGGGACTATGTACAAAAAGTGCTGTGGAGGAGGAATAATGAGCTGTGCTGTTTTTCATGGTTCAGGTTAGGCTCCTTAGTTCCAGTGAAGGGAAATCTTAACGCTATAGCACACAATGACATTCTAGACGATTCTGTGCTTCCAACTTTGTGGCAACAGTTTGGGGAAGGCCCTTTCCTGTTACAGCAATGCCCCAGTGCACAAAGCAAGGTCCATTCAGAAACGGTTTGTCGAGAATGGTGTGGAAGATCTTTACTGGCCTGCACAGAGCCCTGACCTCAACTCCATTGAATACCTTTGGGATGAATTGAAACGCCGACTGCGAGCCAGGCCTAATCGCCCAACATCAGTGCCCAACCTCACTAATGCTCTTGTGGCTGAATGGAAGCAAGTACCCTCAGCAATGTTCCAACATCTAATGGAAAGCCTTCCCAGAAAAGTGGAGGCTGTTATACCAGCAAAGGGGGAACCAACTCTGTATAAATGCCCATGATTTTGGATGAAAATGTTTGACAAGTAGGTGTCCACATACTTTTGGTCATGTAGTGTGTTTTCCATATATAAGAAAACATATATGCTTGTATATACAGGCACATGCACTATTTTAGCAACATTTCTGTATAAAAAGTGAAAAATTTACTGGCAAAAAATTACCGGTACAATATCTATTATTTTACAGCCAGTTCCTTCAAATAAATTACAGAAAATACTGTATAAACACAGTGACTGTCCGTTAACATACGGAGCTGATACTGTATGAAAAACAAAGCTGTGTAAACGATTCCAATACACAACCTATCAGATATGTAATTCAGATTGAATCATCATTTCATGTTATTTAACTGCCTTTGGTTTATCACATCTCCAAAACTTCCTCCATACAATAACTTTCCAATAGCCCCTGAGTTTAGACATGTATTAATCTTAGCTTATGGGCTAGAGAGGCCACTGGGGTGACCATCCACCAAAGAAGACATTTCAGCTCAACCATAACAGCTAAAGAGATTTCATCATACCCTTATTGTCCCCTCAAGATATGAATGCTACATTTACATTAATTGCCTTGATTATTGGACACCCTTATCCAGGACCACTGTACACACGCTGAGGCTGCGTTTAGACAGGCAAACTAATTCAGATCTTTTTTTTCACTAATTGGTCTTTTGACCAATCAGATCAGCACTGAAAAATACCTGATGTGAAAAGATTTGATATGATTGGTCAAAATACCAATTAGTGGAAAAAATATCCGAATTGTGCTGCCTGTCTAAACACAGCCGTAGTGTTGTATCCTCCATCTCACATGGTCTTTGCCACAACTTAAAATTTCCCTTCACCAGTTCTTGCATAAGTAAGATACTAATAATTGTATTGCATCTAGTTTTAAATCATTTAACTTTTGGCTTAATTCAACATAAAAAGTGGGCGCCCTACTATTGTACATGCAAGGGATATATTCACACTACAGGTACCATGTCAATACATTTTCAGACCATAGTGGCTGTGGATAAGCATTGCCAGGGTAGTTATATGTGTATGGAACTTTTATTGGAATCACATCTTGAAGGAAATTCAATAACATGTTGTGAGAGAGCATACAACATATTGTTTTTATATATTTTTTAAATGCTACCTAACATTCGAGGTAATTTAGATGAGGTTTTGTTATTAATATAGCACACTGCCATAACACGGTAGTGACTACAACGGCAATGTGAATGGATTGAAATGAATTAGAACGACTGTTCTGATCTGGCCTTTACAGTACAGTATATCCCACCTTTTATGTCTGTAGTGAATAGACTGCAGAATGGAGGGGAGGGCGAGTGCAGACAAACAGCCTGTCCCCTATTTATGTGAATTCATTTCTTTGCATATCCACTTTGATCCGCTTTTGATATCCACAAAATACAGTCAAATACAGTTTATGACGATGATGTTTATGAAAGAATATGGTTATCAGATGTTATCATTCTAATTGTTAACCTTTCAGCACGCAAATATTGATTTGGTGAAAAGGTTGCTTTAAAATCTTAGTGTTCTAAATCTGAAGTCATTCAATATTGATTTCAACATCCATTTTTTTTCTAAACAATTGCTGTGTATCACTTCAGCACATAGTTCTGTCATGCCTTGTACAATATCACTGACTGGTTCTGTCCCTTGGCTAGCTTTTTATCTGACCTGCTATTCATTACATAGACACCAACCCTCTCACATGCCACAAAAACATGATCTCAGATAAACTGTCAGTCTTAGTAAAGGGAAGGATGATAGGAAGGAGGAGGCGGTAGAGAGGACGGGGTTATGGCTTCCCCATCCCATCAGTGCAAGCCCTGCCATCACACAGTCTGTTTTGCTGAGCTGGCAGGCGGGAGGGGAAGCTCTGGGGACCTCTGAGCATGCTGCTTATCAGAGAGACACACATGGACCACAGATTCAATGACGCAATGAAAACCATGCCCTCTCTGATCACCCCTGGTACCGTCTCAAATGGCACCCTATTCCCTATTTATTGCACCACTTTTGAACAGGACCCAGTAGGGGAATAGGGTACAATTTGGGACGCAGACTCGTCCCACATATCTCTACCACCTCCCCCCTTCATCAGTTGTTTTACATAACAATGAACTGTGCAGCATCATAAAGTGACTCAGATAATCAGACTGAAAGGGCTACTATAGTGAGCCCTACTTACTGTAATACCCCCTATGACCAAGTCTTTATTGAGACAGCCATTTGACTCTGTTCTGCCAGCACCATTGAGAGGGCTGGCCTTGTCTCTCACATAGGAGACTGAAGACAGTGCAGACTAATGTACAGTAATGTGTCTGTCTTAATGGCTTGCCACAACACATACATGTCTTAACAAACATTTCCTAATTTGCTGTTAGTGATTTGTTGTCCATGTGCCCAAACTTGTTAAATCCCTTTTCCCTGATATATGAACCTGAACAGTAGAGGTTCATGTCAGGGTCAAAGGACACAACGGACTCCTTCCTCGGCTCATTATAAAGCTAGTTTAATGGATGATAGAGTTTGACAGGAATCTGATTAACCAAAAGTAAAAATATGGAAAAGTACAATTATGAAGATGTACAGTAGGTGTGTGTACTGAATGTATAGCAGTGAACTGTTAGCACAGCTGTGTCCAATTAAAAATGTAACAACTCTCAGTCCTTCTCTGTGTGTTCATGCATGCATATGCTCAGGAAAGATAACACATTTTTTGGGTGAAAATATGGCAATTAAATCGCAGTAGGGCTCGCTTTTCCCAGCGCCACATGTGTTCTGGGATTCGCAGTCTCGAAGCAAAAATGCTGTAAGCACATTGCATGCTTGTTTTTGTGTACCACAAAGCTGAATACATTATGTGGCTGGAATAAGAGTACAACATTGAATCACAGGAAGGCCACAATGGTGTAGACCAGGGTATTGGTTATTTGGGAAAATCCTGATCTTGTCTGATCTTTGGCTGAAGACCAGATGCAGACTAGGTGCCAAAAAATAACAAACAGCAAACCCAATGTGCAGTAAGTCAGCAGGTTTATCACTTCCTACAGATGTGGGGTGGTGGGGTGTGGGTTGAAAAATGTCACCAACAATCGTCTTGTCAAAGTGACTCTGGATCAGGAAGATATATTTGTTGAAATGACAGACCACAGATAAGGTCACTTCCCATTTTCCTGAGGAACTCTCTCTCAGATAAAGATCTTGCCTATTTTAATCCTTTTCCTTGGAGCAGTTCAACCTTCACATACATACACTACCGATTAGCTACAGGGAGTGTAAAGACTCACTTTATAGCCTGGTTCAAGTTCCTATTCTTTGATCTAAGATCACTAGGTTTGGTGGGGTGTTTATCTTTCCTCCTTCCCATTTTAGCAAATATCCTTGCCCTGTCAACAGACCCTTTCAAAGAGCATTTATCACAGTGAAAGATTCAGAGCTATTTAATGCAGATAAACATGAAATGAAATGTGCCACTGGGGTAGCTACATAGGCTACCTGATGTGAATTGGATATGAGAAAAAGACTGGATTGTGCTTTCAGACTTTCTCTTGCAATGGCCTCTTTAGAAAAGGAGAACAGATATTATGAGAAAATAAATGTATGTCATCAATTTGCATTTATAGCGCCATAGCTGCTCGCTAGCCACTACAAGATTGGATGCAAATGAGCCGTTACTTTTATCAATGATCTTTATTGATCATCACATCCTCATCTCATGTATGTAAAAAAAGGATACAAGAATACATTAGGAAATCTTAGATAACTGGAATTCTCATCTCAACATTAATGGCTTTTGAGGAAGCAGAAGAGGAGAATATCTCTCTCTCTCTCTCTCTCTCTCTCTCTCTCTCTCTCTCTCTCTTCAAGATGGTTGTGATGGTTACAACTCATCTTTTGATGATGTTATATGGTTGGCATTTAAACAAATTAGACTTTTTAGGGAGCACTTGTCATGGTTTACCTGCACAGGGTCATAATTTAAGTACACTCAATTCACTCTCGTCTTTTGGAACAACAATACATTCCTGAGGTTGGACGTAATGCCCATTACTGTCCACCATGAAGAGGTGCCGTGTAATAAAGAATGGGATTAAACCTCCTCTGTTTTCATTAGAACTCATAAAGGTGTGCCACAATTCAATCATTTCCCAATGAGATCGCGTTGCCAGCTTCTTGAGATTCATTACAACCGTATCCCCGTAATTAACATCTGAATCGTAAAACAACAAATAAGTTGCCTGAATCTACACACAGATGATTTCATTTAGGGAAAAAAGGCTCAAGGCAAGGTCCTATTGAACAAAATAACATACACTGTAGAACTGTTGTACTCGCACCTCATATCAAAACGTTGTGTTCCATTAAATCCTTTTGAGAGAATTGTTTTAAATATCCTTAATTATATAACACTAACTACTAGGATCCCTTACAGTTTGTGTATAACAGGCTCATATTGGTGTGGGGGAGGATATTATTGCAACATGATGTTTATCCAAAAGAATGCATATTATTTATATGCCCATCTAACTAGGACTGGTAGCTCTGTGAGGATTATGCTCTTTCTCCATTCAACACCATACAACATCACACCATACAACATCACCTACTGGGGTAGTCATAGTCATCCCCACAGAATGATGCTGCCACCACCATGCTTCATCTTAGGGATGGTGCCAGGTTTTCTCCAGACGTGACGCTTGGCATTTAGAGTCCTTTTAGCAAACTCCAAGCGGGCTGTCGTTTGCCTTTTACTGAGGAATGGCTTCCTTCTGATCACTCTACCATAAAGGCCTGATTGGTGGAGCGCCGCAAAGATGGTTGTCTTTCTGGAAGGTTCTCCTATCTCCACAGAGGAACTCTGTAGCTCTGTCAGAGTGACCATCAGGTTTTTGGTCCCCTCCCTGACCAAGGCACTTTTCCCCGATTGCTCAGTTTGGCTGGACGTCCAGCTTGAGAAAGAGTCTTGGTGGTTCCAAACTTCTTCTATTTAAAAATGATGGAGGCCATTGTGTTCTTGGGGACCTTCAATGCTGCAGACATGTTTTGGTGCCCTTCCCCAGATCTGTGCCTCGACACAATTCTGTCTCTGCGCTCTACGGACAATTCCTTTGACCTCATGGCTTGTTTTTTGCTCTGACATGCACTGTCAACTGTGGGACCACATTTAGACAGGTGTGTGCCTTTCCAAATCATGTCCAGTCAATTAAATGTACCACAGGCGGACTCCAATCAAGTTGTAGAAGCATTTCAAGGATAATCAATGGAAACAGGATGCACCTGAGCTCAATTTTGAGTCTCGTAGCAAAGGCTCTGAATACATATGTAAATAAGGTATTTCTGTTTTCTATTTTTAATACATTTGCCAAAAAATCTAATAAATGTTTTTGCTTTGTCATTATTTGTCAGTATTGTGTGTAGATTGAGAATTTGTATTTTATTGAATCTATTTTAGAAGAAAACTGTAACGTAACATAACAAAATGTTGAAAAAGGCAAGGGGTCTAAATAATTTCCAAATGCACTGTATGTGTAACTGATAGATGCACACACACACACACACACACACACACACACACACACACACTACATGTTAATGTATTTTGTCTGTAATGCCTTTTTTGTTATGTGTCTGACCCCAGTAAGACTAGTTGTCGCCAGTGGAGTCAGCTAATGGGGATCTTAATCATTTATTTTTTTAAACAATTCTTTAGCAACAGTAAACGAAAACAAGCACTTCTTATTGGACAAAGTCATGCAAGCCCCTTCCTGTTTCACCTGTTTGCTTCCATTTGGTTCCTAGTGAATGTTACCCAGCTAGATACTAGTCCAGACCTGCAGGCCACAATATGTCAGACTGAAAACAGTGTCAGAGAATTCCTGACATGTTCGCTTTGTTACAAATTATTAGCCATTATTAGCCATTATTAGCTTATTTTGTATTATAAACTGGGTGGTTTGAGCCCTGAATGCTGATTGGCTGACAGCTGTGGTATATCAGACCATGTACGACGGGTATGACAAAACATTTCATTTTACTGCTCTAATTACATTGGTAACCAAGTTACTCTTGCCTTGCCTATATTTTGCAATAACAAATTAATAAAAATTTCCTGAAAATATGCCGTAGTTAAATAGAAACTAAACATTTACGCGTTGTTCCAATGAAGCACAGTTCAATATTACATTTTCAATACTAATTTGTAATACATTATTTCAAATTGACACCTTGTAATGATTTATCAACATTACATTATATGTTCAATATGCACGCACAAATTGCTAAGGGTTAAAAATGTAATGGATTATACTGTCTTCAAGGATCAATAATGGACTATGTGCATGATTATTATGTTGTGTATGTTACACTGTGGTTATTATGTGTCTAATCCTGAATGCTGATTGGTTAAAATCGCATTCCAGCCGGTGTCTATTTCACAAGTTACTACCGGCTAAATCTATGACGTTAAAATGCCTATTTACTCTGTTCCATCTGACTGTGCAATCCACTGTCTCATCAGCCCAGCCAGGCAATTTATAAACTTGATCTCCACTATAAAAAGCATTTAGTTTTCAACAGTGGAGATATCTATAAACCTTGCTGTCAGTCTCTCCGACATTTACACAATTGTTGATCTCCAGCTGTCTCATAGTAATGAACGTGTCGGAACGAGACAGACAGGCAGGCAGCATTTCTCAGCCTGTCGAAATCATGAATCAGCTTGTATGTTACACTGTGATTATTATGTTGTGTATGACACACTGATTATTATGTGCTGTATGTTACACTGTGATTATTATGTGCTGTATGTTATTCTGTGATTATTATGTGCTGTATGTTACACTCTGAATATTATGCACTGCATGTTACACTGTGATTATTATCATGTTATCATTATTATCTTGCAGCTAGCTAGCTGCTATCCGACTGACTGTTGGCTTACGTCGGTCCCGGAGCAAACATCAATTATTCCGGAGCTAGCCAGCTGAAGAGTTCCATCAGCCACTCCTATCTGGACCTGTTTTACTGCCGATACGGAGCCCCACTGGGCCTTCACGCCCGGACTACCGATGTTATCTGCCCAAGTGAGTATTCCAGCTGGCCCCTCCGTCCCGACGTTACCTGAACGCCCATCTGCAGCCCGCTAATCATTAGCTGTCTTATCGGCTGCTATCTGAATAGGTCATTCGGACAATTTTCTTGGATCACTATAACTATATCTATTTTGCCAATTGGATTGATCCCCTCTACCACACGGAACCCCACTAATCTACCGACGGAAACGCACGAGGTGGCTAAAAACAGACCTCCATCCTCTGCCAGCTTGCTACCCATGGCCAGGCTAGCTGTCTGAATCGGCGTGAACCCAACCAACCTCACTACTCACTGGACCCTTATGATCACTCGGTTAAGCATGGCTCTCCTTAATGTTAACATCCATTGTTCCATTGTTCTGGTTAGTGTTTACTGGCTTATTTCACTGTAGAGCCTTTAGCCCTGCTCATTATAACTTACTTATCCGACCTTTCAGTTCCACCACCCACACATGCGATGACATCACCTGGTTTCAATGATGTTTCTAGAGACAATATCTCTCTCATCATCACTCAATGCCTAGGTTTACCTCCACTGTATTCACATCCTACCATTTCTTTGTCTGTACATTATACATTGAAGCTATTTTGTCGCCCCCAGAAACCTGCTCCTTTTACTCTCTGTTCCAAACAATTTTAGCCGTACCCTTATCCTACTCCTCCTCTGTTCCTCTGGTGATGTAGAGGTGAATCCAGGCCCTGCAGTGCCTAGCTCCCCTCCTATTCCCCAGGCTCTCTCTTTTGATGCCTTCTGTAACCGTAATAGCCTTGGTTTCATGCATGTTAACATTAGAAGCCTCCTCCCTAAGTTTGTTTTATTCACTGCTTTAGCACAATCTGCCAACCCGGATGTCCTAGCCGTGTCTGAATCCTGGCTTAGGAAGACCACCAAAACTCTGAAATCTCCATCCCTAACATTTTCAGACAAGATAGAATGACCAAAGGGGGCGGTGTTGCAATCTGCTGCAAAGATAGCCTGCAGAGTTCTGTCCTATTATCCAGGTCTGTACCCAAACAATTTGAACTTCTACTTTTAAAAATCCACCTCTCTAAAAAAAAGTCTCTCTCCGTTGCTGCATGCTAGACCACCCTCTGACCCCAGCTGTGCTCTGGACACCATATGTGAACTGATTGCCCCCCATCTATCTTCAGAGCTCGTGCTGCTAGGTGACCTAAACTGGAGCATGCTTAACACCCCAGCCATCCTACAATCTAAGCTTGATGCCCTCAATCTCACACAAATGATCAATGAACCTACCAGGTACCTCCCCAAAGCCGTAAACACGGGCACCCTCATAGATATCATCCTCACCAACTTGCCCTCTAAATACACCTCTGCTGTTTTCAACCAAGATCTCAGCGATCACTGCCTCATTGCCTGCATCCGTAATGGGTCAGCGGTCAAACGACCTCCACTCATCACTGACAAACGCTCCCTTAAACACTTCAGCGAACAGGCCTTTCTAATCGACCTGGCCCGGGTATCCTGGAAGGATATTGACCTCATCCCGTCAGTAGAGGATGCCTGGTTATTTTTTTTAAATACCTTCCTCACCATCTTAAATAAGCATGCCCCATTCAGAAATTTAGAACCAGGACCAGATATAGCCCTTGGTTCTCTCCAGACCTGACTGCCCTTAACCAACACAAAAACATCCTATGGCGTTCTGCATTAGCATTGAACAGCCCCCGCGATATGCAACTTTTCAGGGAAGTTAGAAACCAATATACACAGGCAGTTAGAGAAGCCAAGGCTAGCTTTTTCAAGCAGAAATTTGCTTCCTGTAACACAAACTCCAAAAAGTTCTGGGACAATGTAAAGTCCATGGAGAATAAGAACACCTCCTCCCAGCTGCCCACTGCACTGAGGATAGGAAACGCTGTCACCACCGATAAATCCACTATAATTGAGAATTTCAATAAGCATAAAGCTCCGCCTTATCTCAGCTCGCTGGTCACCAAAGCAGCACCCACCTGTAGCACGCGCTCCAGCAGGTATTTCTCTCGGGTCACCCCCAAAACCAATTCCTCTTTTGGCCGCCTCTCCTTCCAGTTCTCCGCTGCCAATGACTGGAACAAACTACAAAGATCTCTGAAACTGGAAACACTTATCTCCCTCACTAGCTTTAAGCACCAGCTGTCAGAGCAGCTCACAGATCACTGCACCTGTACATAGCCCATCTATAATTTAGCCCAAACAACTACCTCTTCCCCTACTGTATTTATTTATTTTGCTCCTTTGCACCCCATTATTTATATTTCTACTTTGCACATTCTTCCACTGCAAATCTACCATTCCAGTGTTTTACTAGCTATATTGTATTTACTTCGCCACCATGGCCTTTTTTTGCCTTTACCTCCCTTATCTCACCTCATTTGCTCACATTGTATATAGACTTATTTTTCTACTGTATTTTTGACTGTATGTTTGTTTTACTCCATGTGTAACTCTGTGTTGTTGTATGTGTCGAACTGCTCTGCTTTATCTTGGCCAGGTCGCAGTTGTAAATTAAAACTTGTTCTCAACTTGCCTACTTGGTGAAATAAATAAAACATGTGTATGTTACACTGTGATTATTATGTGCTGTATGTTACACTGTCGTTATTATGTCCTGTATGTTACACTGTGATTATTATGCGCTGTATGTTACACTGTGATTATTATGTGCTGTATGTTACACTGTCGTTATTATGTCCTGTATGTTACACTGTGATTATTATGCGCTGTATGTTACACTGTGATTATTATGTCCTGTATGTTACACTGTGATTATTATGCACTGTATGTTACACTGTGATTATTATGTCCTGTATGTTACACTGTGATTATAATGTGCTGTATGTTACACTGTCGTTATTATGTCCTGTATGTCACACTGTGATTATTATGCGCTGTATGTTACACTGTGATTATTATGTGCTGTATGTTACACTGTGATTATTATGTGCTGTATGTTACACTGTGATTATTATGTGCTGTATGTTACACTGTCGTTATTATGTCCTGTATGTCACACTGTGATTATTATGTGCTGTATGTTACACTGTGATTATTATGTGCTGTATGTTACACTGTGATTATTATGTGCTGTATGTTACACTATGTTCAGGCTCTTCAAACGTGTTTCTGTATCTCCTCAGCTTTCACAATGCATATTAGGCTGCTGAATATCTTTCCATTGAAATGTTTGCCGCTCGATTCAAATTTGTGATGTTTTCCTCCCCACCGAAATCCCTGTTACGTATTCATCATATGGAGGCAGGGACTTTGTTTCCCTAGCATTCTATTACGCCTTTGGAGACGTGTTCAATAACACCTTCTCAGATCTAAATTGCCTATGCCATTGCTTGTGGGGCTTGGGGAAAGGAAATTATTTACCTATTTTCATACAGTTGCAACAATAGTGTTGTGATCAAATAAACCAGAAATATTCCCCAAAAAATTGCTGGTTACACTATAATATGTATACCCACCTTACATATTTCATTTTAATTGAACAATTAATATTAGTCTATGAGCTTATCAGAAGAATAGCCCAATATTAAAATAAAGCAAGGACTGTCATGGATCTGTTCCATAGCATCCCAGCGCCTCAGAGTAGGATTGCCGATCTAGGATCAGGTCCCCCTTGTTCATGTAATCATATTCATTGTGATCTGAAGGGGCTAAACTGATCCTAAATCAACACTCCTACTCTGAGACATTTGATACATATGGCCCCAGGATTCAACTTTTGAGACACCCTAGACAGTATGTGATGTGCTGTAAGAGTTTGAGGAAATGTTAAATTATTGTATGGTTCAAACTGACACATTTCCAACATGGTATATGCTAATGCACACATGGGACTTTGGACCGGTGTTGTGTGTTCCATATTTGCTCTCTCTCTCGCTCTCCCCCATAATCACTTGGGCATGTCTGTTTACAGCTAATACACAGTTTGACCTGAGGCTAGCCTCGGCACACACCAGTCAAGGCTGGAAAATTTGTCTGCCGTGACTGTGTCTACATCTGCCACACCGAAGCACAAAGTTAGGCTGCCTTTCATGTAAAACAGAAACATCAGACAATCTGTAACAAAGTTGTAATCAAACTGGAATACATGAAGATCAACGTTTAATCAGAACGTTAACCTCACAGGCTTCACACAACTGATTCATTCTCAACCACCATAACATGCAATGTGCCACCACAACATGGCAAGAGCATGATGAATTGACTAGGATTGCAGTTCCTGGGAGCTTTAAATAAATTCCCTGGTTTTACATATATCTGGGTTGGAAGATTTCCAGAATCAGGAGGGAATAGGCAGGAATTCTGGAATCCTTTACAGGATTTCTGGAAGAAATCAGATGGAACTTATCGAACGTTCCCAGGATTTTGCAACCCTATAATTTACCATTGTTGTGAACTTTGGTATCAGGTTGTCCAAGAGATGAAGGGCTGTGGGGTATGTGGTGATGGCCAACCAATGTTGCTTTAAAGTGTATTGTATCATGGGATTATTTAAACTGTATTATGGAAATACTGAAGGGATTATTCCAGGAATATTATAATTGTTTTTGCTCTGAACAGAGGCTTACAAACAAATGTTGCCTTGATTGAGGATCCAGTGCTGTGACGGTAGGCTACGGAAACTCTAAAATGATTGATGCAGCATTGTCTTAATGCATTAGTGTTGACATGCAGATCTGTACTTCAGAATCAATCAACGTAAGCAACTAATTAACCCCTGGGGACAACCCACTCCCTTATATGCAGTTAATGCTGCCTGCTCAATAATATAACAACTACATTGGAGCACAATGTATTTGGAAGCTCCTACATTATACAGTAGTATGTGACTGCGGCTATTTCTTACACCTAATTTTATTTTTTACCTCAGTGGCAGTCTGTCATTTGTCAAACAACTCAAGAGTGCTGTCGTCTGCACGAAACATCATGCAACTCATATTTCTTAGAAAAGACATTGCCATGAGGTGATGTTAGGTATAGAAACAGACATTCAAAGTTTCACTTCAACTCATGTTCTGAGACTTCAATTCTTCAAACATTCCACCTTCATTGCAGGGATGGGGGCTATGCTGTGATCAAACAAAGTCCTGTCAGATAACAACAGGTTTCCTTTTCCTCCTCCACTTCGGGGAACAAAGTATAACAAAGTATTCACAAAGTCCACTTCAAGAGTATTTGAAGGCCCTGACACTGGTGAAGATGCAAAGTCATCTCAAAGTCGAACACCCACCACTGCCTGACCAGAATCCTGGACAGCACTCTGAGGAAAAGGTAATCTGTAGTCCAATCAACCAGCGACAGAAAACCCCTTCTTATCACAAACAGTGGTGGGTCTATATAATGAACCACAGTACCTTGTTCGAAGCACCAATTGCAGTATCTGTCCACAAACAGCTTGGTGGATCGATATGGCACCGGCGTCAGGCCAGGTGAAGGAGTGGGTCAGATTCCTCTCTGCATAACCACAGAATCGTCAGGCCAATCAAATAGACAATATGCCATGAGTGGAAGGTCAATAGGTTTTTCTACTTATTGCGAACGTAGCACATACTAATGAGTGTCAATCAGAAGACTCTTCAGAAAGACCATTATCAAGACTATTATCAATTGCAAGTGTTTCCCATAATATAAAATCCATGTTTGTTTTCCGAGTGGACAAAAATGTACTGGAAATCAATTCAAATCCACAGGAGTCTACAAAGGATCAATGATCAACACCATACCACACCATACTTAACCTTTTATACAGTATCTTCTGACAGAAGCAGTAAAATAGAGAATAAAATGCACGGAAGTGGATTGTCTTGATCCATCTCAGGGTCTCTACTTTCCAATTGATGTCAGTTCCTAATTTCATCTCAATGGTTATTCTTTCATCAGAGTAATTTATTGCATGCTCTCTTTCAGAGACTGTTCATTAGACTCTGGAGTAACTAGGCTACACCGGCCCAGTAGGTTGAGCCATAGTATCTCCAACATGGGTCAAAAGGGCTGACTGGGCAAGAGCATTTAGTGGTCGATGACAGTGACACACTAAGTGCTTTTAATTATTCACTAGTGGAGCAAGAGATACTGAGGCTAGAGCAATGGCTTTCACAATGTGGAACAGGGTTCTCATTGTGGGATAGATGCACATAAAAGCACTCTTCAAGTTACAGTCTAACACTTTTATACGAATCCAAGCTGACAGGTTTCTCGAGGGCTTGATGTGGGGGAATGGTTGTGGTTTACCGCCTTAGGTTTACCCAGGCCAAATCAAAACCCAGGCCACATTTAAGTGCAGTCCGTAAGTGTCTGTGAACTGTACTGCACCCGTGTACTGGAACAACACATAAAACAAAAAGTCTGAGTTCTTTGAAGTTCTTCAGTTTAGCTCAGTTGGTAGAGCATGGTGTTTGCTATACCAGGATAGTGGGTTCAAATCCTGAGATGAAGAACAAAATGGATTCCCGCATGACTAAAAGCTTCTGCCAAAACAGCATACATTATTTATTGTATTATGTATTATTTTATGTGTCCCAAGTGAGTTTTCCTGAAAGTACTGGCCCATAAAACAAGTTACGTTAGTTACAGCTGTCAGCATGTTTGGAAGAGGAATCATCGGATTTCCTGATTTAATTAGAAAAAATAAAGACATTAATCCACTAGCCTCCCTACTAGTGGATACGTGTCGATTACTGAACAACATAGCTTAGTTTCTCTGCCAATGACACAGAACATTGAGCTTTTGTCCATGTCTATTCTGGAGCACAGCCTCTCTCATCCCCATAGAGTTGGGGCGCTGTGACTAGGCTGCAGACGCTGACACAGATGCACAGCTGTGCACCTGTCACACCTGGGCTTTGGAGTGCCAAGAGAGCAGCTGACTCCGTCTGCTTTAGGAGGAGCAAGGGGGGAGAATAACAGACTGCACCTGACACTGCCTCAGCACTGTGAAACCACAGGAGGAGCTGATGAAAGATAGCACAACATATCTCCACTGAATGATGCTGACACAGAGAAGCCAATCACGCAAATTTCAGTCTAAGGTTTTGGTGTTGGCTCTCAAATCCTGGTCTGTGGGACAACTGTAAGAGGAAATGTGCTAAATTACTGTACATTGGAAAAGTATTCAGACTAGGGCTGTATCGGTGACCATATTACCGCCACACCGGCGGTCACGAGTCATGATGGCAGTCAAATTCCATGTGACCGTTTAGTCACAGTAATTAGGCTTCTCCAAGCTCTGATGCTGCTGATGGTCATTAGTAGCCTACCAAACTTGCTAACTGCCTGGTACTCCGCACTCTATTGTCCCTCTAATCACTCTGACATCAATGCAGATGTAATCGAAAATCTATATTTATTTCTCAACCTTCCTAATATTGAGCATAATGCTTCTCTTTAAAACAGGAGTGTAGCCTACCTGGCTGGCATGAAAATGAACCACGATAAAAGCGTCCTCCATTCGCTATTTAAGTGGACAGATGACGTGTATTTTTTTCCCACTTCCCCTGTTTTGAGACAGGTGCATGATAATGGTCCATTCTAAATCAAAACAAATATCACACATATATTATTTAGTATACTGTATGTAAAGACAAGATTAAATCAAGAATAGCGTGATATGTGACAATATTAGCCTATCTTTCTGAATGATATATTATCACTTGTGAATGATGCCAAGCTTAAGGAAAACAGTGCATGCTTTAAAAATAACGTTTTTTAATCATAGTTGCACACCTCATGTAGCATAGCCCATAGGCCTATATGTTTTCATAATGTTTGTATCACAACTAAAGTGGCCAAATAACGTCTTAAAATGACAGGCACATTAATCCGCTTTACAATGGGTGTAGAGCCTAACTCTCATACATACTCAGCGCTTCAGTTTCAAGTTTGGGGAAGATCATTTTCACCATAAAAATGCACCTTTTTATATAAGCCTTACATGCATAATTGCCTTTGTGGTCACTTTTGAGAATAGTGTTTTCCTGCTAATGGGACATCCGCGCTTATAGTCTACGGCTATGTGCGAATTGCTGTGCTTATAATGTGAAGAAATAGCCTAATAGTTCATCAACATTTTAAGCTAAACATTCTCATCTGTTGCGTCAGGCTCATTGCTTAAAACAGTTTTTTTATGCTATTGGTTCTATTAATTTGGGATCTATTGCATCCCACAACTGTCCCGGACTATGTTTGGAATATTTATTACTCACACAGAATAGAAAAGGTCAAGTTTTGCACTATGGGGGATAGTAGATTGACATAGGCTAGTGCTTTTGATGTTCGTTAGGCCTAATCATCTTGTTAGCTGACGAAAAGTAAATGTAGACTGTTCTTCCAATATCTTCAATATTCGGCTTGGAATTGGATAAGGACACGCGCAGTTGCTTCCCCGATGTGTCTGTCTTCACTTGTAGCCTGAGATAAATACCTGATCACGTGATGGAGAGCCACGTGAATGAGAGGTGCTTCAACAGGCAGCTGGGACAAGGGAATTATAATTATTATATTCAGCCCAAGGGCATAACGGCTACTGGCCGCAAAAGGCATTACTTTTTTTAGGGGGATTATGGCCACACGAAGGGAATGCAGCCGGGAAATTCGAGGCATTATCAAGTGCTTGTCCAATTGTGAATGAGAGACTGATGAAGTGTGTACAGCCTGAGCAAAAAACAAAGCAGAGGTCAAGCCTTTGATGCATCTTTTAAAAAATGTAATTAGAGTGGCATCATGCAGCTTTAGAATGTATTAAGAATCTAAACATATAGCCCAATGTTTGTATCACAACTAATGTTACATACTGTAAATAACTATAACTCTAAATTAAGCATATTGGAGTACCTGTTTCTTTGTTAACCACTCAAACACAAAGACCAGGGAAGTTTTCCAGAACTACTTCCATATTTTTTTTTACAGTGACTGGTTTACCTTCCGACGAGTCCCATGACACTTGTGGGGGTTGTAAACCAAAACGAAGACCACCATCGTGTTCGTTCGAGTCTCATCTTTCCATAGAGCTGTCATATTAGTTTATATCCCATGGTTCGGACGCTACATACGTTTTCATGAGAAGACCGATTTTCGGGATGTCTCCTGGTCTGACATTCAGCGCTGTAGCTTTGCCATGTTCTACTGCAGATGCGGAAGGCCGAGATAGGCATATGCAGTGGATTGAGATGCAGCCCATGCTCTCAATGGTGCAGCTGTAAAACCTTTTGAGGATCTGTGCCCTCTTTACGACTATCTTGGTGTGCTTGGACCATGCTAGTTTGTTGGGGATGTGAACTCCAAGGAACTTGAAGCTCTCAACCTGCTCCACTACAGCCCCGTCGATGAGAATGGGGGAGTGCTCGGTCATCCCTTTCCGGTAGTCCATGATCATCTCCTTTGTCTTGATCACGTTGAGGGAGAGGTTGTTGTCCTTGCACTACACGGTCAGGTTTCTGACCTCCTCCCTATAGGCTGTCTCATCGTTGTTGGTGATCAGGCCTACCACTGTTTGGTCAGCAGCAAACTTAATGATGGTGCTGGAGTCGTGCCTGGCCATATTAAGGCTTGCGATAACAAAGGGGTAGAATACTTATTGACTCAAGAAATTCACACTTTTCATTTTTTATTAATTTGTAAACGTTTTGAAAACATAATTCCACTTTGACATTATGGGGTATTGTGGGTAGGCCAGTGACCAAACATCTCAATTGAAGTCATTTAAAATTCAGGCTTTAACAAAAATGTAGAAAAAGTCAAGGGGAGTGAATACTTTCTGAAGGCACTGTATCATGGTATGTTAAAACAATTCCATATGTTAGCTTGGTAGAAATATCCCCAGGTATCAAAAGAAAAATTGATTTCAAAAAGAGCAGATCAGCACAACAAAGTGGGGAAAGCCAATTAACATGATAAATGGTGAGCATCAGCTGTGCACAATGGGCCAAACATTTAAGGCGACATTTTGTTTTCATAAATCAAGAATAGAAGCATAATGAGCATCCAGGTACAAAGCCACCATCTTGAGCCTCTGGTGAATCAGTCTCGGTGTGATTAATTGAGTTGGTCTCTGTGCTTGTTCCTGACTCTGAAGAGGTTCTCTGAAGTAATGACAGCCTATCCATTAAAACTAAGTTTTATAAGGCAATAATTTCCTCAAAGAGGCATCTGCTTTGGTGTCACAGAATGCCAGCAATAATGAGTCTGGTTCATTTAGAACTTATGTCATTAAGCAGATGCATGGCAGAGAAATAGGACATTTACATTTAACATTTTTACAGATTAGTCATTTAGCAGACACTCTTACCCAGAGCTACATACTCATACTTTAGTGCATTCATCTTAAATAGCTAGGTTAGACAACAACATTTCACAATCATAGCAAATACATTTTCCCTCAACAAAGTTGTTATCAGCAATGTCCGTGTTAGTAGGAAAAGAGGGGGGGGGGGGGGTTCAGATGTTTTGGGAAGATCTGCAGGGACTCCGCTGTCCTGACATTATGGGGAAGCTTGTTCCACCACTGGGGTGCCAGGACAGAGGAGAGCTTTGAAGAGCTTTGACTAGGCTGAGCGGGAGGGTTGGGAGGGCCAAGAGACCAGATGTGGCAGAATGGAGTGCTTGGTTTGGGGTGTAGGCTTTGACCATAGCCTGAAGGTAGGGAGGGGCAGTAGAGAGAGGTAGCTCCCCTTATCAGCTTACTGTTGGATTTAGCCTTTGTTGAAGGAATTTGTCTACTCAAAAAAAACAGAGTAGTTACTTGGTATGGTGACAGAGATTGTAAAGTAGCCAATATAAATTAAGATTTCCACGAAGACCACACAGACATAAAAAAACAATGATCTGTAAATGTTTTCAACAGTATGGCTTAGTAAATTAAGGTGGAAGTTGTAGTTGTTGAGAAATGAGTACCGCCTTCCCCTTTGTGCCAGTTTCGGAAAGAAAAACAAACATGGAAAGGATCAGCCTGGCTTGAGTGATCACTGAAACAGTCACAGGGAGTCACATGGAGCAGAGAAACCAGGCAGGATGGAGGATGAGCATCGCTGTGTCGTGACATTGAGGTGTCGTAACGTGGGAGAGGCGCAGAAGTGGCCCTGGCTATCAGCCATCGTTTAATCAGCGTACCAGTGCATCCGCTCCCAGGGTTTTAAATGCATCATAATGAGGGGAGGAGTACGCTTCCACTCCATGCCATTCACAGCTTGCAAAGCAGGCCATGAATGTGATGGGATAACTGGGTGTGTAGATATGCAGCGCAGGTGCATACACATTGCAGATGGGATGGAGACGCATATTTTTTACTGCTGTCAGTAACGACTGCAAGATGAATTACCTGATGGCACATATACTTTGACTGTGAACTGCTACAATATGAAAAACAAAGCTAACCCCTTTGACTCCCGAAAATCGATGCAAGATGAAGTCATGCTCCTGGTCAGAAGTTCATTCACTTACTTTCACCTGTCATTGTTAGCCAGTGAGAAAGCTGGTGAGAAAGCATGTTTTAGAATTCCGAAGCTCACTCCGTACCAGCAGTCTTGAACGAGTGGAGTGGGAGGCGGGTTGGCGGAACATAAACCATTTCTGCAGGCAAATAGTGTCCGGCAGAAATAGAACAGGTGCTCCTAGTCACTCATGATGGAGCTGTGCCTCCAAGGCTTCTCACAGCTGTCGAGTTCAGAATGTGTTCAGACTGTAGCAGACACTAGGTTGGTTTTTGCACTGTTACCTCTTTCCTAGGCTACTACTGGAAAAACAACAACATGACGCTGATAATAATGTTCTCTGTCCACCCAAACATGAGATACGAATCAAAAACAAGTGGTTGTCAAGGTTACAGACTTTTCTGGCTGAACTGGGAGCTGTTTCTTTTCCTTACCAAGAGGAGAGTGCCATCGATAGGATAAAGACCAGGTGTCAAGAATACAGCCCATTTGGTACAATATAATCGACACAGAGTAGAAACAACTAGAGTCCAGGGCATGTCCCAAATGGCCCCCTGTCCCCTATATAGTGCACTACTGAATAACGTAGGGAATACGGTGCTGTTTGAAACACAGCACAGGTCCAGCACATTCCATAATTCATTGTGAGGGATGAAATGAGGAATCCCAGGCATGTGCCTCCGCTCTTTGATTCCGTATCTGAGAACAGTTAAGCTTTCAGAGAGAAAGATGAACTGCTCATCCTGTAGCCCCCCTCCCCCTCCCATTCATCAGCGCTGACATGAATATGAATCCATTATGTGACTCTTAACCTGGAGAGGGGAGATTATCAACATTGTGATCGTTAATCATCTTTTACTAGAACATTCACCTGTCTCTGAAAGAGGATAAAGAATTCCACAGAGGTAGAAGTTGTTCAATGTTAAAATTCACTTAATATGTCACTGTTTTAGCACTGCAGTATGTACAGTATGTCAGTGATTGGTATGCAAATGATCACAATTAAGAAAAAGTTATGATACATAATAATTTGTGGCTTTATCTTAACTTCAAATGTATTAACCTTGCATATATGTTTGCAGTATGATCAATGTGTCTGGTAGCGTACGTGCAAGCGCCTGCTGGTGTATCAGGGAGAATGGGATGTGAGGGGGGAGGGAGAACTATGTATCAAACATAATAGCCTTTCATGACCGCTGGCTTTCAGAAAGCCCACACTGAGACCATCTTAACATGGCTGTTCCCTTTAGGCAGTGTTGCATCATGGGCCATTAATGTTGCTTCAGGGAGAGAGCTTTGCTGTGTAATTCATAGAACGAGGCGCATCAGATGAGCACCTTGAAACCAGCAGTATAGAGTATTGAAATCAGCAGTGTAGTGTATTGAAACCAGCAGTGTAGAGTATTGAAACCAGCAGTGTAGTGTATTGAAACCAGCAGTGTAGTGTATTGAAACCAGCAGTGTAGTGTATTGAAACCAGCAGTGTAGTGTATTGAAACCAGCAGTGTAGTGTATTGAAACCAGCAGTACAGTACAGGAGGCTGCTGAGGGAAGAATGTCTCATGATAATGGCCGGAAAGGAGCAAATGTAATGGCATCAAACACCTGGAAACCATGTGTTTGGTGTATTTGATACCATTCCACTCATTCTGCTCCAGGCATTACCACGAGCCTCTTCTCCCCAGTTAAGGTGTCACCAACTTCCTGTGCAGTGTAGTGTATAGAAACCCGCAGTGTAGAGTATTGTTTCCAGACAAATGTGCCCCATTCCAAAGTTGGAAAGATTAGAGGCAATAATTTTGTACAGATGTATGATTCTACTTTAAACAAACATCTATAAAGGCTTATTGACATCTCCATAAACACTAAATAAACAAATGTCCAAAAAGTTTATCCACAAATTATTTACAAGGAAATGCATGCAAAAGTGTTATAAGAGGTTGTAACATCTGGCTCTTTGCAAGGTGTTCATTAGTGGAACCAGATATATTGTTCAAACAAATTACACTTCACAAAGAAAGTACACTCACATGTTTGCATCTCGCATTTAGTTGCAACAATCCTGCATCATGGTTATTAAGGGTTCAGTGGGGATCATAGTCCTGCATCAGGGTTATTGGGGGTTCAGTGGGGATCATGGTCCTGCAGCAGGGTTATTAGGGGTTCAGTGGGGATTATAGTCCTGCAGCAGGGTTATTAGGGGTTCAGTGGGGATCATGGTCCTGCATCGGGGTTATTGGGGGTTCAGTGGGGATCATAGACCTGCATCAGGGTTATTAGGGGTTCAGTGGGGATCATAGTCCTGCAGCAGGGTTATTAGGGGTTCAGTGGGGATCATGGTCCTGCAGCAGGGTTATTAGGGGTTCAGTGGGGATCATAGTCCTGCATCATGGTTATTAGGGGTTCAGTGGGGATCATAGTCCTGCATCGGGGTTATTGGGGGTTCAGTGGGGATCATAGACCTGCATCAGGGTTATTAAGGGTTCAGTGGGGATCATAGTCCTGCATCAGGGTTAAGGGCTCAGTGGGGATCATAGTCCTGCATCAGGGTTATTGGGGGTTCAGTGGGGATCATGGTCCTGCAGCAGGGTTATTAGGGGTTCAGTGGGGATCATAGTCCTGCATCATGGTTATTAGGGGTTCAGTGGGGATCATAGTCCTGCATCGGGGTTATTGGGGGTTCAGTGGGGATCATAGACCTGCATCAGGGTTATTAAGGGTTCAGTGGGGATCATAGTCCTGCATCAGGGTTATTAAGGGCTCAGTGGGGATCATAGTCCTGCATCAGGGTTATTGGGGGTTCAGTGGGGATCATGGTCCTGCAGCAGGGTTATTAGGGGTTCAGTGGGGATCATAGTCCTGCAGCAGGGTTATTAGGGGTTCAGTGGGGATCATAGTCCTGCATCAGGGTTATTAGGGGTTCAGTGGGGATCATAGTCCTGCATCAGGGTTATTAGGGGTTCAGTGGGGATCATGGTCCTGCATCAGGGTTATTAAGGGCTCAGTGGGGATCATAGTCCTGCATCAGGGTTATTAAGGGCTCAGTGGGGATCATAGTCCTGCATCAGGGTTATTAGGGGTTCAGTGGGGATCATGGTCCTGCAGCAGGGTTATTAGGGGTTCAGTGGGGATCATAGTCCTGCATCCGGGTTATTGGGGGTTCAGTGGGGATCATAGACCTGCATCAGGGTTATTAAGGGTTCAGTGGGGATCATAGTCCTGCATCAGGGTTATTGGGGGTTCAGTGGGGATCATGGTCCTGCATCAGGGTTATTAGGGGCTCAGTGGGGATCATGGTCCTGCATCAGGGTTATTAGGGGTTCAGTGGGGATCATAGTCCTGCATCAGGGTTATTAGGGGTTCAGTGGGGATCATAGTCCTGCATCAGGGTTATTAGGGGTTCAGTGGGGATCATAGTCCTGCATCAGGGTTATTAGGGGTTCAGTGGGGATCATAGTCCTGCATCAGGGTTATTAGGGGCTCAGTGGGGATCATAGTCCTGCATCAGGGTTATTAGGGGTTCAGTGGGGATCATAGTCCTGCATCAGGGTTATTAGGGGTTCAGTGGGGATCATAGTCCTGCATCAGGGTTAATAGGGGTCCACTGGGGATCATAAATCAAATCCTGAATATTATTAGAAGCAAACAATAAATAATCTGTAACAAATCAAAATTGGACTGAGAAGAAAAGAAAAACACAGTTGATTGCATATCCTTTGTGCTTAGTGTTATCCTGTTGTGGATGGGATAAAGGCCCTAGAGCAACCAAAAACGTCAAGCTCATCAACTGAAATGGAAGACCACATGTTGGATGATATCTCAAATCATGGACAGCCTTGAGGGTTTGCTGTATTACACTCTGTGCCTGACGTTATTGTTAACAGACAGACTCCTCTCACGGGTACCAGGGTTGTGAACTCAGCTTCTCTCGTTCTTCCACTCTATTACTCCTGTACGACTTGCTTCTGTTGCTTCACTCCACTCCTGGCTGCATTCAAGCCAACAGTCCTTTCAGGCATCAAATCCCAAAACACAGGTTGGTTTATTTTAGTCAAACACACTCTCGCTCGCTTTGTATACCCATCTGTCTTACTCCACTTCATCACACTGGGGTCGGTATCGTTGGAAATACTGGTCTGGCAGTTCTGATGCCATTGCTCTATTGTTTTGAATCATTTGGTACAGCGCATAACCATCAGAAAACCTGATTCTTTGCAGAATTTTGGTCTCTCAAGCAGAGACATGTTAACCGTCTTAAAGATTCAGCTCACTGTTAATTCAAACAACTAACAAATGTCAACATGTTGCCTTGGAAATATTTGCTTTATTTCAATGTTTGACTCAGTTTGATGATGCAACAAACAGAGCCAAACTGAAAGTCTTATTTTCTATATGGCAAGCTCTCCCAGTGGTGAGCCTGCGACAGGACATGCTGCCCGCTGCCCTAGGGTAGATTTGTACCATTAACTCACCTCAGCATTATTCACAAGACAAAGGCCCCTAGCCTCCAAATATCTACATAGCCTTTGCAGAGGTGGCGGTTTCCCCTTTACGCTTTCAAAGTGGATTGAATGAAATGTAAAATAGCCCTGTGTGGCAAATCAGTGTTATGGCTACAAGTTGTATGGTAAAGGTATTGTTGTGTATAGAATTCTGACCATAGCTAGTGCTATACAAAAGTACTGACAAAGCCACCTCCATTTTTCTAGGTGGGCTGACTTCAGGGGGCATTCCAGAATAGACTCATTCAATCCAAAAGCTGAACCCTGGTCTCTCTGGTACACAAAAGCTTGACCATTTCACAGCATTGCCAAAAACATCCAGCCCTGATTGGCAACTTTCAAGTTGGATTTCATCTTCTGCTCCACCAAAACAGACCACAATTCAGAAACCACGAAATCCTCACTACTTGTTGCTATGATACCATCCAATTGCTTAGTGTATGACAGACAATGTAGTATTGCCCAGAATAGCAACATTCACCGTCTCAGAAAATGTACAGTTGTCTCACTTTGACACAGCTACAACAATTTTACTGCAAAACCTAATTAACACAAACAGCAGAAATAACACTCCGATAAGTTTCTATCATCCATGTGGTCTATATGGTTTGGGTCATTAAGTTGACAATGTCTCTCTGTTGGCCTCTGCTGTCCCTGCAGTCACAGTATGGGAGTCCATCATGCAATTACCTGCCTCAGGCCTCTGATGGCTTGTCGGCCCAGAGCAATCAATAACATCCATTGCAACACTTCACCAACTTAGGCATCCTGCAGCCTCTACAATTTCAACACTGCTGTAGGTCTGTGGAAACAACATTTTGAATAATCAAATTGCCGATCTGAGAAATCCTAGGAAATCAAACCAATTCATACACATAGGCGTGGTGCAATGTTCCATACAATTTTTGCCACTTCACTTCATATATTCATAGGAAATAAACATGATATAGGTTTTTTCCCCCCTAAGATAATAGATTTGTTTGTGTTTTATTGATTAAACTGAGTTATGGTGTGGTGGGTTTTAGATTAAGTATATTTCTAAACGGAATATGAAGAGGGAGGCGACATGAATGAAGATTAGGTTTCCCTTCAAGGAATATTTCAATATCGTTATCCCATGACAGCAACATTTTGATTTGTGTGCTGCTTTTATTTAGCCTGGTAAGCAATACCAACTTGATTTATTTGCATAGTCACGGTTGCATAGAATATCTTCTCTGCAGAGTAAATAGTCTTTGCATGCGTCTACTTGGTCAGCTCGAATGTCAGTCACTAATACGTTCCAGTTGAATCACCCTGTTTACCGTGACATAAAATATGACAGGTGTCATGTTCATGAAGCATATTGGGTTATTTAATGGATTTCAAGTGTTCCCGTAGGTCATGTCTTTAATGTCATCTGGAATTAGGGTTTAATCTTCTTCTTGCCCTGTCTTGCTGTATATACAGTTTTCAATAACAGTGGGCCCTGACAACCTGCCCAGAAATGAGTTCAAATGTCTCTAAAGGAATTTTGTGCTAAAGATATTTTTGTGCTAAAGATATTTTTCAGTTCAAAGCAGGCTGGCATCTGCCATGGAACCACAACCAATCATGTGGTCATTGTGTCCATGTGGTCAGTCCCATGCAATGACAGACCCCTCCTAGAACTGGAGTGATATTGGTGGACACCCTTGGTTGCATCCCAAATGGCACCCTAATTCCTTTATAGAGTCCATAGGGCTCTGGTCAAAAGTAGTGCACTATATAGGGAATGGGGTGCCATTTGAGACGTAAGCCTTGCAGTTTAGCTGTAGTTGTACGTGCTATCTTCATGAGACAGTGTCTGAATAACAAACCACAGCTCAGTGTGTTGGTCTTGTATAACAAATCCCATCCCCTTGTGGGTGGTGTTCAAGTCACGGCACAGATGTGATACACTACTCAGTAGTATGGTGTATGGCTCACTGAGACTACATTTAGGGACATTGAGCACAAGGTCCATTTATCATACCATGAGTGAGAAAATGTTATTTCCACACTCCCATAGCCCTGCACATTGTAAGTATGGTATTGGAACTGTATGTAGCTTCTTACTTCCTCCTGTTAATTCTTATTTGTTATTTTTATTTCTTGTGTGTTTTTGTTCTACCTTGTGTTATTTTTAGTGCTACATTGATATTGATTACTGCATTGTTGGGTTCGGAGCTTGCAAGAAAGGAATTTTACTGTACCTGTGCACGTGACATTAACACTTAAAACCTGAAGCACAGAGATACTCATAAAATAGTAGAAATTGGCCAAACAAAACACTATTATCTCTTGATGACATTTCTCCACTATATTCTCAATCATTAACATATGCAAGCACAGGTGCACACACATCATACACAAATGTTATCCCTTCTTCTTGCCTGGTCTCTCCATTCCTCCACATTTAACGTCTTTGCTTATCTCTTGGAGCAGATGTTTTGTTTTGGTGGCAGGGGGCTCATTTCTTCTTTTTCCTTAGGATCGTCTTGAAACCCAGGGGAGAGGGAGCATGGTGTTATTGTTCAGATACCTCTCACCCATCATTAGAATAGGGATTAGATTCAAACAGGGCCTAATCAGCTAGGCACACCTCACCTCTTTGTCCCCCGGTTAGACTCGGTCAGCTCCTGCTTTCCACGATTCCCAGCACAAAGCCATTCCAAAATCCACACAGGAGGGGTTCTTTCCCCTGCCTCGCCACATTCCGAGGTTGTAGAGAAAACATATTTTTCTTCTTCACCAGTGTGTGGTGAAGCTCCCTTGATAAACCGGGCCAGGTAAGGCTTAAATGGTCTCATACTGTGCCCTATTTAGAGTACTATGGAAGTAGAAATGGAGAAATATTTTTAGAGTTTTCATTGTGGGGTATCATGGTTGGTAAGAGGAGGCTCACAATAACTTGAAGTGAAACTTTTTTTAAGGCCTACACATTTTCCAGAGGAGGTCAACTTTCTTGGTATTGTTCCTAAATATTTGACTTCATGAGTATTTCATGTTTTAATAAAGATTATAGCCAAAATCACTAAATATAGAACACAGGTTTAAACCCCTCTGAAATGTACTCCCTATCCAAATAAATCCTTTTGATTCAAACAGGAAGTTCCCCCTTTGTTAGTGGTTAAAGGTCCCATTGAACAAACTCATTTATCTTCAGGAGTTAACAGCCAATTATCTCCTGAACTTCTGTTCATCCATGTGTGTGTGTGTCTGTGTGTGGGTATTCATGTTTTAAGGGAGAGAGAGAGAGAGACAGACAGAGAGAGAGAGAGAGTGAGGAGAATGGGGGAGTAAATATGATAAATATGCTAATGAATAGTAAATTGCTTTGGTTGTCTCTGTTCAGCTTGCAGTTGATGGCTAATGGAATCAAGAAGACACACACCCTCCAAATAAGGCAGATAATCGTTCCTGGGCCGGCAGGTCTCATCACTACCTGAACTGAATTACCGCCATCTCATTTAGGACGGCTTTTATCCAAAACTATTTTCACACCCAAACAGAAATTAGTGTCGGGTATCTATTTATTCAGCTTTACAGTAAAGTTTTATAATAAAACAAATAAAAAAAGATGTATAAAGATGTTGGAAAAGATTGCCCTGATTGAAAATAGTATGATAGGAAATAAGGTCAGATTGTAAAAGTTCAGGGCCACATCACAATGAAAAATGTGTATTTAATATTTATTCTAATTACACTGTCCTGAGCTTTTTCCACTTGTGTAATAACCAATGCTGCAAAACTCTAGTAGCTACAATGTATGTGTTACTACAGTTATTGCTGTGTAGTTACATGGGTATTAGCTTATAATTACATACATATAAAGTGATTAATAGGATCTCTGTGGGTATAAAAGCAACTTAAAGTATTTGGTAACAGTCATTTCTACCTGCATTGAAAGATACCTTTATTGTATGGCCTACGGCTGGTTGCTAGTACACAAGTACAGTGTAGCTTGGAATCACACAAGGAGCTCAACTGGAAACTAACACATGACAAAACAACATTCCGAAAGGCTGCACATGATGAATAATGGTATGTTGTATGACAGTAGAATGTTATGTTTAAGGAAGAAACATCTGCAGGTAGGTAGGTGTAAGTGGTTCTCAAAGAGTTACAGATTTCCCCAGCTTGGATAGAAAGAACGTTATCACCAGCCAGCAATCTACCAAGACTATTAGTACAGCAGAAGCAAAATCAGGAACTTTGTCAGCTTGACACTGACATATTTTAATTAGAAATATGGTATTCACAGTTTCACATGGTACAACTATTGACACAAACGCAATGAAATATCTCTGGGCCACAAAACAACTTAATATTGATAATATTTCTGTATCATTTTCTGATAATGCTCAGATATCCTTTTCCCACCTGTGTTTTGTGGGTGATTATTTTCTGTTTAGTGTTTTCTGCACCTTACAGGACTGTTTCGTTTTTTTTCGTTTATTCACGTTGTGATTTTGTATTTCAGTGTTCAGTAAATAAAACATCATGAACATGTACCACGCTGCGCATTGGTCCGATATTTCATACTCGTCGTCAGACGACGAAGACAACCGTTACAGGTATTGTGTATTGACAACCTATTGCTAAAAGACTAAGAGCTGGTTTCCAGCACACAAGACATCTCTATTGAAACATGGACTAGAGAAAAACATTGTCTTGCATTCTACAAAATTTGTAGACATAATCTATTCATAGTTGATGAGCTTCAATTCAAATGAGAACCATAGAACTGAGACATAACCAGCTGTAAAACATTCTCAATACCAATATCCTCCAAAAATGTAAACTAACATAACTGGAAAACATGTAGCCAGCCCCCCATGCCTTAAAGGGATACTTCAGGATTTTGGCAAGGAAGCTCTTTATCTGCTTCCCCAGAGTCAGATGAACTCATGAATACCATTTATATCTCTGCGTGCAGTTTGAATGAAGTTGCTAACCAGCGTTAGCACAGTTGCTTACCAGTGTTTGCGCAATGACTGGATGTCCATGGTAACTGCTCGCATGCTAGTAGTTTATGATTATGATAGGGCTGTAGTTATGCCCAACATAGCTTCCCTGTCTTAATGCATCCCAAGTGGGGTTTCTCTGTCTCCGTGGCAGATGGGCTTGAATTTACTGATTCATGGCTGGCCACAGGATCTGTAGCCTGTGTAGGTAATGCATACGTGCATACGTGCAGACAGAGCTGGTGTAACTGAGTTAGGTTTGTAGGCCTCGTTGCTCGCACACGCTTTTTCAGTTTTGCCCACAGATTTTCTATAGGATTGAGGTCAGGGCGTTGTAATGGTCACTCCAATACCTTGATTTTGTTGTCCTTAAGCCGTTTTGCCTTTGGAAGTATGCTTGGGGTCATTGTCCATTTGGAAGACCCATCTGCGACCAAGCTTTAACTTCCTGACTGATGTCTTGAGATGTTGCAACAATATATCCACATAATTTTTCTTCCTCAGGGTGCCATCTACTTTGTGAAGTGCACCAGTCACTCCTGCAAAGCACCCCCACAACATGATGCTGCCACCCCCGTGCTTCACGGTTGGGATGGTGTACTTCGGCTTGCAAGCCTGTCCCTTTTTCCTCCAAACATAACGATGGTCATTATGACCAAACAGTTCTATTTTTGTTTCATCAGACTAGAGGACATTTCTCCAGAAAGTACGGTCTTTGTCCCCATGTGCAAACCGTAGTCTGACTTTTTTTTTGCGGTTTTGGAGCAGTGGCTTCTTTCTTGATGAGCGGCCTTTCAGGTTATGTCAATATAGGACTTGTTTAACTGTGGATATAGATTATTTTGTACCTGTTTTCTCCAGCATCTTCACAATGTCCTTTGCTGTTGTTCTGGGATTGATTTGCACTTTTCGTACCGAAGTATGTTCCTTTCTAGGAGACAGAACGAGTCTCCTTTCTGAGCGGTATGACAGCTGCGTGGTCCCATGGTGTTTATACTTGCGTACTATTGTTTGTACAGATGAACGTGGTACCTTCAGGCATTTGGAAATTGCTCCCAAATAAAGTTTTTTTCTGAGGTCTTGGCTGATTTCTTTTGATTTTGCCATGATGTCAAGCAAAGAGGCACTGCGTTTGAAGGTAGGCCTTGAAATACATCCACAGGTACACCTCTAATTGACACAAATTATATCAATTAGCCTATCAAAAGCTTCTAAAGCCATGACATAATTTCCTGGAATTTTCCAAGCTGTTTAAAGGCACAGTCAACTTAGTGTATGTAAACTTCTGACCCACTGGAATTGTGATACAGTGAATTTTAAGTAATAATCTGTCTGTAAACAATTGTTGGAAAAATGAGTTGTGTCATGCACAAAGTAGATGTCCTAACCGACTTGCCAAAACTATAATTTGTTAACAAGAAATTTGTGGAGTGGTTGAAAAAACAGTTTTAATGACTCCAATCTAAGTGTATGTAAACTTCCGACTTTAACTGTATATACAGTATACTGGAAAAAATGTGAAACGCAACATGGAAAGAACTTGTCCCATGTTTCATGAGCTGAAATAAAAGATCCCAGAAATGTTCCATACTGTACGCACAAAAAGCTTTTTTCTCTCAAATTTTGTGCTTACATTTGTTTTACATCCCTGTCAGTGAGAATTTCTCCTTTGCCAAGATAATCCATCCAACTGACAGGTGTGTTATATCAAGAAGCTGACTAAACAACATGATCATTACACAGGTGCACCTTGTACTGGGGACAATAAAAGGCCACTCTATAATGTGCATTTTTGAGGGAGCGTGCAATTGGCATGCTGACTGCAGGAATGTCCACCTGACCTGTTGCCAGATAACATGTTCATTTCTCTACCATAAGCTACCTCCAACATAATTTTAGAGAATTTGGCAGTACATCCAACCAGCCTCATGAATGCAGTTCCAGGACCTCCACATCCGGCTTCTTGATGAAACTGAGGAGTATTTATGTCTGTAATAAAGCCTTTTTGTATGGGAAAACAAATTCTGATTGGCTGGCCATGGGCCTGGCTCCTCAGTGCGTGGCCTGGCTCCCAAGTGGTTGGGCCTATGCCCTCCCAAGCCCAGCCATGGCTGCACCCCTGCCCAGTCACGTGAAATCCATAGTTTAGGGCTTAATGAATTTATTCAAATTGACTGATTTCCTTATATCAAATGAAATCAAATGTATTTATAAAGCCCTTCTTCCATCAGCTGATATCTCAAAGTGCTGTACAGAAACCCAGCCTAAAACCCCAAACAGCAAGCAATGCAGGTGTAGAAGCTGTAACTCAGTAAAATCATTGAAATTGTTGAATGTTGCTTTTATACTTCTTTTTAATATATATAGTACCAGTCAAAAGTTTGGACACACCTACTCATTCCCGGGTTTTTCTTTATTGTTACTATATTCTACATTGAAAAAAACACATGTGCTATCAAGTAGTACCCCAAAAAGTTTTAAACAAACCAAAATATATTTTATATTTGTGATTTGAGATTCTTCAAAGTAGCCACCCTTTGCCTTGATGACAGCTTTGCACCCTCTTGGCATTCTCTCAATCAGCTTCATGAGGTAGTCACCTGGAATGCCTTTAAATTAACAGGTGTGCCTTGCTAATTTGTGGAATTTCTTTCATTCTTAATGCGTTTGAGCTAATCACTTGTGTTGTGAAAAAGTAGGGGTGGTATACAGAATAAAGCCTATTTGGAAAAAGACCAGGTTCATATTATGGCAAAGAGAAACGACAGTCCGTCATTAAGACATGAAGATCATTCCATCTGGAAAATGTCAAGGTCTTTGAAAGTTTCTTCAAGTTCAGTTGCAAAAACCATCAAGCGTTATGATGAAACTGGCTCTCATGAGGACCGCCACAGGAGGATAAGTTCATTAGACCTACCAACCTCAGAAATTACAGCCCAAATAAATGCTTCACAGAGTTCAAGTAACAGACACATCTCAACATCAACTGTTCAGAGGAGACTCGCTGCAAAGAAACCACTACTAAAGGACACCAATGAGAGGAAGACACCTACTTGTGCCAAGAGATACGAGCATTGGACATTAGACCGGTGGAAATCTGTCCATTGGTCTGATGATTCATGGTTCCAACCACTGTGTCTTTGTGAGATGCAGAGTAGGTGGATGGATGATCTTCGCATGTGTGGTTCCCACCGTGAAGCATGGAGGAAGAGGTGTGATGGTGTGGGGGAGCTTTGCTGGTGACACTGTCTGTGATTTATTTAGAATTCAAGGCACACTGAACCAGCATGGCTACCACAGCATTCTGCAGCGATACGCCATCCTATCTGGTTTACGCTTAGTGGGACTATCATTTGTTTTTCAACAGGACAATGACCCAACACACCTCCAGGCTTCATAAAGGCTATTTAACCAAGAAGGAGAGTGATGGAGTTCTGCTTCAGATGACCTGGCCTCCACAAAAACCCTACCTCAACCCAATTGAGAAGGTTTGGGATTAGATGGAACGCAGAGTGAAGGAAAAGCAGCCATCAAGTGCTCAGCATATGCGGGAACTTGTATAGACCGTTGGAAAATCAAATCAAATCAAAGTTTATTTGTCACGTGCGCCGAATACAACAATGAAATGCTTACTTACAGGCTCTAACCAATAGTGCAAAAAAGGTGTTCGGTGAACAATAGGTAAGTAAAGAAATAAAACAACAGTAAAAAGACAGGCTATATACAGTAGAGGAGGCTATAAAAGTATCGAGGCTACATACAGACACCGGTTAGTCAGGCTGAGGTAGTATGTACATGTAGATATGGTTAAAGTGACTATGCATATATGATGAACAGAGAGTAGCAGTAGCGTAAAAGAGGGGTTGGCGGGTGGCGGGTGGCGGGACACAATGCAGATAGCCCTGTTAGCAAATGTGCAGGAGCACTGGTTGGTTGGCCCAATTGAGGTAGTATGTACATGAATGTATAGTTAAAGTGACGATGAGTATATGATAAACAGAGAGTAGCAGCAGCATAAAAAGAGGGTTTGGGGGGGTTGGGGGAGGGGGCACACAATGCAAATAGTCTGGGTACCATTTGATTATCTGTTCAGGAGTATTATGACTTGGGGGTAAAAACTGTTGAGAACCCTTTTTGTCCTAGACTTGGCACTCCGGTACCGCTTGCACGCGGTAGTAGAGAGAACAGTCTATGACTGGGGTGGCTGGGGTCTTTGACAATTTTTAGGGCCTTCCTCTGACACCGCCTGGTGTAAAGGTCCTGGATGGCAGGCAGCTTAGCCCCAGTAATGTACTGGGCAGTACGCACTACCCTCTGTAGTACCTTGCAGTCAGAGGCCGAGCAATTGCCGTACCAGGCAGTGATGCAACCAGTCAGAATGCTCTCGATGTTGCAGCTGTAGAACCTTTTGAGGATCTCACCGATGCAAAATCTTTTTAGTTTCCTGAGGGGGAATAGGCTTTCTCATGCCCTTTTCACGAGTGTCTTGTTGTGTTTGGACCTTTATATTTTTTTGTTTATGTGGACACCGAGGAACTTCAAGCTCTCAACCTGCTCCACTATAGCCCGTTGATGAGAATGGGGGCGTGCTAGGTCCTCCTTTTCCTGTAGTCCACAATCATCTCCTTAGTCTTGGTTACGTTGAGGGATAGGTTATTATTCTGGCACCACACGGCCAGGTCTCTGACCTCCTCCCTATAAGCTGTCTCATCATTGTCTGTGATCAGGCCTACCACTGTTGTGTCGTCTGAAGCTGGTTGAGAGAATGCCAAGAGTGTGCAAAGCTGTCATCAAGGCAAAGGGTTGCTGCTTTGAAGAATCAAAAATCTAAAATATATTTAGATTTGTTTAACACTTTTTTGGGGTTACTTTCATAGTTTTTATGTCTTCACCATTATTCTACAATGTAGAAAATAGTAAAAATACATGATGTGTAAGAATGATTATTTCCAGAGAGCGTACAGGGTGGACACATTTACTACTGCACGTCGTCATTGGGGCCGGATCATCTCCGCACTATTTTGATTTTACTTGTCTATTCCTTCCATTAACAGGTTGTGGATAGTGAGACAAGGCAAGAATAGTCGAATACAGTGCCCCCGACATGGTTTTGAATCAGCCTGTTAATCATTGTATAGGAAAGGAACTGACACTGCTGTCGTCTTCTGACCCCTCGCTCATCTTTTCACTTTCCTGTTTTGCATCGAAGTAGGGAACCTTTAAATGCCTCTGGAACATCTTGTTTTACAGGAACAAAAACAAGGAGTGTGAAGGTTGAAGGATACATTTTCTCATCAAAGATAAGGCTTTAAAAGGACAGCCATAACCTTATGCTTTGAGGAGAAGTCATGTAAGACAAAACATGGAGTGATACTTTTCTGTCTCTTTTTTTCATACTTACAGTGACACTTTACTTGCACCATGAAGCTGACAGAGTCTTCTCGCAGACATAACTTTGAACCTGTCAGAACAGCTGATGGCAGGTGACATCACTTATTTTTTTAACCTTTATCTAACTAGACAAGTCAGTTAAGAACAACTTTTTTTTTTACAATGACGGCCTACCCCTGTCAAACCCTAACCCGGATGACGCTGGGCCAATTGTGCGCCGCTCTATGGGACTCCCAATCACGGCCGGTTGTGATACAGCCTGGAATCAAACCAGGGTCTGCAGTGACGCCTTTAGCACGGAGATGCAGTTCCTTAGACCGCTGCGCCACGTGGTTAGAGTGTTGGACTAGTAACCGAAAGGTTGCAAGTTCAAATCCCCGGGCTGACAAGGTACAAATCTGTCGTTCTGCCCCTGAACAGGCAGTTAACCCACTGTTCCTAGGCCGTCATTGAAAATAAGAATTTGTTCTTAACTGACTTGCCTAGTTAAATAAAGGTAAAAATTAAAATTAAAATTTAAAATGACATATTGTACAGTAACACTCAGCCATCAGACTGCTGAACACTTGTGCCTACCTGTATTATACTTATGCTAAAATATTTATTCTATTCTACTGAGCCATTTACATTATGTTCATATAAATGTGTTTTTATTTTTTATATAGCACCTAAAAAGGTTGTAACCATAGTGGAACCCTTTTTTGGTGCTGCTGTATATAGAAGCTTTTTTAATGGTTATTTATAGAGCCTTAGGAAAGGGACCTTTATAGCACCATACAGATTCCATTTAGATCCTTCAAAAAAGGGTTCTGCTATGGTTACAATCCAAAGAACCCCTATCTGGTACTATTTAGAACCATCATTTTTTTCTGTGTACATGTGACTAATGAACCTTGAAACTTGAACTCATGACAAATAGGACTTATCAGACTCGAAACTTGGCAAACGTACAAGATACTTGTGGTTAGAGGTGTTATCCATCATGAAATGCTGTAAAGTTATTGTCATGGTAATGAACTCCTATGACAGCTGTCAAGCCTAAACAAAAGAGATATGTTTATTATATAGCTTTTGTTTAAGTTATGCCACTGAATTTGAGACCAAATGTGTCATACATATAGTATGGGAGACTGTGATGTTGTGAAGGAAGGGCAAATGATGTCACAGTGGAATTAAAGGGGAATTTCAGTATTTTACATTGCATTTGGAAATTATTCAGACCCCTTGACTTTTTCAACATTTTGTTATTTTACAGCCTTTTTCTAAAATCGATTATTTAATTTTTTTAAAATCATCATCAATCTAAAAACAATACCCCATAATGACAAAGCAAAAACAGATTTTTAGAATGTTTGCAAATGTATTAAATATTAAAAACATAAATAACTTATTTACATATGTATTCAGACTCTTTGCTATAAGACTCGAAATTGACCTCAGGTGCATCCTGCTTCCATTGATCATCTTTTAGATGTTTTGATAAATTCAATTGACTGGACAGGATTTGGAGAGGCACACACCTGTCGATATAAGGTCCCAAAGTTGACAGTGCAGGACAGAGCAAAAACCAAGTCATAAGGTCGAAGGAATTTTCCAAAGAGCTTTGAGATTATGTCGAGGCACAGATCTGGGGAAGGGTACCAAAAAATGCCTACAGCATTGAAAGTCCCCAAGAACATAGTGCCCTCCATCATTCTTAAATGGAAGAAGTTTGTAACAACCAAGCCTCTTCCTAGAGCTGTCCGCAACAACCATCTCTGCAGCACTTCACCAATCAGGCCTTTATGGTAGAGTGGCCAGACGGAAGCCACTCCTCAGTAAAAGGCACATGACAGCCCGATTGGAGTTTGCCAAAAGGCACCTAAAGGACCCTCAGACCATGAGAAACACGATTTTCTGGTCTGATGAAACCAAGATTCTTTGGCTTGAATGCCAATCGTCTGGAGGAAACCTGGCACCATCCCTAGGGTGAAGCATGGAAGTGGCAGCATCATGCTGTGGGGATGTTTTTGCAGCGGCAGGGAGTGGGAGACTAGTCAGGATTTAGGAAAAGATGAACAGAGCAAAGTACAGAGAGATCCTTGATGAAAACCTGCTCCAGAACGCTCAGGACCTCAGACTGGGGTTAAGGTTCCTAAAAGTTCAACTTTTCCCCTGATGCCTTGAGATGGATGAAATCATACCTTGAAGGCAGAACTCAGTGTGTCAGAGTGAGCAATGAGCTGTCGCCCACTCGTAGCTATGATGTGGGCGTGCCCCAAGGGTCAATACTGGGGCCCCTCCTGTTCAGCCTGTACATTAATGATCTGCCTTCTGTCTGTACTGGGTCTGAAGTTCAAATGTATGCAGATGATACAGTGATATATGTGCATGCAAAGAGCAAACAACAAGCTGCACAAGAACTCACTACTGTAATGGTCCAGGTTACAAAGTGGCTCAGTGACTCGTGTTTGCATCTCAATGTGAAAAAAACTGTTTGCATGTTCTTCACAAAGAGGGCAACAGATGCTACTGAGCCAGATGTCTATGTGTCAGGGGAGAAGCTCCAGGTGGTATCCGATTTTAAGTACCTTGGCATCATACTTGATTCCAACCTCTCTTTTAAAAAGCATGTGAAAAAAGTAATTCAAATGACCAAATTCAACCTAGCTAATTTCCGATTTATACGAAATTGTTTGACTACAGAGGTAGCAAAACTGTACTTCGAAACTATGATACTCCCCCACTTAACATACTGCTTGACTAGTTGGGCCCAAGCTTGCTGTACAACATTAAAACCTATTCAGTCTGTCTACAAACAGGCTCTCAAAGTGCTTGATAGGAAGCCCAATAGCCATCATCATTGTCACATTCTTAGAAAGCATGAGCTCTTGAGTTGGGAAAATCTTGTGCAATACACCGACGCATGTCTTGTATTCAAGATCCTTAATGGCCTGGCTCCCCCTCCACTCAATATTTTTGTTAAACAGAAAACCCAGACATATGGCAGCAGATCCACAAGGTCTGCCATGAGAGGTGACTGTATAGTTCCCTTAAGGAAAAGCACCTTTAGTAAATCTGCATTCTCTGTGAGAGCTTCCCATGTCTGGAATACACTGCCATCAGACACACATAACTGCACCACATATCACACTTTCACAAAATGCTTGAAGACATGGCTAAAGGTCAATCAGATTTGTGAACATGGTCCCTAGCTGTGTGTTGCCGCTTTCCATGTTGTCTGTTGTCTGTAGCTTGTGAGGTGTGGAAACACTTTGTTGCTTTTATGAATTTTGTCTTGCTGCTTTTTGTTTTATGTTGCTCTGTCGGTATGCTACGTCTTGCTTGTCCTATGTTGCTCTGTATGCTATGTCTTGCTTGTCCTATGTTGCTATGTCTTGCTTGTTCTATGCTGCTATTGTCTATATTGTAATTGTTTTTAATAACCTGCCCAGGGACTGCGGTTGAAAATTAGCCGGCTGGCTAAAACCGGCACTTTTACTGAAACGTTGATTAATGTGCACTGTCCCTGTAAAAATAAAAATAAACTAAAAAAAAAAAAAAAAAAAAAAAAGGTTCAGCTTCCAACAGGACAACGACCCTAAGCACACAGCCAAGTCAATGCAGGAGTGGCTTCCGGACAAGTGTCTGAATGTCTTTGAGTGGCCCAGCCAGAGCCCAGACTTGAACCTGATCGAACATCTCTGGAGAGACCTGAAAATAGCTGTGCAGTGACTCTCCCTATCCAACCTGACAGAGCTTGAGAGGATCTGCAGAGAAGAATGGAGGAAACTTCCCAAATACAGATGTTCCAAGCTTGTAGTGTCATACCCAAGAAGACTCAAGGCTGTAGTTGCTGCCAAAGGTGCTACAGCTAAGTATTGAATAAATGGTCTGAATACTTATGTAAATGTGATATTTCAGTTCTTTATTTTTAATATATTTGCAAACAGTTCTAAAACCTGTTTTTTCTTTGTAGTTATAGGGTATTGTGTGTAGATTGAGGAGGGGGAAAAACGATTTAATACATTTTATATTAATGCTGTAACGTAACAAAATGTGGAAAAAGTCAAGGGGTCTGAACACTTCCCGAATGCACTGTACAACTTGGTGTTAGATGGTTACTTATCCTGAAAGTAGTCTATGGACCTTGAAAAATTGTAATTCATGGATCAGTTTGTAAACCATGGATTACAATATCCCCTGGCCCATTGACTCGTTTCACAGTGAGGAACCATCTAACATCAAGTCGTTAAATACTCAACTTCCCGTTTAATCATGTAAAAATACAAGGCTTATACCCGAGACTGATGAGGAAGCGAGACATCCCACTTGCTCATTTTGTCTCGTTCATATACTGTAGTACAAGCAGACCAGACCAATGACTGTACATGAAGGGACCAGACCTACCTGCTATCGTATTGGTGTCTATGGGAAACTCACCCCTTAAAGCAGACCCGATTTGTGACAATTCTTTAAAATGGTAAATGGCCTGAGTAAGAAATCTTCATTTATCCACCATCTTTGGTATAGACATTAACTGACTGACTAATGGTGGGAGCTGTGTCTTTGAGCAAGTAAAAAGATAAATGATTCATTTGATAGACTGCATCATGTATCGACCATACGGCAATGCTAAGTCATTTTCCATATTCTTTTATGGGTTTCATTTGGGTGGGAATAGCTTGTCTAAAAAATAGGCCTAGAGATCAGACCATTCACCTAGCTCGGGCTTCTTGCTACTTTGACTTAAATGTTTTACATCAGCCTGCAGGCAACCTTTCCCCATTCATCCGCTCACTACATAAATCTTTCACTGCTGTCCCTCTGTGTTACACTCAGCTAGGTGTGGGCGCTGGGAATTGAATCAGCTTACTTCACACGTTATTAAGTGCAGTGCAGGTGAGAAATACATGCACCTGTCTGCTTGTTGTTAAAGCTAAAACAATATACGCTCAATCAAAGTGGTGGAGTCGAGTCAGCATTTAACAGATGGGATGAGAGGCACATATTGGGCAACATTGAAATCATAGTGGTATAGCACTCAGTGTTACACATTATTAGACTGATGTTATGTGCATTGGTTCCATGTATTTGCATTGGGCTTGCACATAGCTAGTGGGCTCTTGTGACACAACTATGATTCAAGCTACTTACATTCACCAGTCAGAACATACTCTGCAACTTACTGGAGAGACACGAAGTAGATCTGAAAAAACATTGACTGCACATTGTTTTGCTCTTAGTCACCAGCATTGCATGTCATCATACTTGTAAGCAATGATCTGCTCTCCTCCTTCAAACATGTAACAACTACATCACTTAATTCTCTAAATTTCTAAGCAGATTTTCTGTAGAACATTTTTCAGTTATTTACACACATATATCCAACTGAGAGAGCCTTAGGAATTCTTCATTCATCATTTTAAACGGAATTCATAATCGGTTTAAATGCAGGTTTGGTTGAGGTAAAGAAAGTAAAAAAATAATAATAATAATAAAAAGCTTTAACAAAAACATGCAGGCATCCACAGCATGTAATAACAGGCCTGGTCGTGCGTTTCCAGGCAGGTTTTTTTCCCCCTCGGTGTACATCTCACTTGCTATTTGCGTTTTCCAAATCTGTCTGCAGGTCTGGTGCCTCAGCATTAATCTTTCAGGCCAAGCTTAGCTTACTCCATTGTGGAAAGACTTGGAGAGGGAAGCCCCATCCACAGCAAAGCTTTTAGCACTGGTGAAGCCTGAAGGAAGCGATAACAAATTCAAGCAGTAGGACTTTTTCATATTCATGCACCCATTTCCCCCCAAGTCAACTTAACGTTTCTTTCTCTGTTCATATTTCCTTAGGAACTTATCCAAACTAGATTGATTATTGCAGTAGCGTTTTAATATTGTGCTTTTGTGTTCCTACTCACATAGTAGGTTTGGTAAATTGGAGGTTGTCCCTATGCGTCTTGTCTGTTCTACATCTTTATATCTGGACAAAGGCTGTGGATAGAGTTCGGAAAGTTCTGGAATGCTAAACCATTTTAGGTAATTAAAAATGTAATTACAAATTTAATTATATACAGTTTGACTTCATTTCAGTCTTAGCTCAGCTTTTCCTTGAATAGTTGTGTGTAGGATGAAGGTGAACCACTGTGTTGCTGCTGAGTGAATACCTGCAGCTGTTCATTAATGGCATCTCCATTTATTCATCTTCCACAATGCATTTCTCCCCAAAGGAAGAATCATCCAATGGCAGCTATAGTGCAATAAAGAGCTGAAATAAAAATGAAGCAATGTCATTACCAACCTTCCAAAAAAAGAATGAAGCGGATCCCTCAGCGAATGAGATTCTACCAAAAATGGGCACCACTACAACGAAAGAGCAAGCTCCAGACACTTAATTAAACACCTTACTCTTTATTGAATTGAAGACAGTGAACGAAGAAGAGAGGGAGGATGTAATGGTGGGAGCGAAGGAAATAGAGGGTGGAATTTCAGGTTTATTGTTACTCTCCTAGTTTTTTTTCTATGTGGCTAAAAAAATAGCACAGAGCCTTGTTGCTCCCGGCGATGAAACTCAAAAGCTTAAAGTCTCTGAAAGCTTCTCATTCAGAGGCAGCAACGACCATAATCTTAGAGAATGAATGGCTTTGGGCTTTCGAAAATTAGCATTCCTTTCATTGCCATCTCAGGGTTGATTAACAAAGAAATATCACGTCTGGAACTGGAGCCATCTTTTCTTACCCACTACTTATTTTCCATTGTTTGGGTGCAAGAGTTACCAATGTATATGGGTCTCTGAGTAGTCAAACACTCATGCAAGCATTGATGATGTAAACGGTATGACAACATTAGATTACTTCCCATCAGCAGCTTGGATGTTGTGCCATTGTCAATGGTCTTGGTTTCAATGATACTTATTGTTGGTGAATGGCATTTGAGACAAGGGCCAGGAGGTAGGTGGGTGTAGGGGTGATGGAGAGACTCAGCACAAAGGAGCACACTGTCCTCTTGTGCCACCAAAAGAGCCACAGGAACAGAGTTTAACCGCATTATCACCATCGTGGGAGATGGAAAGATGGGGAGGAGTGGCCGTCTAGACTGGGGAGGTTCAGCAATACCAACAATACTTTTTTTCCAAGAGCTGGAAGAATAAGGGGCACTCAAGTGGACTTTGCCCCGAAATAGGCATTGAAGGCAGGATAGACCCAGCATGAACCCACCCCCTGCCCAGTTGCAGCTTGCGTTTGAATGAGCAACTATTTGGAGCCAAGCAAAAATGCTCAGTGCCTGAACGAACACTCCAAAGGACACATCAACCTACTGAGCCTGAACTCTTTATAAAATAAAACAATATTTACATAGTTTCTTATTGAAGTAAATATTCGTAATGACATGAATGAGCAATATCTGTCTTTTGAGGAATGTCTGTTTTTGTTATTTTTCCTGTGCTGTATGTTGGTTCAAAGTCCTGCTACCTAAAGCAACTCCACATGAGTGATATGCTGTGCCTTGCAACATAATAATATTCATGCAACCTAAGGAAAATATGTGAACTCCACTTTGCCCTCTATCCCAGGGAGGCTTTTTGTGTTCTCATCATTATTGAGTGGCAAAGAGAAACCTAAACAGCCATTATGAGACAAAGAATCCCTTTTGACCTTTCGGGAGATGGCTTCAGAGTACAGAAACTTGAATGAGTGCCTGCCCAAGTGCTTTTTGATGAATGCTACAATCGGAGACCGTGATGGGTAATTTTATTTTTACAGATCCCACGGGAGAGGGGGGCCAAATGGAGGTGTGCATAAATGCACTTTGAGCCCCACACAGACCGCCGACATTGACGCCAGTAATATAACCTCACACATCCCCCCTAAAACCCTGTGAAAATATGCGCTGATCTCGGCTGTTGTGGCACTAACCATTTAATCATAGACACCTTGATAAAAGTCACGGCTGTCATTGAAATGAGATGCCACCCTGTTTCTGAGAAAAGATAATGGACTGCATTTGACCCAAACCCAATTCTACAGAAAGCACAATGAGGATAAATAATTTAAAGAGCGTGATGTTTACAGTCATATGACATAATATCTGTCAAAATGGTGAGGAATCTAAATTCGACCCTATTTTCAAAAGGGAATTCAACCACAACCAGGCCACATTCAAAGAATCACATCATCCCAAAAAAAGTATGAGTAAATATCAACTTTAGTAATTCTTGAGTCAAATAGAGGTAAACACAACATGCTGAAACTAGACCAAAGTCATGTATAAAAAATGAATCCACTATCACCATTTATTCTGTATAAAGATGTTAAAACTTTTCTGAAATCACCCACAGAAAAAAGCCATTTCCTCACACTATCTTTGTGCATTTCCTGAATACCTATGATTGATTACCTTCCTCAACAATGGCAGCCTGGTAATTCGTCTGCAATACAGCATTCCATTTTCTGCTGGTATGAAAGATGGCCTGACGTATATAAAATTGTGATGCCACATTACAGTCAAAACGACATAAATAACTTTGAATATGAAAAGACTGTAATTTTAAAACTGTCAGAGCGAGGCAGACCGCATGGGCTTATGTTGGAAGTCTAACCAACATGAGGAATAGAAATATCATATGCAATTAGAGTTCCAAAAGTTCCTTCTTACACTTTTTACCATCTTACACGAGTGAGAGAGTTTGAGTTTTATTGCTGTCATTCATTTTCGGCAAGGCGATAACTATTGCTGATGATTCTCCTAAATTAATGCATTGACTAGTAAGGACATGTCACTTAGTCCATGAAGTCTGAACCTCGCTAATATCTATCACTCACAGTATTGACATCCATGAGTGTCTTTAATTTCCGTATAGTACAGCGCTCAGTGAGTATTTGAACTACAGATATCGGATCTTAATTTGACCAGTTTCTCATAGCAGGAAAATAATCCTGTAGCAAGAGGAAATGTGAACTATTTTGTCGATTACAATAAATGTACATTTTTTAAAGGATTGATACACTATATATATATATACAAACATTTGTGTATTAAATGAGTGTATTTGGCTATATCAGCCACACCCTTTGCTGACAGGTGTATAAAATCAAGCACACAGCCATGCATTCTCCATAGACAAACATTGACAGTAGAATGGCCTTCCCAAAGAGCTCAGTAACTTTCAACTTGATACCATCATAGGATGTTACCTTTCCAACAAATTAGTTAGTCAAATTTCAGCCCTGCTAGAGCTGCCCCTGAAATGTCTACTAGCAACAACAGCTCAACCACGAAGTGATCGGCCACACAAACTCACAGAATGGGACCGCCATGTGCTGAAGAGCATTAAAAATGGTCTGTCCTTGGTTGCAACACTCACTACCAAGTTCCCCACTGCCTCTGGAAGCAACGTCAGCACAGGAACTGTTCGTCGTGAGCTTCATGAAATGGGTTTCCATGGCCAAGCAGCCGCACACAAACCTAAGATCACCATGCACAAAGCCAAGAGTCAGCTGGAGTGGTGTAAAGCTAGCTGCCATTGGACTCTGGAGCAGTGGAAACACGTTCTCTGGAGTGATGAATCACACTTCACCATCTGGCAGTCTGATGGACAAATCGGGGTTTGGAGGATGCCAGGAGAACGCTAACTGCCCCAATGCATAGTGCCATCTGTAAAGTTTGGTGGAGGAGGAAAAATGGTCTGGGGCTGTTTTTCATGCTTCGGGGCAAGGCCCCTTAGTTCCAGTGAAGGGAAATCTTAACGCTACACCACACAATTACATTTTATACGATTCTGTGCTTCCAACTTTGTGGCAACAGTTTTTGATGAAGGCCCTTTCCTGTTTCAGCATGACAATTCCTCTGTGCACAAAGCGAGGTCCATACAGAAATGGTCTGTCAAAATCAGTGTGGAAGAACTTGACTGGCCTGCACAGAGCCCTGACCTCAACCCCATCAAACACCTTTGGGATGAATTGGAACGCCGACTAAGAGCCAGGCCTGATTGCCCAAAATCAGTGCCCGACCTCACTAATGCCCATGTGGCTGAATGGAAGCAAGTCACCGCAGCCATGTTCCAATATCTAGTGGAAAGCCGTCCCAGAAGAGTGGAGGCTGTAATAGCAGCAAAGGGGGCACTATCTCCATATTAATGCCCATGATTTTGGAATGAGATGTTCGACAAGCAGGTGTCCACATACTTTTGGTCATGTAGTGTACATTTTTAGTTAGTCTGGCACACATTGAACATTACAAACTTTAGAAGCCTTTTAAAACCTTGACTTTGCGACAACAGAGTGATCAAATGAAGAAACTCCACTTGTACAAAATCTCAGTGTCAAACTGGACACATTAACCAATAAAATGGTTAATCTATTTAGAACTGAGTGATGATGGTGGTAATATGTCATCATGTTGCAGAGTTCTGCAAATTCATGAATCTATCATTTTATTCAAGACATAATTGGGACCAGACTTTTACCCTGACCATGTAGCAGAATAAAATCTGGGCCCTTGTTATAACCTGAAACTAGTCAGATATAACAAGTCCTACACTCTTAGAAAAAAAGGTTATACGTATTTCTTGATTTATATATGGCACCCCCTAAGGTTCTTTATAGAACTATTTTCACTGAACCAAAATTGGTTCCACATAGAACCCTTAGATTCCATACATGTAGAACCTTTAGGGTGCCATATATGATGCAAGGAATATAATCCTTTTTGCTTCTAGACAGATTTTTCTTTCTAAGAGTGTAGTAAGGTACAACTAGTTAAAGTCAGTCCTAGTCAGTCCTAGTCAGGTATAACTAGTTCTAGTCAGGTATTAGTAGTCCTAGTCAGGTATAACTGGTCTTAGTCAGTAATTACTAGATCTAGTCGGGTATAACTAGTCCTAGTCAGGTATAACTAATCCTAGTCAGGTATAATTAGTTATAGTCAGGAAAAATCAGGGCCCTAGACAGAACAGAACATCGTCATCATCACCATATCCCACATGTCCAAAATGACAACTGATGACATGTAACGAGTCGAAGGGGAGGATGACCCATTTCAGATAAGGGACTGCACAGTGCATAGCAAAGACTTTGTAACTTGCTGTAACAATCTCTCTGACACGTTCCATTCGACACCCTGAGCGAGTTCCCAGAGCACCATGCTGTGATTAGGCCTATTTTCCTTCCTTTAGCTTTCCCTCTTTTGTCCTTACCTCTTCGGTCCTTCCCTTTTCTGTCACTCTTCCCCTTTCTCATTAGGGATGAAGCGGATGTGACTCAGATCATTAAGATTACTTTGTTTTATTATTATGGACCTGTTCCCGGGAACCGACGACTCATCGGAGCGCTAGCATGTCTACCGTGACTCCATACAGCAACGTGGCTCAATTAGGCCATATCGTTATGGATATGGTGGTGTTTCCTCAACCTTCGGCTATCAGCTTCTATTAGGATAATTTTTAAGAATTACACAGGCAATTTCTGCTGCCATTGCATTGGAATAGGTAGCAAATAATGCTGTAATGCAAACAAGCTAATTGTGTGTCCAGCTCTTCCGATTAGATCTTCATCCTATTTGCATTATTTGTAGTTGTAATATCTACTTAAACTGTAAATTCAGTCAAGTGCTTGAGAATCAGTGTTTTGAAGAACCTATAATGACAGTGGTTGACATACATAGTGGAACTAGCTACATCAGTAAAAGCATGCTTGGTAACCTTTAGTCGAATAATGCCCACATGTCCATAGTAGCCAGAGCCTCTCTCTCCAGGGCCGTGGCATGTTGATCAGGACAATGAATCATCATGTTTGTGAAGTTCATTACAAGTTTGACATTCACCATCTGTACGAGCACAATGAAACGTAAGGAATTTCTGTCCGTTTTGAGTTGGGGAAAATGTACACACACCGGATTACTTTTTCCACATTTTGTTGTGTTACAAAGTGTGATTAAAAGGTATTCAATTTACATTGTTTGGTCAACTTTCTACACAAAATACTCTAATGTCAAAGTGGAAGAAGAATTCTAACATTTGTAAACAAACAATGTATGATTTAAAAAAAATATTGATTAGATAAGAATTCAACTCTCTGAGTCAATACATGTTGGAATCACCTTTGGCAGTGATTACAGCTGTGAGTCTTTCTGGGTAAGTGTCTAAGAGCTTCCCACACCTGCATTGTGCAACATTTGCCCATTATTATTTTCTAAATTCTTTAAGCTCTGTCAAATTGGTTTTGAGCATTGCTAGACAACCATTTTCAGGTTTGCCAACGATTTTCAGGCAAATTCAAGTCAACACTGTAACTTGGCCACTCAGGAACATTCACTGTCTTCTTGGTTAGCAACTCCAGTATATATTTGGCCTTGTGTTTTAGGTTATTGTCCTGCTGAAAGGTAAATTAATCTCCCATTGTCTGGTGGAAATCTGACTGAACCAAGTTTTGAACCATTGCTTTGCTCCAATCGGTTTCTTTTATGTCCTGAAAAACTCTATAGCACTTAACGATCACATGCTCACCCATAACATGATGCACCCAACACTATGTTTGAATATATGGAAAGTGTTACTCAGTAATCTGTTGTATTCTTTCCCCAAACACAACATTTTGTTTTTAGGACAAAAGGTTAATTGCTTTGACACATTTTTCTGCAGTATTACTTTAGTGCCTTGTTGTAAACAGGATGCATGTTTTGTAATATTTTTATTCTGTTCACTCTGTCAATTAGGTTAGTATTGTGGGGTATCAACAATGTTGTTGATCCATCATCAGTTTTCTCCTATTCTCCATTCAACTCTGTAACCATTTTAAAGTCACCATTGGCCTCATGGTGAAATCCCTGAGTGGTTTCCTCCCTCTCTGGCAACTGAGTTAGGAAGGACGCCTGTATCTTTGTAGTGACGCCATCCAAAGTGCAAATACCTAATAATACGTTTACAAATACCTAAAGTTGGGTTACAAAAGTAGTTTAAAGTGTTTTGTCAAAGTTTATCGGCAACTTTTTTAATAAAAAAAAATGACGTTGCGTTTTGGAAAGCAGTTTTTTCCTGGATCAGACGGGCTATATAAATGGACATTTTGGGTATACATGGACGGATTTAATCGAAAAAAAGACCCAATTGTGATGTTTATGGGACATATTGGAGTGTCAACAAAGAAGCTCGTCAAAGGTAATGAATGTTTTATATTTTATTTCTGCGTTTTGTGTAGCGCCGGCTACGCTAATTATTTTGTTTACGTCTTTTTCCGGTATTGCGGAAAAGCATTTAAAAAATCTGACATGTTGGCTAGATTCACAACGAGTGTAGCTTTAATTGAGTACCCTGCATGTGTGTTTTAATGGAAGTTTGAGTTTTATCGAGTACGATTAGCATTTGGCGTTGTGCATTTCCGCAGATTATTGGCCAGGAGAGACGCCATGCTCAAAATCAATGTCTGCTTTTTTACTTTTACCCATCTACCAATAGGTGCCCTTCTTTGTGGATAACCTCCCTGGTGTTTGTGGTTAAATCTCTGCTCGACTGAGGGACCTTACAGATAATTGTATGTGTGGGATATAGAGATGAGGTAGTCATTAAAATAAATCTAGTTAAACACTATTATTGCAAACAAAGTGAGTCCATGCAACTTATTATGTGGCTTGTTAAGCACATTTTTACTGCTGTACTTACAGTTGAAGTCGGAAGTTTACATACACCTTAGCCAAAAACAATGAAACTCAGTTTTTCACAATTCCTGACATTTAATCCTAGTAAAAATGTCCTGTCTAAGGTCAGTTAGGATCACCAATTTATTTTAAGAATGTGAAATGTCAGAATAATAGTAGAGAGAATGATTTATTTCAGCTTTTATTTCTTTCATCACATTCCCAGTTTGTTAGAAGTTAACATACACTCAATTAGTATTTGGTAGCATTGCCTTTATATTGTTAAACTTGGATCAAATGTTTCGGGCAGCCTTCCACAAGCTTCCCACAATAAATTGGTTGAATTTTGGCCCGTTCCTCCTGGCCTCTTTGCTCGCCCACCCTTTTTCAGTTCTGCCCACATATTTTCTATAGGATTGAAGTCAGGGCTTTGTGTTTGTGATGGCCACTCCAATACCTTGACTTTGTTGTCCTTAAGCCATTTTGCCACAACTTTGGAAGTATGCTTGGGGTCATTGTCCATTTGGAAGACCCATCTGCGACCAAGCTTTAACTTCCGGACAGATGTCTTGAGATGTTGCTTCAATATATCCACATAATTGTCCTTCCTCATGATTCCATGTATTATTTGAAGTGCACCAGTCCCTCCTGCAGCAAAGCACCCCCACAACATGATGCTGCCACCCCCATGCTTCCACCCCCATGCTTCCACCCTCATGTTCTTCAGCTTGCAAGCCTCCCCCTTTTTCCTCCAAACATAACAATGGTCATTATGGCCAAAGAGTTCAATTTTTGTTTCATCAGACCAGAGGACAAAAAAGTATGATCTTTGTCCCCATGTGCTATTGCACCACATAGAAATAAATCAACTAGATCACCCCCAGTCACGGTTTGGACCAGTAACCGAAATGTTGATGGTTAGAATCCCAGAGCCGACCAGGTGAAAAATGTGCCGATGTGCCCTTGAGCAAGGCACTTAACCATAATTTCTCTTGTAGGTCGCTATGGATAAGAGCGTCTGCCAAAATGTCAATCCATTAGTTAAAAAAAAACAAACATTGTTTAACCCACTGAAGTAGCTAACGTCTTTGTCTGCAATTCATCAATATGTATAAGCACTTAGTTGTTTGTTCAGGAGTTCATCGCATTACATACCCCCTCTATATTTTGAAGCTATAAAATTAATAGCTGTGGGTGTTTAAGGCATTTATGTTCTCTGCAAAATTACTTTAATGAAAGTAAATAACATCTTGAAGAACTATCAATAATTAATGAAAGCATTAGGCAGACAGCATACACACATATACAGAGATTAAGAGAGAGATAGCTCTGTTAAATATAAAAGAGTGCAATGAAAGAGAGGAATAAAGTGACAAAACTACATCAGTGGAGAACAAAAGCCATGTAATGGATTTACATCTGACCTTTGGAACCCTACGTTAAACTTGTACACAGTTTTGGGAAACTGCTAATTACATTTTCTCCGTATCCTATCAAACAGTCTATTTCCCCTCTCACAGTATGTTTCAGACATTGCACACAGCAGGGAGTGAGGAGTAACAATTCAGGTATCTGATTAAATTTGTGTCTAAGAGAATAGTATGATAAGAGAAATGGGAGCCTGATGTAGCACATTTCTGTCTTAGTATTCATACACTGACAATCATGCAGTTCATAAGTAATCTAACATAATATAATTAGCCAGATAACTAACTCACTAAATTGCTCATAACATACACTCTTAGGGTTCCAAAAAAGTTATTTGGCTGTCCCCATAGTCCCAGTCGATTTTAGATAGAACGTCGTGGCCCCGCCTGCTTGTGGGGAATGCAACCTGTGGTTACCTACAGTATGCTACTCCATTGGCTCACAGCAAATACTGAACTTTTTAAAATATTTTTATTTTTTATCCCCCTTTTCATGGTATCCAATTATTAGTAGTTACTATCTTATCTCATCGCTACAACTCCCGTACGGGCTCGGGAGAGATGAAGGTCGAAAGCCATGCGTCCTCCGAAACACAACCCAACCAAGCCACACTGCTTCTTAACACAGTGCGCATCCAAGCCGGAAGCCAGTCGCACTAGTATGTTGGAGGAGACACCGTGCACCTGGCGACCTGGTTAGCGCACACTACGCCCGGCCCACCACAGGAGTCGCTAGTGCGCGATGAGACAAGGATATTCCCACCCTAACCCAGGCAACGCTAGGCCAATTGTGCGTCGCCCCATGGACGGCTGCGGCCGGCTGCGACAGAGCCTGGGCGCAAACCCAGAGTCTCTGGTGGCATAGCTAGCACTGCGATGCAGTGCCCTAGACCACTGTGCCACCCGGGAGGCCATACTGGACATTTTTCAAACAAAATGTTCTTGTTTTCTTGACAAGTAAAATGTATTATCTTGATGAACTGTTTTCCACACACATAGCTATACTTGGACACCTGGTCCCCACATTTCCCACACTGTAAAATAAATGTATCTGTAAAACAAACAAAAAATTACTGGCAAAAAATGACCAGTACAATTTCCATTATTTTATAAACCGTTGCTTCAAAGAAATTACAGAAAATAAGGTATAAACACAGAGAGTGTCCGTTAATAGACAGAGCTGATATCTGGATAAATCTTTTTTTTTAAATGTTGAAGGGATTTTCCGTACAAATTTTTTTTAAATACAGTTTTTTAAATATTTATCTAACTTCAGTGCCCTAGTTTATAGATCAGAAAACTCTGAAAATTAGTACATCTGTTTATCACAACTAAAGTCCCTTTGGGAAATTAAAGAAAGTATCCTCTGTACTTGAAGACATGTCTTTGTTAATCTGTCAGCTCTTCTCTTTGTTCCTCTTTGTGGTATCAAGATGCAAGATAAAAGTGTATATATAAGCGTCATATACAGTGGGCTCCAAAAATACTGGCACCCCTGGCTGGCAATGCATTAACAATATTTAAAAAATATATATAAACAATATAATTATAGAGAATAACTCAAAATACCAACATGTGAGAAATACTGTACTTTATTACTGTTTCAATGGAACCCACCAAAATCATTTATCATCAAGGTTTCACAATTAATGGCACCCTTAATGATTATTGCAAATAACATTAACAAAATTAAACCAGGAATTAAATTTCTCTAAGTCTTAAGGAAATATATTGAGCCATTTCATCACTTCCTGTTTCACTAGCGTATAAAAAATGAGGTATCACGCATGCAAAAACCCTTTGTCATCCAACACCATGAAGAAAACAAAAGAACTGGCAGTTCAAAAGAGACAGATGGTCGTAGACCTTCATAAATCTGGTTATGGCTACAAGAAGATCCACAAATGATTGAACATACCACTGAGCACTGTCAGGGCATTTATAAAAAAATGCAAAAGTTATGGAACAGTTGAAAACCTCACGGGTAGAGGACGCAAATGCATTTTCCCCCCCACCAGGGTGGGGAGGAGGATGGTGAGAGAAGCCACAAAATCCCCAAGAATCACTGTGAAAGAATTGCAGGCCTTGGTGGCATATTGGGGTCACCCGTTTTCAAAAAGCACCATCAGACGCCACCTCCACAACCACAGGCTCTTTGGAAGGGTTGCCAGAAGAAAGCCCTTTCTGACCCCAAGACACAGACGCAAGCGCTTGGAGTTTGCCAAGCGTCATTTAAATTATGACTGGAAGAAGGTGGTCTGGTCAGATGAGACAAAAATTGTACGTTTTGGTCAGATACAGCATCGGCATGTTTGGCGTCAAAACTGAGATGCAACAAGGAGAGGCACCTCATACCCACGGTGAAATATAGTGGTGGGTCAGTGATGTTTTGGGGCTGTTTTAATTCCAGATGTCCAGGTGCACAGGTTAAGATTGATGGAATAGTGAATTCCACCATGTATCAGGAAATTTTGGCTAACAATCTGTTTGCCTCTGCCAGAAGGCTGGGACTTGGTCGTAGGTGGACTTTCCAGCAAGACAATGACCGAAAACATACCTCAAGATCCACACAGAAATGAATCTGTGACAACAAAATCAATGTTCTGCCATGGCCATCTCTGTCGCCGGACCTCAATCCAATCGAAAACCTGTGGGCTGAGTTGAAGAGGGCAGTTGATAAGCGCAAGAATGTGAAGGATGTTGAAAGGATCTGCATAGAGGAATGGTCCAAAATCCCTTCAAATGTGTTCCTTAACCTTACAAACATTACAGTAAAATACATGCTGTTATCCTTGCCAGAGGTGGTTGCACTAGGTACTAAATAAGAAGTGCCAATGATTATGAAACCCTGATTTTGGTGAAATGTATTTTGTATTAAATAATTGTATGGATTTGGTGGCTTCCATTGAAACAATACAGTATTTCTCACATGTTGGTATTTTGAGTTTATCTCTATACTTATATTGTTTATATATTTTTAAGTATTGTTTGTGCATTGCCATTCAGGGGTGACAGTAATTTTTGAGTAATCACTGTAAACATCACTGTAAATGATTTGAATGCCTAATTTGTGAAAATGTAAGGTGAACAGTCAAATAGTAACCTAGCTTAGCACTTCTGTTTTTCAGGGGAAATGGAAGTTAGGTTCAAAATCTGTATCCCTGAAAACTGAATTGTTAGTGTTTTCTGGTGACTCCGCATAGGCTAGTCAAATAGTCACCTTCCTGACTAACACTAAAGCTGATTGGACCAGTTGATGGCATGACCAACAACATATCCATGGCACCTGAGGACTGCTCTTGTCAATCATTTCACTATTAGTATTGATTAAATAGGAGTGGTTTGTCTGAGATGGGGCGCTGGGCCTTGATTGCCCTAGTTTCAAATGTTACACATTCAACTTGTTCAAGTCCCGGTTTTCACAATCCATTTTGATTGGCGTAAATGGTAAGCAAGCCGAACATCCCCTTTAATTGAGACACAAGTCTAATGTTTGCCGAGAGAATCTGTCAGTAGATTGACTATTCCCCTCCACTCGTTGTCAATGTCGATGCTTGTGAAGAATGTCGGTGAGGTAGATAAGCCTGGACAGGAAATGCTGATTGGACACTATGGATAGCCGTTAGACAGAGAAGAATAGTATTGGCAACCCCACTGTCACCATTCGAAACCCAAGTCGTAATACCACTCTCTGCTGAATTAATTGCTGTTTCCCATTGTCTGTGTCCTAGACATATTGGCTGAATAGAAAGAAAACATGTCTCTGGCTCCAAAAGAGTATTGTTCTTTCCAGCCTGATACAAATATTGTGTCCTACCTACTACTAGGAAGGAAATGTGCTGAGTGACCTCTGACACATATTTTTTAAGGGTACTCTAATCAGCTATTGACTTCATTAGGTCAAATAGAGGGTGTCCTGTTTTACACATGTACAAGTGTGTAACCTGTACAAGTGTGTGGTGTGAAATGGAAATGTTTTTTGCATATCCCGCTCCCCCTGAGAGTGGGGTCATGGCCAGGGATCAGCCATTATTGACGGCAACAGTGTAGCAATTAAAGTTATGTGCCTTGCAAACAGGCAGAAAAACAGATCTTTTTTCCCTAGTTGGCTCAGGGATTCAAACTAGCAACCTTTTGGTTACTGACCAAACATTTTACCACTAGGCTACTTGCCACCCTCGAATGTTTAGAGGGAAGAGAGACATTTTCCTTTGTTCTTTTTCATTTTTTCATTTTCTTTTATGGCCTTCTGATGCTAGTCGGATATCGGAAATGTCTCATTTATGAAGTTGTCCTACATGATTGTGTTCAAGTGCTTTTGAAGTCGGAACAATTCTTCAGCTAATTTGATTTTAGCTAGCTTAATTAACTAGTTAACGTTGCAAATGATAAAGTTAGCTAGCTTGCCTAACGTTGACAATGTGGTAAAACTATCTACGTTATCTATGTTTGACAATGTCAAAAATGGACTTACTTTATCATCTTTCGGTTGAAAAGGTGAAACGTCAGTGATGAAATGTCACAACTCGCTCAAGTGGTAATTTCCCTTTAGGAAGAAGGCAGTATTAAGTCAAATTACATTCTATAGACTTCTTTGTGAGTGTGTAGACTGAACGACTTAGCAACAGCATTTGGTTTCATAGTTTTAAAAGCCATTGTCAGGCATTCACAAGAGCATACCATTAATTAATAACACTTTGAATGCCTATGCTGCCCAGCCTCTCTACCTTGCGTCTTTGTCTTTCCCTCACTCTGTGTTTGTCGGGTATAAATAACTATGTAACTGTGTCTTATTTAGTGGTGTTCAGTCTGCCACCATGGTAACGCGAGAAGTGATGATGCACTCGAGAGGCCCTCTCCAGTAGTAAGAGAGGTGCTGTCAAAACAATCCACTTCACTTTGAAAGGTATGGCAGAGTTGACTGTGTTCTTGATCCTGAACTTTAATAGTCCCTTTATTTAAACATTATTATGGTAACCTGACAAGTTATCTGATTTAAATGGACATTAGGTGGATGAAATCATTGGCTGAAAAGGCAGGTCAGTTTGATAGAGCTCCAATCCGTTTTCTTTTCATTTAAAAGCATTTTGATTAAAGGGACAGTTCACCTAAATAAAATAAATAATTCACAAAATTATGTATTTGTAAGCAGTCTATGGACAAGGATAGAGTGCAATCAACACTTTGGTTTTGTTTATGTAGCCACTGCCAGCATTTGCTAATTGGATAATTTTACAAACAAAATCCATAAAGTCAATGTACCCAGTATTGGGGTGGCAGGTAGCCTAGTGGTTAGAGCGTTGGGCCAGTAACCAAAAAGTTGCTAGATCAAATCCCTGATTTGTCAAGGTAAAAGTCTGTCCTTCTGCTCCTGAACAGGGCAGTTAACCCACTGTTCCTAGGCTGTCATTGTAAATAAGAATTTGTTGTTAACTGACTTGCCTGGTTAAAAAATATTAAAGTAGTGTCAAACAAGGTCATTGAACTACACGATCCCTTTCAGATACTTTTGTATGATTTGGGTGGCTGTATTGTCCATGGGCTATTTATGAAGTCAGGAAATATATAACTTTGCAATTTGGGTGAACATACTGTACCTTAAAGGCCCTCAGAATTCTGGATTATTAGTGACATTTCTTGTTTCTTTATACAACTCCCCAGCCTCTTGTTTGGACCTTTACTCTCCTGGGATTAGCCTTTACTGTCATTTCCAGCGAGCAGTACTTTTTCTAATGGAAAGTTGACCAAGTGAATTATGGACTACTGTTTCCCCTGTAAGACATTCCCAGCATAACTGTGTGACTTGAACGTTAAAAGATTGCCAAGTAACACACACGTTCACTTTAGAGAACATGAGAGTGGGTGAAATGTCTGGAAATGGGAGGAAGCATGGCAGGATAGGTGTTCACTTCTGAAATATCCTCTCATGGATTAAAGCCAGATTAAATAATTACTCTGCAATCAAAGAACAATCAGAGAAGTATCGCCCAACGCAGTAGTGAAGTGTTGTGGTAACGTGAGGTTGGGGACACGCTAGGGGACACTGGGGGCACATAGACTATGGAGCAGAGACAGCCTGTGTAAATAGTCTGACACCTAAATCATTTACAAGCATTTTAAGGCTTCCTCTTACCCTGTGGTCTTTTCCATTTGTTTCTCTTGGACAGACACAATGGAGATTGTTTTTTTAAATGTATCATTCACCTCTGAGGAAAAGCTAGACCCAAGACAAGATGGGAACCTATGTCATGCCATTAAATCGATACATTTTGCTCATCTACCTGGAAATTCGTGAAACGTTCAAAAAAACGGTAATGATTGCCGACTAATAATAAGCCGCCATCTAAAGAGTCAGTGCGTAGCGTAGCCATTTCCTTGATCTTGGCTGAAAATTCTGAACTTGTCTCTCATCATATTGTGCTGATTGAACTAGGGTCAAGTGGAATCAGCAATTAAGTGTCTGAATTTTTCTACCGAGAGCTAACTAACGACATATTGACTTGTAAATGAGAGAGCTTCTCGCTCTTTAAAAGGTGTTGCCGTCTGGCTTTTCTCTGAAGATCAAAGGACCTCAGAATATAATAAATCATCGTACAAAGATAGTTGTTTCGACCAACAGGACTTGAAGAATCTTATTAAGGGTGTCTTTTCCCAGGTTAGCCCTTTTCTCAGAGTCATTAGAGGAAAATGGAGCAGTGCCAAGGAGACATGTTCGTTTTGGGGAGAGGAGGGGTTTGCTTTAGAACCAAACTTACTTTTCCTTTATTTGTACCTTGACTCGACCAGGGACTATTCATTAATGAGTGAGAGATGCTCAGGTACCGTGCTTCCCTACTTTGCAATTTCGCCAATTAAATGGTGTCTGCTTGACCCCCATTAGCAAACTACTGTGTTGAGAGGAAGATGAAAGAAAAGGTCTGGGGGAATTGTAAATTAGTGAAAAACAATTGCTTTACTCTGCTTTAGTTTTAGGTCATATGAATTATTTGTGTCTTTTTCTCCTTCCCAGAGCAGAGGATGAAATTAGTCACAAGAAATGGCTGCCATTTTGTCTGACTCTGCTGGTCTGCCATTTCTTGCTTTGCCAAATATCATACTGCAGCACCCAGTTAAACTCTGTTTACTCACTCACCCCACTATTCTGCTGGGGGCTGTTCTCTATGCTTAGCCCACATTTTTTGTATGGTTAATCAAGAATTCCAATATTGATTCATATTGTTTACATTATTAAGACTTTCAATTTTGTGTGAATGTCACTGTTCCCTACGATACTCTGTTTTTCCCTTTACCTACATCCACAATATAGCTTCTTAAGTAGTGTTTCCTCATAAGCCATCAATAACATGTATAAATGCAGGGAGCTTGAGTCTTAATTAAGAATGAACAAATGTTTGCATAAACCAGAATGCCACTTAATTTGCAGTAGCGAAAGCTCTACACTGTAAATTAATATTATTCTATATGGAATTTAATAGAATGGAGGTGGGTGGGTGGTTGATATCCTACATATCTTAGCATTCACATATCGACCATTCAATGCAAATAGTATATATCAGATGTTATTATACTGCAATTACTTTCATGTTATTACTATGCTATGACCAGTTTGTCTGTTGGAGTTTCAAACCGTGGTAGCACCCCTGCTCCAGGTCTAAGGGATGGATTCAATCTGCAAAGCTGAAGAGCACTACAGCTCAATGGATTTTTAAAGACAATGTTCCCGTGTTAGTGGAGACTGCATTTACGGTAAACGCTACATATTTCAGCTCAAGCAGAAGTTACTTTTAAATTCCAATTGTGCTAGAGTGATAGGGATTGAATCAAGCCCTAACCTTGGGTGATGAATTGGTATTCATCAAACGAATGACTCATAGATGGATGGAGAAGCATGTGGGTCAGTAAGCCTCCATAATGGCATATGGAGAGGATAGCTGTGTTGGCGGATGAGTGGAGGAGATCGAGGGAACATCTTGGATGAGAGGGGCCATGTTGGTTATTGTATTGGGATTGGATGGCTTAGTTTAGAGTTGATGCATGGCCTTGTGGTGTTAACTTCAAGGAGTGTGCAGCATGACCAAGACACCTGAAAATGAGGTGTAATGGAGAAGCAGTGGAGAAAGCTGAGGAGTTGGCCACTCTAGTGGATGGTTAAGTGAATTTACATAGGTTTAGTGTGTGAGGAGTTTAATGGAGAGCTCAGGCAGCAATAGCCAAGTGCGGACCTGAAGAGGGGCTTGACAATATGAGGACTATAGTTACTAGTGGATTGTGGTTTAAATGTTTGGGTGGATTGTGAGCAGAATCCTACCTGTGCGTCCCAAATGTCACCCTATTCCCTATATAATGCTTTTACAAGCATTTCGCTACACTCGCATTAACATCTGCTAACCATGTGTATGTGACAAATAAAATTTGATTTGATAGCTGCTATATAGTGCATTACTTTTGACAAGAGCTCCATGGGCCCTGATCAAAAATAGTGCACTATAAAGGGAATAGGATGCCATTTGGGTCACAGGTTACCTATCTGCTTGGGCTCCACTTGTATAAAAGACTCATTGAAGCGCTACCTTTAATTAGAGGCTTTAAATCACAGATGATTGCTTGGTCATGGATCCTGAGCCTTAATGACAGGTGTCTTAGACATTGAACGCACAAAAAACTGGACATTTACTTTGTGTTCCTTTTCAAGTGCATGTTGACCTTTTAAAGTGTGGTGCCGGGGAGGTGCATATACAATCCAAAGTAATTAGATTGAAAAGCAATCTGAGGATTATAATTATTGGATTGTAACAAAGAAGGCTAATCTTAATTACTGGTCTATAATCAGGCTTTTTGTTGTCCGTTAGAGTTACTCAAGCTCTCTCCACCCAATAAATGGGTGGAAGTGGACAATTAGTAGTGCGTTTTACACAGGAAGCTAGCCAGGAAACAACGCTCCTTATTACGAGAATATGGATGCAAATTTATATTAGGACCTAAGAGTAGACTCAGAGGATGCAAAAACTTTAAATGAAGCATTGTGTTCCAGTAACAGGGGTTGTCCTTTACCTTGGTATGGGGTCATGAAGCATTGTGTTCCAGTAACATGGGTTGTCCTTAACCTTGGTGAGGGGTCCGTTTAAGATCCAAAGGAAGCATCAATCAGTTATTGCCTATTGGTTCCCGGTAAATTATGGAAAATGACATAGGAAGCATTGTGGGAGGGTCCCGGTCCTTTCACTTGTGCTGGTATTAATAATGTTCTTTGTGATTATTTTAGGTACCTTTGACAAATGGCAAAGTATTCTATTTTAGAATATCCTGTAAGTATTGTATATTCAAGGTGAGTCAAAGAAAATCAGGAGAGAAAAGAAACTCATTTGTAGAATAAACAGTCCCATTAAGTATAATGATGGTATTTAATTCTAATTCCAATATCTTTGATTTCAGTAAGTAATGTATGACAAGTGAAACCTTGCAGTCAAAGCACACACTATTCAACTGCAGAAGCCAATCTTTGTTTACCAAACATTCACCTGAATGTAATAATTTGACATAGTCTGGCAACCCTTGCGGCATATATAGTATATATCCAATGGCATTGAGGAGTATACCAGCTCAGCCACCTATTTCATCAATAAGTGCATCAACGACGTCGTTCCAACAGTGACCGTACGTACTTATATCCCAACCAGAAGCCATGGATTACAGGCAACATCCACACCGAGCTAAAAGCTACAGCTGCCGCTTTCAAGGAGCGGGACACTAATCCGAACGCTTATAAGAAATCCCACTATGCCCTCAGATGAACCATCAAACAGGCAGAGAGTCAATGCAGGACTAAGATTGAATCCTACTACACCAGCTCTGACACTCATCGGATATGGCAAGTCTTGCAAATTATTACGGACTACAAAGGAAACCCCAGCCGCGAGCCTACCAGACGAGCTAAATGCCTTTTATGCTCGCTTCAAGACAAGCAACACTGAAGCGCGCAAGAGAGAACCAGCTGCTCTGGACGACTGTGTGATCACGCTCTCCGTATCTGATGTGAGCAAGACCTTTACACAAGTCAACATTCACAAGGCTGCGGGGCTAGACGGATTACCAGGGCATGTACTCAGAGCATGTGCGGACCAACTGGCAAGTGTCTTCACTAACATTTTCAACCTCTCCCTGACCGTGTCTGTAATACCTACATGTTTCAGGCAGGCCACCATAGTCCCTGTGCCCAAGAATGCGAAGGTAACCTGCCTAAATGACTACTGCCCAGTAGCACTCACGTCGGTAACCATGAAGTGCTTTGAAAGGCTGGTCATGGCTCACATCAACACCATCATCCCAGAAACCCTAGACCACTCTAATTCGCATACCACCCCAACAGATCCACAGATGACGGAATCTCAATCGCACTTTTCCACCTGGACAAAAGGAACACCTATGTAAGAATGCTGTTCATTGACTACAGCTCAGCGTTCAACACCATAGTGCCCACAAAACTCATCACTAAATATTTCTTGAACTGCATTGTTGGTTAAGGGCTTGTATGTAAGCATTTCATGATAAGGTCTACTACACCTGTTGTATTCGGCAAATAGTGACAAATACAATTTGATTTGATTTGTGTATTTATACATTTTTAAGCCAACCAATGGAGTGTCTTACTTAGGCACAGTATGATAATTGGAGACAGGATTGGCAGTATTCACATTATTTGGCAGCTCAACAAAATGCTGTGTTACCTCTAATGCTAATCTAAGGCAGTTAATTTTGGAAACATAGACCTTACTTATCACATCTTATAAAATGGGTTGTTTGGATCCTGGATGCTGACTGATTGACAACTCCCGCAAAATACCATGAAGTGTTCATCTCATAATTCTACTGTCCTGAAGCCCAGGCAGGACATTTGTAAACGTCATCTCCCTCAAGGGAAAAAGCATCTACACATAATTTTTCCATGCTTCTATTTGTTTTGTAACAGTTGGGGGTTGTATCAGATCAAATTGTATTTGTCACATGCTTCGTAGACAACTAGCGTAGACTATCAGTGAAATGCTTACTTACTGGTCCTTTTCCAAAAATGCAGAGTTAAAGATAAGATAACAAATATAAATAGTGATACACTGAATAAACAATAAAAAATAATGAGTAAAAGTAACATGGCTATATACAGGGAGTGCCAGCACCGAGCTGATGTTCAGGGGTATGAGATAATTGAGGTAACTATGTACTGTACGTATACAGTGCATTCGGAAAGTATTCAGACCCCTTGATTTTTCCACATTTGTTGCGTAGCAGCCTTATTCTAAAATTGATTAAATATCTACACACAATACCAGCTAATGGCAACGTGAAAACAGGTTTTTAGATATTTTTGCACATTTATTAAAAATCAGAAATAGCTTATTTACATAACTCTTTGCAATTAGACTCAAGATGTTTTTAGTTGAGTAGTAGCAAATAAATAAATTAATATATATACACATACACACACAAACCCACACACACACACACAAACCCACAATGCATTCAGAAAGTATTCAGAACCTTTGACTTTGAGCTCAGGTGCATCCTGTGTCCATTGTTCATCCTTGAGATGTTTCTACAACTTGATTGGAGTTCACCTTCGGTAAATTCAATTGATTGGACATTATCTGGAAAAGCACGCACTAGACTATATAAGGTCCCACAGTTGATAGTGCATGTCAGAGCAAAAACCAAGCCATGAGGTCGAAGGAATTGTCTTTAGAGCTCCGAGACAGGATTGTGTTGCGGCACAGATCTGGGGAAGGGTACCAAAAAATGTCTGCAGAATTGAAGGTCCCCAAGAACCACCAAGACTCTTCCTAGAGCTGGCCACCCGGCCAAACTAAGCAATTGGGGGAGAAGGGCATTGGTCAGGGAGGTGACCAAGAACCCGATGGTCTGATGAAACTAAGATTGAAATCTTTGGCCTGAGCTCTAAGCGTCACATCTAGAGGAAACCTGCCACCATCCCTATGGTGAAGCATGTTGGTGGCAGCATCATGCTGTGGGGATAATTTTAAGTGGTAGGGACTGGGAGACTAGTCATGATTGAGGGAAAGATGAACAGAACAAAGTACAGAGAGATCCTTTATGAAAAGCTGCTCCAGAGTGGGGCAAAAGTTCACCTTCCAACAGAACCACGACCCTAAGCACACAGCCGAGACAACACAGGAGTGGCTTTGGGGCAAATATCTGAATGTCCTTGAGATGCCTAGCCAGAGCCCGGACTTGAACCCGACCAAACATCTCTGGAAAGACCTGTAAATAGCTGTGCAGCGATGCTCTCCATCCAACCTAACAGAGCTAGAGACGATCTGCAGTGAAGAATTGGAGAAACTCCCCAAATACAGGTGTACCAAGCTTGCAGCGTCATACCCAAGAAGATTCGAGCCTGTAGTCGCTGCCTAAGGTGCTTCAACAAAGTACTGAGTACATTTGCAAAAAATGTATTAGACAAAAAAAATAAATGTAATCTATTTTAGAATTAGGCTGCAACTTAACAAAATGTGGAAAAGGTCAAGGGGTCTGTAGGTAGGGGTAAAGTGACTAGCAGCATCATATGTGGTGTGTGTGGCATCACTATGCATTTGTGTACATGTTATGTGGACGTATGTAGTGTGTGTGTTGAATTGTGTGTTGGGGTGTCAGTGTAAGTACGTGTGAGTGTTTGGGTACGGTCCAGTGTGTGTTCATAGAGTCAGTGCCAGAGAGTTAGTGAAAAAAAGGGTCAATGCAGGTAATCTGTGTAGCCATTTGGTTAGCTTATTTAGAAGTCTTATGTCTTATTTCTTGTGGGTGGAAGCTAATGCAATCTGTCTCTCCGGTTGGATCCAGACTGGTGCATTGGTACCGCTTGCCATGCTGAAGCTGAAAGAACAGTCTGGTATAGAGGTCCTGGGTGGCAGGGAGCTTGGCCCCTGTGATGTACTGAGCCATACGCACTACCCTCTGTAGCGCCTTGTGGTTGGTTGCCAAGCAGTTGCCATACCAAGCGATGATGCAGCCATATGCGACCTGTGCAACAATGTATCATTTTACAAATGCAATCTGTCCCATGCCAGTAGGCTAGTTTGCCCAAGAATGAACGTGAAACTAATAATTCACTGTGGAAAACATAAACACTAATGATTCCATTCATTAATTAACCAGCACAGTGCAGCCTATGTAGACTTATTGGATAAGAGAGACACATACTTGCACACAGAACCAGGTGGCTGCCCCTAGGCAAAAATGAGTGTCAGGTGATATGCCGTTGACATATCTCTGCTTTCATTTGAAATGTTATCAAGGTAGTTCATGTGTTCTCTCTATGGCTTATTACAGGTGTTTCATCTTGATACGAATGAGAATGTGTCTGAGTGGTGATATGATTCAATGTGTAAACTTTCAGTTCTCCAGTATCGTCATTGAACCTGTAGACCGCAGGATTTTTTTTTTTTTTACATTAGTTTGCTAGTTTGCATTAGTCAGATTGTACCTACTCTATACATCAGACGGAACTGACATTATTGACTACATGAGCCATTCTTTAATGAAATGTACAAGAATAAGCCAATCTTTAACAAAAAACTACTCATGGTGGACCAACATTATTTAACATAAGATCTCACATATGATTGCAGACTTTAGTTAGACAGATTGTAGCAAAGGCCAGAGATGGCCTTGAACCAGCCACACCTCTAACATCAACATCAAGGACCAATAAGGATCTCCAATTGTTTTCTTCTTTTTTTTACCTTTAAAAAAAGTTCTCATTTGCAACTGCGACCTGGCCAAGATAAAGCAAAGCAGTGTGACCCAGACAACAACACAGAGTTACACATGGAGTAAACAATAAACAAGCCAATAACACAAACAAGTCAATGACACAGTAGAGAAAATAAAGTCTATATACAGTGTGTGCAAAAGGCATGAGGAGGTAGACAATAAATAGGCCATAGGAGCGAATAATTTCAATTTAGCAGATTAACACTGGAGTGATAAATGAGCAGATGAGGATGTGCAAGTAGAGATACTGGTGTGCAAAAGAGCAGAAAAGTAAATAAAATAAAAACAGTATGGGGATGAGGTAGGTAGATTAGGTGGGCTATTTACAGATGGACTATGTACAGCTGCAGTGATCGGTTAGCTGCTCAGATAGTTGATGTTTAAAGTTGATGAGGGAAATAAAAGTCTCCAACTTCAGCAATTTTTGCTATTCGTTCCAGTCATTGGCAGCAGAGAACTGGAAGGAAAGGTGGCCAAATGAGGTGTTGGCTTTGGGGATGATCAGTGAGATATACCTGCTGGAACGTGTGCTACGGGTGGGTGTTGTTATCGTGACCAGTAAACTGAGATAAGGCGGAGCTTTACCTAGCAGAGACTTAGAGATGACCTGGAGCCAGTGGGTCTGGCGACGAATATGTAGCGAGGGCCAGCCGACTAGAGCATACAGATCGCAGTGGTGGGTGGTATAAGGTGATTTGGTAACAAAACGGATGGCACTGTGATAGACTGCATCCGGTTTGCTGAGTAGAGTGTTGGAAGCTATTTTGTAGATGACAAATAGAAAGCCAATTCTAGATTTGATTTTGGATTGGAGATGTTTAATATGAGTCTTGAAGGAGAGTTTACAGTCTAGCCAGACACCTAGGTATTTATAGTTGTCTACATATTCTAGGTCAGAACTGTCCAGGGTGGTGATGCTAGTCGGGCGGGCGGGTGCGGGCAGCGAACGGTTGAAAAGCATGCATTTGGTTTTACTAGTGTTTAAGAGCAGTTGGAGGGCATGGAAGGAGTGTTGTATGGCATCGAAGCTCATTTGGAAGTTAGTTAGCACAGTGTCCAAGGAAGGGCCAGAAGTATAAAGAATGATGTCGTCTGCGTAGAGGTGGATCAGGGAATCGCCCGCAGCAAGAGCGACATCATTGATATATACAGAGAAAAGAGTCTGCCTGAGAATTGAACCCTGTGGTACCCCCAATGCCAGATTTCCGGACAACATGCCCTCCGATTTGACACACTGAACTCTGTCTGCAAAGTAGTTGGTGAACCAGGCGAGGCAGTCGTCAGAAAAACCAAGGGTATTGAGTCTGCCAATGAGAATACGGTGATTGACAGAGTCGAAAGCCTTGGCCAGGTCGATAAATATGGCTGCACAGTACTGTATTTTATCGATGGTGGTTAGCTGGTTAGCTTCTGATGGCTGTGGTTCTTGCTATAAGGTCTAAATATGACAAATAATAGCGGTTCTGTATCACATTGGGTGAGGCAGGTTACCAGAAGATATAATTGAACTAAAATGGAGAAGAGATTGAAAATACAATTTAAATATATTCAAAAAAGACAAAAAAAGACAAAAGTACACGAGAGGACGAACAAAACACGTCTGCACTGCTACACCATCTTGGAGATAAAGCTGTCTCTGACATTGTCATGAAAGGAATTGTGCAGTCCATGGATGAGTTCCAAATGGCAATCTATTCTCTATATAGTGGGCCTATGGGCTCTGGTCAAAAGTATTGCCCTATTTAGGGGAATAGGTTGCCATTTAGGACACAGTCCATGTGGCTGTAATGACTCAAGGCATTCTCAACATCGGAAGACATTCAATGGCCTGGAGCTTGAATTAATGATTGCAGCATTTTTATCATGCAAAGTTCTCCATGTTTTGCAACAATGTCACTGCCAGAATCATCACACATAATGATTAATTGCCTTTGCAGTAAGTAATATCTTGGATCTTTCCACTTGAATAATTGATCACATTCCCTATTGAGACTATCCTCTTAGAATTAAGGTCGCCTGTTTTGGGTACCTGCGTGGTTCTGGTACCAGTTCCGACCAAATGTTTTTCTTATAAATCGATACGTGGACACCATAGATGGAAATGGCTTGCATTGAGCGGTAGTCCTGGTTCTCACGAACACAGAAGTATGTATATTCTGCCTGTGGGAAGCAGGATGTGAAACCTGACACCACTTGAAGCTGGGATGTCCCCATTCGCTCTAATGACTGTCCATCAACTCCTGGCTGAACCCTACGTCACAGCCACTAACAACATATGCCTGGAATCCTTCCATCGTAACTTAGCAGAAAAGATTGGTTCGTCGCTGTAGCACATTCAGAGATCGATTTATAGCCAGTAATCTAAAATAATTCATAGTTTTTAAACAAACATCAAACATTTCTGTTTGTCATTGACGGATATGAGACGAAAGGCAAGTTCCCAACGAGTTCGGGAAGCTAAACTTGAGCTCTGTGAGACGTTCACAGGGATGAGGGCAGACGTTTTGATCAAGAGACACCTTTCTAAAAGATGCACACCAGTTATAAGGAAGGTGAAAGCTTATAGTTAGTATATTTATAAATTAAGTAATTTCAAGCCTTATTCATACAGTTTTGTTGAATAGGAAATGCATCATGTTTTTATCACATTGTTACTGTGTACCTGAGCTTGTGTCCTCAAAAGTGACTACACCTCAGCAATTTATAAATATTTTTACTGGAAAGGGGAGGATTTAACCTTTATTGTAGTATGCAGCATTACTAGTTATTGTTTATTGCCCTCTCATGATAAATCCTTACATTTTGGGATTACATAGATCATATTTCCGATTACATTTAGTTACATTTATTAAATTATGTAAACTCCCAAGCATTATGGAACACACCCAGAGCACACTGCCCTTGTCATGCACTCTAGCCAGCAGTTGTATCTGGCTTTGGTCAGATCTTATTGTGTTTGTGTATTGTTTCGGTTGCTGAGGGAAATCAGTTAATAGCGTAGATTTCAAATCTTTTGTATTCATTGTATTCTACAAAGGGAATGTTTCAATGGTACAGTGCCTTGCGAAAGTATTCAGCCCCCTTGAACTTTGCGACCTTTTGCCACATTTCAGGCTTCAAACATAAAGATATAAAACTGTATAATGTCAGTCTCTCGATGTGCAAAACTGATAGAGACATACCCCAAGCGACTTACAGCTGTAATCGCAGCAAAAGGTGGCGCTACAAAGTATTAACTTAAGGGGGCTGAATAATTTTGCACGCCCAATTTTTCAGTTTTTGATTTGTTAAAAAAGTTTGAAATATCCAATAAATGTCGTTCCACTTCATGATTGTGTCCCACTTGTTGTTGATTCTTCACAAAAAAATACAGTTTTATATCTTTATGTTTGAAGCCTGAAATGTGGCAAAAGGTCACAAAGTTCAAGGGGGCCGAATACTTTCGCAAGGCACTGTAAATGTTTAGTAAGTTGTTAAGTTGGATACTGTTAATGGTGAAATCTATCATGTAACTGTGATGTAAAGTACAGTACAGTTGGTACATGCTGTGTAATGGTACAGTATGTAAAGTAAATTCTTACATTGCTTTACTACATTATAGATCCTCCTACAGTGAAGCACTGATACAGAATGTATCTTCCTACACACTAAATCCATGCACACACACACACACCTGCATGCATGTGCACGAGCACACACACACACACACACACACACACACACACACACACACACACACACACACACACACACACACACACACACACACACACACACACACACACACACACACACACACACACACTCAACATTTTTCAGCACCTAAGTAGAATAAATAACTATGGTGCGTAATGGCATTGGGACTGTCAATTACAGACAGCTTTGGGGTCTTTAAGATTTAACACCATTTTGTGTGGGACTATTTCCCTCCATTACTCGATCATATGATGATTGAAATAATATTACTTGTTCCTTTGTCTCTAGGCTCTTTGTTGCCTAGACAACACTGTGTGATGTTGTCATAAAGCAATATATTTCACTCTGGGACAGAGATGGCAATCTTTCCTGGGACTATAAATGTATGGTTCAGCAGCTGCACAGATTTCTCAAACAGATTAACAAAATAATGTAATCTAACCAATATAAAACTGCAAACATTTGGGAATAATTGAATTTTTTCAGTGATACTGAACGATTGGGAGTGCAGTACATCATGAACGATATAATTGTACAGATTTGCTCCTATATAACAGAACAAAAAGCCTACTTTAACCATTTACTCACACAGGAATAATTTGTCATGAATGTCTCTTTTTTTTAACACAAAATGCCCATTCCTAGGCGTATTCCTCCTAGCCTTGTCATCCTTGCTTTGGAAAGGTGTCATAATGTGATAACAGTCTGCAATTTTTCCTAGGCTGTTAAAGTTAACAGCCCAACAAAGCCATCATCACCTTGAGTAACAGTGGCGGCCGTAAAAACTCTTGTGCATAAAAACAGGGTTTAAATCAATACCCACCATAAACATGCACATATTATTGCCCATCCACAATATTTATATGGGACCTGATTTAAAACCTCCCCCAGTAACACCAGACATTTCTGCCCCCAATAAATGAAAATTATTGTATAACATGGAAAATAAAGGCTAATGAAGACACACAGGCCCCAGTGGGTTATGAGTCCAGCTGGTAGACACTGTCAGGTCCCTCGTGCATAGATTGTCTGCTGTGGAGAAATGCCTCCCTGCTATTTCTCTAACATCCCTTCACCACATCTGTTGAACACCTTCATACTAGATGATATACTGTATCAACATTTTTCTCTTCTGGTGGAGAAAATGGCCACCCTTGCACAGACTTGAGAATTACTTTTGAGTTACTGAATAGTCCTGTATTTGTCACTATGCTTTCTGTGATTTGAGTATGCTTTTCATCCTGGATGAATTATTTCCTTGAAAACACATCCACTTACCTTACCTGATAGGCTTGGTTCTACTTTATATCCTGTTTTCATCCCTGATGTTTTCCTGAGCTCATCTCTCAGATGCATTTCAGACATGTACAGTGACTTCAGAAAGTATTCACATCCCTTGACTTGTTCCACATTTTGTTGTGTTACAGCCTGAATTTAAAACGGATTGAATTTAGATTTTTGTCCCTGGACTACTAATTCTATCCCATAATGTCAAAGTGGAATAATAAAAAAATAAAAAAATAGTTGGATGATTGATTTTGTCACACATTAAAACATGATAAGTGATAAGTAGGTCCTGATCTCTTTGGTCAATAAAGTGGTCACAGAAGGAGATAATGTATTGCCAATACAGTGGTTTCAGAAAATATTCACACCCTTGACATTTTCCACAATCTGAATTTAAAATGGACTACATTGAGATGTTTTTTTTATCACTAACACTGCCCCATAATGTCAAAGTTAAGTTATGGTTTTTTAAGAACTTTTTACAAATGAAAAACAAAATGTAAGCTGAAATGTCGAGTGAAAAAGTATTCAACCCATTTCTTATGGCAACCCTAAATAAGTTCAGTAGCAAAAATGTGCTTAACACGTCACATAGTAATTTGCATCGACTCACTCTGTGTGCAATAATAGAGTTTAACATACTTTTTGAATGACTACCTCATCTCTGTACCCCGTGAATTTCAAACACATTTTTAACCACAAAGACCAGAGAGGTTTTCCAATGCCTCGCAAAGAAGGGCACATATTGATTGATGGGTAAAAAAAAGGCAGGTATTGAATATCCCTTTGAGCAATGGGAAGTTTTAATTACACTTTGGATGCTGTACTAATACAGCAGTGACTACAAAGTGACTACAAAGAAGTCACTTTGCAGTGACTACAAAGAAACCGCTCATGAGGCCAATGGTGACTTTAAAACAGTTAGAGATTTTTTTAACCTTTATTTAACTAGGCAAGTCAGTTAAGAACAAATTCTTATTTTCACTGACAGCCTAGGAACAGTGGGTTTACTGCCTGTTCAGGGGCAGAATGACAGATTTGTACCTTGTCAGCTCGGGGGTTTGAACTTGCAACCTTCCGGTTACTAGGCCAATGCACTAACCACTAAGCTACCCTGCCACCCCTAGGAGAAAACTGAGGATGGGTCAACAACATTGTAGTTACTCCACAATACTATCCTAAATGACAGAGTAAAAAGAAGAAAGTCTATACAGAATAAAAAATATTCCCAAACATGCATCCTGTTTGCAATAAGGCACTAAAGTAGAACTGCAAAAATTGTGGCAAAGAAATTAACTTTATGTCCTGAATAGAAAGTGTTATGTTTGTGGCAAATCGAACACAACACATCACTGAGTACCACTCTTCATATTTTCAAGCATAGAGGTGGGTGCATCATGTTATGGGTATGCTTGTCATTGACTCAGGGGTGTGAATAGTTATGTAAATTAGATATTTATATATTTCATTCTCAATAAATGTGCAAACATTTCTAAAATCAAGTTTTCACTTTGTCATTTTGGGGTATTGTGTGTAGATGGGAGAGAATTTGTATTTATTCAATCCATTTGAATTCAGGCTATAACACATCAAAATGTGGAATAAGTCAAGGGGTATGAATACTACTTTCTGGAGACACTGTATCTTGTGGATATTAAAGATTATTTTACCAATTTCAAGTTCAAGTACAATTTCCGCCCAGGACATAGTGTCTATGATGATAATGACTTAATTTGTATCCATTCCTAACAATAAATGGACTGTTCTGTATGATTGGGTTTTAAGAGCAAGGGAATTAATCCACTCTCTATGATACAAATGTTTAAACATCTTTGTACCAAAGTCGATAGAGCTACATTTGGGGTAGATCCACTGTTTTGGCACTATCAACATGAAGTCCCTCTTGAGAATTTCTCTGATGTCTTCCCTTGTCATCATGCAAGGGCTACCATAAGTGTACGCTTAATTACTGTAACGCTGTGATTACCACTTGGTAAAGAGTCCTGACTGACGGAAATAATAGCTTCTCTCTCCCACAGTCATTTCAGTACATTATAGTAAGTGTTGTCTCCTTTGACTCAGCAGAGTGTTAAATGACACAACGCCATGTCCCCCCCCCCCCCCCCCCCACAGTGGTGTAGTTTAATGGTGCTACGTGCTTCTCTGTTGGGCACCTTTGAAAGGTGCCAGGAGGACATTGCCTGGGATGCAACGACAAAGGATTTCAGCACTTCTTACAGCTTCATAGCACTCCCAACCCTGTAATTTCTATTTCAGCATTAAAATAAACCAAGCACATCTCAGTTTCCCAATTACATCAAGAAATATCAGGCAGCTGAATGTGTTAAACAGGACATGCAGATACAGTAGCTTAATAGTCTGTCACACCCTGATCTGTTTCACCTGTCTTCTGCTTGTCTCCACCCCCTACCAGCTGTCTCCCATTTTCCCCATTATCCCCTATGTATTTATATCTGCGATTTCTGTTTGTCTGTTTCCAGTTCATCTTGTCAGGTCGTACCAGCGTGGTTTTTCCCGTTTTCCTGTTTCTCAAGTTTTTGTTTTTAGACCCTACTGCCTGTCCTGACCCTGAGCCTGCCTGATGTCCAGTACCTGCCTGACTCTCCTGGATTACGAACCTCTGCCTGCCCTGAACCTGCCTTTTACCTGCCCCCATGTTATAATAAACATTCTGAGATTCAAACTATCCAGTCCTTGTGTCTGCATCTGGGTCGTATCCTGAGTTGTGATATAGTCTTTATAGTCTTTATGGCCTACTCTATCTTGTAAAATGCAATCACTCCAATCATGAATGCAGGAAAGGTGAATTATCTGATTATTATATTTTATTTGTTGTGAACCTACACTATATATACAAAATAATGTGAACACCCATTCAGATGATTGGATTTGGCTGAAATAGCCGTGCCAACTGTAAAGTTTGGTGGGGGAGGGATAATGCCTGGGGCTGTTTTACATGGTTCGGGCTAGGCCCCTTAGTTCCAGTGAAGGGAAACCTTAATGCCACAGCACACGGTTTCCTGTTTCAGTATGACAATGCCCCCATGCACAAAGCAATGTCCATACAGAAAAGGTTTGTTGAGATTGGTGTGGAAGAACTTGACTGGCCTGCACAGAGCCCTGCACTCAACCCCATCAAACACCTTTGGGACTGCGAGCCAGGCCAATTTGCCCAACATCAGTGCCCAACCTCACTAATGTTCTTATGGCTGAATGGAAGCAAGTCCCCGCAGCAATGTTCCAACATCTAGTGGAAAGCATTCCCAGATGAGTGGAGGGGACCAGCTCCATATTAAGGCCAATGATGTTGGAATGTGATGTTCAATGAGCAGTTGTCCACATACTTTTGAACATGTAGTGTATTTTCCTGCTCGTAATATAGCCACTGTGGTAAACAGGATCACACTGCTACAGTACATGTTGTTAAATGTTACAATGTGCCATTTAAAACCATTACTTTTCAGTAATGACAAACTGCTGCAGTTGGTGCTCTTTAAGAGCACACCTGTACAGCCACTACTGCGCACCTTGACAAAGCAAATTACACACAGTACACTGTCATTTGGTTTAGCTGAAATGGCAATGTCTATAATTGTCTTTTTCCAGCCTTGTCCATTTATTTCTTTCAGCTGATTCAAAACATCAACATATTACAGAGGCACTCTAGCCATTTTGTTCTCATTTGTCAAGCATTTTGAGAATGACAGATTGACCATTGGATGATGATGATAATGATGATGATTGATGATTGATGATTGATGATGATGATGACAAGGATGACGCGGAGAACGGATGGAGGATGAAAGAATGAAAAGAAAGGACCAACTGTTGAGCCTCCTGAGTGAGCTGTCTGTTTGATGGAGTAAAGTTGATGTGAAGCCCGTGGTCTAAGCAGCAGTCTAAGCAGCAGTCTAAGCAGCGGTCTAAGCCTTCAGCAGCCTTCAGATAGGAACCCCCCGACAAATAGACACTGGGAGAGAGGAAGCAAGAAAAGAGAGAGAGCAGATAAAAAAAATGTTTTTAGAAAGATCAGACGGACAGAGTTTAGAGGAAGAATATAACAAATGAAGAGAAGAGACAAACTAGAACTGGAAGCCAGACACGAAAAACTGCAGATCAGCCAGAATCCCTTCTTTTGATCGCTGTCCAAATAGCTCATCTGGCTGGGAAACGATAGATGCAGAGCAGCAGCCCCCCCCCCCCCGCCCTAGTATCCCCTCTCCCTCCCCCATCCCTCTGGACAACTTTTCCTAAATCCCGCGATGCTGGAAGTGAAGGCTACCGCACCCTCCTGTGTGTGTTGTGATTACACGCCTGGGCCTCTTGCCATGTCTAACAGAGGCTGGTTTTCGATTCTCCACTGGCAGGAACAGAGCCGGGCGAGTTCCTCCCCACCATTCCCACCCCCCACCCATGCTGAGTAGAGATAGCGACTGAGCGATGGCAGCCCCCAGGGGGAACACAAGCTGCCATGGGACGGGTCCAAAACATGCTGTTGAGGATTTGTTTTAAACCGCTCCGGCACTCCCGACAACCCGTTTTGAGAAAACAGACCCAGCCAGACTTGATACGACATTGGCTGCATCTTCTAGTCCAGAAGTGTCAAAGAAATGTAGCCCCTGGGGCTGCATTCGGTCTTCAACGAGGTCCTGAGAGTCCCACTGAAAATGTGTTATATTTCCTTGCTGTTAAAATGTGCAAAAAAAGAGTCCTCTATCCATAGTTTGGGGAATTTTTTATGCTCCTTGACCAGTGATTATTAGTCAAGGAACTGTATGAATATACTGTGCCGTGAAAAAAGTTATACTTTTGAATCTTCTGTCCATAGAACATTCTTCCAAGAGTCTTGATGATCATCCAGGTGTTTCCAGGTGCTTTTTGGCAAACTTGCGTCAAACTTTTTGGACAACATGGATACCATTAAGCCTGGTGAAAACCAAACACTGTATTCCACAGTAAGAACCTCATACCAACAGTCAAGCATGGTTGTGGTAGTGTGATGGTTTGGGGATGCTTTGCTGCCTCAGTACCTGAACGACTTGCCTTAACCATGAATTCTGCTCTGTATCAGAGAATTCTACAGGAGAATGTCAGGCTATCCGTCTGTGAGCTGAAGTGCAGCTGGGTCATTCAGCAAGACAATGATCCAAAACATAATCAAGTCTAAATGAAAACGGCTTAAAAGCGTTTTGACGTTTTGGAATGTCCAAGTCAAAGTCCAGACCGAATCCCAGTTGACATGTTGTGGCTTAAAAACCCACAAATGTTGCTTAGTTAACCTCTATGGGATCGGTGCCTCCCCCCGTGAGACGGTTGAGCTAACGTAGGCTAATGTGATTAGTATGAGGTTGTAAGAAACCAAAAACAATCCCAGGACATACATGTATCTGATATGGGCAGAAAGCTTAAATTATTGTTAATGTACTGTCCAATTTACAGTAGCTATTGCAGTGAAAGAATACTATGCTATTGTTTGAGGAGAGTGCCCAATTATGAACTTGAAAATGTATTTAAAAAACAGGCACATTTGAGCAGTCTTGATACAACATTTTGAACAGAAATACAATGGATCATTGGATCAGTCTAAAACATTGCACATACACTGCTGCAATCTTATGGCCAAAATATGAATTCGCCTGGGCTGCAAGAATACATTATGGCCTTTCTCTTGCATTTCAAAGAAGATGGTAAAAAAAATATGTTTTAAATGTGTTATATTCCACAAACCTCAGTGTTTCCTTTCAAATGGTATCAATAATATGCATATCATTGATTCACGTCCTGAGCTACAGGCAGTTAGATTTGGGTTTGGCATTTTCGGCGAAAATTTAAAAAAAGGATTGGATCCTTCAGGTTTTAAAGCAGTTTTGCATGCAAGAGTGTGCCAAAATTCCTCCACAGTGATGTGAGAGACGTGGTTGCAGTCATTGCAGCGTTTATTTATTTATTTACAGTTGAAGTCGGAAGTTTACATACACCTTAGCCAAATACATTTAAACTCAGTTTTTCACAATTCCTGACATTTAATCCTAGTAAAAATGTCCTGTCTTAAATCAGTTAGGATCACCACTTTATATTAAGAATGTGAAATGTCAGAATAATAGTAGAGAGAATTATTTATTTCAGCTTTTATTTCTTTCATCACATTCCCAGTGGGTCAGAAGTTTACATACACTCAATTAGTATTTGGTAGCATTGACTTTAAATTGGTTAACTTGGGTCAAACGTTTCGGGTAGCCTTCCACAAGCTTCCCACAATAAGTTGGGTGAATTTTCGCCCATTATTCCTGATAGAGCTGGTGAAACTGAGTCAGGTTTGCAGGCCTCCTTGCTCGCACACCCTTTTTCAGTTCTGCCCACAAATGTTCTATAGGGTTGAGGTCAGGGCGTTGTGATGGCCACTCCAATACCTTGACTTTGTTGTCCTTAAGCCATTTTGCCACAACTTTGGAAGTATGCTTGGGGTCATTGTTCATTTGGAAGACCCATCTGCAACCAAGCTTTAACTGATGTCTTGAGATGTTGCTTCAATATATCCACATAATTGTCCTTCCTCATGATGCCATGTATTTTGTGAAGTGCACCAGTCCCTCTTGCAGCAAAGCACCCCCACAACATGATGCTGCCACCCCCGTGCTTCACAGTAGGGATGGTGTTCTTCGGCTTGCAAGCCTCCCCCTTTTTCCTCCAAACATAACGATGGTCATTATGGCCAAACAGTTCCATTTTTGTTTCATCAGACCAGAGGACATTTCTCCAAAAAGTATGATCTTTGTCCCCATGTGCAGTTGCAAACCATAGTCTGGCTTTTTTATGGCGGTTTTGGAGCAGTGGCTTCTTCCTTGCTGAGTGGCTTTTCAGGTGTCGATATAGGACTCATTTTACTGTGGATATAGATACATTGTAGTTGTTTCCTCCAGCATCTTCACAAGGTCCTTTGCTATTGTTCTGGGATTGATTTGCACTTTTCGCACCAAAGTATGTTCATCTCTAGGAGACAGAAAGCGTCTCCTTCCTGAGCGGTATGACGGCTGTGTGGTCCCATGGTGTTTATACTTGCATACTTTTGTTTTTACAGATGAACGTGGTACCTTCAATTGTTTGGAAATTGCTCCCAAGGATGAACCAGATTTCTCTTGATTTTCCCATGATGTCAATCAAATAGGCACTGAGTTTGAAGGTAGGCCATGAAATACATCCACAGGTACACCTCTAATTGACTCAAATGATGTCAATTGGCCTATCAGAAGCTTCTAAAGCCATGATATCGTTTCCTGGAATTTTCCAAGCTGTTTAAAGGCACAGTCAACTTAGTGTATGTAAAATTCTGACCCACTGGAATTGTGATACAGTGAATTATAAGTGAAAAAATCTGTCTATAAACAATTGTTAGAAAAATTACTTGTGTCATGCACAAAGTAGATGTCCTAACCGACTTAAACTATAGTTTGTTAACTATAGTTTGTTAACAAGAAATTTGTGGAGTGGATGAAAAATTAGTTTTAATGAGTCCAACCTAAGTGTATGTAAACTTCCGACTTCAACTGTATTTTTATTTAACCTTTATTTAACTAGGCAACTCAGTTTAGAACAAATTCTTATTTACAATGACAGGCCAATCCCCGCCAAACCTTCCCCAAACATTCCACTAACCCGGATGGTGTTGGGCCAATTGTGCGCTGCCCCAGCTAAGTGGAATTAATTAATTACATTTTAAAAATTACAAAAATAAGTACCAGTTTTTTTTTGTTATTTGTAAACTAAGTTTCCCTTTATCTAATATTAGGTTTTGGTTGAAGATCTGGTAAAGTTCAGTATCAAAAATATGCAAAAATAGAGAAAATCCGAAAGAGAGCTGTCACGAATATCACCGAAGGTGGCTCCCCTTCCTGTTCGGGTGGCGCTCGGCGGGCCACGCTGGTCTACTAGCTGCCACCGATCCCTTTTTTCCCTTTTCGTTTGGTTTTGTCTAATTGGTTTCACCTGTTCCTTGTTGGGGTTTTTGGGTTGGGGTTATTTAAATTTGGTTAGCCCGCCTGTGTTTGTGCGGGCTTGTTACTGTTTATGTCAAGAGTGTGATTGATTATTGTTGGGTTTTTTCCGCTGTCCGGTGAGGTACCAGTTTTTACTTGGGTATGTGTATTTACGCCTGTGTTCGGCATCAGCCATTGTACGATTTCCTGTTTGGACATTAAAGCGCTTTTCCCGAATCCTCTGCTCTCTGCGCCTAACTACGCACCCGTTCACTCTTCAAGCGTTACAAGGGCAAATACTTTGTCACGGCACTGTGGTGCCATTATCATATCTACACAGTTTCGATTTGGTTTTAGTCATTCTAAAGAATATTAACCTCAGGTTGATTAACTGAAAATACCCGCAGACCGGATTGAACCTCCTCCTGTGCCGAATCCGGCCCTGTATGTTTGACACCCCTGTTCTAATCTTACAGATTGAGCAACAGACCGGGCCTTATCGTAGACATTTGATTTTGTCGGTGTCAATGTTCTGAACCCCGTTGCTCAGGTGTGTTTGGACTGTGAGGCCTGATGAAGTTCACTGGCCATGAAGTTATGCCGTTTTCATGCGGTCAAATTAGATCAGGAGCTTTGCATTGTTTAGTTTAATGTGTCAAACATATGGTACATGTCCCTCTACAGCACTGAGATAAGGGTGGATATTCTCATGTGTCCAAGGGATCTGTTCTGCAATTCCTTCTTGTTGTTTTAAAGCATCTTGACATCATTCATACTACAAGCGACTTAACTTGTTTGTACAGGTTGTGTGGTATCTCTTTTTTCCAGATATCCAGGGCCTGGTTGACTCAGTAGTGAGTGTTCTATTACATCAGTTATAATTACACTATTACAGCTACCACTTTTTAAAGTTTACAAATAGGTCTAAGCAACCAACTTGTTATCAATGTTTTTTAATATTGTGCATCAGTACGGCTGTGAAGTAATCACCAATATCACCTGAAAATGTTTGTGCAAGAAAAACAGCATGAACTTCTCTGAAAACTATGTTAGTACAGTAGGTTATCAAGCTGTGATATTGTGAAAGACACTGGAAGCCTTCACGAAATGCAACATGTCTTCTTCCCACTGAGATAAAAACAATAGCAGGTTGTTTTAACAACCGTCTCCAAATCTGACAGTTGCCATGATTTATAGAACAATGAGATAAAAATTAGGAAAGGAAGTCTGGGGTTGAATAAACCTTTTGTTTAATAATGTATTTAACTGCCTAAAAGCATCAATGAAGGCAATGAAACAAAAGCAAGATCTCAATTCATGCTCATATTTAGCTTAAATGCAGACCAATGTTGCAGAACAATTGCATTATGTTAGGTAGCAATTTCAAAGAAAGGTTTAATCTGTGCATTCTGATATGATCAGAGTATAAACAACTAGAAATTATACATTTAGGAATGGATAATGCAAACTATTCGCAGCAAGTAAAAGGTTGGAATAGAATGCCATCAGTCTTCAGTAACACTTTAATTAAGTTAAAGTACGTACAGCTTAATCTAGCCTTAACCCTTACTGTATAACAAGGAGCTGTTACAATATGTAATTACAGAATGTTCTACAACTAATAATGCAGAAACAATGCATCCATGAAAAAAATCCTGATGATAAACGTTCAATCAGTATCAATGTTGAGAGTATATGCATCCTTGACAAAAAATTGCTTTGATGTACAATTCCAGTAAAAGGTTTGGACACACCTACCCATTCCAGGGTCTTTATTTTTACTATTTTCAACATTGTAGAATAATAGTGAAGACATCACAACTATGAAATAAACACATATGGAATCATGTATTAACCTAAAATGTGTTAAACAAATCAAAATACATTTTAGATTTTAGATTCTTCAAAGTATCCACCATTTTCCTTGATGACAGCTTTGCAAACTCTTGGCATTCTCTCAACCAGCTTCATGAGGTAGTCAGTCACCTGGAATGCATTTCATTAACAGATGTGCCTTGTTAAAAGTTCATTTGTGGAATTTCATACCTTCTTATTGCATTTGAGCAAATCAGTTGTGTTGTGACAAGGTAGGGGTGGTATACAGAAGATAGCCCTATTTGGTAAAATACCAATCCATATTATGGCAAGAACAGCTCAAATAAGAAAAGCAGAATGACAGGCCATCATTACTTTAAGACATGAAGCTCAGTCAATCCAGAAAATGTCATGAACTTTGGCTCTCATGAGGACCACCACAGGAAAGGAAGACCCAGAGTTACCTATGCTGCAGAGGATTGTTCAGAGGAGACTGTGTAAATCAGGGCTCCATGGTTGAATTACTGCAATGAAACCACTACTGGGACACCTATAAGAAGAAGAGACTTTCTTGGGGCAAGAAACACAAGCGATGGACATTAGACCGGTGGAAATCTATCCTTTGAGATTTTTGGTTCCAACCACTGTGTCTTTGTGAGACGCAGAGTAGGTGAACCGATGATCTCTGCATGTGTGTTCCCACCATGAAGCATGGAGGAGGTGTGATGGTGTGGGGGTGCTTTTCTGGTGACACTGTCTGTGATTTATTTAGAATTCAAGACACACTTAACCAGCATGGCTACCACAGCATTCTGCAGTGATATGCCATACCATCTGGTTTGTGCTAAGTAGGACTATCATTTGTTTTTCAGCAGCACAATGACCCAATACACCTCCAGGCGGTGTACCACCCTGCATCCCACTGCTGGCTTGCTTCTGAAGCTAAGCAGGATTGGTCTTGGTTGGTCCCTGGATGGGAGAGCAGATCTTGCTGGATGTGGTGTTGGAGGGCCAGTAGGAAGCACCCTTTTCTCTGTCTAAAAAAATGCCGCAGGTTTAGGGTATTGTCTTTTGGATGGGACGTTCAACGGGTGTCCATACCATCATACCAGCTTACAATTGGCTCATTCATCTCCTCTCCCCTGTAACTATTCCCCAGGTCGTTGCTGTACATGAGAATGTGTTCTCAGTCAACTTACTTGGTAAAATAAGGGTAAAATAAACAAATAAGGGCTATTTGACCAAGAAGAAGAGTGATGGAGGGCTGCATCGGTTGACCTGGCCTCCACAATCACCCGACCTCACCCAATTGAGATGATTTGGGATGAGTTGGACTGCAGAGTGAAGGAAAAGCAGCATATGTGGGAACTTCTTCAAGACTGTTAGAAAAGCATTCCAGGTGAAGCTGGTTGAGAGAATGCCAGGAGTGTGCAAAGCTGTCATCAAGGCAAAGGGTGGCTACTTTGAAGAATCTCAAATATAAAATATATGTTTATTTGTTTAACACTTTTTTGGTTACTACATGATTCCATGTGTTATTTCATAGTTGTAATGTCTTCACTATTATTCTACATTGTAGAAAATAGTACAAATAAAGAAACACCTTTGAATGAGTAGGTATGTCCAAACTTTGACTGGTACTGTAAGTTTCTAGTGCAGTGTTGGTGTCACGGCCATCGAAAGAAGTGGACCAAAGTGCAGCGTTTTGAGCGTATATCTTCCTTTTATTTAAAATGTTGCCAACAAAACAACAAACGAAGAAACAACCGTGAAGCTTACAGGGCTATAGTGCCACTAACAAAAGTTAACTACCCACAATCAAAGGAGGGAAAATGGGCTACCTTAGTATGATTCCCAATCCGAGACAACGATAGACAGCTGTCCCTGATTGAGAACCATACCCGGCCAGAACATAGAAATAAAAAAACATTGAAAACAAAACATAGAATGCCCACCCCACATCAAACCCTGAACTAACCAAATAGAGAAATGAAATGGCTCTCTCAGGTCAGGGCATGACAGTAACCCCCCCCCCCAAAGGTGCTATAGGGGAGGGTCCAGGTGGGCATCTATCCGCGGTGGCGGCTCTGGTGCGGGACGTAGACCCCGCTCCACCTCTGGCTCACCCCGCTTTGGTGGCGCCTCTGGCGTGGGGACCCTCTCTGCGGGCTCTGGACTGGGACTGGGGACCCTCGTTGCGGGCACCAGACTGGGGACCCTCGTTGCAGGCCCCGGTCTGTGGACCCTCGTTGCGGGCCCCGGACTGGGGACCCTCGCTGCGGGCCCCGGACTGGAGGCCGTCGCTGGAGGCTCCGGACTGGAGGCCGTCGTTGGAGGCTTCGTGCCATGGATCATCACTGGAGGCTGCTTGCCATGCATCATCACGGGAGGCTTCGTGCCATGGATCATCACTGGAGGCTTCTTGCCATGGATCATCACTGGAGGCTTCTTGCCATGGATCATCACGGGAGGCTTCGTGCCATGGATCATCACTGGAGGCTTCTTGCCATGGATCATCACTGGAGGCTTCGTGCCATGGATCATCACTGGAGGCTTCGTGCCATGGATCATCACTGGAGGCTTCGTGCCAATGATCATCACTGGAGGCTTCTTGCCATGGATCATGACTGGAGGCTTCGTGCCATGGATCATCACTAGAGGCTTCGTGCCATGGATCATCACTGGAGGCTTCTTGCCATGGATCATCACTGGAGGCTACTTGCCATGGATCATCACTGGTGGCTTCGTGCCAAGGATCATCACTTGAGGCTTCTTGGCATGGATCATCACTGGAGGCTTCGTGCCATGGATCATCACTGGGCTGGAGAGACACACAGGAGGCCTGGCTCTGGGAGCGGGCACAGGATACACTGGGCCGTGGAGGCGCACTGGAGGTCTCGAGCATAGAGCCTGCACAACCCTTCCTGGCTGGATGGTTACTCTGGCCTGGCACGTGCGGGGCGCAGGCACAGGACGCACTGGGCTGTGCAGACGCACCGGAGACACAGTGCACAGAGCCGGTGCAGGATAACCTGGGCTTTAGAGACGTACTGGCGGCCAGATGCGCTGAGCCGGCACCCTCCGACCTGGCTGGATGCCCACTCTAGCCCGGCCAATTCAGGGAGCTGGGAGGTAGCGCACCGGGCTGTGAACTCGCACTGGAGCACTGTGCGCTCCACCGCATAACACAGTGCCTGACCAGTACGACGCTCGCCACAGTAAGCACGGGGAGTTGGCTCAGGTTTCCAACCTGACTCAGCCAAACTCCCCGTGTGCCTCCCCCAAATAAAGTTTTGGGGCTGCCTCTCGGGCTGCTTCCACCTGTTCCCGATGGAAGGCGATCCCTTACGGCCAGGATCTCCTCCCATGTCCAGGATCCTTTGCCGTCTAGGATGTCATCCCATGTCCAGTCCTCCTTTTTACCAAGCTGCTTGGTCCTTTGGTAGTGGGTAGTTCTGTCACGGCCATCGAAAGAAGTGGACCAAAGTGCAGCGTGGTGAGAGTACATTTTCCTTTTATTTCAAATGTCGCCAACATAACAACAAATGCAGAAACAACCGTGAAGCTTACAGGGCCATAGTGCCACTAACAAAAGTCAACTACCTACACTGAAAAGGAGGGAAAAGGGCTACCTAAGTATGATTCCCAATCAGAGACAACGACAGACAGCTGTCCCTGACTGAGAACCATACCCGGCCAAAACATAGAAAAAAAGAACAAAACATAGAATGCCCACCCAAATCACACCCTGACCAAACCAAACTAGAGACATGTAAAGGCTCTCAGGTCAGGGCGTGACAGTTGGACAATTCCTTCAGTAGATTCTATTTCAGTGCTGAACGATTCCTTCGGTAGACACAATTCGTCTTGAATGTGTGTGACAGATGGAATATCCCCTCCATTCTGGCAACCTGCTGAAACCTCTGGGAACATTGGGATCATTATGCAGAGCATTATGTTACATCAAATACTGATTACTTGTTTAAGCAATTGGCCATCATGTCAGATAGCTTTACAAGGCTTACTTGCTTTTTGTGACAAGAGATTTCTATTGGATTTCATTACAAAAGGGAAATGTACCTTTAGTTCACATGCTTAATAACAAAATATTGGCTCAATCAAAGACAGGACTATAGAATGGCATCAACTTGAAGGCACACAGAGATTCAATCCACACACAGAACATGTTATTTTTGTTTATGCTTACAAAATAGTCATGAAATCTTCTTCCAACTAAACGACGGGGACGGGTGGGGCTGAACCTCAGCGGCCATGTGATGTCAATTTGGCTTCAAGTTGTTTACTGAGAAATGTGGTAGAGTTCAGAAATAAACGAGGCCTCAATGTACTTCACTACATTTACTACGTACTAGTATAGTAATAACGTATTTGTTGAAAACAATACAAAATACAAAACTTACAACAAACCATTAAGCATTTGCTCAAATCAAAGAAACTTTGGAATAGATTCAATCAGATCAAGAGTTAACCGGCGATATCCGACACCCACATAGCTGATGTTTTGCCAGTGTCAGAGGTGGAACTGCATTGGAGTTGTCAAATCAGATGGCCTGCTCGTTTGGTCATTGTCACAAAGCCATTACCGTAGGCACGAAGGGTGTTCTTACGTACAACGCAATGCGGAGTATATTTTCCATATATCACGAACCCCTGAGGTGTCGTATTGCTATTATAAACTGGTTACCAACGTAAGCAGTAAAAATAAATGTTTTGTCATACCCGTGGTATACGGTCTGATATACCACAGCTGTCAACCAATCAGCATTCAGGGCTCGAACCACCCAGTTTATGAATTGAAATAATGACACTCAAATTGAAAATAATTCAACTAAATGATGAGTATTTATATTAGCCTAATCCAGGTGTAGATTGCATTTTACATTCCCAGTGTTCGAACTTGTAATACGGCTGCATGGGATTATTACTAATGCGACTGACCGCATCCAATAGCACTGTACGGGATAGGTATAATGCCGGGAGCAGCTTGCTGATTTGACAGCTCTAACACAGTTACATTGCCTTAATAAAAACAACGAAACTACTGTACAATTATCGGTTATCGCGGGTTACAGTTAAACTGATTGAATCTAACCCATAGATGGTGCTTTGGACAATGGTTGTTAGTGAGGTACAAGAATCTCGAGCTCAAACTCCGTAGCCCCGCGCGAAGTCACCGGCTTTCTAGCCTCCACCGATCTACATTTCTTTTTCCATTTGTTTTGTCTTGATTGTACACACCTGGTTCCCATTACATTTGGATTACTTCCCTATTTAACCCTCTGGAGCCATCATGGTCTGTGCGTGTTTATTGTTGTCAGTTGTCTCTTTTATGTGATTCTGAATTTTTGTTCTCCTTGTTGGAAGATTATTTTTGATCTCTTTGTCCTGCGCCTGACTCCGCCTTACCCACATCACCTAGACTCTGACATCACCAGCCTTCATCACCCTTCATCAGCGTTCTACAAAGGATGCGGCCGAAATGCATCCGTTTGTTGACCTCTGCTGCTGATAAAATATATTACAACTGCAACAGGGGGTGCATTTTTTAACCCGGCACCCGAAGACCTTCTGATAGCCCCGTATAGACTTTTTGAGTTGAGTATGGTGATTACTTTTTCTATGTCATCCATAATTTACCATCCTTTTCACACCCAATCGCATTGGTCTTCTCCACTTTCTGTATTTGTCTTAGTTTAGGAGGAGGGGTTGAGGACACACCAGTGCATTCCTCTGTTCTGTCATAGTCACCAACACTACTCCTCATACTACATATCATGGGAGGAGGAAGTGACATAATCCCACTGAAATTACAGGACGTCCTTGTTTGTCATTGATAAATCACAGCTCTGCTTTTTGCTCATCAGGGCCCAATGCCCAAGGTGTCATAGAACAGACGCAAGCACACACACACACAGACATACACACACACAGAAACACACGCTCACACACAAACACACACACATACACACAAACACACTCACACACACACACAGACGCACGCACACATGCACACAAACACACACATACATACACATGCACATACATGCACGCACGCACGCACACACACACACACACACACACCAATGCACACACATACAAACACACACTGTTTCATAAGGTGACAGTGTGTCATGCTGTTTGAACCGCCTGCCATAAAAGAGGGTGACATGTCTAATAGAATGGGTAGTGATTATTGGCCCCGCAGTGGTGTCTGGTTTGGCAGATTAATAAGTAATCATTCATTCCTGATAGCAACACTGCTGTCACAACTTTTATCTTTCTCTTAGGATTCACCAGCTTCCAGTCAAGTTGGATTAAATCCAGGTCATTATTCTTCATTCAGTCTAATCCACTTTGATAAGGTACTAACATTGCTAATCGGTTTCCAGTATCGTATTCATTGGTGTAAACTGTAGCAAAAGGTTTTTTTATGAAGGCAATAACCATTCCCTGGCTAGACTAAATTGTCATGTTATTATTCTCATGGAAGTTAAGAAAATGATCCTTCCATTCCCACATGAGGAGTATCAACAGTATCAAAGCAATACAACACACACAAGAAGAGTAGACTAGGTGACCTAGGGAGACTTCACAGAGCAGTATGATAATCGTGAAACTCTATAGTATACACTACCAAGTAAACTGTTTGCTGTGTATTCATTTCCTTCCTTACTTTCACTAGTGTCAAGGCAGTAACCTTTCCATGCCTGTACTGCAAAATAATTTCCTTCCGATGATAAACTGTTAATGACACATTATAGACTTCAGCTGTTGGCTTTAGTAGAGATTGGCCTCTCTTTTCCAAACTAGGGAGAAATTAAGGAAACAACTGTGTCCTGCCAAGCCCAGCCAGTTCAACAGGGTTGAAAACCATGTTTTCATGGACCAAAATGCCACACTATTCCCTATGTTTTCATGGACCAAATGGCACTCTATTCCCTATGTTTTCATGGACCAAATGTCACTATATTCCGTGTTTTCATGGGCCAAATTGCACTCTATTCCCTATGTTTTTATGGTCCAAATGGCACTATATTCCCAGTTTTCATGGATCAAATGGCACTCTATTATGTGTTTTTATGGACCAAATGCCACTCTATTCCCTGTTTTCATGGACCAAATGCCACGCTATTCCCTATGTTTTCATGGACCAAATGGCACTCTATTCCCAGTTTTCATGGTTCAAATGGCACTCTATTATGTGTTTTTATGGACCAAATGCCACTCTATTCCCTGTTTTCATGGATCAAATGGCACTCTATTATGTGTTTTTATGGACCAAATGCCACTCTATTCCCTGTTTTCATGGACCAAATGCCACGCTATTCCCTATGTTTTCATGGACCAAATGGCACTCTATTCCCTATGCTTTCATGGACCAAATGGCACTCTATTCCCTATGTTTTCATGGACCAAATGACACTCTATTCCCTATGTTTTCATGGACCAAATGGCACTCTATTCCCTGTTTTCATGAATCAAATGGCACTCTATTCCGTGTTTTCATGGGCCAAATTGCACTCTATTCCCTATGTTTTTATGGTCCAAATGGCACTCTATTCCCTGTTTTCATGGATCAAATGGCACTCTATTATGTGTTTTGATGGACCAAATGCCACTCTATTCCCTGTTTTCATGGAACAAATGCCACGCTATTCCCTATGTTTTCATGGACCAAAAGGCACTCTATTCCCTATGTTTTCATGGACCAAATGGCACTCTATTCCCTGTTTTCATGGATCAAATGGCACTCTATTATGTGTTTTCATGGACCAAATGGCACTCTATTCCCTATGTTTTCATGGACCAAATGGCACTCTATTCCCTGTTTTCATGGATCAAACGGCACTCTATTATGTGTTTTCATGGACCAAATGGCACTCTATTCCCTATGTTTTCATGGACCAAATGGCACTCTATTCCCTATGTTTTCATGGACCAAATGGCACTCTATTCCCTGTTTTCATGGATCAAATTGCACTCTATTAGGTTTTTTTTATGGACCAAATGCCATGCTATTCCCTATGTTTTCATGGACCAAATGGCACTCTATTCCCTATGTTTTCATGGACCCAATGCCACGCTATTCCCTATGTTTTCATGGACCAAATGGCACTCTATTCCCTATGTTTTCATGGACCAAACAGCACTCTATTCCCTATGTTTTCACAGACCAAATGCCACTCCATTCACCATGTTTTCATGGACCAAATGGCCCTATATGGTGTAGTGCACTACTTTTGACCAGAGCCCCTATGGGCTGTGGTCAAAAGTAGTGCACTATGTAGGGAATTGGGTGTCATTTGGGACGAAATCATAGATCTATTTACCAGAGTGCCGTTCACAGGATGAGGGTGGTTGCGGCTTGGCACTATCCGTGAGATTGACAGATACCATTCAACATGTGTTAAACCGTGCTACTGCTCTTTCCTCTGTAGGATATGTGTATTGAGCAGATGAGGAGTGTTGTTGGGAGACAAGGATCTTTATTTAGAAGGCAGGATTCTAGCATTCAGGCATTCTCCCTGGTTAAGATCCGCTTTTAACCTGTAGGTTGATGTTTATTGGGATGAGTCTTGTCCTGGAGGCAGAGCTATGGCTTTCCAAAGTCATAATTGGCTATATATAAACTCAGCAAAAAAATAAACATCCTCTCACCGTCAACTTCGTTTATTTTCAGAAAACTTAACATTTGTAAATATTTGTGTGAACATAACAAGATTCAACACTAAACTGAACAAGTTCCACAGACATGTGACTAACAGAAATTGAATAATGTGTCCCTGAACAAAGGGGGGGGTCAAAATCAAAAGCAACAGTCAGTATCTCGTGTGGCCACCAGCTGCATTAAGTACTGCAGTGCATCGCCTCCTTATGGACTGCATCCGATTTGCCAGCTCTTGCTGTGAGATGTTACCCCACTCTTCCACCAAGGCACCTGCAAGTTCCCGGACATTTCTGGGGGGAATGGCCCTAGCCCTCACCCTCCGATCCAACAGGTCCCAGACGTGCTCAATGGGATTGAGATCCGGGCTCTTCGCTGGCCATGGCAGAACAATGACATTCCGGTCTTGCAGGAAATCACGCACAGAACGAGCAGTATGGCTGGTGGCATTGTCATGCTGGAGGGTCATGTCAGGATGAGCCTGCAGGAAGGGTACCACATGAGGGAGGAGGATGTCTTCCCTGTAACGCACAGCGTTGAGATTGAATGCAATGACAACAAGCTCAGTCTGATGATGCTGTGACACACCGCTCCAGACCATGATGGACCCTCCACCTCCAAATCGATCCCTCTCCAGAGTACAGGCCTCGGTGTAACGCTGATTCCTTCAACGATAAACGCGAATCCGGCCATCACCCCTGGTGAGACAAAACCGCGACTTGTGAGTGAAGAGCACTTTTTGCCAGTCCTGTCTGGTCCAGCAACGGTGGGTTTGTGCCCATAGGCGATGTTGTTGCTGGTGATGTCTGGTGAGGACCTGCCTTCCAACAGGCCTAAAAGCCCCCAGTCCAGCCTCTCTCGGCCTATTGCGGACAGTCTAGGCACTGATGAAGGGATTGTGCGTTCCTGGTGTAACTCGGGCAGTTGTTGTTGCCATCCTGTACCTGTCTCGCAGGTGTGATGTTCGGATGTATCGATCCTGTGCAGCTATTGTTACACGTGGTCTGCGACTGCGAGGATGATCAGCTGTCCAGCTGTCTTAGGCGTCTCACAGTACAGACATTGCAATTTATTGCCCTGGACACATCTGCAGTCCTCATGCCTCCTTGCAGCATGCCTAAGGCATGTTCACACAGATGAGCAGAGACTGTGGGTATCTTTATTTTGGTGTTTTTCCGAGTCAGTAGAAAGGCTTCTTTAGTGTCCTAAGTTTTCATATCTGTGACCTTAATTGCCTACCGTCTGTAAGCTGTTAGTGTCTTAATGACCGTTCCACAGGTGAATGTTCATTAATTACTTTACAATGAAGATCTGTGTTATTTGTATTCTTACGAATTATCTTTGAAAGACAGGGTCCTGAAGAAGAGACGTTTCTTTTTTTGCTGAGTTTATATACAGTGGGGCAAAACAATATTTAGTCAGCCACCAATTGTGCAAGTTCTCCCACTTAAAAAGATGAGGCCTGTAATTTTTATCATAGGTACACTTCAACTATGACAGACAAAATGAGAAAAGAAAATCCAGAAAATCACATTGTAGGATTTTTTATGATTTTCTATTTGCAAATTATGGTGGAAAATAAGTATTTGGTCAATAACAAACGTTTATCTCAATACTTTGTTATATACCCTTTGTTGGCAATGACAGAGGTCAAACGTTTTCTGTAAGTCTTCACAAGGTTTTCACACACTGTTGCTGGTATTTTGGCCCATTCCTCCATGCAGATCTCCTCTAGAGCAGTGATGTTTTGGGGCTGTTGCTGGGCAACACGGACTTTCAACTCCCTCCAATGATTTTCTATGGGGTTAAAATCTGGAGTCTGGCTAGGCCACTCGAGGACCATGAAATGCTTCTTACGAAGCCACTCCTTCGTTGCCCCGGCGGTGTGATTGGGATAATTGTCATGCTGAAAGACCCAGCCACATTTCATCTTCAATGCCCTTGCTGATGGAAGGAGGTTTTCACTCAAAATCTCAAGATACATGGCCCAATTCATTCTTTCCTTTACACGGATCAGTCGTCCTGGTCCCTTTGCAGAAAAACAGCCCCAAAGCATGATGTTTCCACCCCCATGCTTCACAGTAGGTATGGTGTTCTTTAGATGCAACTCAGCATTCTTTGTCCTCCAAACACGACGAGTTGAGTTTTTACCAAAAAGTTATATTTTGGTTTCATCTGACCATATGACATTCTCCCAATCTTCTTCTGGATCATCCAAATGCTCTCTAGCAAACTTCAGACGGGCCTGGACATGTACTGGCTTAAGCAGGGGGACACGTCTGTGGTCTTATATGTCTTCCATTTCCTAATAATTGCTCCCACAGTTGATTTCTTCAAACCAAGCTGCTTACCTATTGCAGATTCAGTCTTCCCAGCCTGGTGCAGGTCTACAATTTTGTTTCTGGTGTCCTTTGACAGCTCTTTGGTCTTGGCCATAGAGGAGTTTGGAGTGTGACTGTTTGAGGTTGTGGACAGGTGTCTTTAATACTGATAACAAGTTCAAACAGGTGCCATTAATACAGGTAACATGTGGAGGACAGAGGAGCCTCTTAAAGAAGAAGTTACAGGTCTGTGAGAGCCAGAAATCTTGCTTGTTTGTAGGTGACCAAATACTTATTTTCCACCATAATTTGCAAATAAATTCATTAAAAATACTACAGTGTGATTTTCTGGATTTTTTTTCTTCTCATTTTGTCTGTCATAGTTGAAGTGTACCTATGATGAAAATTACAGGCCTCTCTCATCTTTTTATTTGGGAGAACCTGCACAATTGGTGGCTGACTAAATACTTTTTTGCCCCACTGTATATATATATATATATATATATATATATATATATATATATACAGTATATAGTAAAAATTCATGAAAACTAAATTTGCTTTTTGGTCTTAATTTAAAGTTAGGCATAGAGTTAGCAGTGTGGTTAGGATTAAGGTTAGGTTTAACATAAATGGGCCATGGCCAAATGCCAGCTAGTGGACAACCATTCGAGCCACTACCAGTTCACATCGCTACCATCCAGAAGGCGAGGTCAGTACAGATGCATCAAAGCTGGAAACGAGAGACTGAAAACAGCTTCTCTCAAGGCCATCAGAATGCTAAACAGCAATCACTAACTCAGAGAGGCTGATGCCTACATTGAGACCCAATCACTGGCCACTTTAATAAATGGATCACTAGTCACTTTAAACAATGCCACTTTAAATAATGCCGCTTTAATAATGTTTACATATCTTACATTATTTATATCATTTGTATACTGTATTTTATACCATCTATTGCACCTTGCCTATGCCGCTCGGCCATCGCTCGTCCATATATTTATATGTACATATTCTCATTCACCACTTTAGATTTGCATGTATTAGGTAGTTGTTGGGAAATTGTTAGATTACTTGCTAGATATTACCCTACTGTCGGAACTAGAAGCACAAGCATTTCGCTACACTCTCATTAACATCTGCTAACCATGTGTATGTGACCAATAACGTTTGATTTGATTTGATTTGTGCAGTACATGAGTCATCCCAATAAATGCCAACCTCATTTTAGTTACAAAGTAGCTACAAAGTAGTTGCAAAGTTGTTAATTAGCTAAAGTCGTTCATGATGAGATTCGAAATCGCAACCTTTGGGTTGCTAGATGTTTGCGTTATATTCCCAACCAACCACCCTACTTTCATTTTTTACTTAAGTAACCTGTCTTATGTAGCCATACCAAACGTAACATATCACATTAATTTCAGTGTCCCGGATTTAACTTGACTATGTTAACATTTAGTCTGTGAAACTCGACTGGAGAGCGGGGTGTCTAGTTTCATTTGAATTCCATGCACGTCTCCCGAGGACACACCCCCTCAACAAACAAAAAAAGATTGTGGGCATTAACCACCTGAACTACTTTGCTTTTTTAATAGTATACTCCTCTGCCTTTTCTCCCAGAAGTAGTAAATTGTGAAGGAATGCAACTCCTTCTCCAGGGCTGTGTCCCGAAGGGCACCCTATTCCCTGTGAAGTGCAATACATTTGGCCAAAGTTATGCACTAAATAGGGAGCAATTTGGGATGCTACCCAGATCAATACAATCCCTTTGCAATTTAACGAGAACAGATGTTAGCAGTCTGAAGGTATGCTCCGCTCCATTTTAAGTGAGGTAACCAGTGTGTGTACAGTATGTGTGTGTTTATGTGTGGAGAGCGATAGAGAGAGAGAAGCATCAAACGTGATCCCTTCTATGGGGATTAGGGGCGCCTAATCACCGTGAAGATTAACTTTATCAGAAATTGAATTTCTCCACGCATTTTCAGTTAGGGGAAGAAACTGATTGGGGAGAGGAGTGAGATCCACTGAAAGAGGGGTTATGATTCGTATCAGCAGAGTACAGAGATGCCTGTCGGCTGTTTCTGAATGTGTTGGTATCCTTATCGTGATAGATATCGATCTGAGAGTTGGCAGTGGCACTATCTGCTTGCAAACACTGTGACCATTACAATATCATAAGGGGAATTATTAAGCGTGGAAGTTGATAACTGCCTAACAAACAACTAAGTAAAGAGAGGTGTAAGGAGAGGTGGACATAGAGAAGACAGTGGGCCTCTGAGGTGAGTGTTCAATAATTTAGTGCAAGGAAGATTCCTGGGGCCCCAAGTGAGAACCACACTGTTGGATTGTCACCAACAATTCTGTATTCTTTGTGATTATTAAGTTATACTGTAAATGAGATTAAAATTCCTGTATGTGACAAAGTTGTTACCTTGTGCACATAAAAGGTTCCTTGAAGTTATACTCCCAAAATGTTGAATTTATTGTCAATGAATAGATAAATACAACCAGTTAAAATCTCCAACACAAAAACAAGGATTTAAAAAGAGCCTAAAATCTAGCAAACATGCTCTCCTCTAGCCTTGCTTCCAACTACCAACTGCCTCTCCCCCAAACATATACACCTGTAGTCAATCAACTCAAGTTAGTGGGAGGGCCCTACAATTACACAATTAGCCAATCCTGATTCTACTCACATTCCTCACACATTCACTTGACACACTTAATTAACTGCAACAGGTGGAACAACATGTTAACTATGGCAGGATATGAAATATGACTGAAAACAGGACCCTTTAACACATTCACACATAAAATGGAGAATGTTCCGTATTTTAGCGAAGATGTGCAATCATTCTCACATCCTTCCCTTTCCTGTGTCGAGCTGCTTGTAGAACCTGAAACAAAAACATATACCAGTGTCCAAACAGGTCAAATCGTTGGCTCTGATGAAGGTATCAACACACTTCTGAGGCACATTCCTGGAACATCTGTTGACAGAACATAGTCCCTCAGCACACCAGTCCCTCAGCACACCACTCCCTGCTCCAGATACAAGGAGCACCAACCCCAACAGCTCACCCTCTGTATTCCCTTCAGATTACCCAGGATTCCTGATCTGAAGCCTCAAGACCCTGGGCTGCCTTCCTCTGTAGCCCCTGAAAAGTGCCCCCTTGGACCATCTGACGTCCACCAATGGAGCCGCAGGAACAGCTCTCCCCATGGCTTACATCAGCATCTATGGATTCCCTTAACCGCTCCCCTTTAGGTCTCCGGCCACACTTCATCACCCGGCAAACCGTTTCTCCAATCCAGCAACCTCAAACGCGTCCTAGTTATTGTTCAGTCGCTCACCGTTAGTCATTCATGTTTGTGGGTGTTTGAAGGATCTACATTTTTAAGTGCTATTGCATTGAGCACAGCCATTACACTTGTAATTTCCACCCAGTAGGGGCGCAAATAGACGTTGTTCAGGAATATCTTGGGGTAGTAAATCAGAGTGTACCAATTGGTCTCTGAGATTTCTGCCACGTGAGAATACGACCAAGGGAAGGTCCGAAAAAATGATATATTTGAGAATTAACCAATGATATTAGGCCACTCTTGGCCATGATTACAGACACCTGTGTGTCTTTTGACACTATATAAACAAGACATCCCGCAGTGTTTGTGATTATACACTGATGAAGACAGCTTGGCTGTCGAAACGTTGGATATTACATTTTTGCATCTGAGCTCCATGAGTGGGCGGCTCTCCTTTATTTTCAGGCCAACTGACTTGCCTAGTTAAATAAAGGTTAAAACCCCATCCCCCAAGAAGTGATTTTAGTTTTGTATTTGTAATACATTTGCCAAAAATCAAAAAACGTTTTTGCTTGGTCCATTTGAGGTATTGCGTGTAGATTGATACATTTTCTTTCTTACATTTTAGAATAAGCCTGTAACGTAACAAAATGTGGGTCTCTGAATACTTTCCGAAAACACTGTATAGCTGGACTACCTCTTCCATGCATTAATAACAATTAAGATCAGGTTGGCCAATTACTAGGTGTGGCCAACACACCTGAACACTGAAATTGACAAAACAGTTAACAGTTAATTGTAAACGTATACATATAATCGATTGAGACCATTGGGACCAGTTAATACACTTAACAAAATTGCACATTTAAAAAGGTATGAATTAAGATGCATTGAATGCAATAAAATGCCATTTTCACATTGCCCAATAGATTTAAACCCTGCATATACTGAACATAAGAAATCTAGACATCACTCCACCAATGTCAAGAGGAAGGAAACATGTATTTGTTTTTAGATACAAACATAATGTGAAACTTTGCCAAGAGAGATTATTTTTGTCCCCACAGTTGTAGAGTAAATACACTCAGTGAGAGAAAAAAAACATTGTAAGATGTTGTAAGATGGCGTTAGCATGGCTATTGGAAAGCCTTACAGGTATACCGCAAACAACTTTTCCCACAGTGACAAATAAATCCAAAAGTTTTTGGTCAGTTGTGAGATGTTGACTTGCAGTTGAACAACACTTGGAAATAGAGGGGGAATTAAAGCACAAGTTTCCACACAGCGACATGTTGCATGACAGGGCAAACAAATTTAACAGTTTCTGTAGTGCTGTTGCTAGGATACCTCTTCTTTTGGAGCCTAACCGAATCAAGGTGATGGTGGCACCGACTTCCCTGACAAAGTAAAGTAACTTTCAACCCTCCCTCCTATTCCCCTGTCCCCACCAGAGAGAAATTACATTTATTCAATCTGTCTGTTTCGGTTATATAGAAAAGCAGTGATTTTGTTACACCAGCTAAAGTAGCCATGTTGTTTATAAACCAGCATGGGTTGCTTTGTTTAGCAGACTTGATTTTGCAGGAGATTACCTTTGTTGTTTAGTGATTAAATTGAACCAGAGCTACCCAGCGCTGGGCTCCTGCACCCTACAGGTCCAAAGAGCAGTAGGATAGAAGTACTAACCCTGATCCTAACCCTGTCCCTGACCCTAACGCTGACACTGACCCTAACGCTGACACTGACCCTGACTCTGATCCTAACCCTGACTCTGACCCTAAAACTAACACTGACCCTCACCCTAACTCTGACCCTAACCCTGACCTTAATCCTAGACTAGTAATATAATGCAACTACAGCTGTAATAGTAATCCTAACTTCCTCGCCTGAGTTAGAATGCTTCATGATAAGCTGTAGACCATATTATTTACCAAGAGAGTTTTCATCAATATTATTCGGAGTTGTTTATTTACTACCACAACCCGAAGCTGCCACTAAGACCGCAATCAACAAGCACCGGCGCTACTAGTGAGAAACCCAGCCATGAGCTGCCCAGTGAAGCGAGCCTACCAGATAAACGAAATGCCATCTATGCTGGCTTCGAGGCAAGCAACACTGAACCATGTATGAGAACACTAGCTGTTCTTGACGACTGTGTGGTCACGCTCTCCGTAGCCTATGGGAGTAAGACCTTTTAAAATGTTAACATTCCAAAGGGCCACAGGGCCAAATGGATTACCAGGATGCGTATTCGGAGCATGCGCTGACCAGCTGCTAAGTGTCTTCAGTGACATTTTTAACCTCTCCCTGACCCGGTCTGTAATACCTACATCTTTTAAGGAGACCACCATTGTCCCTGTGCCCAAGAACGCCAAGGTAACCTCTCTGAATGACTATTTTCCCATACATCTGTAGCCATGAAATGCTTTGAAAGGCTGGTCATGGCTCACATCAACACCATCATCCCAGACACCATGGTGAGTGGGTCACTCCAATTCGTATACCACCCCAACAGATCCACAGATGATCCAATCTCTATTTCCCACCTGTACAAGAGAAACACCTATGTGAGAATGCTGTTCATTGACTACAGCTCAGCGTTCAACACCATAATGCCCTCCAAGCTCATCACTAAGCTAAGGACTCTGGGACTGAACACCTCCCTCTGAAACTTGATCCTGGACTACTGCCCCCAGGTGGTGAGGGTAGGCAACAACACATCCACCACGCTGACCTTCAACACGGGGGCCCCTCAGGGGTGCGTGCTTAGTCCCCTCCTGTACTCCCTGTTCACCCACGACTGCATGGCAGCGCAGGACTCCAACACCATCATTAAGTTTGCAGACGACACAACGGTGTCGTCTGATCACCTGATCACCGATGAAGATAAGACAGCCTATAGGGAGCAGGTCAGAGACAACAACCTCTCCCTCAACTTCAGCAAGGCAAAGGAGCTGATCGTGGACTACAGGAAACGGAGGGCCAAGCACATTCCCATTCACATCGATGGGGTCCAGACCTTCAAGTTCCTCGACGTCCACATCACTAAGGATCTATCATGGTCCACACACACCAACACTGTTGTGAAAAGGGCACAACAATGCTTCTTCTCCCTCAGGAGGCTGAGGGAGAACTTATATGTACAGTGCCTTTGGAAAGTACTCAGACCCCTTGACTTTTTCCACAAGTTACAGCCTTATTTTAAAATGTATTAAATATTTTGAAATCTACACCCAATGCCCTACAATGACAAAGCAAAAATGTTTGCAAATGTGTTAAAATTGGAAAACCGAAATTTCACATTTACTTAAGTATTCAGCAATTACAGCCTTGAGTCTACTTGGGTATGACGCGACAAGCATGGCACACCTGCATTTGGGGAGTTTCTCCCATTCTTCTCTGCAGATCCTCTCAAACTCTGTCAGGTTGGTTGGGGAGAGTTGCTGCACAGAGTTGCTCCACTCAATGTTAGTGGTGCATGGTGATGGCCTTGAGTCTCATAGCAAAGGGTCTGAATACTTATGTAAATACGTTTTTTTTGTTTTTTTGCTTTGCTTTGTCATTATGGGGTTTTGTGTGTCGATTACTGAGGATTTGTGTTTCTTTAATTCATTTTGGAATAAGGCTGTAACGTAGCCAATTGTGAAAGAGTCAGCGATCCAGTGCGTTGGGAGAGAACAGCCTCTATTCCAACCTCGGAGGTGTCCACCTCCACGATGAAGGGCTGAAATAGGTCAGGGTGAGCCAGAACAGGTGCATTCGTAAAACGTTCCTTGAGTGCACTGAAGGCTTCGTTGGCCTCCTCGTCCAGCGCAGCTGTTGAGGACCTCCCTGCAGGAGGGAGGTGAGAGGGGCCACCACTGTGCTAAAACCCCTAATGAAGCGCCTGAAATAGTTGGCAAAACCTAGGAAGCGCTGCACCACCTTTATGTTGGCTGGAACAGGCCCCGACCATACTGCACTGACCCTCCTGCTCTTCCATCTCAACTCCCGCCGTGGATATCCAATAGCCCAGGAAGGAGACCGCCTGCTGGAAGAAAAGGCACTTCTCCGCCTTGGCGTACAGGTGATGCCCTATCAGCCTCTCCAAAACGGACCTGACATGAGACATGTTGCTCGCGTGTAGTGGAGTAGACCAAGATGTCGTCTATGTACACCACTATACAGCGACCCAACATGTCTCTAAAAACCTTTTTAATGAAGGATTGACACATCAAGGGTGCATTTGTCAGGTCGGTAGGGCATTACCCTGTATTCATAGTGCCCGGTGCTGGTGCTGAAGGTGGTCTTCCATTCATCCCCCTCTCTGATGCGCACCAGGTTGTAGGCACTGCGTAAATCCAATTTGGTAAAGTAAATCCAATTTGGTAAAGTACTGAGCGCCGTGCATTTGTTCGATCACAGTGGGTATGAAAGGCAGGGGATAACTGAATTTAGTAGTTGCCTTTTTCAGTGTCCAGGAATCGATACAGGGGCGGAGACCTACATCCTTCTTATTCACAAAAAAGAAGCTGGAGGAGGCCGAAGAGGTGGACAGACGGAGAAATACTTCATTAAACATATTAGTTAGATGTAAAATTGTGCGACTAAGATCTCCCCTGGAAAAACCTTCAAACGAATATCAGATTTCTTGTTATCTTCTATTAATTCTGATTATTTTGAGGAAGTGTATACTGGCTATGGCGTCTCAAGATGGACAAACAGTACTATTGACACTTTTTTCTAATTTTTCAAGCAAAGGTCTTTGAAGAGCGTATGCAAGCACACTCGTTCGGGTTCGCCTAGCTGAACTCGGCATGCGGAAGGCTCTAATCCGAGTGCAGCGACTGACAACCCAACATCTTAACTGTTACTGTTACATCTTAACTGTCAAGATATCAAAACCTCTTGACAAGGTTGCCAGGTGAAAGTGGAAAACACACTGAATATTGACAGAACCTTTTTACTCTTTCAGTCAAGTGTGCACTCTAGAAACCTATGAATACGACAATCTTCTGAGATTTACCATATAGACAAGTTATAAAATAGCTTTATCATTTGATATAGCTCTTTCATCGGAGGAGGCACTTCCTTATTGAACCAGCACATAGGAATTAATAAACACAGAGTTCAGAAGTATTGATTTGAGATAAGGCTGCAATATTGTCTGACCTTTGTAAGACTTACTGCGGCCTACTGTACCTGTGCTTGATCAATAGCAACCAAATGTTGAACTTGCACCTTGTGTATTCTACTATTGTAACTCTCAACAGGAAGTTGAGACCCTGACTGAGTTCATAAAAATAAAATAAAAAGACTGCTTCTGTTGCCTGAAGCCGGCTCTGTGCGCGTGAGTGTGTGCTCGTGAGTGTGTGCATGTGCATGGGAGCCATGTCTATGCTTTCCAGTCTAAGGGTTAAGGTTCCACTGTTATCGAGCAATCATGGCCACTATTGATTTTCTCTCCCCTCTCAGAACACCTGTGTATGACAGCTGGCATTTATAAGAGGCCTCTATGGACCCTAACAGAGGTGCCCTCCAAGCCACAGCTATTTGCTCAAAGATTTTGCCAATTTACCACACTATCCTACTGTAAATTGTGCCTGTCCCCTCAAGGACTACAGTATCTCTCTGTGAAACATGGAGGCAGAATACAAAACATATCAACGTTTTTATAAAAGTCTGCCAAGCAGCAATGTATTATGTTGCTGGTCTGTTTCACCTTTAGTCATTGTTCCCTCTGTCATCGTGGTGCTGGAGATTTTATGGAAGACACTGAGGTCTGTAGAGTCATGACATACATGTAACTGCCTGAAAATAAAAGAGAGCCGCACACTCTAGGAGCTCGGATGCAAAAAATGTAATTACCAACGTTTCGACAGCCAAGCTGTATTCATCAGGGTATAATCACAAACACTGTGGGATGACTCGCTTATATAGTGTCAAAAGACACACAGGTGTCTGTAATCATGGCCAAGAGTGGCCTAATACCATTGGTTCATTCTCAAATATTAAAGTGGCATACAAAGAACAGCATACAAAAAGCATAAGATAGCATAAGATCATTAATTCATTTTAGACTACACAAGGCACCGGGGGTGGCAATAGAGGAAACTCCAACATAAAGTGTCTAAATAGGGCATTGGGCCACCAGAACAGCTTCAGTTCACCTTGGCATAGATTCTACAAGTGTCCGGAACTCTATTGGAGGGATGCGACACCATCCTTCCATGAGAAATTCCATAATTTGGGGGGGGGGGGGGGGTTTGTTGGTGGTGGTGGAAAACGCTGTTTCAGGCGTCACTCCATAATCTCCCATAAGTGTTCAATTGTGTTGAGATCTGGTGACTGAGACACACACACACACACACACACACACACACACGCACGCACGCACACACACACACTTTAAATCCCCTGTGCTCCTTTGAGACCCCTCTTCAAAGTCAGTGGGATCTTCTTCTAGTCATGCTAACCAAAATAATGGGCTACTGGGCATTTTTATTCATGACCCTAATCTCGGATGTTTAAATTGCTTAATTAACTCAGGAACCACGCCTTTGTGGAAGCACCTGCCTCCAAAATACTTTGTATCCCTCATTTACAAGTGTTTCCTTTATTTTGGCAGGTACCTGTATATCCTGAGTAGAAAATGGGTGCAGCAGCTCACTATTGGTCTAAAAGAATGCCATTGTGATCATATTCAACCTTTTCCCTCAATCGATGCATGTCAACCCTGGGTTGATGCATATCCTCAGTAAAGACTGCCGTCAATACATCTCAGATCATCTTTCAATTCTTACAGTCATGTGGGCTATTGTCTCATTCATACAGACTTGTGGCAGAAAATATGCTCGTACTCATTTTGGCAATCAACATTACCCCTTTCAGACTAACATGCTGAATTAATCAACAGCTTGATGTTACTGTTAATTAACATGTTAGTGGGAATTCAATGGGTAACCTTGTCCATTGGACCCCAATAAAGGCATCCGCATGCTTCCTATCTGAAACAGTTCGGAGCAGTTTGTGCATACTGTATATTATGATAACATTTTGTGATGTTTTGGTTCCGTTTGTTCTTCAGCAAGGGTTGTTCGTCTGCTAGTGTACACAAAACGAAGTTGGTAGCCGAAGTCTGGAGCCAACGTCTTCACCCCCTTCGTCAGTGAAGGTCAACAGTAGGGATGCTTCAATTAAGTGTTTGTTGTAAATCAACGAGAGACTAATCGTTTTCATGCACATTTTTTCACTTGAGAAATACTGCATTAAACATCAAATCAAATCAAATAAAAGTTTATTTGTCACGTGCACCGAATAGAACAGACCTTACAGTGAAATACTTACTTACAGGCTCTAACCAATAGTGCAAAAAAAGGTAGTAGGTGAACAATAGGTAAGTAAAGAAATAAAAACAACAGTAAAAAGACAGTGAAAAATAACAGTAGCGAGGCTACATACAGACACTGGTTAGTCAGGCTGATTGAGGTAGTGTGTACATGTAGATATGGTTAAAGTGACTATGCATATATGATAAACATAGAGTAGCAGTAGCGTAAAAGAGGGGTTGGCGGGTGGCGGGTGGAGGGACACAGTGCAGATAGCCCGGTAGGCCAATGTGCGGGAGCACTGGTTGGTCGGCCCAATTGAGGTAGTATGTACATAAATGTATAGTTAAAGTGACTATGCATATATGAGTATCAGCAGCGTAGAAGAGGGGTTGGGGGGGATGCACACAATGCAAATAGTCCGGGTAGCCATTTGATTACCTGTTCAGGAGTCTTATGGCTTGGGGGTAAAACCTGTTGAGAAGCCTTTTTGTCCTAAACTTGGCACTCCGGTACCGCTTGCCATGCGGTAGTAGAGAGAACAGTCTATGACTGGGGTGGCTGGGGTCTTTGACATTTTTTAGGGCCTTCCTCTGACACCGCCTGGTGTAGAGGACCTGGATGGAAGGCAGCTTAGCCCCAGTGATGTACTGGGCCGTGCGCCTTACCCTCTGTAGTGTCTTGCAGTCGGAGGCCGAGCAATTGCCATACCAGGCAATGATGCAACAAGTCAGGATGCTCTTGATGTTGCAGCTGTAGAACCTTTTGAGGATCTCAGGACCCATGCCAAATCTTTTTAAGTTTCCTGACAGGGAATAGGCTTTGTTGTGCCCTCTTCACGACTGTCTTGTTGTGTTTGCACCATTCTAGTTTGTGGTGATGTGGACACCAAGGAACTTGAAGCTCTCAACCTGCTCCACCACAGCCCCGTCGATGAGAATGGGGGCATGCTCGGTCCTCCTTTTCCTGTAGTCCACAATCATCTCCTTAGTCTTGGTTAAGTTGAGGGATAGGTTGTTATTCTGGCACCACCCGGACAGGTCTCTGACCTCCTCCCTAGAGGCAATCTCGTTGTTGTCGGTGATCAGGCCTACCACTGTTGTGTCGTCTGCAAACTTAATGATGGTGTTGGAGTCGTGCCTGGCCATGCAGTTGTGGGTGAACAGGTAGTACAGGAGGGGACTGAGCACGCACCCCTGGGGGGCTCCATTGTTGAGGATCAGTGTGGCAGATATGTTGCTACCTCCCATCAACACCTGGGGACAGCGCTTCAGGAAGTCCAGGATCCAGTTGCAGAGGGAGGTGTTTAGTCCCTGGATCCTTAGCTTAGTGATGAGCTTTGAGGGTTCTATGGTGTTGAACGCTGAGCTGTAGTCAATGAATAGCATTCTCACATAGATGTTCCTTTTGTCCAGGTGGGAATGGGCAGTGTGGAGTGCAATAAAGATTGCATCATCTGTGGATCTGATTGGGCGGTATGCAAATTGGAGTGGGTCTAGGGGTTCTGGGATAATGGTGTTGATGTGAGCCATTACCAGCCTTTCAAAGCACTTCCTGGCTACGGACGTGAGTGCTACGGGTCTGTAGACATTTAGACAGGTAGCCTTCATGTTCTTGGGTACAGGGACTATGGCGGTCTGCTTGAAACATGTTGGTATTACAGACTCAATCAGGGACATCTGCCACTTGGTCAGCCCGGAGCACACGTCCTGGTAATCCATCTGGCCCCGCAGCCTTGTGAATATTGACCTGTTTAAAGGTCTTACTCACGTCGGCTCTGGAGAGCGTGATCACACAGTCGTCCGAAACAGCTGATGCTCTCATGCATGCCTCAGTGTTGCTTGCCTCGAAGCGAACATAGAAGTGATTTAGCTCGTCTGGTAGGCTCATGTCACTGGGCAGCTCGCAGCTGTGCTTCCCTTTGTAGTCTGTAATAGTTTGCAAGCCCTGCCACATAAGACGAGCGTAGGAGCTAGTGTGGCAGGGCTTGCAAACTATTATGTGGCAGGACTTGCAAACTATTTACATCTTAGTTAGATGTAAAATTGTGCGACCAAGATCTCCTCTGCAAAAAAGCCTTCTGTACCTGTGTTTGATAAATAGCAGTGTTAAATTCAGACCCCTTCCCTTTTCACACATTTTGTTACATTACAGCCTTATTCTAAAATGTATTAAATATTGTTTCATCAATCTACATACATCAATCTACATACAATATCCCATAATGACAAAGTGAAAACAGGTTTTTGAAATTTTTGCAAATGTATTAGAAATCAGAAACAGATATACTTTATTTACATAAGTATTCAGACTCTTTGCTATGAGACTCGAAATTGAGCTAAGGTGCATCCTGGTTCCATTGACCATCCTTGAGATGTTTCTACAACTTGATTGGAGTCCACTTGTGGTACATTCAGTTGATTGGACATGACTTGGAAAGGCACCCACCTGTCTATATGAGGTCTCACAGTTGACAGTGCATGTCAAGACGAGGAGTGTGCAAAGCTGTCATCAAGGCAAAGGGTGGCTACTTCGAAGAATCTCAAATGTAAAATAGATTTTGATTTGTTCAACACTTTTTTGGTTACTACATGATTCCATGTGTTATTTCATAGTTTTGATGTCTTCACTATTTTCTACAATGTAGAAAATAGTAAAAAATAAAGAAAAACCCTGGAATGAGTAGGTGTGTCCAAACTTTTGACTGGTACTGTATATATTTCATCTCATTTTAACATTCTGTCATATGTTAAAATTAGTTCAACTTCATTAAAAAAACGTGTTTTCCCATCCCAAGAGGTTAATTAAAAAATGACTATAGGAAATGCCTATTAAGTGCCAAATAAAGTAACAGGATTTACAATTTCATCTTGAAACAGCCATTAATCCCCTTGTTGGTGACAGGGGAATGGTAGTTTTTTGTGTGTAACAGGGAGGGGCAATTGAAAGTAAGCTTCAGAAAAATAATCTATGGGTAACAGGGTTGACATGTTATGTTCGACACTCTCGCGTTTCCACCACAAAACACCAGAAGATAGACAAAAAGGGTAAATAGAACCAGCTCACCTGCTTTTACACTAAGGTTTGACTATTGGATGTTTCTTTTGCAAAACTGTAATTTCACCACATAAAAAGGGAGTCCAGTTCACCTAACAGGGTTGACCTTAAAATAAGGGACATACAGTGGGGAGAACAAGTATTTGATACACTGCCGATTTTGCAGGTTTTCCTACTTACAAAGCATGTAGAGGTCTGTAATTTGTATCATAGGTACACTTCAACTGTGAGAGACGGAATCTAAAACAAAAATCCAGAGAATCACATTGTATGATTTTTAAGTAATTAATTTGCATTTTATTGCATGACATAAGTATTTGATCACGTACCAACCAGTAAGAATTCCGGCTCTCACAGACCTGTTAGTTTTTATTTAAGAAGCCCTCCTGTTCTCCACTCATTACCTGTATTAAGTGCACCTGTTTGAACTCGTTACCTGTATAAAAGACACCTGTGCACACACTCAATCAAACAGACTCCAACCTCTCCACAATGGCCAAGAGCAGAGAGCTGTGTAAGGACATCAGGGATAAAATTGTAGACCTGCACAAGGCTGGGATGGGCTACATGACAATAGGCAAGCAGCTTGGTGAGAAGGCAACAACTGCTGGTGCAATTATTAGAAAATGGAAGAAGTTCAAGATGACGGTCAATCACCCTTGGTCTGGGGCTCCATGCAAAATCTCACCTCGTGGGGCATCAATGATCATGAGGAAGGTGAGGGATCAGCCCAGAACTACACGGCAGGAACTGGTCAATGACCTGAAGAGAGTTGGTACCACAGTCTCAAAGAAAACCACTGTATGTAAATTAATCACTAATCATTTAAAATAAATAGTAATCTTCAGAAATGACTTAGTCAAAGGAACAAAATAACAAGGGCTTTTGTAGCCTAGCGGTTAAGAGCTTTGGGGCAGTCACCGAAAGGCCGCTGGTTCGAATTCCTGAACTAACTAGTTGAAAAAGCTGTTGATGTGCCCTTGAGCAAGGCACTTAACCCTAATTGCTCTGGATAAGAGCATCTGCTAAATGACTAAAATATAAATGTAATGGTGAAATCTTGGGATTAAGTGTGCTAAAATCTTCCTAAATGTCACGGAGGTACATGTCAAAATGCTGAATTTTGGCACTTTAGCAAGTCTTTATTCATATTACAATGTTTTATTGAATTCTCCATGTGGTCTGTATAAAAGGGCACTTCAATTAATATGACAGGGTTTTAAAATTCAATACTGGTGCATCATTTCTACTTAAAGTATCAAAGGTTTACAAAAGGCACTCATTTCGTGAAAAGGCCCACTTGATGACACACCCACCCACACACCCACACAGCCCTTCCCTCCAGCTCAGTCGTGTTAGCATTGGAGAGAACCAGAGTAAAAGAAAATAACAGATGTTTGTGGGTGGGTGCTTTCATCATATGTGTGTGAGATAGAGTCAATGTGTAGCCACCTTTCTGTAGGCTTTGTTTCCATTTTACTCTCTAGCAAACGGTAAACAGCTGCCTCTGATTGGGAACCATACCAGGCCAACAGAAATATAAAATCACCTAGATGACCCACCCTAGTCACACCCTGAGCTAACCAACATAGAGAATAAAAAGCTCTCTATGGTCAGGGCATGACACAACCATGTACTAGAAGTACTGTACTTTTACAATCTTGACCCGCCTTCAACAGCTGTTATGGTTCCAGTGTGTCATGTCACGACCATAACATTACTACCTTCCAATCTACTCGTTTTGCCAGTGTTGACCAAAAAGATGACAACAAGTGTTTCTCCATATTTTAGTTTAGTGGTATGCTACTAATCTAACACATACTTACAAAAACTTGTTCCAGGTGCAACATGTATAGCTGTAATCCTCCCATGCTTTGTTTATTCCACTTAAGCCAAATGGATTGATTTCTACATAAACACATTTTTGCTAAACTAAATCTAATCTTCCTCACTTTAACTTCCAAATCCTGGATACAAATCAATGAAAACAAGCTGATTCAGACATCATAAAAACTTGTTGTAACTTTGAGCGGCACAGAAAATAGCCAGCCAAAAGAAAGAAAAACACAAAACATATTTCAGGGGAGACAGGAATGTTAAGGGTTTAATTTCTCGGCTCTAGTCAGAAGTTTTTCTTTTCAAGCTCCTGAGCTCAGAGTGGGGAACTAGACCTGTCACACAGTGACATCACACAGTTCCGCATCAGAGGATGATCAAAACCCCCCTCGGCTAGCTCTAGCATTGTCTGAGAGAAGTGCTGCTTCAAAAAAAGGAGAGATAGGGAAGGAGGTAGTATGGGGGGGATTGAGAGAAGAGGGGGGTCCTAGTCCATTATTATCCCTGCGTCTGAACAGCAGTGTGCAGGGTGCCAGGGTACATCATAATGAGAGCCCGGTTGCAGAGGATTTGTGCTTCGCACGTCACGGATTCTAATTGCCAGTAAAGTGAATCTCTTCTTCGCTGATGGCCTTTAACAGCCAGTTATCAAAAGCAATCCTTCATCTTTCTCTTCTTTGCCCTCCCCCCCCCCCCCCCCCCCCCCCCACCCCCACACACACACACACACACCACAGTCGCGCCCCCCCACCCCTTCCTCCACTATGCCAGTGAGAGACAGCGGGAAATGGAAATATCCAAAGCATTTCAAATTCAGATTGATAATGATGTTGGCTACTGTAGGATGTACAACGTTTTTTCCCAATCCAGGGCACAGCGATGATGGTATATCTGTAACAACTGGTTGTATTTACATCATCTGTTTTGTTTTCAATCCCTTCCTATGTAGATGTACAACTGGAATGATACTTTACCTTTACCTGGGCATTCATTTGACAAATTTGTGTGTGTGTGTGTGTGTGTGCGTTTGTATGCATGAATGTTCCAGTGTCACATTAATTCATTTGGTGACTTAATTTTCCCAGGTTTCAGTTAATGAATTACAGAAACATTTCTCTAGGAGGTGAGTCAGGTGCAGCACTCCCATTTCCGGGATAAAGTCCAGCTCACTTTCCCATGCTCAAAAAACTGGAGGTAACCTTAACCAGCAGGTCTCAACTTGACAATAATCGCTCCTCAAACTCCCTCCATTTTTTATTTATTTAACTGGGCAAGTCAGTTAAGAACAAATTCTTATTTACAATGACGGCCTACTCCGGCCAAACACTAACCTGGACGACGCTGGGCCAATTTTGCACCGCCCTATGGGACTCCCGATCACGGACGGTGGTGATGCAGCTCAGGATCTGTAGTGACGCCTCTAGCACTGAGATGCAGTGCTTTAGACCGCTGCGCCACTCCATCCCTGCCTCTCTACTTTATTTATTAGCCTCCTGTCTATATCGGCCTTTGTTTCAATTCCATTTCTCTGTATCACCTCTGTGTTCTCTTCATACAGGTCTGCCAGTGTTTTTCATTGGGTTCTAGAATGTTTTGTCAGCCTCGTTAACTTACTGTGAATAGTCACTGGATAATCTCATCAATCATATTGTAATGAACTTGGCATTGCTAAGGTTGATGACCATTAATGGAGCTAGTTTTTGTCAAGCAGCAGTAACTTGTTTGTATCTGGCCCTAAGTTCGAATCTCACGCAAAGGCCTGATGCAGCCATTTTATCTCAATATCAAATCATTTCTACGTAACAATTAAGTACCTTGCTGTGATTGTTTTCAATTAAAATGGTCAAAAATAGCTTCTTAGCAAAGAACAATTTCTCAATCAAGAATTTTGTTAGGACTGTCTGGGAGTGTTCTGAAAACTAGCTGTTATTGGGTGACAGGTTTGGAACTCTCTTTCTTATTGGTCTATCAACTAATTTACCGCCTGGTGATGTCACCAGGCATGCCAAAACTCCATTCCACCAAAACAGGCTGCAATTTTAGGCTGTGTTTTCAAATAGCTCTTAGACTAAAAGGGCATTATCATAATTTTCACAATTTCACAGTATTATTTCAATATATCTAAAATACAAGGAAATCATGTTTTTGAATTGCATTGGACCTTTAAGAACCTTGCCCTACCCACCCGAACACTGCACAAGACTGTGACTGTGGATGATTCTGTAGACAACCACAGTATGGGGATATTGTGGATACAGACTTTATTACAGTATGGGGGTATTGTGGACACAGGAACAGAACCTGTGTGAAATCTCTGTCCTGACACACCGTCCTTATGAAATCCCACTCTTCAAAGATTCATTGGGATAGGTTGTATTCAACTTCCACATTTCTATTCTGGAGCATGAGGACTTCCAATCCAAATGTGACATCTCGCTAACTTGTGCATTCAGGGGGGCACTTGCATTGACATCACTTTAGTCCTCTTTCCCGGGACTCAGACCATCCTTCCTGACGAGGAGGATACAAAGGCAGAAATAGAGGACAGCATGGATGGATGTGCCACAGAAAAGTCTGTTTCTATTATTGTGTTACTGTTTTTGAAGGAGCAAAGCTTTAAATATTTCCATACAGTTTTGCCACCAGCAGTCTCATACCGTGAGACCCCTCTAATGGGTGACGACTGTAGCAATATTGACATTACTCACAATCATGGACATCTGCCTAGACACTGGTCTCAGAACAGAGGACCTACCATGACCAACAGAGAGCTGTGGCATGCCATCATCTGGCGCCATAAGAAAGCATAAGTAAGTAAGCAAGCACATACTGTATGAATTCCTTTTCCAATTCAATGTAAAAACATGCCAAGGGTCAACAACTTCCTTTTGAGTTTCCAACGTTCTTCTATTTCTGAATCAGCAGCAGGAATAATTCTAATCATGAAATGGCCATACAATACAGTTTTACTTGTTTATGCCTATAGAGCACAATGCATGCTTTCATTAAATTGGGGATTCTAGTACTCACTGATGACCTGTAATACAGAGTCATTTTTATTATTGTTGGTGAGAGAAAAATTATGATTCACTGACCATATAATTATACTGTGAAATTAGGAGATAAAAATAATAGCCATTGAATGAAAACATAATTGTTGTTCCTTCTAGGTTGATTTGAATAAGAAAGGGACATAATGTGAGCATTTAATGCATGAGCATTTCATGGAATTCTAATTTCCAACCCAGTAAATGAGAATATTAATTTGAATGTGGAACATGTACAACATAACAGTTACTGGCCTAAGGGTTGAACCATGTAGCCATAAACTGTATCAAGAGCTCATAATCAAAACACGAATAGTGTAGGGTAGGAAATAAAAGGGGGAAATAGAATGAACTGTGAAATAGCAAAATGGAACACCTATCACAGACCCTAAGGGAATATTTAAATGGACACATAGGAGCTCTATGGAAAGATAATGAACAAACACTGTTTTTCAACAGAAACTCTTAGAGCATGAAGTTGGCTTCAATGTGTTTGTTGTTGCATAAACTGTGGTTTCCTCATCTGATTACCAGGTTAATAGCCTGGATATGTATACATACAGTACCACATGCAATGTAGCACCTTCGCTTTTTAGCATAGGTGAGATTTCCACTAAGACCCACATTTGACATCGGTGTGTATTCATTTCTCCTACAGAATACATTGCTACTATGAATACGTGACTTCAATATCATTGATGTTTCTTTGTCACTGACACACCATACCATAGATGAATAGATTTCTTGTTTGTGAATTTTTTCTGTCAACATTCAAATCAGTCACTAAGTGAAAGTACTATCAATAAAGGGACCTACATAGTTTTTTAACCAGGAATATTGTGGTTCAACATTGTCAATGCAAGTTACTCAGTACATTACTAGTTGTGTTGACCCATCAAACAATGAGGGAAATTATTAGGGACCTCTTGTTCTCTCACTGCATTTCAGTATTGCTTTTGCTACAATGATGACCTCACGTGCCAGGTGAAATTATCATAGCATACTGTACATATTCTGCTCATCTGTAACCCAAGTTACATTTCAACACTTAAAGCAGTACTGTATGTTCTGCTCATCTGTAACCCAAGTTACATTTCAACACTTAAAACAGAATATGTGACATACATGTCAAGGTAGTCCTTGCACTACACTTTGAAAACATGCCACAAATTCCATATATAGAATTGTTCAACCCTTTAGTACTCAATTCAAACCACATGGCTAGTCTAGAGGAGTTATGCATGGTTTTCACTGTTTGATTCTCTCAAGGCCGAGTCCATTTGATGGTTCGAAGAGTTTAAGCAACTGATGTGGCATGGAGGGCACTTTTATGTGGCGTGAAAGTGTGCAATTGTAATGATAATGTGTGAAAGTGTCCAATTGTAATGATGATGTGTGAAAGCGTCCAATTGTAATGATAATGTGGGCGGCTGGATGATTTTGATCATCCTCACAGTAGGTTTATATCGCTTGGCTCTCAAACTTTGCTGAGTTCACAGTACTTGAGAGAGGAGAAAAATCAGAAGATTACTGACCTGCACATAAAAATCCATGCAGGGAGGCTGTTGATTGGCCATATCAGCACTTAAAAATGTGTATAGGAGCAAGTTACACCAGTCTGCACTATTCACCATAGGAAAATTAATGTCTTGAAGAAACGGATTTGATGTTGACCTTGTACGTACAGTGGTGCCAGGCCTCTTAGCCTTTGTGTGGGCAAAAAAATTTATGTAGAAACTGCAGATTGCCCCTTTAATGTGCATAATGGTCAAGGCTGAAAATCAACATAACAGAATTGTTTTTGCAACATGCGTAAAATAGGTTGTACAGTTCAGTTCAGTTCAGTACATCCATATTCAGTTGCCTTGCCCCCAGCTACAGTAGTACTAACGTATCCCCACTAATGGGAACTTATCTACACAGGAGCATTCATGAACATAAATAAACTGTCAAATCAATATAGTATTTCCTCCTACAGTATGTCTGCTTGATACTCCCATTGCTTCCTATTAATTTCCACATAGACTACATACTGTACAGTGCATGCATATTTGAGTTTGTGACTGAGCCCTGTCCTGTTTATTCCAATGAAGAAATTACTTCAGCTGTAGCCTAGTCTATGCATGACAGAAATTACGACAGTAAATAACACCCAAGTACATCCGCTCCGTTGAGCAATTTTGAGCCTTTGCCAAGGGACCTACCCACTTTAGCAATGTGTCTATCTACATAGTTTCTCACCAGATTGTTACAGTCACTCTCACTCACACAGACATTCCCATGCTGAGAGAGAGGACACTCACGAGTGACACACAGGAAACAGACAGTAAAAATCTTTGCTAATTGGAGAAAATGTGTCTACGTACAGTAACCCTGAATGACAAAATTATGTATTGTTGTCTTTCTTGTTTCCGAATACAAATCAGAGAGTGATTAACAGTGTGGCTCAACATTTAGCACCGGCTGGCACATGCGGTTAAACTCCCCATCAAAATAAAGTACACTGTGTCAATTCCAAGCTGCGCAATTCATCAAATTCTTCATATACAGTTGATAATATTCTCACCCATCAGACTATTGTCAATATAATATTATCTTTAGGCTAATTATATTATATGTGCTAAACTAGTTTTGATATAATTTAGGTGTAGTTTCAATGGGCCATCATCAGCTGCACAGGCCTGATGGGCGGAGCAATGACATGTCCTCTTAACTGCTTATAACACAAATTATGTTTGTGATATTAAGATTCTAACAATGATAGTGTGTTAAATAGACATATTTAGGAAAGGGGGGACATAACTTAATGGCAGAGTAATTAAAAGAGTAAATTAGTTTTGTGTCAGTTTTGAGCTCTCGGCACTCCTAGTGTTCAAATATTACATTTGTGGCCACCTAGCCTAGCATTTCCTGGTCGCTGAGACAGTGAGAGGTTGCCTAGCCTAACCTAGCCTAGCATCTCCTGATCGCTGAGACAGTGAGAGGTTGCCTAGCCTAACCTAGCCTAGTCTACCATCTCCTGGTCGCTGAGACAGTGAGAGGTTGCCTAGCCTAGCCGACAATCTCCTGGTCGCTGAGACAGTGAGAGGTTGCCTAGCCTAGTCGACAATCTCCTGGTCACTGAGACAGTGAGAGGTTGCCTAGCCTAGCCGACAATCTCCTGGTCACTGAGACAGTGAGAGGTTGCCTAGCCTAGCCGACAATCTCCTGGTCACTGAGATTGTGAGAGGTTGCCTAGCCTAGCCGACAATCTCCTGGTCGCTGAGACAGTGAGAGGTTGCCTAGCCTAGCCAACAATCTCCTGGTCAGTGAGACAGTGAGAGGTTGCCTAGCCTAGCCGACAATCTCCTGGTCACTGAGACAGTGAGAGGTTGCCTAGCCTAGCCGACAATCTCCTGGTCAGTGAGACAGTGAGAGGAGACTTGTAGATAACCTAGAGCCAGTGGGTTTGGCGATGCATATGAAGCGAGGGCCAGCCAACGAGAGCATACAGTTTGCAGTGGTGGGTAGTATATGGGGCTTTGGTGACAAAACGGATGGCACTGTGATAGACTGCATCCAATTTGTTGAGTAGAGTGTTGGAGGCTATTTTGTAAATGACATCCCCGAAGTCGAGGATCGGTAGGATGGTCAGTTTTAGGAGGGTATGTTTGGCAGCATGAGTGAAGGATGCTTTGTTGCGAAATAGGAAGCCGATTCTAGATGTAATTTTGGATTGGAGATGTTTAATGTGAGTCTGAAAGGAGAGTTTACAGTCTAACCAGACACCTAGGTATTTGTAGTTGTCCACATATTCTATTCTAGTCAGAACCGTCCAGAGTAGTGATGCTGGATGGGCGGGCAGGTGCGGGCAGCGATCGGATGAAGAGCATGCATTTAGTTTTACTTGCATTTAAGAGCAGTTGGAGGCCACGGAAGGAGAGTTGTGTCAAATCAAATTTCAAATCAAATGTATTTATATAGCCCTTCTTACATCAGCTGATATATCAAAGTGCTGTACAGAAACCCATCCTAAAACCCCATACAGCAAGCAATGCAGGTGTAGAAGCACTGTGGCTAGGAAAACTCCCTAGAAAGACCAAAACCTAGGAAGAAACCTAGAGAGGAACCAGGCTATGAGCGGTGGCCAGTCCTCTTCTGGTTGTGCCGGGTGGAGATTATAACAGAACATGGCCAAGATGTTCAAATGTTCATAAATTACCAGCATGGTCAAATAATAGTAATCACAGTGAACAAGTCAGGGTTCCATAGCCGCAGACTGAACAGTTGAAACTGGAGCAGCAGCACGGCCAGGTGGACTAGGGACAACAAGGAGTCATCATGCCAGGTAGTCCTGAGGCATGGTCCTAGGGCTCAGGTCCTCCGAGAGAGAGAAAGAGAGCATTAGAGAGAGCATACTTAAATTCACACAGGACACCGGATAAGACAGGAGAAATACTCCAGATATAACAGACTGACCCTAGCCCCCTGACACAAACTACTGCAACATAAATACTGGAGGTTGAGACAGGAGGGGTCAGGAGACACTGTGGCCCCATCCGATGATGCCCCCAGACAGGGCCAAACAGGCAGGATATAACCCAACCCACTTTGCCAAAGCACAGCTCCCACACCACTTGAGGGATATCTTCAACTACCAACTTACAACGTATGGCATTGAAGCTCGTCTGGAGGTTAGTTAACACAGTGTCCAAAGAAGGGCCAGAGGTATACAGAATGGTGTCGTCTGCGTAGAGGTGGATCAAAGAATCACCAGCAGCAAGAGCGACATCTTTAATGTATACAGAGAAAAGAGTCGGCCCGAGAATTGAACCCCGTGGCACCCCCATAGAGACTGCCAGAGGTCCGGACAACAGGCCCTCCGATTTGACACACTGAATTCTATCAGAGAAGTAGTTGGTGAACCAAGCAAGGCAATCATTTGAGAAACCAAGGCTGTTGAGTCTGCCAATAAGAATGTTGTGATTGACAGAGTCGAAAGCCTTAGCCAGGTCGATGAATACGGCTGCACAGTAATATCTCTTATCGATGGCGGTTATGATATCGTTTAGGACCTTGAGCGTGGCTGATGTGCACCCATGACCAGCTCTGAAACCAGATTGCATAGTGGAGAAGGTACGGTGGGATTCGAAATGGTCGGTAATCTGTTTGTTAACTTGGCTTTCAAAGACCTTAGAAAGGCAGGGTAGGTCTGTAACAGTTTGGTTCTAGAGTGTCTCCCCGTTTGAAGAGGGGTATGACCACGGCAGCCTTCCAATCTATGGGAATCTCAGACGATACGAAAGAGGTTGAACAGGCTAGTAGTAGGGGTTGCAATAATCTTGGCAGATCATTTTAGAAAGAGGGTCCAGATTGTCTAGCCCGGCTGATTTGTAGGGTCCAGATTTTGCAGCTCTTTCAGAACATCAGCTATCTGGATTTGGGTGAAGGAGAAGTGGGGGAGGCTTGGGCAAGTTGCTGAAGGGGGTGGAGGGCTGTTGATTGGGGTAGGGGTAGCCAGGTGGAAAGCATGGCCAGACGTAGAAAAATGCTTATTGAAATTCTCAATTATTGTGGATTTATCAGTGGTGACAGTGTTTCCTAGCCTCAGTGCAGTGGGCAGCTGGGAGGAGGTGCTCTTTTTCTCCATGGACTTTACAGTGTCCCAGAACATTTGTGAGTTTGTGTTACAGGATGAAAATTTCTGCTTGAAAAAGCTAGCCTTAGCATATTTGTACCTAACTTCCCTGAAAAGTAGCATATCGATGCTAATGCAGAACGCCACAGGATGTTTTTGTGCTGGTTAAGGGCAGTCAGGTCTGAAGAAAACTAAGGGCTATATGTGTTCCTGGTTCTAAATGTTTTGGAAGGGGCATGCTTATTTAAGATGGTGAGGAAGGCACTTTTAAAGAATAATCAGGCATCCTCTACTGACGGGATGAGGTCAATATCCTTCCAGGATACCCGGGCCAGGACGCTTAGAAAGGCCTGCTCGCTGAAGTGTTTTCAAGAGTGTTTGACAGTGATGATGGGTCGTCGTTTGACCGCAGACCCATTACGGATGCAGGCAATGAGGCAATGATCGCTGAGATCTTGGTTGAAAACAGCAGAGGTGTATTTGGAGGGCAAGTTGGTTAGGATGATATCTATGAGGGTGCCCGTGTTTAAGGATTTGGGGTTGTACCTGGTGGGTTCATTAATAATTTGTGTGAGATTGAGGGCATCAAGCTTAGATTGTACGATGGTCGGGGTGTTAAGCATGTCACAGTTTAGGTTACCTAGCAGCACGAGCTCTGAGGATAGATTTGGGGCAATCAATTCACATATGGTGTCCAGGGCACAGCTGGGGGCAGAGGGTGGTATATAGCAAGCGACAACGGTGAGAGACTTGTTTCTGGAAAGGTGGATTTTTAAAAGTAGAAGCTCAAATGATTTGGGTACAGACCTGGATAGTAAGACAGAACTCTGCAGGCTATCTCTGTAGTAGATTGCAACACCGCCCCCTTTGACAGTTCTATCTTGTTGGAAAATGGTATAGTTAGGGATGGAAATTTCAGGGTTTTTGGTGGTTTTCAGTCACGGCTAGGACATCTGGGTTGGCAGAGTGTGCTAAAGCAGTGAATAAAATAAACTTAGGGAGGAGGCTTCTAATGTTAACATGCGTGAAACCAAGGCTTTTACGGTTACAGAAGTCAACAAATGAGAGCACCTGAGGAGTAGGAGTGAAGCTAGGCACTGTAGGGCCTGGATTAACCTCTACATCACCAGAGGAACAGAGGAGGAGTAGGATAAGGGTACGGCTAATGGCTATCAGGACTGGTTGCCTAGTGCGTTCAGAGCAGAGAGTAAAATGAGCAGGTTTCTGGGTGCAATAGAATAGATTCAATGCATAATGTACAGACAGAGGTATGGTAGGATGTGAGTACATTGGAGATAAACCTAGGCATTGAGTAATAATGAGAGATATTTTCTCTAGAGACATTTAAACCAGGTGATGTCACCATATATTTGGGAGGTGGAACTAAATGGTAGGTTAAGGCATTTTGAGCAGGGCTTGAGGCAATACAGTGAAACAAGACAATAATGACTAACCAGGAATGGACAAGGCATATTGCCATTTGGGAGGCATGTGTAGCCGGGTGATCAATAAGGGTCCAGTGAGTGGTTGGGCTGGCTGGAGACAGCTAGCAGGCCGGGGCTAGCAAGCTAGCAGGCCGGTGCTAGCAAGCTAGCAGACCGGGGCAAGCAAGCTAGCAGAAAGGCCTTAGAGGGATGTCTCGCCGGAGGAAAGTCTTTAGCCTCCGCGTGCGGTGATGTCGATAGCCAGACGTGATGGATTAGTAGGGTTCCGAGTAGCAGAAGGGTCCAAGTCCAATTGGTAAAATAGGTATAGTGGCTGGATCTATACAGCTAACAGTCCAATATGCTCTAAACGACTAGCGGGCCACGGCTAGCAGTTAGCGGGCCGCGGCTAGCGGATGGACATTCAGGGGATGTTGCGATGTAGAGACCAGTTGAGTACCCCCTCGAGCAGATACTGGCAATAGAGTACAGTACTGGCAATAGAAGGGGTCCAGGTATTGTAGTCCAGGAGTAGCTGCTGGGCCTCTTTAGCTAGCCCGGGAGAGAGGGCCTAGCATGGGCTAGCTCCAGGCTAATTGGTGCTTGCTGCGATGATCCAGGTGAAAATGTCTAGAGCTTGCGGTAGGAATCCGGGGATATGGAGAGAAAATAGGTCCGGTATACTCTGGTTTGTGTCGCGTTGTACAAACTGGAGAGAGCTTTCCGAGCTAATGGTTAGCTGATGACCTCTAGCAGTGGTTAGCTGACTACTAGCTAGTAGCTAGTGAGCTGGCTAGCTTCTGTTGGGGATCCTTGATTCAAGGTTAATAAAAATACTTTAAAACAGGTCCGCACCACATTGGGTGAGGCAGGTTGCAGGAGAGTATTTTGAAGTTGAGATTTAGAAAAAAATATAAAAAGATATGCGAAGAAAAAGATATAAAAATGTATACATGGGTCACGACAAGAAGAAGGACAAAAGATCTGGGTCTGACTGCTAGGCCATCTTGCATTTTTTATTTATTATTGACATAAATCAAGTTGTTTTATAGGCTTGTGTGACACTGTGACATATTTAAACATGGGAAATGTTTCAACACTGGATTTATCTGATTCATAATTTCTCAAAGTGTACTCTAGTTGATAAACTAATACTATGTTTTTCCAGCTTGAAGTGTTGTTCACCTGTACCTGTAGCTCACGGTCACATTTTGACAAGAAATTAAACTTAATGACTTTGCTGCCCTACCTTCACCTGGAATATATGTCAGAAAGTCATCAGAAAGATATGATGCCTACTTACTCATCATCACATCCATAAACGCTATCTGTAATTTACCATAAAATTGCCGGAAGACTAAGTCAGAGAGGGGGAGTGGTCTCCACTGCGTAATGTGGGTGCGTGAGCCTACGTTATCCAGCCATAACTCGGAATACGAGGAACCACACAAGCCCGCAACACTCGCAGAAGAGGGACGTGCTAAACAAAGTTGAGTAACGACAATTTAAACTGCAGCAATATTTTCACGTTCTAATGTATCTGGAATAGATTTTCGAACTGGTGGATCCCTGACTTCATTTTTCGAGGACTCTCCCTCACCAAGAACATTGAAAAGGAGTGCTCAATGAACTTTAGTTCGACAAATACAAAGGTAAGATTTCAATTGCATTCCAATGGTAGAACTGAAACTCGGACGAGGAATGCATGCACACGTTTGTTTCGTAGGGATTTGAATGTTGGCTAAAAAAAACGTCTACAAACATTTCAGATCCGACAGTAAATGTTTGAAATGTGCACCCTGACTGTCGTATATAGAGTCTGAGTTATAGTTTATTATTGCCTACTTTACAATATTTTTACTCCGTTTATTTTCCTCTGCAGGCTATTGCACTTTAATTCTTATTTTTACAGACACGTCTTTTCAACAATAAAATGAAGTATTCCATTGACACCCCGTTTTCAATCTGAAGTACCCGATGATATGTCACAATCTCAGGTTCAATTCCCCTTATTGATGTCTTGAGAGTCTGAATGGTGATTTGCATCTGTAGAGACAGTGGTGCAATGCCATAGGGTTAAATAGAGATTGGGAGAAACCTATTGAGTTCTGTGGAACAAATCAGAGTAATATTGCAATTAACTATCATGCTTATTACACTACATTGGTAATTTTACAGAATGATTTAATCATGCAATACAATCGTTTTTTATTTATTAACACTCTGGAAAGATGTGTACACTGTGATGAGTGACAGTTAGATGAGTTATGTAGTCTACACATGACAACTATTCAACTATAAAGCTCTCTGCACACTAGAGAATGTACACTTGCATGTAGCCTAATAGATTCATTTGAGCTAATGTAAACATCCATGTCTTTATTTCTGGCATTTGGCATACAATATATTTGTGTATATATTAAGCCTAGGGGAAATGTATGTATTTACTTACTTATCAGCTGCAGTGTCAAGTGTCATCTAATGATGCCTCTGTTCTTTTGTCCTAGCAGTGTTGCTGTGATCGACAGAGAGGAGGCACCATTGTTCTTTCTCAAGTGGACCGTCGTCCTCAGTCAGCTGCTCTTTCAATGTTGGATACCGTTGTGCTCCTTTAGCCAGGCTGAAATCTACCAGGTTGAGGACCTCCCTCATGGCGGCCTTTTTCTTCGGGCTGCTTCTCTTCGCGATGCAGCCCCCCCCTATCCCCTCCAGGCCCGCGGAGAGGGGTGACCGGGGACCCCCTCCGTCCCCCACCGCCTCTTCCCCACTGGCCCTCAATGACACCGGGGCCACCGGCCACCCCAACGGGACCTTCAAGCAGTTGCCTCACATCATCATCATTGGCGTGAGGAAGGGCGGCACACGGGCGCTCATCGAGATGCTCAGCCTGCACAGCGCGGTAGCGGCGGCCGAGAACGAGGTACATTTTTTTGACTGGGAGAGTCACTTCCAGAAGGGCATACCCTGGTATCTCAGCCAGATGCCCTTCGCCCTCCCTAACCAGCTGACTGTGGAGAAAACCCCTGCCTACTTCACCTCCAGCAAGGTGCCTGAACGCATCCACGACATGAACCCAGGCATCAAGCTGCTGCTCATTCTCCGGGACCCAACCGAGCGGGTTCTGTCGGACTACACCCAGGTCTTCTACAACCGTCTGCAGAAGCACAAGCGCTACCAGCCCATCGAGTCATTGCTTGTGAAGGACGGAGAGATCAACCTAGGATACAAAGCTCTCAACCGTAGCCTGTATCACCTGCACCTTCAGAACTGGCTGCGTTACTTCCCCCTAGAGAGCATCCATGTTGTGGACGGGGATAAGCTGATCAGGGACCCCTTCCCGGAGATGAAGAGAGTGGAGAGGTTCCTGAATCTAGAACCGCAGATAAACGCATCTAACTTCTACTTTAACAAGACTAAAGGCTTCTACTGCCTGAGGGACCACGGGCGAGAGCGTTGTTTACATGACTCTAAGGGCAGGGCGCACCCTCACGTGGCTCCCGCCATCCTCCACAAACTCTACCGATTCTTTCATGAACCCAATAGGAAGTTCTTCGAGCTTGTGGGCCGAACATTCAACTGGAACTGAGTTGTTATTCAGGCCAGTATTAACCACAGTTCTGATTCTCATGTTAAAGAGCTGATCCTGAAGCTGTACAGAGTATAAAAGGGAGATTTAAGCTAGATATATATTTGTATTATTTGAAACGTGTGGCAGCGTTCTGACCAGCAACTATCAAGACAGACTTGGCACATCTGTTTTTTTTGTCTATCGTCATTCATTGCAAGTCAATACAAGTTTATTTAGTCTTGTTTTGGCTTCATCGATAACCTGGTGTCCTCACCTCTCTGTGTAGTGCATGGCAGACACATGCATTATTATTTAGCTCTAAATCACTTCAAAGCAATGGAGTGATCAATGATAAGGGCATTCAAAGGTCGATTTAAGTTAACGTGTCACATGCCATTTTTAAGGATTGCATGTCTGCAACAACTCTTTTGAGCATCAATCTGAAGAACAGTATGCCTGTCTATTTCCATTGATATGCTGTCATCAGTAGCACACGTTATTTTTGCTAACAGTCATTATTCAGTGTTCTGAAGGGTCTATATGCTGCTACGCTATTATTATTATTATTTGTATTTTTTTTCAGGCACATTCATACTGAATAGATACATAGTTTAAGAAGCCATTGAGTAACAAAGGGTCGAATACGTATTATGGTCATTGCTATGTACACATGTACTACAGTATACTGTAAATAATATTATAATAGATTTTTTTTCTATAGTGAAGGATTAACACAAAAATAAAGATGTATTTTGCTATAATGTGTTTTTGGTCTTTCTCTGTATGTACGCCTTGTATTTCATCCCACAACGTTATTTAATTTTCATGATATGAAGGGGGAAAAAAGCTTTACAGACTGCTAATGTACACATTCGGAGTCCGGTATGGGATGTTTCGTCATTTGTATTTATTATGGTTAAAGGAGATGAGCATGATGCCTAGATGAGATCTTTCCAATGATTTCTAGCACTCCATTCCTATGGAGGACTGTTCCTACTGGGGAGAGCCAATATGGCTGACCGGTGGCTTCAAAGCCTCTCAATAATACAAATGTACATAGCATCAGAAATCCAGGGTTTATATACTACATTGGATCTTTAACAAACATTTCAGTCTTGAAATGCCTGCTTGGCTACCCTGCATATGTCTAAGCCAGTGTAGACAGAAGCCCTCTTTAACAGCTGTGGGAGACACTTCTGCTTTGTTAGTAGTGGGTGCTGAGGACCGAATAGTGGGTGCTGAGGACAGATGCTAGTTGGTTGCTTCTTGCATTCATGTGAGATATCATGGTGACATTCAATGGCTGTACAGTATGCTGTCTGGTATATTTTTCATGTAAATGGTTGCAGGAGGATATTTGGTGTAGAGAGAAAGGTATGTGTGTTGAGTGCGTTCTAGCGGGAGGATACAGGTAAGGTTAAGTCAAACTGTGTTTAATCAAAATAGAAGTTGTTTATGACTAAGGGTGTGTCCATACTATATTTTTTTAAACAATTCGTTATTCATTCAAACCTTTTCTGGTGCTATTATGGGACACTCTGGGTATTTGAATTAAGAAAAGTAGATCCACCAGTTCGCATTATATTGTGTTGAATTTAAAGACGCAGTTATATAACTTTGGGCGACCCAACACAATTCATATAGAAATGTTAGTGTAAAGATCTATCGTTCTCATTGAATGCAAGTGTACGAAACGGTAGATCTGTACTATGTGTGCTATGTGTATGCTTCCCGTTAAGTTTAATTTTTGGTTTTGGTACTTTCGGTTTTGTGCAACACCTTCAAAACCCTACAAATATTTTTATTTTATATATTTCTCAGTGGTTTAGAGGGTACAATGATTCTCTACTATTCTCTAATGGCGGAGTGATTTCTGCATATTGCACCTTTAATTCTGTGGTAGCTTAGTTCCACGTAGAACCATAGAGCACCTCCAGGACTGCCCAGACAGATTCCTAACCCTCTTAATCTCCTTAATGCAAACCAAAGCATTCTTACTACCTCTTTCAGTCTGTGGAGAGCAATGCTGGCTAAATTCCTCTGAGATCAACATATGGTTTTGTGGTTATTGTTGAGTTATGCCATCAGCGGCCGTCATCGCAACATGTCGAAGCAGGTCACAGACATCAAGGAAGCGAGATAGATACAAAGCAAAGAGAGAGTGCCTGAAGATAGGGAGAGATGAAAATCCCTAGTAACATTATCACTATTTTTGAGCTCAAGGTTGCATTATGTTTTGAGTGACATTGCTTTTGACTTTGATGGAAATGTTTCAGACCTTCAGGCAGCCACCAGACAGCCTTCAAAAGGGACTCAACTGGGGAAAAACTCTGTAGGGGGTGCTCATATGCATCCTCCAAAAAATACATTCCAACAGATGATCTTTCCTCTGTGACCTTTGTTGACCTTTCCAGGTCAAACAAGGACTCTCCTCCTCCTTTCCTGTATGTATCCACTCCCCTCTTTGCCGAGCCGGACTACTAAGTGGAAGGTGTCGTTGAGACGAGCAGCAGTGAAGCCAGCAGGAGACCATGAGAGAGAGTCTCTTGAGACAAGCTTGTTCACAGATTCTACGAAAACCTACACCTACTAAGCTAAGTGCTCTCTCAAATGTTTTTTTGTTGTCAAACTTACCATTGAAACTACATCTCTCAGTGTTTAGAGAGGACACAACCTTTCTCTGACATGCTCCTAAAAGTCCACCTGTAGCCATACTGTAAGTCTACCCACACTTTATAGAATATTAACACAGAATCTATTAAGAGTTCATGAAAGCCTCATGAGTCCCAATCAGCTGTGGAGCTTATCAAATCAAAGGCTTACAGTCGTAGATATTCTTTTAACATCGCTAAATTAATTGGTCTTGGGTGAGGGCAAGCTGAGGGAGTGTGGGGGGACTGACTATACAAGTCAGTCTATACAAGTCAGACTAATGGACTGGCACTACTTCTAGAACACTCTCCCCCTGACACCACATTGCTGACCATGGAATATTCTGGATGACATCTACACACACACACACACTCTCCCATCTCTCCCCTGCCAGTCCACTTGTTTTTGATGGGCTTGTTTCCTCTGAATTACAATCAGCCACTCATACTGTGAACTTTAAAGGGATGATGTGATCCAATGGAGTATGACCCCTTCTCTGGTTACCAGGGCTGCAGCCTTCTTTTAATTACAATAGATTGTTTGTCCACTCAATGTGTGAAGGACAGCAGAAATGTGAAGCGCACACACCAACATAAACACACTCTCTTTCTCTCTCTCCCCCTCTCTCTGTCACAGACACACACACACACCAAGACACACATACATGAACACACACTTTCAGGGGTGACCCTGCCGGGACAGACCCCCCGACTAAATCAATGTGTAAATTCTTAGAAGGGAAGCTATTGCTGAACTATTCAATGCTCTATTCTTTACAACTGAAACAATGCGTTTCTTAGAGGAAGAATGAACATAACAGAGGAATGTTCAAGCTACGTTCCTTGCATGCCTTGTATCTGTGGATGAAGGCTTACTGGCACACTGATCATTCAATTCTCTGTTTGTATTTCAAGACAGAAGTATACATTTAAAAGTAAATTGTCACAATTCCTCTCTGGAAAACAGACGAGTGAATGGAGACATGTCTGTTTCATCTTGAAAAGCATTGACCACTCAGCAACACCATTTGCAGTGAGCCATATTCAAGTGACATTCACCAACAAAGATGAAGGAGCGTCTCTTAGAAAAGGTGACCTTGGGGCCTCCCGAGTGGCGCAGCGGTCTAAGGCACTGCAGTGCTTGAGGCGTCACTACAGATCCGTGTTTGATCCCGGACTGTGTCGCAGCCGGCCTCGACCGGAAGACTCATGATGCGACGCATAATTGTCCCAGTGTCGTCTGAGTTTGGAGAGGGTTTGGCCGGCTGGGATGTCCTTGTCCCATTGCGCTCTAGCGACTCCTGTGGCGGGCTGAGCGCATGGACGCTGACACTGTAGCCAGTTGTACAGTGTTTCCTCCGACACATTGGTGGCTGTCTTCCGGGTTAAGCGAGCAGTGTGTCAAGAAACAGTGCCACTTGGCAGGGACGTGTTTCAGAGGAAGCATGGCTCTCGATCTTCGCCTCTCCTTAGTTCGTATGGGAGTTGCAGCGATGGTGTCACGTTCGTTGTAATGAGACCAAGGCGCAGCGTGATTAGAATACATTCTTCTTTTAATGAAGGAAGAACACTTAAATAAACAAACTAACCAAAACAACAAAACGAACGTGACGCTATGAACAATGAGTGCAGACACAGGCAACTACACATAAACAATAACCCACAAAATACCCAATGAATATGGCTACCTAAATATGGTCCCCAATCAGAGACAACGATAAACAGCTGCCTCTGATTGAGAACCAATCTAGGCAACCATAGACATTTAAACCCCTAGACATACAAAAACGCCTAGACATACAAAAACCCCTAGACAATACAAAAACGAAACAAACCACCCTTGTCACAACCTGACCTAACCAAAATAATAAAGAAAACAAAGATATCTAAGGTCAGGGCGTGACAGGTGGGACCTGACTGTAACTACCAATTGGATATCACGAAATTGGGGAGAAACAGAGGTAAACCATTTTTTTAAATAATAAATATAAAAAGGTGACCTTGAGATGAGGACAGGGTGGCCCAATAAAAATGGTTAAGAAGCCTCTCAGCCTTTTCTGTTGTCTTTACGGTCATTCATTATAAATGTCCTAAGGTGTTCGACGAATACTGGATATCACTTCTAAATGAGCAGCTTTGATTAAACTATGGCAAGGCATATTGAGGAGGCAGTCTAACAATCTCAACTGGTCACGCTATTTTTAAGAGGGCAGTCAGGCTTAGTTGTATTGAGTGGCACTGTTGTCCCTTGTGTCTTACATGCTCCTAGATATGGCGTAATACCACTTTACCAATGAGATCCACACAGTGCATTAGAAACATTAATTTGCCAGCTTATGATATCTTTCTAAGTGGCAATTTTTCAACAGACTTATAATGGACTGGAGAAAACAAATCTGGCTCCCTGTTCCCTTCAGTTGCTCTGGGAACTTTGTAGAAACAGTTGGTGGAATAGGGACTCGGGATTCCTGTAAAAACCATGTCATCACTGACTGAAACTTGGAATATCTCCCAGGACTCCTGGCTCTAAATATTTTGGAGGATTCAAGGAGAAGAACCTTCACACATTTTCCCTTCCATGCTGAATGAAAGCTATTTTGGCATGAGACGGGTGATCAAATCAATCGAATTACCTGAATTAAGTACAGCTTAGGGCTCCAAGTAATTTCCCTCCTGACAGAGATCATACAAATCATCAATTTCCAGACACATTTTTAATATTTCCCACCACTAATTCACTGGTCACCCCGAAAGCCAATTCCTCCTTCATCTGCCTCTCCTTCCAGTTCTCTGCTGCCATTGACTGGAACGAACTGCAAAAATCACTGAAGCTGGAGACTCATATCTCCCTCACTAGCTTTAAGCACCAGCTGTCAGAACAGCTCACAGATCACTGCACCTGCACATAGCTCATCTGTAAATAGCCCATCCAACTACCTCATCCCCATACTGTTAGTTTATTTTCATTTTTTGCTCCTTTGCACCCCAGTATCTCTACTTGCACATTCATCTTCTGCACATACATCACTCCAGTGTTTAATTGCTATATTGTAATTATTTTGCCACTATGGCCTATTTATTGCCTTACCTCCCTTCTCCCACCTCATTTGCACACATCGTATATAGCCTTTTTCTACTGTATTATTGACTGTATGTTTGTTTATTCCATGTGTAACTGTGTTGTTGTATGTGTCGCACTGCTTTGCTTTATCTTGGCCAGGTCGCAGTTGCAAATGAGAACTTGTTCTCAACTAGCCTACCTGGTTAAATAAAGGTGAAATAAATAAAATAAAATATCTTTGGGCATTTCCTAACTTGTCATCACAACAAATAAGGGATCAGTTAAACTGAAATGTGGTTGTGCCTTCTGTGTACTGCCTTTTCCCTTTACGAACTGATGAGACATTAATGGATGTACTGAGTGGTAAAGCAGGGCTATGCAGCTCGTGATGATGTATGTATTTGCAGTCGTTCCTTCATATTTGACACATCCAGTGCACAGTGCAATCCAGTCATTGCAATGCTGTGTTATCAGTCATTCCCTGGCATGGCATTCCCTGACAGAGGCATAAGCCCTGGTGGCCAAGGATAAGTCCCGCTGCTACCAGACACCTCTGCCTGTGTAGAGAATGACTGGGCCCACAGATAGCCCCGGCTCCCTCTCCAGGGAACATGTGTGTGTGTGTGTGTGTGTGTGTGTGTGTGTGTGTGTGTGTGCGTGTGCGTGCGTGCGTGTGCGTGCGTGCGTGCGTTCATTTCATAGGAATTGGCAGGGAATAATCTGTTTAAGCGTTAGGGTCTGACTTAAGACTGATATGGCTTAAAATGAAAAGCATTCCCCCAAGTGTGTTAGACTAACAGAAATACAGAAATGAGCTCCACTGAAGGGAATGCAACTTTACATTAATAGTGAAATGTTCCTATTTGCTGGACATTATGAGAGAGTGTATTTGGACACTGGCCAATTCTCATGTTTCATTACATTTACAACTCTGTTGAAGAAAGATTGGTTCTATTGTCCAAGAAACCATGATAACTGACAAATGATCAAATAAGAAACTATTATGATGTGAAATCATTCATGCACAGTATTAAAAATAAAAACAGTTCAAAAGTCTGTTTTTTCCATCGTCTTTATTTGACAGTGTAGAGTTGCACCTGATTGAAACCATGTGTTGTTCTGACCCCTGAACAGCGCTGGTATGGTCCCAAAAACATGCGCTGGATGAGACAGCTCCGCTCCAGGTGGATGAGACATACTAAGCTACATTTTGGAATGTTGCAGAGGGTTTCTTTCAGCAGCTAATAGCACATAGGCAGTATTTTCTCCACCCAGATTACATCTTTTCACTTATCTCTGTTTTCTCTGATCTCTGCAATGTGAAAAGGGAGCATATTTGGTCATTTGTGGACACTGAGCCATAGAGTTTCAGAGGTGTATTCCATTTTAAGTTAAGAATTAGAAGAGAAAAAAAAATCTGTTGATTTACAAACTGTGGCAATCATTACACTCTGCATATAAATACATTATTATTTATTTAGCAAATGCATATTCCCCAATGTATAGTGGGGGCAGGTAGCCTAGTGGTTAGAGTGTTGCAAGATTGAATCCCCGAACTGACAAGGTAAAAATCTGTTGTTCTGCCTCTGAACAAGAAAGTGAATCCACTGTTCCTAGGCTGTCATTTAAAATAAGAAATTGTTCTTAACTGACTTGCCAAGGTAAATAAAATGTGCAATTTTGTCACACAACACAATGCCACAGATGTCTCAAGTTTTGAGGGAGCGTGCAATTGGCATGCTGACTGCAAGAATGTCCACCAGAGCTGTTTCCAGAGAATTGAATGTTCAAATCTCTACCACACGCAGCCTCCAATGTAGTTTTAGAGAATTTGGCAGTATGTCCAACCGGCCTCACACCTTCAGACCATGTGTAACCGCGCCAGCCCAGGACCTCCACATCGGCTTCTTCACCTGCAGGATTGTCTGAGACCAGCCACATGTTCAGATGATGAAACTGTGGGTTTGCACAAGCAAAGGATTTATGCAAAAACTGTCAGAAACAATCTCAGGGAAGCTCATCTGCGTGCTCGTCATCCTCACCAGGGTCTTGACCTGACTGCAGTTCTGCGTCGTAACCAACTTCAGTGGAGAAGTGTGTACTGGGAAGATGGCAGACAGCATGTATGGCATTGTGTGGGCGTGCGGTTTGCTGATGTCAACGTTGTGAACAGAGTGCCCCATTGTGGCGGTGGGGTTATGGTATGGGTAGGCACAAGCTACGGACAACAAACACAATGCACTTTATCGATGACAATTTGAATGCACATAGATACCATGACGAGATCCTGAGGCCCATTGTTGTGCCATTCATCAGCCTCCATCACCTCATGTTTTAGCATGATAATGCACGGCCCCATGTCGCAAGGATCTGTATACAGTCTCTGGAAGCTGAAAATGTCCCAGTTCTTCCATGGTCTGCATGCGCACCAGACTTGTCACCCATTGAGCAACTTTGGAATGCTCTGGATCGACTTGTACGGCAGCGTGTTCCAGTTCCCGCCAATATCTAGCAACTTTGCACAGCCATTGAAGAGGAGTGGGACAACATTCAACAGGCCACAATCAAACAGCCTGATCAACTCTATACGAAGGAGGTACAGTATGTCGCGCTGCATGAGGAAAATGGTGGTCACACCAGATACTGACTGGTTTTCTGATCCATGCCCCTACATTTTTTAAAGGTATTTGTGACCAACAGGTGCATATCATGTCATGTGAAATCCATATAAGGCCTATTTAATTTATTTCAATAGACTGATTTCCTAATATGAACTGTACCTCAGTAAACTCTTTGAAATTGTTGCATGTTGCATTTATACTTTTGTTCAGTGTATACAGTGCATTCGAAAAGTATTCAGAACCCTTGACTTTTTCCACATTTTGTTACGTTACAGCCTCATTCTAAAATGGATTAAATAAAAAACACACCTCATCAATCAGCATTCAAAACCCCATAATGGCCAACTGAAAACAGGTTTTCAGACATTTTTGCAAATGTATTAAAAGCAAAGAACAGAAATACCTTATTCACATAAGTAAATAAGTATTCAGTACATAAGTATTCAGACCCTTTGGTATGAAAATTGAGCTCAGATGCATCCTGTTTCCATTGATCATTCTTGAGATGTTTCTACAACTTGATTGGAGACCACCTTTGGTAAATTCAATTGATTGGACATGATTTGGAAAGGCACACACCTGTCTATATAAGGTCCAACAGTTGACAGTACATGTCAGAGCAAAAAGCAAGCCATGAGTTTGAAGGAATTGTCCGTAGAGCGCAGAAACAGGATTGTGTTGAGGCACAGATCTGGGGAAGGTTACCAAAACGTTTTTGCGGCATTGAATGTCCTCAAGAACACAGTGGCCTCTATCCTTCTTAAATGGAAGAAGTTTGGAACCACCACGACTCTTCCTAGACCTGGCCGCCCGGCCAAACTGAGCAATCGGGGGAGAAGGGCCTTGGTCAGGGAGGCGACCAAGAACCCGATATTCACTGTGACAGAGCTTTAGAGTTCCTCTGTGGAGATGGGAGAACCTTCCAGAAGGACAACCACCAATCAGCACTCCACCAATCAGGCCTTTATGGTAGAGTGGCCAGACTGAAGCCACTACTCTGTAAAAGGCACATGAAATCCTGCTTGGAGTTTGCCAAAAGGCACCTAAATACTCTCAGACCATGAGAAACAAGATTCTCTGCTCTGATGAAACCAAAATTGAACTCTTTGGCCTGAATGCCAAGCGTCAAGTCTGGAGGAAACCTGGCACCATCTCTATGGTGAAGCATGGTTGTGATAGCATCATGCTATGGGGATGTTTATCAGCGGCAGGGACTGGGGGACTAGTCAGGATTGAGGGAAAGATGAACGGAGCAAAGTACAGACAGATTCTTGATGAAAACCTGTTCCAAAGCGCTCAGGACCTCAGCGCTCAACAACCCAAAGCACACAACTTAGACAACTCAGGAGTGGCTTGGGGACAAGTCTCTGAAGGTCCTTGAGGGTCCCAGCCAGAGCCTGGACTTGAACCCAATCTAACATATTTTGTTGAGACCTGAAAATAGCTGTGCAGTGACTCTCCTCATCCAACCTGTAAGAGCTTGTGAGGATCTGCAGAGAAGAATGGGAGAAACTCCCCAAATACAGGTGTCCACGCTTGTAGTGTCATACAGCCTCGAGAAGACTCGAGGCTGTAATCGCTGCCAATGGTGCTTCAACATAGTACTTAGTAAAGGGTCTGACCACTACTATGGATCTTGAGAAATTGTAAGTCCATGGTTCAATGTTTGTTTTCATGAGCACATCACTCAAGAACTTAATCTCCTCAAATGTCAAATCAAGAAAATGGAAAACAGGTGATGGTGGCTGCCTGTTATTGGTGAGCTGAGCTCTAAATTGTTTCCCGTCACTGTATCTAAGGAGAAAAGTCTAATTTAAGGATCCTTGAATAAAAATAGGAAAATCAATCCATTGGCTACATTGACCAAATCCTTTCACCCATAAATCCTGAAAACCCATGACCTGTGATGGTGATGTAAGCATCCCACTTGGGCTGTGGTAATGCAATCTTTTTAATAATTGACCCATTACAATTTGGAGATGGCAGACTTTGTTATTCACTGCTTCCTGCATGTCTTATTGTGTTTATCTCTCCGTTCTTGGTCAGAAACCCCATTCCAGAAAAGTATCATTTACATTTTGACGTATAAATACAACTCATGATCAGTAATCGTCATGGTTTAATTTGAATCTTGTGTACATCTTTAATCTTGTGTTTTTGTTAAATTTCCATCTTAAAATGGTTAGGCACACAGATGCTTATGCGTTTCTTAGAGAGCTGTGACAACTGAACAAAGAGGATACAACATTCAAAGCCAATGGCTATTTGGAAATCTTACAAATGCTTTGCAGACTACAGCATAGAGATGCTTTTGTATGTTGTTAAGCGTTTTTATTGCAATCAGATGTTATTCTACAGCAAATTTTACTGCGATATGTTTGTAGGTATCTCATGGTTGTCACATGATTTCATTAGTGTTCCTCCTGTTATCATGACTCCAGCCAAACGTATCACATTTGACATGATATTTGAGAATTGTGAGTAGTGACACCCATTGTTACAGACATCTGGATATATTAAAAACAAAGTGAGAATAGGAAATTCACATGAGCACTACAATGCCAATTCAACCATGCACTACCAATGTTTTCCATCACACAGCTTTGACCTTCTACAGTAGCTATGTTGGTATTGTTCTCAAACAGCCTCTTAGAGGAGGTTAATCCAGGACCTGCAGTGCCTAGCTCCACTCCTACTCCCCAGGTGCTCTCATTTGTTGACTTCTGTAACCGTAAAAGCCTTGGTTTCATGCATGCTAACATTAGAAGCCTGCAGAGTTCTATCTTACTATCCAGGTCTGTACCAAAAAAAAACAGAAACAATAAACAAGTCTCTCACCGTTGCCGCTGCTATAGACCACCCTCTGCCCCCAGCTGTGCCCTGGACACCATATGTGAATTGATTGCCCCCATCTATCTTCTGAGCTCGTGCTGCTAGGTGACCTAAACTGGGACATGCTTAACACCCCGGACATCGTACAATCTAAGCTTGATGCCCTCAATCTCACACAAATTATTAATGAACCTACCAGGTACAACCCCAAATCCTTAAACACGGGAACCCTCATAGACATCATCCTAACTAACTCGCCCTCCAAATACACCTCTGCTGTTTTCAACCAAGATCTCAGCGATCACTGCCTAATTGCCTGCATCCGTAATGGTTCTGCGGTCAAACGACCACCCATCATCCCTGTCAAACGCTCCCTAAAACACTTCTGCAAACAGGCCTTTCTAATTGACCTGGCCCGGGTATCCTGAAGTGACATTCTCATCCTGTCAGAAGAGGATGGCTGATTATTCTTTAAAAGTGCCTTCCTCACCATCTTAAATAAGCATGCTCCATTCAAAAAATTTAGAACTAGGAATAGATTTTGCCCTTGGTTCACTCCAGACCTGTCTGCCCTTGACCAGCACAAAAACATCCTGTGGCGTTCTGCATTAGCATTAACTTTTTAGGGAGGTTAGGAACCAATAAACACAGGCAGTTAGGAAAGCTAAGGCTAGCTTTTTCAAACAGAAATTTGCATCCTGTAGTACAAACTCAAAAAAGTTCTGGGACACTAAAGTCCATGGAGAATAAGAGCACCTCCTCCCAGCTGCCCACTGCACTGAGGCTAGGAAACACTGTCACTACCGATAAATCCACAATAATTGAGAATTTCAATAAGCATTTTTCTACGGCTGGCCATGCTTTCCACCTGGCTACTGTCGTGTCTTTACTATCATTAACTGAAGACTGATAGTTTTTATCAAAGTTTCTCTGTAATTAGTTACTACGCGATCAACTGATTAATAACGTAACTAATTAACTAGGACGTCGGGGCACCAATGAAAAATATTCAGATTACAAAGTTATCATTTCCTAAACTAACTTTTCAGATATTTTATCTGATCAATTAGTCTTCGAATTAGTTAATTATTTACTTTCCTCACGTTAGTCTCATTCCAAACGTCGTAAATTGTTGGTTATCTGCACGAACCCAGTCTTCACTATGAGTCATCCATACATCAATTGTCTTAAATCATTTATTTATTACTAACTAAGTAATTCACAGAAATGCATAAACAAACAAACAAGGTAAATGTAATGATAGGAGAATGTGCCCTAGTGGGCTAAACCAGCATGGCGGCTTGTTAGACAAAAGGGGAGTGGGGGTCGACTAAGAAGTTTCTACAAAGTGATAAATATAACAATTGAAATGCTAATCCTTTGCACAGGAATGCTCACTCAGTCGGGAACAATTGAAATCAATATATACACTGCTCAAAAAAATAAAGGGAACACTAAAATAACACATCCTAGATCTGAATGAATGAAATATTCTTATTAAATACTTTTTTCTTTACATAGTTGACTGTGCTGACAACAAAATCACACAAAAATTAGCAATGGAAATCAAATTTATCAACCCATGGAGGTCTGGATTTGGAGTCACACTCAAAATTAAAGTGGAAAACCACACTACAGGCTGATCCAACTTTGATGTAATGTCCTTAAAACAAGTCAAAATGAGGCTCAGTAGTGTGTGTGTGGCCTCCACGTGCCTGTATGACCTCCCTACAACGCCTGGGCATGCTCCTGATGAGGTGGACTAAAGCATCCGCCAACTCCTGGACAGTCTGTGGTGCAACTGTTGGTGGATGGAGCGAAACATGATGTCCCAGATGTGCTCAATTGGATTCAGGTCTGGGGAACGGGCGGTCCATAGCGTCAATGCCTTCCTCTTGCAGGAACTGCTGACACACTCCAGCCACATGAGGTCTAGCATTGTCTTGCATTAGGAGGAACCCAGGGCCAACCGCACCAGCATATGGTCTCACGAGGGGTCTGAGGATCTCATCTCGGTACCTAATGGCAGTCAGGCTACCTCTGGCGAGCACATGGAGGACTGTGCGGCTCCCCAACGAAATGCCATCCCACACCATGACTGACCCACCGCGAAACCGGTCATGCTGGAGGATGTTGCAGACAGCAGAACGTTCTCCACGGCGTCTCCAGACTCTGTCACGTCTGTCACATGTGCTCAGTGTGAACCTGCTTTCATCTGTGAAGAGCACAGGGCGCCAGTGGCGAATTTTCCAATCTTGGTGTTCTCTAGGAAATGCCAAACATCCTGCACGGTGTTGGGCTGTAAGCACAACCCCCACCTGTGGACGTCGGGCCCTCATACCACCCTCATGGAGTCTGTTTCTGACCGTTTGAGCAGACACATGCACATTTGTGGCCTGCTGGAGGTCATTTTGCAGGGCTCTGGCAGTGCTCCTCCTGCTCCTCCTTGCACAAAGGCGGAGGTAGTGGTCCTGCTGCTGGGTTGTTGCCCTCCTACGGCCTCCTCCACGTCTCCTGATGTACTGGCCTGTCTCCTGGTAGCGCCTCTGGACACTACGCTGACAGACACAGCAAACCTTCTTGCCACAGCTCGCATTGATGTGTCATCCTGGATGTGCTGCACTACCTGAGCCACTTGTGTGGGTTGTAGTCTCATGCTACCACTAGAATGAAAGCACCACCAGCATTCAAAAGTGACCAAAACATCAGCCAGGAAGCATAGGAACTGAGAACCACTCCTTTATTGGGGGTGTCTTGCTAATTGCCTATAATTTCCAGCTGTTGTCTATTCCATTTGCACAACAGCATGTGAAATGTATTGTCAATCAGTGTTGCTTCCTAAGTGGACAGTTTGATTTCACAGAAGTGTGATTGACTTGGAGTTACATTGTGTTGTTTAAGTGTTCCCTTTATTTTTTTGAGCAGTGTATATCTACACTCAGTGTGTCATCTTGATCGCTGGTGAAAAGTTAATTTATTTTGTAGAATTGTCCGTCTCTCTCCCTCTCTCTCTCAGTTGTGGTGTGAGGGGATTGTTCAGAGTGACATTCGTTATAGAATGGATGTTTCGGCGGTTGTCGTTCTTCGTGTTCAATGATGCCGAATTCCTAGCTGCAGACTAGTAATCAAAATCAAAGACTTGTTCTTATTCTGTCGGTATCGATAGTCCAAGAGTTTAACCACGTGGTATGGTTAAAAGATTCAGCAATGGTCTACAACCTTTTTCCTCCTAATGGAGAAAAACATGGTCTGCAACCTTTAGCCATCTCGTAATTGAGGTAAGCTCGGTCTGTTGATCGAAAACCCGTGTGGGGGTTTTATTTGGAATGGCAGAAAAGGCCGTCCCAGGATGTCTGACCCTAACTGGGCTTAGGGGCAGTCCTCTGATTTTGTTAAAATCCATTTCCCTTTTTGAGTTTTCCTTCATAAAACAGTCCAAAATCATATTGTAAAATTGTATGATACTCAGTCATTCATCTTATACAACAATTAGATGTAAACCTTATATCTGGGGCTATTATATAAACAGGGTTATGGTAATGTGGCCACACCGTCTCCCATGAGCTTTCCCAAGTTGTGACAAACGGACCAGTTCGTAGCTGGATTCTTCACCGACCTTTTATACTTTCGAATCTGTCAATCACCGTAAGCTTATCGGCAGACTCAATAGCCTTGGTTTTTCTAATGACTGCCTCGCCTGGTTCACCAACTACTTTGCAGACAGAGTTCAGTGTGTCAAATTGGAGGGTATGTTGTCCGGACCTCTGGCAGTCTCTATGGGGGTACCACAGGGTTCAATTCTCGGGGCTGACTATTTTTTCTGTATGATGTCGCTCTTGCTGCGGGGGATTCCCTGATCCACCTCTACACACACTACACCATTCTGTATACTTCTGGCCCTTCCTTGGACACTGTGCTAACTAACCTCCAAATGAGCTTCAATGCCATACAACACTCCCTCCATGGCCTCCAACTGCTCTTAAACACTAGTAAAACCAAATGCATGCTTTTCAACCATTCGCTGCCCGCACCCGCCCGCCCGACTAGCATCACCACCCTGGACGGTTCCGACCTAGAATATGTGGACAACTATAAATACCTAGGTGTCTGGTTAGACTGTAAACTCTCCTTCCAGACTCATCTCCAATCCAAAATCAAATCTAGAATCGGCTTTCTATTTCGCAACAAAGCCTCCTTCACTCATGCCGCCAAACTTACCCTAGTAAAACTGACTATCCTACCGATCCTCGACTTCGGCGATGTCATCTACAAAATTGCTTCCAATACTCTACTCAGCAAACTGGATGCAGTCTATCACAGTGCATCACAGTGCCATCCGTTTTGTCACCAAAGCCCCATAAACTACCTACCACTGCGACCTGTATAATTTTGTTGACTGGCCCTCGCTTCATACTCGTCGCCAAACCCAATGGCTCCAGGTCATCTACAAGTCTCTGCTAGGTAAAGCCCCACCTTATCTCAGCTCACTGGTCACCATAGCAGCACCCACCTGTAGCATGCGCTCCAGCAGGTATATTTCACAGTTCACCCCCAAAGCCAAAACCTCATTTGGCCGCCTTTCCTTCCAGTTCCCTGCTGCCAGTGATTGGAACTAATTGCAAAAATTGCTGAAGTTGGAGACTTTTATTTCCCTCACCAACTTTAATAAACATCATCTATCTGAGCAGCTAACCGATCGCTGCAGCTGTACATAGTTCATCTGTAAATATCCCACCTAATCTACCTACTTCATCCCCATACTGTTTTTATTTTATTTATTTATCTTGCACCTTTGCACCCCAGTATCTCAACTTGCATATTCATCTTCTGCACATCCTACAATTCCAGTGTTTAATTGCTATATTGTAATTACTTTGCCACCATGGCCTATTTATTGCCTTACCTCTCTTATCCTACCTCATTTGCACATGCTGTATATAGATTTTTATACTGTATTATTTATTGTATGTTTGTTTATTCCATGTGTTGTGTTGTTGTTTGTGTCGGACTGCTTTGCTTTATCTTGGCCAGGTCGCAGTTGCAAATGAGAACTTGTTATCAACTAGCCTACCTGGTTAAATAAAGGTTAAATAAAAAAATAAAAAATACAATTTAAGGTTCCGCCCCTTTTTTTCAATTTTCGCCTAAAATGACATACCCAAATCTAACCGCCTGTAGCTCAGGCCCTGAAGCAAAGATATGCATATTATTGGTACCATTTGAAAGGAAACACATTGAAGTTTGTGAAAGGAATGTAGGAGAATATAACACAATAGATCTGGTAAAAGATAATACAAAGAAAAAAAACAGCTTATTTTGTATTTTTTTTTGTACCATCTTTGAAATGCAAAATAAATAGTCTACGTTAGCTCAACCGTCCCATGGAAGGGACACCGATCCCAAAGAAGTTTTAATGCGTTTGAGCCAGTCAGTTGTGTAGTGACAACGTAAGTGGGATATACAGAAGATAGCCCTATTTGGTAAAATACCAAGTCCATATTATGGAAAGAACAGCTCAAATAAGCAAAAAGAAATGACAGTCCATCATTACTTTAAGACATGGAGGTCGGTGAAAACGAAAAATGTCAAGAACTCAAAGTTCTTCCAGTCGCAAAAACCATCAGGCACTATGATGAAGCTGGCTTTCATAAGGACCGCCACAGGAATGGAAGACCCAGAGTTACCTCTGCTGCAGAGGATAAATTCTTTAGTTACCAGCCTCAGAAATTGCAGCCCAAATAAATGCTTCACAGAGTTCAAGTAACAGACACATCTCAACATCAACAGTTTAGAGGAGACTGTGTGAGTCAGGCCATCACGGTTGAAATTGCTGCTAAGAAACCACTACAAAAGGACACCAATAATAAGAAGATACTTGCTAGGTCCAAGAAATACGAGCAATGGGCAATATTCTGGTGGAAATTTGTCCTTTGGGCTGGAGTGCAAATTTTAGATTTTTGGTTCCAACCACCATGTCTTTGTGAGACGTGGTGTGGGTGAATGGATGACCTCTGCATGTGTATTTCCCAATGTAAAATCAAATCAAAGTTTATTTGTCACGTGCACCGAATACAACAGGTGTGAACCTTACACCTGATGTATTCGGTGCACGTGACAAATAAGACCTTACAGTGAAATGCTTACTTACAGGCTCAAACCAATAGTGCAAAAAAGGTATTAGGTGAACAATAGGTAGGTAAAGAAATAAAACAACAGTAAAATGACAGGCAGTGTCTATACACAGTAGTGAGGCTATAAAAGTAGCGAGGCTACATACAGACATCGGTTAGTCGGGCTGATTGAGGTAGTATGTGCATGTAGGTATGGTTAAAGTGACTATGCATATATGATGAACAGAGAGTAGCAGTAGCGTAAAAGAGGGGTTGGCAGGTGGTGGGTGGCGGGACACAATGGAGATAGCCCTGTTAGCCAATGTGCGGGAGCACTGGTTGGTCTGCCCAATTGAGGTAGTATGTACATGAATGTTTAGTTAAAGTGAATATGCATATATAATAAACAGAGATTAGCAGCAGCGTAAAAAGAGGGGTTGGGGGGGCACACAATGCAAATAGTCCGGGTAGCCATTGATTACCTGTTCAGGAGTCTTACGGCTTGGGTGTAGAAACTGTTGAGAAGCCTTTTTGTCCTAGACTTGGCACTCAGGTACCACTTGCCATGCGGTAGTAGAGAGAACAGTCTATGACTGGGGTGGCTGGGATCTTTGACAATTTTTAGGGCCTTCCTCTGCCTGGATGGCAGGCAGCTTAACCCCAGTGATGTACTGCGCTGTACGCACTATCCTCTGTAGTGCCTTGGGGTCAGAGGCCGAGCAATTGCCATACCAGGCAGTGATGCAACCAGTCCTGACTGGTTATTTTCAACATTGTTTCGCTACTGGTTAGCTAGTTGGCTAGCTAACTGGCTATAGCAGGAAAGGATGTTCACCAGCTTATTTCTTTGTTTACACAGATGACTTCAGCCTTATTTTTTTTTTAAACGTCCTTGGCAAAATATAGCTAGCTAGCTTTCCTCGCTTGTTGGTTAGCTAATGAAGGCTGCCCTTCAATACGCACACCTGTCACCATCATTTCGCACATCTGCGCTCATTGGACTCACCTGGACTCCTTCACATGTTTTATTGCCCCTTCTATATCTGTCTGTTCCTCAGTTTTGTTCACTGTGTACTATTTGAAGCATCAGGGAATTCTTGTTTATTGTTTTTAGTGGTGACATCGGGTCCGGGTGCCGCAGCCGATGGAACCAGGGGTGCCTCAGCTGGCTCGTCTGGCTTCCACGCCTTAGCTGGCTCGAAAGGTTTCCATGCCTCGTTTGGATCGGCAGACTCCCATCCCATGTCATGCCTCAGCCGGCCCATCAGGCTCCCCACCTCAGCCAGCTCGTCAGGCTCCCATGCCTCAGCGGGATCATCAGGCTTTTACGCATCCGCCGGCTCATCGGGCTCCCGCACCTCAGCCAGCTCATCGGGCTTCTATGTGTCAGCCGGCTAGTCCAGCGCCCATGCCTCGGCTGGCCCATCAGGCTCGCCCAGGTGGGATGCCGGGTGGCACCCCTAGAGGGGGGGGTACTGTCATGCCTGCTCCCGCTTCCACTCTCTGGCTCTCGAGGGCGCCAGGCTGCCCTTCATTAAGCACACCTGTCATCATCATTACACGCATCTGCGCTCATTGGACTTACCTGGACTCCTCCATGTTGTTGATTGCACCCTCTATATCTGTCAGTTCCTCCGTTTTGTTCCCCGTGTCAGCATTATTGTCGTTATGTCGTTTTCTTCTCCCTGTCCAGATGCTGTCCGTGTTTTGTTTGATGTCCATTTTCCATTAAATGTTCACTTCCTGTACTTGCTTCTCGTTTCCAGCGTCGGTCCTTACACCAACGTTAGTTATCTTCTGACTGATCTTATTCCATCTGTGATATAATGTTACATTGGCTAGTTAGTTAACGTTACAGCTGCTGGATAGCTAGCTACCTAATGTTAGCTAATCAAAACATAACCACATTCAGCTCACTAATATATACAACATATACAGTATCTATCTATTGTAGCCTAGGTTTGCCCTCAACCACTTCTTATTAAGGCTGTCTGCTTCCTGGCTAGTGCAGGCGGTGAGTTGTTTGTGTTTCCGAGATGCTGAGCGACCGAGTTTCTGGGCTGGTTTGATAGAACTCTGAGATTTGGCTGGAAAAAAATGTTAGCGTTGTCAGAAATGCTACAAAAAGGTAGCACACCATTGTTTCTTGATGCATGGAAATGTGCATTTGAGAGCGATGAATTATAAATTCCAAAACGACTGTTGAATCTACAAACTTTGTTAATCTGGTATTTTTTAAATCCAATGGTAACTTTATGAATGCTATAAACCAATAACAAACCTCTCTGCCAATAAAAGCTGCTTTTCCATTTTCTAGCTTGAGAAATAGTTTTTTGCTAAATAGCCTTTTTTGCCTATTTTAGTGGAAATCTATTACAGTAAAGTACTTCATTGTTACCCAGAAATGATTTGATATTGATATAGAAATGGCTGTATCCGGCCTTTGAGGCTTGAATTGGAGGTGGGAATGGTTTGGGGTATGTGAGGTAGAAAAATAAGTGTACTTTAGTTTGTGTGATGACAAAGTAACGTAATTGTGATTAGGTTTACAAGAATGTTAATGCTAAAAGATTTACAAAAACCTGTCAGAATGTTCTGTATATCTAGTCTATTAATATTCTAGGCCAACTTCAAACCTGGTTTCTCTCTGTAAGTTCAAAGTGAAATGATCAATATACAAGGAGTCTTGGCTCAAGGCTACAGCTCTGACAGATCCAATCTGAAAACCCTGAAGTGTTTCAGAACACTATTTGGCACATTTGTCGACATTTTCTATCACTCTGACTCCCAACAAGTACAACTTTAAGCATTAAAAGTCCCCTAGAGAGAGACAAGCACTGAAAAGAAAGAGTGCAGACATTGATCTGATTTTGTAACATTATGCAGTTCACAACAGGTCAATGGAATTCCATTAGTTTTTCTCCTCAGTCAATATCCTTCAATCTCAAGAGTGTCTGTGGAATAAGAGAGTTTCCTCCAATGGGGTGCTATCTTCAGCCAACCTACAAAATGGCTTTAGGTCAAAAGTTTGTCCAGAGCTCGGAGCTCTGCCAGCTAAAACCGTATCACTCCCGCACAGCGCTGAATCGCTAAATCAAGCATCGTGAGAGGCCCATGCCCAAGTCTGTCAGAGGTTAGTGTGGAAAAATGTAATTGCTTTAGCCTTTTTTTAAAGAGCATTTCAGTGAAGCATAGTTTAGACATCCTATCTTGGATTGTACATCCAATATGTACTGTACATTCTATAGCCCAGAGTACAAGAAATAGCCACAAAATGTCCTAGTATTTAACTTGTTTGAGACACCCCTTCAAATGAGTGGATTCGGCTATTTCATCCACACCCGTTGCTGACAGGTATATAAAATCAAGGACACAGCCATGCAATCTCCATAGACAAACATTGTAAGTAGAATGGACTTACTGAAGAGCTCAATGACTTTCATCATGGTATCATCATAGGATGCCACCTTTCCAACAAGTCATTTTGTCAAATTTCTGCCCTGTTAGAGCTGCCTCGGTCAACAGCACAATAACTGTTAGTTGGGAGCTTCATGAAATGGGTTTCCATGGCCGAGCAGCCGCACACAAGCCTAAGATCCCCATATGCAATGCCAAGCATCGGCTAGAGTGGTGTAAAGCTTGCCGCCATTGTTCGCTAGAGTAATGAATCACGCTTCACCATCTGGTAGTCTGATGGACGAATGGCACATGCCAGGAGAACGCTACATACCTGAGTGCATAATGCCAACTGCAAAGTTTGGTAGAGGAGGAATAATGGTCTTGGGCTGTTTTTCACAGTTCTAGCCAGGCCCCTTAGATCCAGTGAAGGGAAATCTTAAGCATACAATGAGATTTTAGATGTTTCTGTGCCTCCAACTTAGTGGCAACAGTTTGGGGAAGGCTCTTTGGCATTCAGGCCAAAGAGTTTCATCTACCATAAAGGCCTGACTCTACCATATAGGCCTGATTGGTGGAGTGCTGCAGAGATGGTTGACCTTCTGGAAGGTTCTCCCATCTCCACAGAGGAGAACTCTAGAGCTCTGTCAGAGTGACAATCCGGTTCTTGGTCACCTCCCTGACCAATGCCCTTCTCCCCCAATTGCTCTAGGAAGAGTCTTGGTGGTTTCAAACTTCTTCATTTTACTTTTTTTTTAACCTTAATTTAACTAGGCAAGTCAGTTAAGAACAAACTCTTATTTTCAATGGCAGCCTAGGAACAGTGCCTTGTTCAGGGGCAGAGCAACAGATTTTTACCTTGTCAGCTCGAGGATTTGATTTTGCAACCTTTCGGTTACAAGTCCAACACTCTAGCCACTAAGCTACCTGCTGCCCCATGACGGCGGCTGCAGACATTTTTTGGTACCCTTCCCAAGATCTGTGCCTCGACACAATCCTGTCTCGGCGCTCTACGGACAATTCCTTCGACCTCTCTGATGAGGACATTTTTAGTTGTTTAATACATTTTAGAATAAGGCTGTAACATAACAAAATGCTGAAAAAGTCAAGGGGTCCGAATACTTTACATATGCACTGTACATAGTCATTGAACACATTATATTTACATACTGTCTTTTGTTCTGAAATCGCTTCTCGACATACTGTAGATCATCCTATATAACAACTGCTGTACACACTGTACCTTTTCCTACTTCTATTCTGTCTGTAACACCATGTTTACAGTATATATATTTCTTAATCTCTTGTTACTTATTTTTTTGTTTCAGTATTATTTGTGTAATAGTATTGTACTATTAAAAATGTACTGTACTGCTGGAGCTAGGAACAAAAGAATGTAGCTGCACCTGATTTAACAGCTGCTAATCTGTGCACGCGATAAATAAACTTTGATTTGATTTATATCATAGAGAAAGCATTTGACAGAAAACTGAAAGGAGAGGAAGTAGATTGTTTGCTCAGTATTTGTGTCTACTGTTACTGGGCTGACCCTGATAAGGACTAGGGTCTCCACCCTAGCTAGTGTTATCTTACTGGACAGAGGGCTTATGTCATTGGACACTCCCAAAGCTTCGTCATCTGGTATAATAGGCGGGGCTATGGAAACATCAACATTATACATTCTCATTGCAATTTCAAACCTCCCTTTTACAGATGGTCAGAGTCTACCTCTTTTACGACCATGGATTGTAGGCTATTCTGTTTGCTGTCTCTGTTTGATGTTAAACATCTAATCAGCACTGTGGAAATATGAGGGGCGAGCGTTCCACGAAAAGAGTGCCTTTTGCATCCCGACCACATGGAGATTTCAATAAATCAGATTTTTAAAGACTTGTTAAAGTGCCAAAATTCAACAGGATTGTTTATTTTGTTGCTTTGACAAAGTCATTTCTGAAGATTATTATTTATTAAATGTGATTAATGATTAATTTACGTCTGTCTGTCCCTCATTTTAAGGTCAACCCTGTTACTTGAACTGAACTCACATTTTTACATGATGAAACTCTTCCTTTTTAAGTATTTCTTTCCAAAAGAAACATTGAAAATCTAATAGTCAAATCTAGTTCTATTTTTTTGGCCATTGTCTGGTGTTTTGTGGTGAAAAACTGAGCGGGTCGAGCATAACACGTCAACCCTGTTACCCATAGATAGGCAAGCTAGAAAGTTTTAACAATTGCATTTTTTTGGTGAAGCTTGTATTCAATTGCCACTCCCTGTTGCACACAACAAGCTTCCGTTCCCCCTGCCACAAGGGGATTGATGGCTGATTTAAAATTAAAACATCAACTCTGTTGTGGTTAACCCTGTTACTTTATTTGGCACTTAATAGACACTTACAATAGTAAATGTTTTATTTAATCTCTTGATTAAACACGTGTTGTCACATCCTGATCTGTTTCATCTGTCTTTGTGATTGTCTCCACCCCCCTCCAGGTGTCACCCATCTTCCTCATTATCCCCTGTGTATTTATACCTGTGTTCTCTGTTTGTCTGTTGCCAGTTCATCTTGTTTGTTCGCGTCAACCAGTGTTTTGTGTCTCAGCTCCTGCTTTTTCCAGTCTCTCTTTTCTCGCCCTCCTGCTTTTGTCCCTTTCCTGTCCTGACTCCGAGCCCGCCTGACCACTCTGCCTGCCCCTGACACAGAGCCTGCCTGCCGACCTGTACCTTTGCCTATCTTGACCTGTCTATTGCCTGCCCCTGTTGAATTATTACTGAATTATTATTGTTTATTCGATATGGTCTGCATCTGGATCTTACCTTCATACCTGATCTGTGTTTTTATGAAGATTAACATTTGCTCTTTATGACAGAATGTTAAAATGATGTGAAATCAAAAGTTGTTTTTGTCTAAGATACCATGAATTTGTGGAACAACCCATGAGTATTCTCATAATTTTTCACTTTTATTTGACACCTACTGCGCACAAGAACAGATTGTACAGATTGTACAGACAATATTAATTTCCTACCATCATATGCATGATTCACTGACAGTATGTGAATCCAAGTCCAACTTTCTACTTTCTTACTTCGAGTTGGTAAATGGCTCTTGCTCTCACAGTTCTAGAGTATAAAGAGACTATTTTACATATTACCTTGGCAACTGAGTCTTTTATCATTAGTGTAATGAACAGAATTTCCTTAATAATAGTGTCACTCTATCCTCAACGTTTCGTATGTAAATCTGGCTCCTCCCTGCATTGACAAAGTTAGGGTCTTAGAAAGAAGGATTTTGTTTGCTCACACACATACCCTCATATTAACAAAACAGACCCACATATTAATATATTAACATATTAACTCAAACATACCAACATATTAACATATTAGCAAAACATACCCAATATTAATATATTAACATATTAACTCAAACACACCCCCATATTAACTCACATACATACCCACATAATAACTCAAACATACCCCCATACTAACTCACAAACATACCCACATATTAACATACTTAGCTGCTAGGAAGAAGTACCATACAATACCTTCAGAAAGTATTCATACCCCTTGACTTTTTTGTGTTACAGCCTGAATTCAAAATTAATTAAATATTTTTTTTCTCACTTATCTACACACAATACCACATAATGACAAAGTGAAAACATAATTTTAGAAATATTTGCAAATGTATTGAAAATGAAATACAGAAATATCTTATTAATGTAAGTATTCACACCCCTGAGTCAATACTTTGTAGAAGCACCTTTGTTAGTCTTTCTGGGTAAGTCTCTAAGAGCTTTCCACACCTGGATTGTGGAACATTTCAATTGAATCCATTTTAAATTCAGGCTGTAACACAGCGAAATGCGGAAAAAGTCAAGGGGTGTGAATATTTTCTGAAGGCATTCTTAACATCTTCGCTGTCTACAATTTATCAAAAGTTGCCTTTTACTTTTATTGCAGTGTTATTTCAGTATAGCTTATTGTATAATACCAACACCTTTCATTTTATTGAATTAGATTTACAGTATACAGTTGTAATGCATTAAAGATGCTTTTTACAACCCACCACCACTCCTCTACAATGGAAGTTGGCTAGGGTCAACAGCAGCACTCTGGTTGAGAACTACCACTGTGTTAGTGTGTTAGCAGGAGTCTATAAACTTCACTTTTAGAAGTTGGAAATTGAGTTAATCTTGCTCAACTGTAACTCTCTGCTGTCATATTGATTTATTTGTTTTTGCACCTCTAAAGGAAACTTCGAGAAGAACACCTGGTTACAGTATGTCTGCAATCAATCTGATGTGAGTGAAACTGTTTGTAGGAAAATAGTGTATTTTTTAATCTTACCATTTATTGGCAGTGAAATGCTTGATCCATAACCTCATTGCACTTTTATTACCTATACCTCTCTTAATTTGTCAATAACCTTCCCTTACCCCTGCAATTATTGTTTAGATTGCACAGTTACATCAATTGTTTATATGGAAGAGCGTAGTATAATTAAGCAATTAGGCCCGAGGGGGTGTCTTATATTGGCCCTTATAAACGGGATGGTTTGAGCCCTGAATGCTGATTGGTTAACAGCGGTGGTATATCAGACCATATAACACAGGTATGACAAAACATTTATTTTAACTTCTGTAATTACATTGGTAACCAGTTTATAATAGCAATAAGGCACCATGGGGGCTTGTGATATATGGCCAATATATAAGGACACAGGCCTTAGCCGTGGTATATTGGCCATATATCACACCCCTGTGGGCTTATTGCATAAAAATATACCACGGCTAAGGGCTGTTCTTAGGCACGACATAAGGCGGATTGCCTGGATACAGCCCTTTGCCGTGGTATATTGCCCAAACTACCTGGTACATAATTTGCAACATAACAATACCGACACTGCAATTACATCATTGGCATAATGTTGCTATATATACTGTAAATTGTGACCAATGTTTTGAATAGTTAAATGAAGGTCAAATTAAAAATAGACATGATCTTGCAAGGGTCAAGAACTTCAGTAAACTCTCGCCAGTCTCCAGTGTCTCATTGTAGAAGTGTTGAGAAAGGAGCTCGCTCTACATGGGTCTCCATGTCTTCTGGTGTCTATTGTATAGCTTCACTAAATGACAAGAAGTGGAACTCCAGCCCTGTTGTTGTGTGATAGCAGTCCCTGGGCTCCGGGGCAGCATTAGCTGCTGTCTGGTCTGTGAGAACTGGGTGAGGGGGAGTCACAGAGTGACTTAATGTCTGTCCACTTCTATTCCCCTCTTAATTTCACACACTGTTGAGTCGGCCGAGTGACTGACTGCTTATGAAGGGCTTGGTTTTTTACCAACACTGCAGGCGCTGGTGCTAAGTCCTCCTAGCTGCTTCATTTCACTGTGTATGATCTCTACCCTGCCACTTAATTAATCATCTGATGTGCAACCCGTTCTCAGTCATCCGTGTATGATCTCTACCCCGCCACTTAATTAATCATCTGATGTGCAACCCGTTCTCAGTCATCCGTGTATGATCTCAACCCCGCCACTTAATTAATCATCTGATGTGCAACCCGTTCTCAGTCATCCGTGTATGATCTCTACCCCGCCACTTAATTAATCATCTGATGTGCAACCCGTTCTCAGTCATCCGTGTATGATCTCTACCCCGCCACTTAATTAATCATCTGATGTGCAACCCGTTCTCAGTCATCCGTGTATGATCTCTACCCCGCCACTTAATTAATCATCTGATGTGCAACCCGTTCTCAGTCATCCGTGTATGATCTCTACCCCGCCACTTAATTAATCATCTGATGTGCAACCCGTTCTCAGTCATCCGTGTATGATCTCTACCCCGCCACTTAATTAATCATCTGATGTGCAACCCGTTCTCAGTCATCCGTGTATGATCTCTACCCCGCCACTTAATTAATCATCTGATGTGCAACCCGTTCTCAGTCATCCGTGTATGATCTCTACCCCGCCACTTAATTAATCATCTGATGTGCAACCCGTTCTCAGTCATCCGTGTATGATCTCTACCCCGCCACTTAATTAATCATCTGATGTGCAACCCGTTCTCAGTCATCCGTGTATGATCTCTACCCCACCACTTAATTAATCATCTGATGTGCAACCCGTTCTCAGTCATCCGTGTATGATCTCTACCCCGCCACTTAATTAATCATCTGATCTGTGACCCGTTCTCAGTCATCCTTAATTAATAATCTGACATGTGACCCGTTCTCAGTCATCCGTGTATGATCTCTACCCCGCCACTTAATTAATCATCTGATGTGCAACCCGTTCTCAGTCATCCGTGTATGATCTCTACCCTGCCACTTAATTAATCATCTGATGTGCAACCCGTTCTCAGTCATCCGTGTATGATCTCTACCCCGCCACTTAATTAATCATCTGATGTGCAACCCGTTCTCAGTCATCCGTGTATGATCTCTACCCCGCCACTTAATTAATCATCTGATGTGCAACCCGTTCTCAGTCATCCGTGTATGATCTCTACCCCGCCACTTAATTAATCATCTGATGTGCAACCCGTTCTCAGTCATCCGTGTATGATCTCTACCCCGCCACTTAATTAATCATCTGATGTGCAACCCGTTCTCAGTCATCCGTGTATGATCTCTACCCCGCCACTTAATTAATCATCTGATGTGCAACCCGTTCTCAGTCATCCGTGTATGATCTCTACCCCGCCACTTAATTAATCATCTGATGTGCAACCCGTTCTCAGTCATCCGTGTATGATCTCTACCCCACCACTTAATTAATCATCTGATGTCAGCCGTTCTCAGTCATCCGTGTATGATCTCTACCCCGCCACTTAATTAATCATCTGATCTGTGACCCGTTCTCAGTCATCCTTAATTAATAATCTGACATGTGACCCGTTCTCAGTCATCCGTGTATGATCTCTACCCCGCCACTTAATTAATCATCTGATGTGCAACCCGTTCTCAGTCATCCGTGTATGATCTCTACCCCGCCACTTAATTAATCATCTGATGTGCAACCCGTTCTCAGTCATCCGTGTATGATCTCTACCCCGCCACTTAATTAATCATCTGATGTGCAACCCGTTCTCAGTCATCCGTGTATGATCTCTACCCCGCCACTTAATTAATCATCTGATGTGTGACCCGTTTTCAGTCATCCGTGTATGATCTCTACCCCGCCACTTAATTAATCATCTGATGTGTGACCCGTTTTCAGTCATCCGTGTATGATCTCTACCCTGCCACTTAATTAATCATCTGATGTGCAACCCGTTCTCAGTCATCCGTGTATGATCTCTACCCCGCCACTTAATGAATCATCTGATCTGTGACCCGTTCTCAGTCATCCTTAATTAATAATCTGACATGTGACCCGTTCTCAGTCATCCGTGTATGATCTCTACCCCGCCACTTAATTAATCATCTGATGTGCAACCCGTTCTCAGTCATCCGTGTATGATCTCTACCCCGCCACTTAATTAATCATCTGATGTGCAACCCGTTCTCAGTCATCCGTGTATGATCTCTACCCCGCCACTTAATTAATCATCTGATGTGCAACCCGTTCTCAGTCATCCGTGTATGATCTCTACCCCGCCACTTAATTAATCATCTGATGTGTGACCCGTTTTCAGTCATCCGTGTATGATCTCTACTCCGCCACTTAATTAATCATCTGATGTGTGACCCGTTTTCAGTCATCCGTGTATGATCTCTACCCTGCCACTTAATTAATCATCTGATGTGCAACCCGTTCTCAGTCATCCGTGTATGATCTCTACCCCGCCACTTAATTAATCATCTGATCTGTGACCCGTTCTCAGTCATCCTTAATTAATAATCTGACATGTGACCCGTTCTCAGTCATCCGTGTATGATCTCTACCCCGCCACTTAATTAATCATCTGATGTGCAACCCGTTCTCAGTCATCCGTGTATGATCTCTACCCCGCCACTTAATTAATCATCTGATGTGTGACCCGTTTTCAGTCATCCGTGTATGATCTCTACCCCGCCACTTATTTAATCATCTGATGTGCAACCCGTTCTCAGTCATCCGTGTATGATCTCTACCCTGCCACTTAATTAATCATCTGATGTGTGACCCGTTCTCAGTCATCCTTATTTAATAATCTGATGTGTGACCCGTTCTCAGTCATCCTTATTTAATAATCTGATGTGTGACCCGTTCTCAGTCATCCTTATTTAATAATCTGATGTGTGACCCGTTCTCAGTCATCTTTATTTAATCATCTGATGTGTGACCCGTTCTCAGTCATCCTTATTTAATCATCTGATGTGTGACCCGTTCTCAGTCATCCTTATTTAATAATCGGATGTGTGACCCGTTCTCAGTCATCTTTATTTAATAATCTGATGTGTGACCCGTTCTCAGTCATCCTTATTTAATAATCTGATGTGTGACCCGTTCTCAGTCATCCTTATTTAATAATCTGATGTGTGACCCGTTCTCAGTCATCCTTATTTAATAATCTGATGTGTGACCCGTTCTCAGTCATCTTTATTTAATCATCTGATGTGTGACCCGTTCTCAGTCATCCTTATTTAATCATCTGATGTGTGACCCGTTCTCAGTCATCCTTATTTAATAATCGGATGTGTGACCCGTTCTCAGTCATCTTTATTTAATAATCTGATGTGTGACCCGTTCTCAGTCATCCTTATTTAATAATCGGATGTGTGACCCGTTCTCAGTCATCTTTATTTAATAATCTGATGTGTGACCCGTTCTCAGTCATCCTTATTTAATCATCTGATGTGTGACCCGTTCTCAGTCATCCTTATTTAATAATCGGATGTGCGACCCGTTCTCAGTCATCTTTATTTAATAATCTGATGTGTGACCCGTTCTCAGTCATCCTTATTTAATCATCTGATGTGTGACCCGTTCTCAGTCATCCTTATTTAATCATCTGATGTTTGACCCGTTCTCAGTCATCCTTATTTAATAATCGGATGTGTGACCCGTTCTCAGTCATCTTTATTTAATAATCTGATGTGTGACCCGTTCTCAGTCATCTTTATTTAATAATCGGATGTGTGACCCGTTCTCAGTCATCTTTATTTAATAATCTGATGTGTGACCCGTTCTCAGTCATCCTTATTTAATCATTTGATGTGTGACCCGTTCTCAGTCATCCTTATTTAATCATCTGATGTTTGACCCGTTCTCAGTCATCCTTATTTAATAATCGGATGTGTGACCCGTTCTCAGTCATCTTTATTTAATAATCTGATGTGTGACCCGTTCTCAGTCATCCTTATTTAATCATCTGATGTGTGACCCGTTCTCAGTCATCCTTATTTAATAATCGGATGTGTGACCCGTTCTCAGTCATCTTTATTTAATAATCTGATGTGTGACCCGTTCTCAGTCATCTTTATTTAATAATCTGATGTGTGACCCGTTCTCAGTCATCTTTATTTAATAATTGGATGTGTGACCCGTTCTCAGTCATCTTTATTTAATAATCTGATGTGTGACCCGTTCTCAGTCATCTTTATTTAATAATCTGATGTGTGACCCGTTCTCAGTCATCTTTATTTAATAATCTGATGTGTGACCCGTTCTCAGTCATCTTTATTTAATAATCTGATGTGTGACCCGTTCTCAGTCATCCTTATTTAATCATCTGATGTTTGACCCGTTCTCAGTCATCCTTATTTAATAATCGGATGTGTGACCCGTTCTCAGTCATCTTTATTTAATAATCTGATGTGTGACCCGTTCTCAGTCATCTTTATTTAATAATCGGATGTGTGACCCGTTCTCAGTCATCTTTATTTAATAATCTGATGTGTGACCCGTTCTCAGTCATCCTTATTTAATCATTTGATGTGTGACCCGTTCTCAGTCATCCTTATTTAATCATCTGATGTTTGACCCGTTCTCAGTCATCCTTATTTAATAATCGGATGTGTGACCCGTTCTCAGTCATCTTTATTTAATAATCTGATGTGTGACCCGTTCTCAGTCATCCTTATTTAATCATCTGATGTGTGACCCGTTCTCAGTCATCCTTATTTAATAATCGGATGTGTGACCCGTTCTCAGTCATCTTTATTTAATAATCTGATGTGTGACCCGTTCTCAGTCATCCTTATTTAATCATCTGATGTGTGACCCGTTCTCAGTCATCCTTATTTAATCATCTGATGTTTGACCCGTTCTCAGTCATCCTTATTTAATAATCGGATGTGTGACCCGTTCTCAGTCATCTTTATTTAATAATCTGATGTGTGACCCGTTCTCAGTCATCTTTATTTAATAATCGGATGTGTGACCCGTTCTCAGTCATCTTTATTTAATAATCTGATGTGTGACCCGTTCTCAGTCATCTTTATTTAATAATCTGATGTGTGACCCGTTCTCAGTCATCTTTATTTAATAATCTGATGTGTGACCCGTTCTCAGTCATCTTTATTTAATAATCTGATGTGTGACCCGTTCTCAGTCATCCTTATTTAATCATCTGATGTGTGACCCGTTCTCAGTCATCTTTATTTAATAATCTGATGTGTGACCCGTTCTCAGTCATCTTTATTTAATAATCTGATGTGTGACCCGTTCTCAGTCATCTTTATTTAATAATCTGATGTGTGACCCGTTCTCAGTCATCTTTATTTAATAATCTGATGTGTGACCCGTTCTCAGTCATCCTTATTTAATCATCTGATGTTTGACCCGTTCTCAGTCATCCTTATTTAATAATCGGATGTGTGACCCGTTCTCAGTCATCTTTATTTAATAATCTGATGTGTGACCCGTTCTCAGTCATCTTTATTTAATAATCTGATGTGTGACCCGTTCTCAGTCATCTTTATTTAATAATCTTATGTGTGACCCGTTCTCACTCATCCTTATTTAATAATTGGATGTGTGACCCGTTCTCAGTCATCCTTATTTAATAATCGGATGTGTGAACCGTTCGCAGCCATTCTTATTTAATAATCTGATGTGTGACCCGTTGTCAGTCATCCTTATTTAATAATCGGATGTGTGACCCGTTTGCAGCCATTCTTATTTAATAATCGGATGTGTGAGTCATTCTAAGTCATCCATTTATCTTTCCTTGTTCATGTGACCATGTGTGCGTGTCCACCTGCCGCTGTGTGTGTGTCACTGCAATGTCTGCGAAAGAGCATATTTCCCGATTTCCCTGGAAGTGTGTGTGTGTGTGTGTGTGTGTTCATGTGAGAGAGAGAGGAAGATACAGATTGTATCCAGCAACTCTCTAAAAGGCTCTTAGCACCTCATCGTCCCACGTGTGCTCAGCCTTCCAATCAATAGTCCTCCACTATTCCATTATGTATTTAGTCTCACACACTTTTCAGGTTTCAGACAGAAAACATGGTCACCTCGCTCAAAAAAACAATAGAGTTTTGCCCTGATTTCCCACCAAAGTGGGAGATTTGATAACCCTATGAGAATGTTACTAACGGACTCCGTGATTATCTGAGTGCATGACTGTTCCAGCAGTCGACCGCTCTACATCGCTGCCTTGCCAAAGTCGAAATTGTTTGGCTTGACAACATCAACAAAGGACTTTGCCAACGCAGAGGGAGAATGGCACTCGAGCTACTTTACATTATCATGCGATGATTGGCATTTCCTTCTCAGATCTGGCAGGGTGTTGTTTGTTTGTATTACCTGTTTGGAAAATCCACCCAGAACCATACAGGGAAGAGGACCATACGGTAATGCATTAGGAACATTCACTCCATTGCAGATAGCATAGTAAATCAAATTGTCTGTGCATGGAACAGCACAGTGGATTGAAACACCACTTCTTCTAGGTCACAGGAATAAATAAGGTAAATCACAGTGTGGTAATAAGGTTTCTGTCACTATTTCCTTGGACGAGAGGCCCTTATCAGGATCGAAAACACCGTAGCCATTTTGTTTGCAGGGTATAAATAACATTACGCTGGTCATGTAACCAGATAAGCTGTTTTATAAAAATATGAACTGACTTCACAGGTTCTGACAAGTGGCTGGTATTCCATCAAAATAATTTGTTTTAGATAGAGACAGAAGGAAATGTATATTTTTTGCACTCTGAGATATGAGGAGGAAGTAGTGTTGGTAGTTTTCCCTGATGATACTGAGAAAATGTCAAGGTCATGATGATGTTGAATGATGAAATTAACGTGTTCTCCCATCAGAAGGATCTCCAGTTTATTCAGTTGAAGATTTTTGGTGTAAATGTAACTTCACGGTGTGAAAATACCCATGTATTTAACCAAAGCGTAAGTGGGAGCATATTGGAATGCAAAGGTGTGTGTGCATGTGTGCATGTTTCTTTCTGTCCCCTCAGGCAGCATGACCCCTGTGTTTGTGTTCTCCTTCTCCCAGTGATAAACCACAGTGTTACAGGCCCAGCCTCCTGTGAGGGGAGAAGCTCCTTGCAATCGGCTTCTTTAACAGGAGGGAAAGCAGTGTCTGCCCCCGTGATTTGTTATTCAGTGAACCGCGTCGCCAGAGAAATGGATTTACTTCGTGTGCCCTTCGCAGAGGAATTAAGGTCCGCCCCAACCTCGGAGATGCCATTTGCGACGCGGGGCGCGATTGTTAATACTCCACTGAGAGAAAAGCGGGCGGATAAAAATTCATACCTATTTGGAATTCCAGTGGTACTGTGATGGGGTGTGGAGATGAAAGGCAAGGGTCTCTGGATTAAGAAAGCAGAGGGAGTTAGGGAGAGCTCTGTTAAAGTCTTCGCTTTTCTCCTTTCAAAGATTCACATTTTTACCATTCCGAAGTTTAGCAGTGCTTCTACTTCTGCTGTGTGGTAGAACTGAATGTAACCCGACCAGAGTCAGACTGTAAAGTAGGGGTCTCCCCCCAACTAGAGCAGGTATCTCCAACTCTGGTCTTGGACAGCTACTGGAGACCATCAATAGTTGATGATTTGAAACAGGTGTGTTAGTTCTGGCATAGCCTCTTGTGACATATGAATTGAATAGCTGCTGTGTGTGCACACAAGATTTGGCTGTTGAGGCTAAGATTAGTGCCGGGATGGAATAAAAAGCCTGCCCAGTCTCTCTCCAGGACAAGAGTTGGAGATCCATGCTGTAGAGTGTCTATATGAGCTGTGACTCAATGTAAATATTGAACCGTTATAAAAGGGGAGGTGTTGTTGCAGTAACCATAGAAACAGAATTACTAGAATGGACGTTCCCATTCAAGTCAATGTTCCGTGATAGGTGGGAGGCGTATTTAGGGAAGACAAGCAGGATGTTCAACATTCCAATAATTATATTTTTGTGGTGGTAACCTTTGACCTTTTGAATGAGTGAGGCCTCAAGAATATGATCATAGATACATCCAATAATCATTGAAGCATGGGAGGAGGCAATATGTGTTATGACATGTACTGGAACAAAATGGCATTATCATTTAATGGTTCCCTCAACATAAGCGTGTTCACTGTATGTTTTTCAAATGCATTAAATTTGATGTAATAATTTCACAGTTCTGCTCCGAGAGGATTCAAAATGAAAGGTTAATGTTATGCTTGGAAACCCTCACTATCTGTATTGCCTCAAAACCCATCCTTCTCTCACATACCATGTTGTACATCTCAGTGAAATGTATTTTCAGACATGCAACAACAAGCAAGGGAAATGAAGAGCGTTTAATTTGTCCATTGTAGGTCTATGAAACCATGTACATTTTCAGGATCATGGACGTTTGAAAAAGGTGTAGCTTTGTGTATCAAATGTAGTGTACCATTTCTAGCTTTTGTGATGCCGCCATGAAGTCTACAAGCATAGAAGGTGGCTACATTTGGAATATTGAGTGGGATAGTAGTTATTTGGGTTAGAGTTGAAGTTTGTAATGATCCGCGTTAAAAACAAGGCAGGATTATGAAGAATTAGACTTCCGCGCAGGGCGGCAAATTGATGAGGGTGGCATTTTCCGAGCTAAACTGACCAAGATGCAACTCCAACAGCACATAGCACCTCACATTATTCTGCCTAAAAACAATGATGACTTCTCTCACCCATTGGCATATGGGCTATTTAGGTGAGCGCTGATGCCTCCCCATTATAAGCAGTTCTGCAGGGGCGCTAAATATTTAGCTTATCCATGTCCAGTTGCCACGCGCCTCCACCAATGATCCGTCAAAGTCATCTAACATAAATAATGAATCCTATAGGCCTACAATAGAAAGAGTAGTAGCCTACAGTATGTCTTTTTTCTGTAGCCATTCAGACTGGAGACCACATTTATGATAATGTAATGAGACAGACAGTTTTTACATCACGCACTTGTCTCTGATCAAATAGCCTAAATCAGGGTTCCCCAATTGGCGGTCCGCCAAATTATTTGCAATTATTGTTTTGGCCCCCATACCATCCGTTTAATTGATGATCTCTGGCCTAAATGGTGTCCTATCGAATAAAAATGCACTTCGATGGAAATAGGACTTAGCATGTTAACAAACACCATATCAATAAAACAGGACAGGTCAAAATGACATGGACAATATGGAATGAAATTAGGTTACCCACGACTGGTTTCCGGGAGTTTCACTCTGTGCTAAATTGTCATGATAATCAGTGATCTCAAGTTTGTATTCGTACATTTTGGATGAGCAGATCATACCGAAGACGATAATACTTCTGCATTTCCTGCTGTATAAACACATTGATTCTCATTGCAAATAGGGTCAAGATAGGTAAGAAAGAAGGTCTTAAATAGCCAAATTGATTAGTCTTAAGCCTTTGTCAGGAATCACAACTAATAAAGCCAATGCAAAAGCATGTTTTACAAACTGTACCACCTTGATGGGCATTCATAAAATTGTTTTGTTTGCTGACATTATACACTATACCTGTTTTGCAGTGATTTTTTTTGTCTTGCCTAGGGTGGCAGAGCATCCAAGACTGGGCTTAGTTCAAAGTAATTATTTTCTTTGGTTTTAGACATATCCATCTGAACTTTGTGGTTGAGTTGTGCCACAGGAGACTACAGAGAAAAGGGAAAATACAACAAAACATTTCCATTGTGAAATCACGATAGGGCTCCAAATACATCACCTTGTTCAAAGTTGACAAAACTATCGGTAAGGGCACAAAAGTTCAAACTTCTTTTCCAGTTTAGTGTGTTTGTGTGTGTGTGTGTGTGTGTGTGTGTGTGTGTGTGTGTGTGCTCGTGCACGCAGGTGTGTATGTGTGCATGGATTTAGTGTGTAGGAAGATACATTCTGTATCAGTGCTTCACTGTAGGAGGATCTATAATGTAGTAAAGCAATGTAAGAATTTACTTTACATACTGTACCATTACACAGCATGTACCAACTGTACTGTACTTTACATCACAGTTACATGATAGATTTCACCATTAACAGTATCCAAATTAACAACTTACTAAACAGTTAACATTGAAACATTCCCTTTGTAGAATACAATGAATACAAAAGATTTGAAATCTACGCTATTAACTGATTTCCCTCAGCAACCGAAACAATACACAAACACAATAAGATCTGACCAAAGCCAGATACAACTGCTGGCTAGAGTGCATGACAAGGGCAGTGTGCTCTGGGTGTGTTCCATAATGCTTGGGAGTTTACATCATTTAATAAATGTAACTAAATGTAATCGGAAATATGATCTATGTAATCCCAAAATGTAAGGATTTATCATGAGAGGGCCATAAACAATAACTAGTAATGCTGCATACTACAATAAAGGTTAAATTCTCACCTTTCCGGTAAAAATTTGCCCCATCTAATGGTGCTCACCACAAGCCATTATTCTTCTTCCAGTGGAAGAGTCTCTTCATCGCAGTTTACTCTGAACACCACAATTCAAAGAAGGCCTCATCCTGGCTTAAAAAACCTCACAACAGCCTGGTTCAAATGGGACATTCTTAGCGTTTGTCTATATGACTTTGGAGGTTTACAGTCAGGGTTCTATGTAATTCAACTGTAATAGGGTGAATTGGGGGAGTTGAATTGTTTTCTCATCATGTTGAGACAGAAAAAGCCCAGGGAGGAAGACATATGCGCCTGTAGCTTCCTAAACTCCATAAGCCCTAAATTGACCCACTATGGCATTTTTTTTTTCTACAAGAGCTTTATGTCATTATCACCCTGTGTTGTCCACCTTTATAATGTTTGATTTTAGCTTTGTACCAAACTTCAACAAATATCCTTTTGTATGGTAGCTCAAGGCTTCAGCCTCAGAATTCTGATGGAATGCTTTGGAATGTTTGGAACAGACATATCAGTAGGATAAGTATGTCTACTACGACCACATCTAAATATTTATGTCTGTCAAAATGTTGCCATAATAAGACTTTCCCCTTCTATGACAAGGAAAACTGAAGGAATAGTGACTTGTAAATTAACACCACCCAGTGGTAGTAGGGAGTAGTGAACAAACGCAAGATCAAACAATGCCACTGTCCAAGCTTCTTTCAAGATACCGCATCTCATTACAGTGATGAAGTTGAGTGAGTCTGCTCAGCCTAACCCCCCTCTCTCACTATTCAGCCTACAATCATGGAGAAGGACTTCAGATATGATCACAGCTTACAGTACATTTCTGTGATAGGTGGACTGGCAGCTATATTTAGTGTGCCCATAGGAGTAAAGCAGGAAATAAATGCAGGAAGTTTAGCATTCAGAATGCCGTGGTTGAGGGGCTTTGGCCCTTCTAGTTATTCTATTTCTATGGTGTTACATGATTTAACAGGATCCTGAAATATTACCTGTCAGAAGATGTTCTCTGGCCAGATCTGATAGAATACATCTTAAGAGGCACTTCCAGCCCAGGTGTCTGTGCCCTACAAATGTTCCAGGGCATACTGCCAACCGTGACTTTCTTTGATACTTCATTTATCACTGTTAAGTCAATATGTAATTTCACAAATTATTATTGTAATATACTGTACATCCCACAAATGGCTACCCTCCATCTTATGCCTGTTGAGTTAAAACCACATTCCTAACCATTCATTTATATTCTCTAATACCCTCTCCTTCTTAGAGGTGTACATACTACAGTACACTAAATAGGGCCACCCATAGTGGAACCATTGATTATGTGGATTGATTGGTTGTCCTGCTCTCAGACACTGAGTGGTGATGAAAGAAGTTCTCCCTGCTGAAGATAATGTGGATGGATTGGGACCAGAGTGATGCAGTGGTACTTATACTGGATGCTACAGTAGAGTCTGAGAGCTGGAACACAACACCATCGGGAGACAGATAACTAACTCCCCACAGTCAATTTAACATGTGACCAGAGTGGAGGTGGTCAGGCTGGTAAAGACCAGGGGGATGTGGTCAGGCTGGTAAAGACCAGAGTGGATGTGATCAGGCTGGTAAAGACCAGAGTGGAGGTGGTCAGGCTGCTAAAGCCCAGGGGGATGTGGTCAGGCTGGTAAAGACCAGAGTGGATGTGGTCAGGCTGGTAAAGACCAGAGTGGAGGTGGTCAGGCTGCTAAAGACCAGAGTGGAGGTGGTCAGGCTGGTCAAGACCAGAGTGGAGGTGGTCAGGCTGGTAAAGACCAGAGTGGAGGTGGTCAGGCTGGTAAAGACCAGAGTGGAGGTGGTCAGGCTGGTAAAGACCAGAGTGGAGGTAGTCAAGCTCGTAAAGACCAGAGTGGAGGTGGTCAGGCTGGTAAAGACCAGAGTGGAGGTGGTCAGACTGCTAAAGCCCAGAGGGGATGTGGTCAGGCTGGTAAAGACCCAGCTGGTAAAGACCAGAGTAGGTGGTCGGGCTGGTAAAGACCAGAGTGGAGGTAGTCAGGCTGGTAAAGACCAGAGTGGAGGTGGTCAGGCTGGTAAAGACCAGAGTGGAGGTAGTCAAGCTCGTAAAGACCAGAGTGGAGGTGGTCAGGCTGGTAAAGACCAGAGTGGAGGTGGTCAGGCTGCTAAAGCCCAGAGGGGATGTGGTCAGGCTGGTAAAGACCAGAGTGGAGTAGGTCAGGCTGGTAAAGACCAGAGTGGAGGTGGTCAGGCTGGTAAAGACCAGAGTGGAGGTGGTCAGGCTGCTAAAGCCCAGAGGGGATGTGGTCAGGCTACTAAAGCCCAGAGTGGAGGTGGTCAAGCTGGTAAAGACCAGAGTGGAGGTAGTCAGGCTGGTAAAGACCAGAGTGGAGGTGGTCAGGCTGGTAAAGACCAGAGTGGAGGTGGTCAGGCTGGTAAAGACCAGAGTGGAGGTAGTCAGGCTGCTAAAGCCCAGAGGGGATGTGGTCAGGCTGGTAAAGCCCAGAGGGGATGTGGTCAGGCTGGTAAAGCCCAGAGGGGATGTGGTCAGGCTGGTAAAGCCTAGAGGGGATGTGGTCAGGCTGGTAAAGACCAGAGTGGAACAGTCCAGGTACTATAGAGTGTATCTCAAATGGCAGCCTATATTCCTTTAGCAGTGCACTATTTTTGACCAGGGCCCATAGAGATCTTTGCACTATAAAATGAATAGGGTGCCATTTGGGACGCATCCTAAGTAATTAACCTGGGCCTCAGACTCCCCATCAATTACAGCTAAAATCTGTTCATTGGGAGCCACTGAAGCTGAGCACTCTCTACTTGACTGTTATTTTAGCAGGTGACTCACCCCACATGAAATCATATTACAATGTACTAAAGTCTAGTACATTACTGTAGAATACTGTAAGTGATGAGATATCTGTTCCTACAGGTCATGAAAAAATTGCTCTTTTAGTATTTCTCCAGTAGGTTTACTGAAGGAGAAAGCCTCCACTTCTATGTCAAAGATAATAAAATAAAAACAATAAGGTAAATACTACAGTTCTCTCTGCAAATACACTACAGTAAATGCTACAGTATACTACAATCCTAAAAATAATACATGAATTATTATAGTATATACTACAGTTTTATTTTACTACTGTATTTATACTGTAGTTAACTGTAAATACTACAGTATTCACTGTAGTGTTTTTGCTGACTTTAGTCTGCAAAAACATTACAGTGTATATTCTACAGTAAAGTCTGCAAAAACCCTACAGTGAATACTATAGTATTTATACCGTAGTACACTATAGTATTTTTTCATGAGGGACAAGTGGATAGTGATGGCTGGATAGGGAAGTGCGTGGGTACATGCTGTGTTTATGGTTTAATAATGTACGAGAGCTTTGTTTGTTTGTGTATTCACAATGCTATCATTTAGGTTTGTTTATCTCTCTCTCTCTCTCTCTGGTCTCTCTCTCTCTCTCTCTCTCTGGTCTCTCTCTCTCTCTCTCTCTCTCTGGTCTCTCTCTCTCTCTCTCTGGTCTCTCTCTCTCTCTCTCTCTCTCTGGTCTCTCTCTCTCTCTCTCTCTCTCTCTCTCTCTGTTGACTGTTTTCCCCTATTTAGAGCTATTCAGTTGATTTTGTCTCTGCTTACTCAATTTGAGTAGAAAAAAACATGAACTCAAAAGCTGTTTACCAAGTACTGCATGCAAAGGAGGATATACATGTTTAAAACAGAACAGGGCTTGCTTGCCTCCGAAAACGCTGTTTTGGGAAGTGGATCTTTTCTTCCTAAGGTTTGGTTTGTTGGTTTGTTTCCCCACTTTCAGACAGCCTCACTCCGAGTACCGATTCTCTATTTTAAAGAACCACAGATGGAATCAACTTGACCTAGCACCAGAATTTCATAACATTCTGGGCTCAGTCCTGAATACCAGGAGCTGAGGGGTTGGCGTGTCTGAGAAAACAATTCTACTTAATTGTATATGACTGGAGATATTACAATAATATTTTGTTTATGCCACACAAAATGACAAGCTACTCTGACATTGACACTGAGATCAATAAAATGAACGACCCATGTCTGAAATGCAACCAATAGCATAGGCCAATGAAAGTGTGGATACACAGATCTTAGGCCTACAATATGAGGGAATTATAGTCCACCAGCTTTTCAGTGGCACTCACTTATCCAAACTGTTTTTCCGCGCAATTATATTTTGAAATATTGCATAATACCTTTTAGCTTCTCCTTCTGTTCATTGACAGCCACAACTCAACAATCAGCTGTTTGATATTTGCCGTGCAGGCTCCCCAATTGCGGGATTCCTAACGTGACAAAACACAATCTACAGCAATTTTTATTTTTTTTAATTTTACCCCTTTTTCTCCCCAATTTCGTGGTATCCAATTGTTGTAGTAGCTACTATCTTGTCTCATTGCTACAACTCCCGTACGGGCTCAGGAGAGACGAAGGCTGAATGTCATGCGTACTCCGATACACAACCCAACCAGCCGTACTGCTTCTTAACACAGCGCACATCCAACCCGGAAGCCAGCCGCACCAATGTGTCGGAGGCTACACCGTGCCCCTGGCAACCTTGGCTAGCGCGCACTGGGCCCGGCCCGCCACAGGAGTCGCTGGTGCGCGATGAGACAAGGAGATCCCTACCGACCAATCGCTCCCTAACCCGGACCACGCTAGGCCAATTGTGCGTCGCCCCACAAACCTCCCGGTCGCGGCCGGTTACGACAGAGCCTGGGCGCGAGCCCAGGGACTCTGATGGCACAGCTGGTGCTGCAGTACAGCGCCCTTAACCACTGCGCCATACAGCAATTTTTTTAATAAGCTATTGATCCTCTGTGGCTAAAATATGCTCTCCGGTGTGGTATTTTCAAATATTTCATTTATTTCTATAGATACATTAGTAATTATATAACTTGGTAAATCAATTTATCTGCAGCACTTCCAGCACCACTTCCTGAGGTGTTATGTTTTCTTCCATGCATTGTGCTCTCCCCAAAGCCAAATAATCAACACTTCTTATTATTAATTCAAATGGATTTTAGTCAGTAATCCCATATGAGGTTATTGTGTAGGTAGGCCTACTGTTACAATAATATTCAAAATAATACAATTACAAGATAATAAATTCAGTTATTCAATGAATCCAATAGGCTAGTGGTTTCAGCTATATTATTATTGAAATGATGTAGGCCTTATGACCTTTTTAACCAATAATAAAATATGTAAAATTACTTGAATATTCTATGGGAAGAGTGTAAAATGTAAATTTGCATCAGAAATGTATTGGAAAGTTCAGAAAAACATCAGGGAAGGCTATAGGCCTAACATGTTTGTGGATAGAGAAGATCTGCATTGCTTTCAATTCCTAGACTAATGATCATGATGACCACTCACCTTAACATTTCCTAGCCTAATTGTAACCAAATATCCAAACGGAGATGAATTCAAAACAAAAATCTGACATTGATTGATTGATCAAGACGAGTTCCAATGCTTGTTCATTGCAGCACAATGACACTGGCTCAATCAAACAGAGCTGGAATTATCAGATGACTACAAATGGCAAATGCTTTACACTTATTCTAACCAGTGGTGGAGTGCTGTTGGTTTACCATAGCACCATTTTTAAAATTATTATTACGTCATCATTTCTGAATGAAAGTTGGTACCAACATGTAGCCTAGCGTATAAAATCATTTTAGAATATACGTACAATGTATCATCCATTGCCTATGCCTACACATAAGTGGCTCAATGAAAATGTTATATTTTTTAAAATCCTAAAACACCAAATTAGGCCTGCCTTATTGCAAATGAGGCCATCACTGTCAATTGTGAATGATAATTATTCACATTTTACAGCTGAAACGTCCATGCTGCATGCATGCCAACCGTTTGATCCCAATCAGTTTCATGGGAATATGCATTTCAATCTTCTTGAATTATGTAGGCTAAGTACTCTAACTACTTGTTTAATCTAATGTTAGAGCAGATGGAGTTCAACACAGCCACTTAATCACAGCATATTTTAGACATATGACACCTGCTGTTGAGTTCTGGCCACATGAGGGGCAAATTGTCATAATAAATTACGTACTGTTTTTGGTATAAGAGTAGCCTAACATTATCCATGCTATTATATTCAATTTGTTATGTAGATTACTAAATAATTATGAAGTGATCTTGCAAGACATAGCACCATTCCCAGAACGTGTAAGTGGCAGTACACTGCTTTGATGACTTTGGGAGTTTCAGGTAACCACAGCTCTATGAACTAAGCAATGCTTTCAGAGGACACTTTTTTTTTACACCGTTGCAGCAACGCAAAAGATTCAGGACTGACACAAAATCATTTGGGCCTGAAGCCCCGAAAACCAGATCCTGCTGACATCTCTGCCCAGCTTAGCAAGCTTAACATTTTGAGTGTATGTATCTATTGTTACTCAAGTCCCATCTTTTTAAGTGCAGAGAGAAAATTAAACTCTGTCATAACAAAAGCTTGTGCATTTCCTCCAGAGATGCATTTGACATTTTACAGTCTAGACGTCTCCTTTCTCTGTCAATTAGCTTACTTTGTTGGTGCTGAAAGCATACCCTTTTAGCATTGGAGCTGACTTTCGGGCACCAGGTGATATGATAAACACAAACCATTTATGGAAAGCATTAGCAGTAAAGGCCCAGTGCAGTCAAAAACATGAATTTCATGTGTTTTATATATCTTTTCAGACTATGAAGTTGGAATAATACTGTGAAATTGTGAAAATTATATTAATGCCCTTTTAGTGTAAGAGCTGTTTGAAAAGCCCGCCTGAAATTTCAGCCTGTTTTGGTGGTATGGAGTTTTGGCCTGCCTGGTGACATTCTTGCTTGAGAAATGTATCTTTGCTAAGAACCTATTTTTGTTTCTTTCTGACCATTTTAACTGAAAACAATCACAGTAAGGTGCTTAATTGTTACCCAGAAATGATTGATATTGAGATAAAAACGGCTGCATCAGACCTTTAAATTCAGCTAGAGCTGACATAAGGCCAAGTGAGATACTCTAAATTGGATTTGAATGAGTGCTAACAGTTAGCATTACAATCAGATTAGCTTAGATGTTGGCCTCGGGGCGCTAGCTATGTCAGACGCTTGGGCATAATATTTAAATGAGTGCTAACATTTAGCGTAGATCACACTATCCTGCTAATAATCAGCAGTAAAGCATTCACATCATTAGCTTGGCTCTTCCCAGGCACATCTTCCAGGGACTCCGCGCCACAGCGGGAGGAATGATTGGGGTAAACAAAGCATAATCTGGGAGACTTCTCTGACTGCGATCTGACCTGAATTCAGGCTCCCTCACTGGCGTGTTGGCTTCCACCACAATGCCCCCACCACAATGACGAATGGTGTAGTAGGCCCTGTGCTGTATGGGGACGCCTGAGTATGCATGTGTTGTGGGATGAATGTTGAATAGAATGCTAGTTTCCATGTGTTAAGGTTAAGGTTAGCTTTTCTCACTGTTTAACACAGTGTAACAAGTGGATGAGGTTCAGTTTGATACACATTGGCTGGATCTCACTAATCTACATTAATGTCCTCTCACCTTTTCCTTCCCTTCATCTGCAATGATCCGGACAAAAAGGATAGATGAAAGCAAAAGTTTTGCCATTCCTGTTCATTACAGATCAGGGCAGATGAAGCGAAATAGACAATGAGAGGAGGCCACATCAGAGTGTTGAGATGCAGCTATTGTTTTTTTTATGTGGAGGAGGTGCAGGTGGAGTGTTTTTTATTGTCCATGGCTAGAGGTCAAGTCTGTTGTCCATGGGTAGAGGTCAAGTCTGTTGTCCATGGCTAGAGGTCAAGTCTGTTGTCCATGGCTAGAGGTCAAGTCTGTTGTCCATGGGTAGAGGTCAAGTCTGTTGTCCATGGCTAGAGGTCAAGTCTGTTGTCCATGGGTAGAGGTCAAGTCTGTTGTCCATGGCTAGAGGTCAAGTCTGTTGTCCATGGGTAGAGGTCAAGTCTGTTGTCCATGGGTAGAGGTCAAGTCTGTTGTCCATGGCTAGAGGTCAAGTCTGTTGTCCATGGCTAGAGGTCAAGTCTGTTGTCCATGGCTAGAGGTCAAGTCTGTTGTCCATGGGTAGAGGTCAAGTCTGTTGTCCATGGCTAGAGGTCAAGTCTGTTGTCCATGGGTAGAGGTCAAGTCTGTTGTCCATGGGTAGAGGTCAAGTCTGTTGTCCATGGGTAGAGGTCAAGTCTGTTGTCCATGGGTAGAGGTCAAGTCTGTTGTCCATGGGTAGAGGTCAAGTCTGTTGTCTATGGCTAGAGGTCAAGTCTGTTGTCCATGGGTAGAGGTCAACTCTGTTGCCATGGGTAGAGGTCAAGTCTGTTGTCCATGGGTAGAGGTCAGATCTGTTGTCCATGGGTAGAGGTCAAGTCTGTTGTCCATGGGTAGAGATCAAGTCTGTTGTCCATGGGTAGAAGTCAAATATGTTGTTCATGGCTAGAGGTCAAGTCTGTTGTCCATGGCTAGAGGTCAAGTCTGTTGTCCATGGGTAGAAGCCAAGTCTGTTGTCCATGGCTAGAGGTCAAGTCTGTTGTCCATGGGTAGAGGTCAGATCTGTTGTCCATGGCTAGAGGTCAAGTATGTTGTCCATGGGTAGAGGTCAGGTCTGTTGTCCATGGCTAGAGGTCAAATATGTTGTCCATGGCTAGAGGTCAAGTCTGTTGTCCATGGCTAGAGGTCAAATCTGTTGTCCATGGCTAGAGGTCAAGTCTGTTGTCCATGGCTAAATCAAATAAAATATTATTGGTCACATACACGTGATTAGTAGATGTTATTGCGGGTGTAGCGAAATGCTTGTGTATCTAGCTCCAACAGTGCAGTAAAATCTAACAAGTAAAATCTAACAAATTACACAACATATACCCAATACACACAAATCTAAGTAGGAATGAATTAAAACTATAAACTGTACATCTGGATGAGCGATGTCAGAGCGGAATGGACTAAGATACAGCAGAATAGCATAGAAAACAGTATATAAATATGAGATGAGTAATAATGTAAACATTATTAAAGTGACTAGTGTTCCATTCCTTAAAGTGGGCAGTGATTTCTAGTCTATGGCTATAGGCAGCAGCCTCTAATGTGCTAGTGATGGCCTTGAGATAGAAGCTGTTTTTCAGTCTCTCCCTCCCAGCTTTGATGCACCTGTACTGTTGTCAAGTCTGTTGTCCATGGGTAGAAAGCAAGTATGTTGTTGTGTAAGATATGATACCTTAGCTACCCTGAGTCATTCACCCACAGGTTCACGGTGCTTTCAGACAGCTAAATCAGGTATGCGTCTGAACACAGGAGTAACATAGTAGCTTTTACTGCCAGTTTTTGCTACTACTTTTTGACGGAAAGGACCACATCATTTCAAACACTGAATACAGGTACCACTTTACAGTTCAGCAGGATGTGGGATATTCCCTCCTGAAGTATGGCCTCCACAACAACAACCACGCCCAGGCACAGGGGAAGTGCACTTTTACCTGAAACTTTCGATCCAATTACCTCAGACCCTCAATCCTAGACGGTTTTATTTTTTTCTTTGATGAAAAACCAATCTGAATGCTGAATTCTTTATTGTGTGAAACCATGATTACAATAACGATCTCGGACCTCATAAACATACAAACAATAGCAACAATATCTCTTGCAGATATTCACAAAGTATTTCCTGCTATCTAGCTAAAGGTCAGAGTAATGCTGCTCCAGCCACAACCACCACCACCACCCCCTCCCTGTTATCCCTCCAACAGCCTCCCGCCCGCTGTCTACAGATCTCTATCTCCACAGCGTTAATTATTAACGCTGCTGAATCAAATAGTCTTATCAGGGAGATAACCCACTGGCCAGACTGCCTGCCCTCCTGCTCGGTTCACACACACACACACACACACACACACACACACACACACACACACACACACACACACACACACACACACACACACACACACACACACACACACACACACACACACACACACACACACACACACACACACACACATCCAAACTAATTTCTCTCTCAGAGTGCAATGGAGTGGGGAACAGAGGGCTTCTGGACAGCTTGTAAGGTAAAAATGATACCTCTCCCACCTGTGACACGTCACCTCACTAGCTTACCCCAAGTTTACTGTGGGACTTTACTGTCATTTTCACACTAACCTTTTTACACAAGCCAAGACCCAGCAACTTGAGGCACACGTTTAAGATAAATGTTTACAGTGTGGGTCTGTAACACTTTACTTAAAACATCCAGGCATAATGCATCATGCAGTTGTAACGCATTGTAAGTCTTCACCCCTTTATGATGTTTCATAACCATCTCATTATGATTCCACTAAATAACAGCAAGTTTTAGATAGTTGAAAAGGTGCATTAAGAAACACAATCATAAACATATCATAAGTCTCAATTTAAGACATTATAAAGGCTGTAATTACATGCTGTAATTTGAGCAGTAAGGCCCTAGAAGGTGTGGTGTATGGCTATTGCTATTATAAACTTCTTACCAAAGTAATTAGAACAGTAATTAAAAAGCCATTTTCTTCATACTCATGGTATACGGTCTGATACATTTGAAGTCTGAAGTTTACATACACTTAGGTTGGAGTCATTAAAACTCATTTTTCAACCACTCCACAAATTTCTTGTTAACAAACTATAGTTTTGGCAAGTCGGTTAGGACATCTACTTTGTGCATGACACAAGTAATTTTTCCAACAATTGTTTACAGACAGATTATTTCACTTATGACTCACTGTATAACAATTCCAGTGGGTCAGAAGTTTACATACACTAAGCTGACTGTGTCTTTAAACAGCTTGGAAAAATTCAGAAAATGATGGCTTTAGAAGCTTCTGATAGGCTAATTGAAATCATTTGAGTCTATTGTAGGTGTACTTGCGGATGTTTTTCAAGGCCTACCTTCAAACTCAGTGCCTCTTTGCTTGACATCATGGGAAAATCAAAAGAAATCAACCAAGACTTCAGAAAAAAAATTGTAGATCTCCACAAGTCTGGTTCATCCTTGGGAGCAATTTCCAAACACCTGAAGGTACCACATTCATCTGTGCAAAAAATAGTACGCAAGCATAAACACCATGGGACCACCCAGCCGTCCTACAGCTCAGGAGGGAGACGCGTTCTGTCTCCTAGAGATGAACGTACTTTGGTGCGAAAAGTGCAAATCAATCCCAGATCAATCCCAGAACAACAGCAAAGGACCTTGTGAAGATGCCGGAGGAAACAGGTACTAAAGTATCTATATCCACAGTAAAATGAGTCCTATATCGAAAGTGAGTCCTATAAAATGAGTCCATAACCTGAAAGGCCGTTCAGCAAGGAAGAAGCCACTGCTCCAAAACCGCCAACAAAAAGCCAGACTACGGTTTGCAACTGCACATTGGGACAAAGATCGTACTTTTTGGAGAAATGTCCTCTGGTCTGATGAAACAATAATAGAACTGTTTGGCAATAATGACCATCATTATGTTTGGAGGAAAAAGGGGGAGGCTTGCAAGCCGAAGAACACCATCCCAACCGTGAAGCACGGGGGTGCTTTGCTGCAGGAGGGACTGGTGCACTTCACAAAATAGATGGCATCGTGAAGTAGGAAAATTCTGTGGATATATTGAAACAACATCTTAAGACATCAGTCAGGAAGTTAAAGCTTGGTCGCAAATGGGTCTTCCAAATGGACAATGACCCCAAGCATACTTCCAAAGTTGTGGCAAAATGGCTTAAGGACAACAAAGTAAAGGTATTGGAGTGGCCATCACAAAGCCCTGACCTCAATCCTGTAGAGAATTTGTGGGCAGACCTAAAAAAGTGTGTGCGAGCAAAGAGGCCTACAAACCTGACTCCGTTACACCAGCTCTGTCAGGAGGAATGGGCCAAAATTTACCCAACTTATTGTGGGAAGCTTGTGGAAGGCTACCCGAGTGTATGTAAACTTCTGACCCACTGGGAATGTGATGAAAGAAATAAAAGCTGAAATAAATCATTCTCTCTACTATTATTCTGACATTTCACATTCTTAAAATAAACTGGTGATCCTAACTGACCTAAAACATTGAATTTTTACTAGGATTAAATGTCAGGAATTGTGAAAAACTGAGTGTACATGTATTTGGCTAAGGTGTATGTAAACTTCCGTCTTCAACTGTATATCACGGCTTTCAGCCAATCAACATTCAAGGCTCAAAACACCCGGTTTATAACAAGTTATAAAGCACTATTCCTGGATTCTTAAATAAATCTGTAATATAATAATATATGCCATTTAGCAGACGCTTTAATCCAAAGCAACCAAAGGATGCATACACTGTGAATATTACTGAAATGTCAGCTCAATTACACATCCTCCTTGCATCAATTTGATTGACAACCAGTTGAGCTGGTACTCTTAAGAAGTCTCTGCATATCTATACATTCATCTTCAATTGGTGCATGTATTTTATCACCTTCATCAAACACATCCAGCGTATCCTGTTGAGTTGTAACAGCCTGATAGAGTGGTATCATGCGTAAGCCCTCCACCACCTCACACCCCTTCACCACTTCACCCCCCTCCACCACCTCACACCCCTCCAACACCTCACCCCCCTCCACCACCTCACCCCTCTCCACCACCTCACCACCTCACCCCCCCTCCACCACCTCACGCCCCTTCTACCACCTCACCCCCCCTCCACCACCTCACACCCCTCCAACACCTCACCCCCCTCCACCACCTCACCCTCACCCCCCTCCATCACCTCACCCCCACCCCCCTCCAGCACCTCAGCCCCCTCCACCACCTCACACCCCTTCACCACTTCACCCCCCTCCACCACTTCACCACCACCTCACCTCACCCCCCTCCATAACCTCACCCCCACCCCCCTCCAGCACCTCAGCCCCCCTCCACCACCTCACCCCCCTCCACCACCTCACCCCCCTCCACCACCTCACCCCCACCTCACTCCCCTCCACCACCTCCACCACCTCACCCCCCTCCACCACCTCACCCCCACCTCACTCCCCTCCACCACATCACCCCCCTCCACCACCTCACCCCCCCTCAACTACCTCACCCCCCCCTCAACTACCTCACCCCCCCTCCACCACCTCACCCTCATCCCCACCCCCTCCATCACCTCACCCCACTCCATCACCTCACCCCTACCCTCCTCCAGCACCTCAGCCCCCCTCCACCACCTCACCCCCCATCACCCCCGTCCACCCCCCCTGTCCCGTCCCGTCACCCACCCTTCACCACCTCACCCCCATCCTAGGCTGGATAACTGAATCTTCTGTATCAGTGACAGGTTCGGAGCACGGGGGGGGGGGGGGGGGGGGGTCTTGGCACAGGGATGAGGTGCCAGATTGACAGAGAGATGAGGGTGGTGTGTGTCGTGGAGGAGGGAGGAGGTGTAGCTCACAGATCACAGATAAGCATCAGTGAGAATATGAGAGGCCAGATGGTAATCGTTTTAGAGGAAATGAGACTATACCATCGCAAAGGAAACCACAGGAAAGAGGCTGACCTTGTGCACCTGTACTGCTGCTGCAGAGCTTTCGGGTTACACTGCAGACAGACACAGAGACATTGTGGTGTCCTAAAACTGTTCTCATCAAAAACAGGGCCACAAAGTTCTAAAGTATCCATACTGAGGCCTGGATTGTACTGTGGGTGGACAATGGTGCAATATTTTGAGTTCTACTTATAAGGTAAGCATTTCTGTAACACCTTCCTGGTTTCTCTTTAAGATGGAGGCATAAACAATAAAGCCATTTGATTGGAAGATCAGCCTATTTATTTTTGGTACTTTCATGTAAAAAGTTAACCCAGATTTGTATGTGGGAACTTGTATTTATGAGCTAAATTTAAACCTACAATTCAAGCTTACAAACGATTTTGCAAGACTTTAATCTCATTCCTACAAGCAGTTCATCTCCGGGCTTGAATATACTATTCTTCATAAATGGGTGCGAGTTGACGCTCCTGAAATAGACGTAGGCACAGATGGAGAGTTAATCTAATGAGAAAAAAGTAAATGTCACAACACCACCCTTGCACTTTGGAGAGCAGATGTTGAAATGTCACGATGCTCAGGCTTAAATTAAGAGCAATACCTGTTAAGAGAAGGCCATTTATTTTTAACCCAAATTACTGAATGTTCTGTGTAATGAGAAGTATCATCTGAGAAATATATGAGTGGAGAATAATCCTCCCTGTAGAAAACATGTCTCCCCGGCTTCTGTTTCAGATGGTAAATTGGTTTCACAGATTGTTGATCTAGCCCTGTTATTGGTGCTCCACAGTTACTTTCAATGTGCAATTTTGAAACCATGATACTCAGCTGTGGGCGGCAGCATGATGAGAATACTGCACATGAAAAGGGATGTAAAAGGGATAAGCACATACCTGCATTTATTTATACCAGTTCAAGTCCACATCCACATCAAACAAGTGGAAAACATGTCTAACTGAAGCTACTTCACCAAAATGTCCGCCTACGAAATGCTGGGCAGCAGACAGCTCAAATTGTCAAAATAGAAGTCCAATCAGATAGTCAAATGTCAGGTCAAAAGCAAATAAATCTGTATTTTGAGTATGACTACTCATAGCGCATTTATGTATGTTTGTGCAGAAGTTTGTTCTCTGAGCTGACACTATTGAGGCCAAATCTCTCTAGCCAGACCACAATCGCTTGAAGAAGAAGTGAGGCCATGGGTGGTATGCTGTAGCTGATGCTCATTGCTCACCAACACAGGAAGTCATTTTTGGTTGTTGCAAGGCTAAAATTAGCCAAGTAGACTTCTGTGCAATGACATCCGGGTAATACTAAAGGAATGATGGTAATACCACATAAAAAAAAACATTGGTGGGTACTAAATGTTACTGGTTACAGAGTAGTAACAAGTCTGTGAAACCCTTATTGGGCTTGTTCTACAATTTTGGCCTAAGCATGTTGACAAGGTAGTTTGTCTTTGAGAGTAAATGCATGGCATCCACTCTCTTCTCTGTTTCTCATTTCAGCATCTGTCTCAGTTGGTGAACATGCAAAAAGCAACAGCATCAGTAGCCAAAGATAATTGATAGGCTCTAGTCGAAAATAAATGTGAAAACAAAGAGAACAGGCGGGCTTTGAAAACACATGACTCTAAGAGCTTAGTAGCCAAGAACTCCTGAAAGTGTTGCTTGTTTTTTAATGGCTGTGTTTTTCCCTCCGTATGCAGTTTTCTCGTGGGATGTGGATGTAGCATCTCAATCATCTGTACTATATAAGCAAACATGCTCTGGTTCATCCCTTCATGGGGATTTGGCTGTGACTGATATTTAGTGAGATTCTTTTGGCAATGGTTATGCATACTTTATCCTCTGTTTGGTTGATGGTTGATGATAGCACTGTTGGAGGATGCACCACTGGCTATTTCTATATTTTGCTCTTTAAAAAATGATAAAGTCACAGTTTCAGAAAAAGCATATTATTACCCCACCAAAAACAAATAAAAGCAAATATTACAAAAGTATATATTTTTTTATATGGTTGAATTATAACATTTAATGGTCTAGAGCCTCTTATCTGATCAGACCAGCTCTGTAGCCTTCAGTCGACTGTGTCTGTTGTGATGTACATCTACTAATATCATCTCCATCTGAGCATTGCTTAATATCACAATACATATATATTTGTGTTCTCTGAAACGGTCTTGCCAGCCATTGTCACCTATTTTATTCCATCAGGAGCCCCACTTCAAGGTGCTCATGCTAATTTCTTACTAAGAGTACGTTCCAAATGGCACCCTATTCCCTCTATAGTGCGGGTGCCATTTGGGACGTTCCCACAGTACTTCTGCATGTGGTCAGTGGATGAAAGGTTCCAAGGACGGGCTGTTTTGGAACGTGCAGCCTTGTGTTAAATGCCAAGCTAATTATGTGCTTGGCCTCATCGTTAGCTGAAGAGAAGGACCAGCTATGAGTCTGCTGTGATTATGGTTAGTAATGGCTGACCTGTTGGTTCCACTTCAATGAACCTGGAAGGGGGGGGGGGGGGGGGGGGGGGGGCGCAGTTTTAGAGCTTGCAACCCTTCCTGTTATTAGGGCTGTAGTCCGAACACGTTAATTTTACCTTCTCAACCCTTGCATAAGCGACTTTCCCTCTGGGGAATCCACGTCGAAACCGGATGAAGTTTGATTGCCGTCTTAAGTAGAGGTCCAATTCACAAACGTTGCCCCCTTGGCCCTAGATTTAGGTTGAGGGAGCTAGTGAAGAACTTTGATCACTAGTGGGGTTGATATGACCCACAATTCAATGCTAACTGTAGTCACGTGTTAAACTCCGGTGGCTGCGAAGTGTAAAATCTAATCAACAAGGCTGCGTTTTCGGCATGTGAGACAAAATTATGACGCAAGCTTGCAAAACAATGTATATAGATGACATTCATTTTAGTGTTGGCAAATGGGAATGACACTCAAATTGGCTTAGTCTAGTACTGAGGAGCCTATAAAACATACAGTTGAAGTCGTAAGTTTACATACATCTTAGCCAAATACATTTACACTCAGTTTTTCACAATTTCTGACATTTAATCTGAGTACAAATTCCCTGTCTTAGGTCAGTTAGGATCATCACTTTATTTTAAGATTGTGAAATGTCAGAATAATAGTAAAGAGAATTATTTATTTCAGCTTTTATTTCTTTCATCACATTCCCAGTGGGTCAGAAGTTTACATACACTCAATTAGTACTTGGTAGCATTGCCTTTAAATTGTTTAACTTAGGTCAAACGTTTCAGGTAGCCTTCCACAAGCTTCTCACAATAAATTGTGTGAATTTTGGCCCATTCCTCCTGACAGAGCTGGTGTAACTGAGTCAGGTTTCTAGGCCTCCTTGCTCGCACACGCTTTTTCAGTTCTGCCCACAAATATTGAGGTCAGGGCTTTGTGATGGCCACTCCAATACCTTGACTTTGTTGTCCTTAAGCCATTTTGCCACAACTTTGGAAGTGTGCTTGGGGTCATTGTCCATTTGGAAGACCCATTTGCGACCAAGCCTTCACAATTAACCAATTGTGGGAAGCTTGTGGAAGGCTACCCAAAACGTTTAACCCAAGTTAAACTATTTAAATGCAATGCTACCAAATACTAATTGAGTGTATGTAAACTTCTGACCCACTGGGGATGTGATGAAAGAAATAAAAGCTGAAATAAATCATTCTCTCTACTATTACTCTGACATTTCACATTCATAAAATAAAGTGGTGATCCTAACTGGCCTAAGACAGGGAATTTTTACTCAGATTAATTGTCAGGAATTGTTAAAAATTGCGTTTAAATGTATTTGGCTGTGAACGTAAACCTCCGACTTCAACTGTAGGTCTTTACTGATAGGCCCTCAGTGAAGTACTACATTCAACGACTTTTGAGAGTGAACGTATAGTGTAAATTCCCTTATGCATCTCTTCTCTCCTGTCAGTCAGTCTGTCCCTCTTACCAACTGTCTGTGTGTCTATTTGTCTAGTCCCATTTCATTTCAGACATATATTTTCAGACGCGGGAGAGATATCACTGTATTGTCGGTCAAGGGCTCTCAAATTCTGTTAATGTCCTTTGCCCTCCAACCCTCCACCACCCACACTGCCAGTTCCACCATCTGTCACATTGTGGCTTGTTTAGTCAAAGTGGGTGAAGTGAGCATAAAGCATTATTGTGGCATTAATGTGGTGGGCCGCGTGAAGAGGGCATTGTCTTCTTCTGGGTTGCAGCACAGTCATGTTAAAACATGGCCCAACACCAGCACTCACACCACAGTAGACTCAGTTACAGTAAATGAATAATGAAGTTTCTGAGACATTTCTGATTAGATTGCAAAGGTTTTACTGATTTCAGGGGAAACATCCTGATGGTACTTTATGTGGAGCTAATGATGACTCTAATATACACCAGACAAAAACAAACTATTAGGTAACGAGTCACCAGTTTCATGCAGTTTGTGTGAAGAATACAGTATGTGAGAATCTCACATTGAAGTAGCTCCTTCTCATTCTCCACAGGAACCTTGGAAGAGAGGCAACATGACCAAACAGAGATATGGTCGCTATAGCAACATGGAGGAGGATGAGTATCATGTCCCTGATAACCATGAAGAAGAGTTCTTGGTGCACATCCTTCCTGCCAGAGCCTCCGAGTCAGACAGAGACTATGCAGGTACAAACTCTAGTCCCTGACAATCTATTAGATAGAATAATAGAATTAGAGCAGGTAAAAAGTAGAAAACAGAGAAGTTGCTCTTCCATCTTGTATTAAAGGTACGATTAGCTATCCACACATGACAAATACAAAGTACCTATAATTAATATACTGTATATCTATAATTAAACTTAAAATGTTATATGTAAAAAATAAAAAGGTTTTACTTTGCATTGTGTATTTTGCCAGACGTTTTAAGACATTCAAGCACAAAGTAGATTTAGACTAGATTAGAAGCCCCATTGTGCACCAGTCTAATAAGAAGTAAGTAAATAAAGTGTGGGCAAGAACAAGTGTGACATCCAAACCCAATGTGAGACAGAAAGCGGAGCTGTAAGTGAGATCTCATGCTGCTGAGAGAGGCCTCTGTGTGGATCTCTAGAGCCATCTGTAGGCCAATCAAATCCACACTGTGGGAGAGATACAATTATCCTGAAATTAACGGGGAGAGAATAGCATAAATTGTGTCAGTAAACTCCTCATGGATTATGGATGGTCTGTAGTAATACCACAATCAGGGGCCGCAGGGGCACACAGCTGCTCTGTAGTAATACCACAGGCAGGGGCCCCACAGCTGTGCTGTAGTAATATGACAGTCAGGGGCCCTACAGCTGCTCTGTAGTAATATTACAGTCTGAGGCCCCACAGATTCTCTGTAGTAATACCACAGTCAGGGGCCCCACAGCTTCTCTGTAGTAATACCACAGGGGCCCCACAGTTGCTATATTGTAATACCACAGCCAGGGGCCCCACAGCTGAAATATAGTAATACCACAGTCAGGGACCCCACAGCTGCTCTGTAGTAATACCACAGTCAGGGGCCCACAGCTGCTCTGTAGTAATACCACAGTCAGGGACCCCACAGCTGCTCTGTAGTAATACCACAGTCAGGGGCCCACAGATGCTCTGTAGTAATATGATAGTCAGGAGCCCCACAGCTGCTCTGTAGTAATACCACAGTCAGGGACCCCACAGCTGCTCTGTAGTAATACCACAGTCAGGGGCCCACAGCTGCTCTGTAGTAATATGACAGTCAGGAGCCCCACAGCTGCTCTGTAGTAATACCACAGTCAGGGACCCCACAGCTGCTCTGTAGTAATACCACAGTCAGGGACCCCACAGCTGCTCTGTAGTAATACCACAGTCAGGGACCCCACAGCTGCTCTGTAGTAATACCACAGTCAGGGACCCCACAGCTGCTTTGTAGTAATACCACAGTCAGGTTCCCCACAGCTGCTCTGTAGTAATACCACAGTCAGGTTCCCCACAGCTGCTCTGTAGTAATACCACAGTCAGGGGCCCACAGCTGCTCTGTAGTAATACCACAGTCAGGGACCCCACAGCTGCTTTGTAGTAATACCACAGTCAGGTTCCCCACAGCTGCTCTGTAGTAATACCACAGTCAGGGGCCCACAGCTGCTCTGTAGTAATACCACAGTCAGGGACCCCACAGCTGCTCTGTAGTAATACCACAGTCAGGTTCCCCACAGCTGCTCTGTAGTAATACCACAGTCAGGTTCCCCACAGCTGCTCTGTAGTAATACCACAGTCAGGTTCCCCACAGCTGCTCTGTAGTAATACCACAGTCAGGGACCCCACAGCTGCTCTGTAGTAATACCACAGTCAGGGGCCCACAGATGCTCTGTAGTAATATGATAGTCAGGAGCCCCACAGCTGCTCTGTAGTAATACCACAGTCAGGGACCCCACAGCTGCTCTGTAGTAATACCACAGTCAGGGGCCCACAGCTGCTCTGTAGTAATATGACAGTCAGGAGCCCCACAGCTGCTCTGTAGTAATACCACAGTCAGGGACCCCACAGCTGCTCTGTAGTAATACCACAGTCAGGGACCCCACAGCTGCTCTGTAGTAATACCACAGTCAGGGACCCCACAGCTGCTCTGTAGTAATACCACAGTCAGGGGCCCACAGATGCTCTGTAGTAATATGATAGTCAGGAGCCCCACAGCTGCTCTGTAGTAATACCACAGTCAGGGACCCCACAGCTGCTCTGTAGTAATACCACAGTCAGGGGCCCACAGCTGCTCTGTAGTAATATGACAGTCAGGAGCCCCACAGCTGCTCTGTAGTAATACCACAGTCAGGGACCCCACAGCTGCTCTGTAGTAATACCACAGTCAGGAGCCCCACAGCTGCTCTGTAGTAATACCACAGTCAGGAGCCCCACAACTGCTCTGTAGTAATATGATAGTCAGGAGCCCCACATCTGCTCTGTAGTGATATTACAGTCAGGGTCCCCACAGCTGCTCTGTAGTAATACCACAGTCAGGACCCCACAGCTGCTCTGTAGTAATATGATAGTCAGGAGCCCCACATCGGCTCTGTAGTAATACCACAGTCAGGAGGCCCACAGCTGCTCTGTATTAATATGACAGTCAGGGGCCCCACGGCTGCTCTGTAGTAATATGATAGTCAGGAGCCCCACATCTGCTCTGTAGTAATACCACAGTCAGGAGTCCCACAGCTGCTCTGTAGTAATATGATAGTCAGGAGCCCCACATCTGCTCTGTAGTAATACCACAGTCAGGAACCCCATAGCTGCTCTGTAGTAATACCACAGTCAGGGGCCCACAGATGCTCTGTAGTAATATGACAGTCAGGAGCCCCACCGCTGCTCTGTAGTAATACCACAGTCAGGGGCCCACAGCTGCGCTGTAGTAATACCACAGTCAGGGGCCCACAGCTGCGCTGTAGTAATATGATAGTCAGGAGCCCCACAGCTGCTCTGTAGTGATATTACCGTCAGGGTCCCCACAGCTGCTCTGTAGTAATACAAACAGTCAGGACCCCACAGCTGCTCTGTAGTAATATGACAGTCAGGGGCCCCACAGCTGCTCTGTAGTAATATGATAGTCAGGAGCCCCACATCTGCTCTGTAGTAATACCACAGTCAGGAGGCCCACAGCTGCTCTGTAGTAATATGACAGTCAGGAGCCCCACATCTGCTCTGTAATAATACCACAGTCAGGACCCCAAAGCTGCTCTGTAGTAATATGATAGTCAGGAGCCCCACATCTGCTCTGTAGTAATATGACAGTCAGGGGCCCCACATCTGCTCTGTAGTAATATGGCAGTCAGGGGCCCCACAGCTGCTCTACCTTTGGCTGTGTTACTATGGATACAGTAAGATGTTTTTTGTTGTGTAGGTGGAATAACACTCTATACTTCCATCTACTGGAACAACTTGCAATTGCCACATCAACCAAAACTGTTGAGATTCATAATAATTATATTCTTTCTTTAAAGATAGGGACATTTCCAGATCCTCCTACGCTCAGAGTATCAGCTCCACTTCAAGTGTACGTGATTTTCCTCAGTTCTTCTTTTACATCGCACAATTTGCCAGTTTACATCCAATCAACAGTGAGTTTAAACCCATTATTTAAACATGATATTAATGTTTATTGCCATGTTTTGTCTTGCTTGTAGGGCAGCCCTATCATACCCCCACGGCATCCCAAAAGAGGCCTCCCTTGTACTTCTCCAGGTAACTGAAACCCAAATAATTACTGATTGAAGCGCATATAAGAGTTGGTAGAGAGTTCCAATACACTCCTTGGTCATGTTTCAAGTTTGGTCAATGGATCCATGGCATTGTTTTGAATAGGAAATACCGGACCTTCTGTCAACCGCCAACTGAAGCCCAGAAAACCAAGGAGGACCCAGTTAGGTAATAATCACCAAACAGGAGTTGTCATTTTATCTTTATTTAACTAAGCAAGTCACTTAAAAACAAATTCTTATTACAATGACGGCCTACCCCAGCCAAACCCAGATGATGCTGGGTCAATTGTGCACTGCCCTATGGGACTCCCAATCACAGTGGGATGTGATTCAGCCTGGATTCAAACCAGGGACTGTAGTGTCACCTCTAGCACTGAGATGCAGTGCCTTAGACCACTGCGCCACTCGGGAACACATCAGTAATCATTGGTGATAATAATGTCATCCATTAATATCAGTTTTGACTGGGGTAATTGATAATAATCGCTGCATGCAGAAAATAACTGCATTTATTCCAATTCATAAACATGATGATGTCAAGATGGTGATATAGCACAGCAAAGGTAATCCAGTTCAAGAGCTGTTGTTTTACAGATGGCAGAGCACAAGTCATGGAGCCTACAGAACAGGTAATTGTTTTACACTGTTAAAAAAATAATACTATTCAGCATTTCAAACAAAAGCTCAAATCAAATGTATTTGTCACATGCACATGGTTAGCAGACGTTAATGCGAGTGCAGCGAAATGCTTGTGCTTCTAGTTCGGACAATGCAGTAATAACCAACGAGTAATCTAACCTAACAATTCCAAAACTACTACCTTATACACACAAGTGTAAAGGGATAAAGAATATGTACATAAATATATATGAATGAGTGATGGTACAGAACGGCATAGGCAAGATGCAGGAGATGGTATAGAGTACAGTATATACATATGAGATGAGTAATGTAGGGTATGTAAACAAAATGGCATAGTTTAAAGTGGCTAGTGATACATGTATTACATAAAGATGCAGTAGATGATATAGAGTACAGTATATACATATACATATGAGATGAGTAATGTAGGGTATGTAAACATTATATTAAGTAGCATTGTTTAAAGTGGCTAGTGATGTATTTTACATAAATTTCCATCAATTCCCGTTTTTAAAGTGGCTGGAGTTGAGTCAGTGTGTTGGCAGCAGCCATTCAATGTTAGTGGTGGCTGTTTAACAGTCTGATGGCTTTGAGATAGAAGCTGTTTTTCAGTCTCTCGGTCCCTGCTTTGATGCACCTGTACTGACCTCGCCTTCTGGATGATAGCGGGGTGAACAGGCAGTGGCTCGGGTGGTTGTTGTCCTTGATGATCTTTATGGCCTTCCTGTGACATTGGGTGGTGTAGGTGTCCTGGAGGGCAGGTAGTTTGCACCCGGTGATGCGTTGTGCAGACCTCACTACCCTCTGGAGAGCCTTGCGGTTGTGGGCGGAGCAGTTGCCGTACCAGGCGGTAATACAGCCTGACAGGATGCTCTCGATTGTGCATCTGTAGAAGTTTGTGAGTGCTTTTGGTGACAAGCTGAATTTCTTCAGCCTCCTGAGGTTGAAGAGGCGCTGCTGCGCCTTCTTCACGATGCTGTCTGTGTGGGTGGACCAATTCAGTTTGTCCGTGATGTGTACGCCGAGGAACTTCAAACTTACTACCCTCTCCACTATTGTCCCATCGATGTCGATAGGGGGGTGCTCCCTCTGCTGTTTCCTGAAGTCCACAATCATCTCCTTTGTTTTGTTGACGTTGAGTGTGAGGTTATTTTCCTGACACCACACTCCGAGGGCCCTCACCTCCTCCCTGTAGGCCGTCTCGTCGTTGTTGGTAATCAAGCCTACCACTGTAGTGTCGTCCGCAAACTTGATGATTGAGTTGGAGGCATGCATGGCCACGCAGTCGTGGGTGAACAGGGAGTACAGGAGAGGGCTCAGAAAGCACCCTTGTGGGGCCCCAGTGTTGAGGATCAGCGGGGTGGAGATGTTGTTACCTACCCTCACCACTTGGGGGCGGCCCGTCAGGAAGTCTAGTACCCAGTTGCACAGGGCGGGGTCGAGACCCAGGGTCTCGAGCTTGATAACTAGTTTGGAGGGTACTATGGTGTTAAATGCTGATCTGAAGTCGATGAACAGCATTCTCACATAGGTATTCCTCTTGTCCAGATGGGTTAGGGCAGTGTGCAGTGTGGTTGAGATTGCATCGTCTGTGGACCTATTTGGGCGGTAAGCAAATTGGAGTGGGTCTAGGGTGTCAGGTAGGGTGGAGGTGATATGGTCCTTGACTAGTCTCTCAAAGCACTTCATGATGACGGAAGTGAGTGCTACGGGGCGGTAGTCGTTTAGCTCAGTTACCTTAGCTTTCTTGGGAACATGGACAATAGTGGCCTTCTTGAAGCATGTGGGAACAGCAGACTGGGATAAGGATTGATTGAATATGTCCGTAAACACACCAGCCAGCTGGTCTGCGCATGCTCTGAGGACACGGCTGGGGATGCCTTCTGGGCCTGCAGCCTTGCGAGGGTTAACACGTTTAAATGTTTTCCTCACATTGGCTGCAGTGAAGGAGAGTCAGCAGGTTTTGGTTGCGGGCCTTGTCAGTGGCACTGTATTGTCCTCAAAGCGGGCAAAAAAAGTTATTTAGTCTGCCTGGGAGCAAGACATCCTGGTCCGTGACAGGGCTGGTTTTCTTTTTGTAATCCGTGATTGACTGTAGACCCTGCCACATACCTCTTGTGCCTGAGCCGTTGAATTGTGACTCTACTTTGTCTCTATACTGACGCTTAGCTTGTTTAATTGCCTTGCGGAGGGAATAGCTACACTGTTTGTATTTGGTCATGTTTCCGGTCACCTTTCCCTGGTTAAAAGCAGTGGTTTGTGCTTTCAATTTCACGAGAATGCTGCCATCAATCCACGGTTTCTGGTTTGGGAATGTTTTAATCGTTGCTATGGGAACGACATCATCAATGCACTTTATAATGAACTCGCTCACCGAATCAGCGTATTCGTCAATGTTGTTGTGGGACGCGATGCGGAACATATCCCAGTCCGAGTGATCGAAGCAGTCTTGAAGCGTGGAATCAGATTGGTCGGACCAGCGTTGAACAGACCTGAACGTGGGAGCTTCTTGTTTTAATTTCTGTCTGTAGGCAGAAACTAAAAAGCTCTGGGAAAGACCAAGAGGCTGACACTTAAGATTTACAAACAAAAAACATTTTCCAAACTGGAAAAGAGTGCCAAATTTAAAATACATTCCTCTTGATATTCCTCTTTTCCAGAACATGCTACTCCCACCAAGGTAATAGTCCCTCAAATCTATTTATCAGTATTATGTTTCCAAGTCCAATATGTTCGTTTTGAAACCTTTGTTGAGACTTTAATACGGTTTGGTTCCAGGTCCCCACCATCCTTACCTAAGGACCTAATGAACAAGCTGTCTGGGTTGAACCTCCAGAGGCCCTGCAGGAGAGAGTGAGTTATTGTCCATCTACCTAACACCATAGGGACTTTAAGGGGACACTAATGCAATGTTATATGGAGTATTAGTGCCACCTGTTGGTTGAATGTGATTCCACCATGACCCATCTCAGAAATTACGTTCACCTATAGTTATATTTCCAATTGAAAGATAATTGTAAAATGGGTCTGTCTCTTTTCCTCTCCAGCAGACAGAGAAGACAACAAAATGTAAGAGGTTAAATCACATATTGTATGCCTAATTTTAGCTAAACGTCTATTTTTGGGTGAATCTATCTACATGGATGCAGTGTTAGCGGTCCATAAAACGTTCTTGCTAAAACTGACTAACAGTAAATGAATAGCTACTAAGGATGGTTGCTTCACGTTCATCACGTATAACGTATGCTTCATATTAATTATAGATGGAATGCAATACACCTTCAAATAGTGAGTACTATTTAAATTCCATATTAAAGAAACCAAACACTCTAAGGTTGTAATAATAATAGAAATGTTAACATATTTTAGGTAATTGTTTAAGGAAAGAGCAAACTATCCAAAGATATTCACTGGACCTTGAATCTCAACTCAACACAGACATAAGGTACATGGGAGGAATTTTCGTGAAGGTCTTTAAAACCACTACAATAGTTCATGAGTATTTTTCTATGTTTAAGATAACACATTATTTGATTCTTGAATTAGGTTACAACAAAGGCACAATACCCCAGGTAAATAAGACCTTGCCATCTCAACATTTTGTATAGTTTAATTGCATTTATCTCTAATTTACCTACAGAAAATAAACTACTGTGTCGGGTATGATGAATGCAATTGAAAGCCTGTCTTATTTTATGCCATGTAGAAGAGTCGTCAGTGAAGCGCCAACAACACCATGAGTGGCCTCAAACCAAAGATGACGTGGAGCAGCATGACTTTGTCCCCAAGGAAAGACCGTGTCAGGTATGCTGCCTGAATACACCAGGCACATCTCCAAATGGGTGATATCCACCAAATCAAACAGGACAATGATGTGCTTGAAGATTACTTGGAAGTAATGAAAGAACCAAAACTATGACAGAAAATGCCAATGTACTGTAGCTTACATGATTGGCCCGTTTATGAAATTACAATATGCTTTATTTTTTTCCAGACATACAATGAACAAGACTGGTACATAGGAGCTTGTGATCGAGCAGAGGCTGAACATGCCTTACACCTGGTGAATAAGGTTTGTAATGTGATGTGTTATTTAAGTAATGAGGCATGAAGGGAGCACTGTATATGTCACAACTTCTGCCGAAGTCGTTGCCTCTCCTTGTTCGGGCGGTGCTCGGCGGTCGACGTCACCGGCCTTCTAGCCATCATTGATCCATTTTTCATTTTCCATTGGTTTTGTCTTGTCTTCCCACACACCTGTTTTCAATCCCATTCATTACCTGTTGTGTATTTAACCCTCTGTTTCCCCTCGTGTCTTTGTCAGAGATTGTTTTATGTCAAGTGTTGTTTTATGTTGTATAGGTGCGCGACGGGTCCTCGTACCCATGTTTATTTATGTATGTATGTATTTAGTGTTTGGAGCGTGTTAAGTAAGTGGACTTATATTAAAAGACTCCATTTCCACTCCGTTTGACTCTCCTGCGCCTGACTTCCCTGCCACCTATACACACGACTCTGACAGTATATTTTAATGTACAGTAGTAATTAAGTAATATTAATGATACAATCTATATAAAATGATTACGTACTGCTTATGAATGTGTTATGTATGGGTTGTAACTATGAAGTCATTGTATATGTACTCTTTCAATAAAGTGTTACCCAAATGTCTCCCTAACAGAATGGGGCATTTTTGGTGCGGAATTGCTCAAGGAACACGAAGAGCGAACCCTTTGTCTTAGCAGTGTTTCATGACAAGAGAGTTTTCAACGTTAAAATTCGGTTCATTGATAGCACCTCCAAGTATGTCCTTGGGACTGGGCAAAGTGCCAATGATGTGAGTAGACAAGTAAGAACGAGTACTTTACCTTAGTAGACTTTACTTTAACTTTGCTTGAGTAGATTTTAATTTACTTTAACGCAGAGATCCGCCATGGCCGAAACAGCGCTACTGGCCGCCGCAGGCCGCTTTGTTATTGTTTTTGTTTTGAGGAAATGAGCCTCCAGCATCACAGTAAAAAAAAAACATGGTAGTAGGCCTATATACGCTGCTGTTCTACCGCACGTGCAATGAACAAAAACTGTGTTTGTTGTTTTAAAGTAACATCTTTGTTGTTGTAATACTGCAAACGGACGTGGCAGTTTCACCGATATGGATTGTTGCTTTAAGTATCACTCTATCACACTTTAAGTATCAAGCTTATGGCTTACATTAATGCTTTATTTTCTCCCTAGATGTTTGATTCTGTGGCAGACATCGTCAGATTTCACTCCATATTCCCTGTGGTCCTGATCAATGGGAGGAACCAATTAGCTAACAGATATCAGGGGAACTGTGTGTTGACATACCCAATCACAAAAGAGGTTGTCAACCAACTGTTGGAATGAAAGGCCCTCTGTGCCCAAGCAATAACTATCCCATTTTGTCTGAGTTGATCCACTGGATCTGTCTGTGTTTATCTGTTTTGTAATGTGCTATATGTTACTATAAATTGTCACATTTCGCTCTCTACTCTGTACATAGACTCACCATTGTCTTGCATCTGAGTACATGTACTGTATAGACATTATGTAAACTTGCCTAAATAAAGGTTTTAAGGAAGCATTGAGACTGACTTAGAAATCTTTTTTTATGTTGCAAAAGTAGAACAGATAATTCAAGTATAAATCAAGGAGTCACTGCTAATACAGACCAGGAAGGCAATTTCTCTGTGTCACACTTCTGTGTGAAGAACAAATCAATAGATATCTAACAAAGATTTATGCATGAATACCAACAGGTCCATTCAGTTGATGTGTTACCAGCCTCATCAACTGAGCACCCACCACGTCTATTTCTACGGGCACAAGTACTGTTCATGACACAAACTTTTCACACCCCTCTTGTTGGTGGAGAGAATTTTGCAGGTTTAAAGCTTATTTCCTGCAGTTCTACACATTTTGTCATGGGGTGCAAAGAACATTTTATAGTTTTAAAGCAAATGTTCTTGCAATTCTATACATTTTGCCATGTATAGTGTGTATTAATGTGATATTTGAGTGACTAAAATTAAAACAATATCTATGGCCGGGGAAAAAAAGAAAAAAAAAACGTTAGCTGACATGGGCTTGTTGAGCACTGTAAGTGTAAGTAATGCAATGACTGACATGACAAGAGGAACTGATGATGCACTTCCCAATTTCGAAATTGCACCTTGTGCATTCTACTATTACAACATTCAAGGGTTCCGGCTTTAAACGTGTATTTATATATAAACATGTTTTGGGGCTGGAGGCACGCCCCAGTGTTTGGGAAACACTGGACTACTTGGTCACAGTCATGTAGGAATAAAATTAATATCCTGATTGGCAGCATCACTAGGACTCTTAGTTGAGTTTGAGAACACTAAACCCATGTGCTTCATAAAGCATTATAAAGTGTTGTCATATTTACAGTACCAGTCAAAAGCTTGCCTTGACTGACAGTTCTTGGCACCAGTAGACTAGCTAGCTATGTAAACAACACCCTGCGAACATTTGATTATGTTTAAGGCTTATGTAAGGTCTCTATTCAATCCGCTGCAGATGTCGGCTCAATTGGAAATGACCTTTACATTTCTAGCATTCTATCTGTAACACCAGCGATACAGATTGAATAGAGCTCTACATTTGGTAAGAGAATAAGATGTTGCCATCTGTGAATTTAAATGAGGGGTTTAAATGTGACTATCCCACAATAAGCCAATAGTATTTGGCTTTTTGAACTTCCGACTTCAACTAAATGTTTCCTCATGCACATTGATTGATTAATTGATCTTATACTATATAAATAACGGACATTTTTCAAAACTAATCCAATCTATAAGCGGTTAGATTTCTTGCACACTTTACTGAGATTGTTGTTCCAGTATAGATCATTTAGTTAATGTTACATTATACAGTTGAAGTCGGAAGTTTAGATACACTTAGGTTGGAGACAATAAAACTCGCTTTTCGACCACTCCACAAATGTATTGTTAACAAACTATAGCTTTGGCAAGTAGGTTAGGACATCTACTTTGTGCATGACACAAGTCATTTTTCCAAAAATGGTTCACAGACAGATTATTTTACTTATAATTCACTGTATAACAATTCCAGTTGGTCAGAAGTTTACATACACTAAGTTGACTGTGCCTTTAAACAGCTTGGAAAATTCCAGGAAATGATGTCATGACTTTAGAAGCTTCTGATAGGCTAATTGAAATCATTTGAGTCAATTGGAGGTGTACCTGCGGATGTATTTCAAGGCCTACCTTCAAACTCAGTGCCTCTTTGCTTGACAACATGAGAAATTCTAAAGAAATCAGCCTCAGACAAATAATTGTAGACCTCCACAAGTCTGGTTCATCCTTGGGAGCAATTTCCAAACACCTGAAGGTACCACGTTCATCTGTACAAACAATAGTACGCAAGCATAAACACAATGGGACTATGCAGCCGTCATACCGCTCAGGAAGGAGATGCATTTTGTCTCCTAGAGATGAACGTGAAAATCAATCCCAGAACAACAGCAAAGGACCTTGTGAAGATGCTGGAGGAAACAGGTACAAAGTATCTATATCCACAGTAAAACAAGTCCTATATCGACATAACTTGAAAGGTCACTCAGCAAGGAAGAAGCCACTGCTCCAAAACCGCCAACAAAAAGCCAGAATACGGTTTGCAACTGCACATTGGGACAAAAATCGTACTTTTTGGAGAAATGTTCTCTGGTCTGATGAAACAAAAATAGGCCATAATGACCATCGTTATGTTTGGAGGAAAAAGGGGGAGGCTTGCAAGCCGAATAACACCATCCCAACCATGAAACACGGGGGATGGCAGTATCATGTTGTGGGGGTGCTTTGCTGCAGGAGGGACTGGTGCACTGCACAAAGTAGATGGCTTCATGAGGTAGGAAAATTATGTGGATATATTGAAGCAACATCTCAAGACATCAGTCAGGAAGTTAAAGTTTGGTCGCAGATGGGTCTTCCAAATGGACAATGACCCCAAGCATACTTCCAAAGTTGTGGAAAAATGGTTTAAAGCCCTGACCTCAATCCTATAGAATATTTGTGGGCAGAACAGAAAAAGTGTGTGTGAGCAAGGAGGCCTACAAACCTGAGTCCGTTACACCAGCTCTGTCAGGAGGAATGGGCCAAAATTCACCCAACTTATTGTGGGAAGCTAGTGGAAGGCTACCCGAAACATTTGACCCAAATTAAACGATTTAAAGGCAATGCTACCAAATACTAATTGAGTGTATGTAAACTTCTGATCCACTGGGAATGTGATGAAAGAAATAAAAGCTGAAATAAATCATTCTCTCTACTATTATTCTGACATTTCACATTCTTAAAATAAACTGGTGATCCTAACTAACCTAAGACAGGGAATTTCTACTAGGATTAAATATCAGGAACTGTGAAAAACTTTAAATGTATTTGGCTAAGGTGTATGTAAACTTCTGACTTCAACTGTAGGTCTTTCACTATAGCAGTCATTTTGAGTGCAGTTTGTGGGTGATAAAATGGTCTAATTGTTGGAAATTCTGTCTCTGGTTGGATTCAAATACGAAAAAGTAAATCACTTCATAAATCAGTGTATTGTGACTTGCATCTGATCTGGCCCATGAGACAGGATTTTCAGACCACAATGTCGAGGATAACTAGGCCATAACTAAAGGCCTTATGAAATGTATAAAGTGGTCAAAAACAGGTTCACCTTTAATTGATAAAACAGTAAAGTCAGTAAACATTTCAGTACTGGAAGTTCTTGAACACATCAACCTTAACTATGCCACTAACAAACACAGTTATGGGTGGGTATCACTCATATTCACTTTAAAGGCATACTGGGAAATATACAGATACGATTTTACACGAACCCTACTCTCACGTTCTGACCTTAATTTCCTTTGTTTTGTCTTTATTTAGTATGGTCAGGGCGTGTGTTGGGGTGGGCAGTCTATGTGTGTTTTTCTATGTTGGGGTTTTGAGTTCAGCCTAGTATGGTTCTCAATCAGAGGCAGGTGTCGTTACTTGTCTCTGATTGAGAATCATACTTAGGTAGCCTGGGTGTCACTTTTGGTTTGTGGGTGTTTGTTTCCGTGTGAGTGTTTGTTGCCACACGGTACTTTTTCGGTTTCGTTCGTTTCACGGTTATTGTTTTGTAGTGTTCAGTTTATGTCTGTAAATAAACGTTATGGACACTTACCATGCTGCGCATTGGTCCTCCGATCCTTCTCGCTTCTCCTCAGAAGATGAGGAAGAATGCCGTTACAGAACCACCAGCAGCGGCCGAAATCGCAAGACTCCTGGACATGGGAGGAGATTTTGGACGGCAAGGGACCCTGGGCACAGGCTGGGGAATATCGCCACCCCAAGGCTGAGCTGGAGGCAGCGAAAGCTGAGAGGCGGTGGTATGAGGAGGCAGCACGGCAGCGCGGCTGGAAGCCCGAGAGGCAGCCCCAAAAATGTATTGGGCGGAGGCACACGGGGAGTGTGGCTAAGTCAGGTAGGAGACCTGAGTGTTAAGAGATTTTTTTTTATCAATAATGACTTATGTATACATTTCAATCAGGACTGACTAATCAGACAACTATTATGTTACTGTATAGATGTATGAATTTTCTTTTTAACCTTAGTACTGAATATAATGTGTGTAAATATAATCAAGAAGTAGAACAATGACTATCTGTTCCTTGTTAGGAATGAATGCTTATCTACACAGGCAGACCTTGGCTTGCGTCGTAAATTATCTTAGTAGGGTGAGACGATGTGGGAAGGCTTGAGAACTATACAGCCATTGTACTGCTGGTTGATGAGACTGGGTAGTACGAAAACTAATGACGTCATTTTCAGTTTAGAATCTGTGGTAACTGTATCATGTTCAGTACTCTCGAGAATAAACGCAGCTGGTTGATATTTGAGACTGGTCTCTGTCCATTTTATACAAATAAGAGTCTTACAAATTCTTAGGAATTGACAGTGTTTAATTTTAATTGGGTATTAAAACAAAGGAATATAATTCCTGTAACAATTGGTCCTTCGAACGCCGGAACTAAATACCCGTCTCTGCCATCTGAAGGTCGTACACCGACAATCGTGCACGAGCGGGTCTGGTCCCGTTATTTAAGACCTGGCCTCTGAATTGAGGGAAAAGACCAGGCTGGTGTACACCCCAGACGGACAGGGACGGTGACTAGATCCAATGAACAGTGCTTTTCCCAGTCGGCGGCAAGGTCAGTAGCCTTTATTCTCGAATTTGGGAGGAATTATTTAAGATATTTTTGATTGAATGTTCTAAAGGAGTTTGGATTTAATCAATGATAGTTGCTTGAATATTCTGAACAAATACAATGGGTTTCTACTTTGTGTTTTAACCAAAATCGATAGGAAGGAAACGGGTCTGAAATGACCCGTGGTAAGGTGCACTACCATAAATAAACTAGAACTTAATAGATCCTGGTTTTTCAAGCCGAAGGATTATTAAGGGTGGGATATAGTAAGTGTTGTTAGATAGGACGGTCGTTCTGTACAAATAGGATAGACATACATAAAGTTTTAACCTAAGTAGTCTGACTATGAAAAGTAGCAGATAGATATATTAAAACAGGTGAGGATAAATTAGGCTTGGTGAGAAGGCAGGGTAATTCTAGACGAACAGAAAAATTTAACCTGTTCAATACTGAAAAAAAATTATATCCAAAGAGGAGGAGAGGGAAACCTAGTCTAGAGTAGTGAGATATGAGATATTAACATTGAAAGTCCCAAGGAGAATATTATACGGGTGAAATGTAATGTCCGATCAAAAGTCAAATCTATTGACGAAGTTTCCAGAAAGCTGAAATGAATATAGAAACCCATACACATTGATTATCATTAAAGAGACACACACATAGTCAGACAGATAAACAACGGGCAGAGGGGCTAAATACAGCTAGGATATGGTAAGCCGAGGTGAGGAAGGGAGCTGAGAACAAAGGGAATGGAAGGGAGGTGTCCAAAATCTGACTCAGACAAAGACCCTGAATAGAAGCTGATACTACTAAAATAGTCAGAAAGGGGTTAAATTAGGACCATTTTCTGGGAATTCTCGGTGCCGGAGTTTGCAACTACAGACAATTATAATAATATAATTATTGGCGGGGTGTTGAAGGAATTTAATTCCTCTGTTTTAATTCCCAATTAAAATTAAACACTCTGTCAATTCATAAGGATTTGTAAGACCCTTATTTTATAGGAATGGACAGAGTCCCGGTTTTAAAGTCAAGTAACAGCCTTTATTCAAGAGTACTGAATAAATACACATTTTACCACAGGTTATAAACTGAAAATGACATCCGCGTTTTCTAAATGTTCCGTATCTTCTTGACACTGGTAGAAAGGCCCTATAGCTCTCAAGCCTTCCCTCCTCGCCTAGAGCCAAGGTCAGTCAGTGTAGATAGTTCATTCATTTGTACCAAGGAACAGACCGTCATTGTTCTAACTTTTGCCCACGTTCACACACACACATTATTTTCAGTACTGGGATCAAGAATGAAAACTCATACATATACAGTAACATTTAGTATTCTGATTAGTACATGTATAGTAACATAATAGTATTCGGATTAGTCAGTCCTGATTGAAATGTATACATAATTAGTCATCATTGATAAAAATTCCCTTAACACGGGGAAACTCAATCATTTCAATAGCGGGACACTAAGGTTCGTATCTCAGCTTTGACACCGATAGACTAAAATTGATTTTAGATTGTAATTCATCTATTTGTATGTCTTGCCTGAAAAAATACGGTCGCTAGTGTTTGTATAAGATATGAACTGAACGTTTAATATGTTTAGGTTGAATTGAAAGAAGAATTCATTCGAGATAATGGCGAGGCAATTTCTATGTAATACATTGTGTTTCCCAAATGATCACTGGAATAGCCTATTGGGAATGGAGACGTATTTTTTTTTAAAGGTGCTGGGTCATGGGATGAGACTTATCTAAATCTGATGTCTCTTCGTTATTATTTAGAATTCAACTACGATAGATTTGTGCCCATCGAAATGTTCTTATGAATTTAGCAAAGTACATGGTACGTTTACATTTTAGGGTAGAGGAAGTTGGAAGGTAAAACTGCGTAATTACGTTGACTACAGAACAACGTTCCTCAAATTATGACAGAAAATGGGTTGTGGCATTTAGAGGGAAATGCGTGAATTATAGCTTTGAGTTATTTTCAAAAGTGGCTAAAAGTTCCAAATACATTTTTTTTAAAGGAGCTGAATATCGTAAGGATAGTCTGAAAAGATGCTACAGCTAGCAACGGAATTGCTAGGCGTTCCATTGGGCTATATTTGGCTATAATATAGGGGGGTAAGAATAGTTGAATTGTAAAAAGTTGTGATTATTTCCTGAGTATTGAATTTTGGTTAGGTAACGCCAGTGAATTCGAACAAGAAGTAAACGTATTCTAAACATTATCTGTTTTCATTACGGGGAACAATGAAATGTCTACAATAGGGTATGGCTGGCTAGGAATGTCTTATTTTAAAGGGACAGTGCACGTTTATCACAGTGGTTTGAGTGTATGGCAGGGTATACAATATTTGGGGGAGACAATTTGGAGATGGCATCGAGCCAGGTGCCATGAAGCCGGCTCAGTGCATCTGGTCTCCAGTGCGTCTCCTCGGGCCGGTGTACATTGCACCAGCCCTACGCATGGTGTCCCCGGTTGGCCAGCACAGCTCAGTGCGGGCTATTCCACCTCGCCGCACTGGCCTGGCTACTGGGAGCATTCAGCCAGGTTGGGTTGGGCAGGCTCAGTGCTCAAGAGCTCCAGTGCGCCTTCACGGTCCGGTCTATCCGGTACCACCTCCACGCACCAGCCCTCCGGTGGCAGCCCCCGGCACCAGGCTGTCTCTCGGTCTCCTCCCTACAGGTGCTCCCACCTGTCCAGAGCTGCCAGTGCCTTCCTCCTGCCCAGCGCTGCCGGAGTCTCCCGTCCGTCCTGAGGTGCCGGAGTCTCCCGTCCGTCCTGAGGTGCCGGAGTCTCCCGTCCGTCCTGAGGTGCCGGAGTCTCCCGTCCGTCCTGAGGTGCCGGAGTCTCCCGTCCGTCCTGAGGTGCCGGAGTCTCCCGTCCGTCCTGAGGTGCCGGAGTCTCCCGTCCATTGCTAGGGTCCCCAGTCCGAGGTCGGTGGCGAGGGTCGCCGCTCGAAAGAGGCCACGGAGGCGGGTAGAGAGGCGGAGAATGACTATGGTGGGGTCCACGTCCCGCGCCAGAGCCGCCACCGCGGACAGACGCCCACTCAGACCCTCCCCTATAGGTTCAGGTTTTGCGGCCGGAGTCCACACCTTTGGGGGGGGGGGGGGGGTACTGTCACGTTCTGACCTTTATTTCCTTTGTGTTGTCTTTATTTAGTATGGTCAGGGCGTGAGTTGTGGTGGGCAGTCTGTGTTTTTCTATGTTGGGGTTTTGAGTTCAGCCTAGTATGGTTCTCAATCAGAGGCAGGTGTTGTTACTTGTCTCTGATTGAGAATTGTAGCCTAGGTTTCACTTTTGGTTTGTGGGTGTTTGTTTCCGTGTGAGTGTTTGTTGCCACACGGAACTGTTTTGGTTTCGTTCTTTTCACGTTTATTGTTTTGTAGTGTTCAGTTTGTCTGTAAATAAACATTATGGACACTTACCACTCTGCGCATTGGTCCTCCGATCCTTCTCGCTTCTCCTCCTCAGAAGAGGAGGAAGAATGCCGTTATACCTACAGTGTTAAAATAATGTGTTAAATTGTTTAAAGTGTTTTAGCAAATAAATATGTTCTGGTGTTTACAATCTAAACACTGTGCATTTTTTTAATTGAAATTATAAATACCTTGAAGTGTTTAAAGTGTTACAGAAAAGGTTTTAGTTGTGTTCAGTTATGTAAACACCTGGATTTACAGTGTTCAACTGTTGTTAATCACAGATTTCGTGATTTCTAGTGACATTTTTATTATGGTATGTGTGCGATAGGTCTTTAAATCAAATACTGTGTTTTTTTTGAATGACTTTGAAATCACAAAACATTCCCACCAGCTCTCTTAAACTTGCTAACATTAGCCTGTGAGAAAGTAGTGTTAAGGGCCTAGGAGGGTAAGCACTTTGAGATGTCTTTCTGTTATGAAAAGCAGCCATAGAAGTTGAATAAATCCTCGTTAGGGAGATTTCAGGGTAGCGCACGACAACAATGTGCTTATTTTTGCAGTTTATTGCTTTCATCAGGTGAAAGAATCCATTTACATTGTTTCTACAGTGAAACCTTAATTATTACATTGTGAAGATACATTTTTACTTCAGCTATTTGTAACATGCAATAAAGTCTCTTAGAAGCAGTGAATACAGGGATAAGGTATTTGGTACCTAATTTCAAGTGTGGCCCACCTGGCCTTGGCCAACAGATCCTTGACATTGTCAGCTAAATTGAACCATGTTAATCAGTTTTAGAGAAGTCAAACTGTGTATTGTATGTCATGATGTGATGGTTATATAGCCTGTAATACAAAGTTGCAAAATAAAAGCCTGGAAACATATCTCGGTTATTAAACACCTTCAAAAAGAGTAGTTTAGTGCCTTTCTGCCATTACCTTACCGGTACCTCTGTATTTCCTCATTCCCATTCTTTCATCAATGTCCTCATTGTTATGCCCAAGCACTGTTCAAACTTTTTTTTTTTATTGTGAACTGCTCTGACAGACCAGCTTGACCAGCATCTTACCAGCATGGACCAGTTTGAAATGTATGCTGGTCTATGCTAGGGGGAGGGGGTTTCAGCAGGGAACGATCAGCTCCTAGAGATATTATCACCGATGGCTGCTTATTCTAATGCTTACTCTATACTGCATTACATCAAGATTTGGCACGTCATTGCTCATGTTAGGCAACACATCATGAAATATAATTAGGCAAAAAATTGGACAGACAAATAGCAAAATAGAACTAAATGTAATTATATATAGGCATATACTGTAGGTAGACCATTTATATTTTAATGCAGTCATTTTCATTTGAAGCATCTTTTTATCCTTTGCTTGTTTGAAAGGCAACTTTGTATTTGTAGTCAACTTAATTTTGATGTTATTGTGGTCAAAAAGGTGGCTAAACACAGTGAATCTATGTCTTGTGGACATCTTCTGTGTATAAAGTGACTCTGGAGGGCAAAAAAAATCATCTAACGACGCACTGCTCTACGAGTGGTCTCGTAGGCAGGCGTTAGCTTGCAAGAGTTTAAGTGCAACGTTAATAACAATGTTTTTGGGAAACAGCTTGGAGATTTAATGATATTCCTACTAAGGTTCTAACGATGAACTTAGCCTTAAAATGCTTTTGGGATGGGAAACCAGGCCCAGGACTATAGGTGTAATCTGTGTCCAGGTAACCAGTCTTACAACTCTTGGTCAAATCTTTTTCACCATGAAGGAAATGGACACCAAAGAATGCCACTAATTCTATCTATAATTCCACTGTGCATTCATGTGTGTGCATTCATGTGGGGAAGAAAGTATGATATATTGTCCAAATATGACTTGCAACATTGTTTTGTGGAGCACTGTCCATAAAACAGAAGTAAAACAGGTACTGGTGGAGATGGTGAGTTCTTTAGGGCCTTTAACTCAGTGCCTTATTCCTCTCTCTTAACGGGATGGGTGCTGGAACCAACAAATTATGAACTGACCTCCTCTAGTGGTTAAAATTATGGGGGTATGGAGAACAGAAAACATCTCACAGGACCAACAGACCTCAACATTATAATCTTGTTGGATAATGTCTTGAGAAACTTTCCGGAGAAACCTAGAATGACTGGAGTTGGCTACATAGAACCAAACTAATGTTAGCATTCTAATGCAAAAAAAGTCAGATGCTTTTCTCTGACCATTAGGATCTGTCCTCCAGGCTTTCTGCATTGGAGAGGAGAAACTGCAGCAGAAGCTCCTTGTGGGCCTTCTATTGGGATCCCCATTAGCTGTTGCCAAGGCAGCAGCTACTCTTCCTGGGGTCCAAACACATTAAGGCACTTACATTACATATAAAACAAAAGATAAAACAGTACATCATATAACATTACTACACCACTACATATCTACAATACAAAATCTATAATACAGCCATACAACAATATTACAATGTACGTGTGTGTAGAGTGCGTGTGCTAGCGCTTGTGTGCGTATACGTGTGTCTGTACCTTTGTGTGTGTCTCTTCACAGTCCCCTCTGTTCCATAAGGTGTATTTTTACCTGTTTGTTTTACCTGTTTGTTTTATCTTTATCTACCGCTTGCATCAGCTACCTCATGTGGAATAGAGTTCAATGTAGTCCATGCAGTCATGTAGTACTGTGCGCTTCCCATAGTCTGTTCTGGACTTGGGGAATGTGAAGAGACCTCTAGTGTCATGTCTTGTGGGGTATGCATGGGTGTCCGAGCTGTGTGCTAGTAGATTGAACAGACAGCTTTGAACATTCAGCTTGTCAACCCTTCTTACAAAAACAAGTAGTGATGAAGTCAATCTGATTCAATTAATGATGGAGCTGAGTTTGCCTTTTTAACCAACATTTCATTTAAGGTCCTCCAAAGTGTTTTACTATCAATCTTTATATAATTTATCACATGATTTGCCACATGCGCCGAATACAACAGACCTTACAGTGAAATGCTTACTTACAAGCCCTTAATAACCAACAATGCTTTAAGATGTTAAGAAGAAAAATGTGATAAGTAAAAAAAAAATAGATAAGTAAAAAAGAGTAACAAATAATTAAACAGCAGCAGTAAAATAACAGAGTCAATGTGCGGGGGCACTGGTTGGTTGAGGTAATATGTACATGTAGGTAGAGTTAAAGTGACCATTCATAGATAATAAACAGAGAATAGCAGCAGCGTAAAAGAAGGGTCTGGGTAGCCATTTGATTAGCTGTTCAGGAGTCTTTTGGCTTGGGGGTAGAAGCTGTTAAGAAGCCTTTTGGACCTAGACTTGGCGCTCCGGTACCACTTGCCATGCAGTAGCAGAGAGAAGGGTCTATGAATAGGGTGACTGGGGTCTTTGACAATTTTTAGGGCCTTCCTCTGACACCACCTGGTGTAGAGGTCCTGGATGGCGGGAAGCTTGGCCCCAGTGATGTACTGGACCGTACGTACAACCCTCTGTAGTGCCTTGCGGTCGGAGGATGAGCAGTTGCCTTACCAGCCAGTGATGCAACCAGTCAGAATGTTCTCGATGGAAATACCAATGGGGGCGCTGTTGCATAGTTTCATAGTATTGTTTCTTTTTTTATTTTATTTAGTTAAGTCACATGATTTCTCAATTTGCAGTACATTTGCCAATCAGTTGTGCAGCCAGACTTATTTGCCATACCTTTCTCCTCATCCCTCTCAACCATACAATTGTTCAATTCCTCATCAATCCAAGGGGATTTAACAGTTTTTACAGTCATGTTCTTAATGGGTGTATGCTTATTAGTAACTGGAATAAGTAGTTTCATAAATGTGTCAAGTGCAGCATCTGGTTGCTCCTCATTATAAACCACAGACCAGCAGCATCTGGTTGCTCCTCATTACACACCTCAGACCAGCAGCATCTGGTTGCTCCTCATTACACACCACAGACCAGCAAATATTCTTTACATCATGACCATAAGAATCACTGCAAATCTTCTTGTATGACCTCTTATACACTATATCAGGCCCAGCCTTTGGAACTTTGGTTTTCCTAGATATGTTTACAATATTGTGATCACAACATCTGATGACTCTAGATACTGCTTTCAAGCACATTTCTGCAGCATTGGTGAAGATATAATATATACATGTTGATGATTTCATTCCTGTGCTGTTTGTAACTACCCAGGTTGGTTGAACCAGGTTACAGGAGCTGGTTACAGTTTGTAGCTTTTTCTTGAGTGGGCAGCTTGATGGAAGCCAGTCAAAATATAAATCACCCAGAAAATATACCTTTATGTTGATATCACATACATTATCAAGTATTTCTCACGGGGCGGCAGGGTAGCCTAGTGGTTAGAGCGTTGGACTAGTAACCGGAAGGTTGCGAGTTCAAACCCCCGAGCTGACAAGGTACAAATCTGTCGTTCTGCCCCTGAACAGGCAGTTAACCCACTGTTCCCAGGCCGTCATTGAAAATAAGAATTTGTTCTTAACTGACTTGCCTGGTTAAATAAAGGTAAAATAAAAAAAAATAAAATAAAATTTCTCACATATTATCCAGACACTGACTGTTAGCACTTGGTGGTCAATAGCAGCTTCCCACAAGAATGGGCGTTAGGTGAGGCAGATGAATCCTCTCTAATGTCGTGTCTTTGGCTATGTCAGATTAAGTGATATGACATGCTATTCTATAAAATCCTTTCTCTGTAATTAATATTACCTGATTGAGCTAATCCACAAAATAATATTTATAGAGCAGTTATCTTCCAAATAAACTCTTAAAGACCTAGTCATATTTTACATCAATACCAGTCAATGTTAATCGTCACCTTAATTCAGTCTCATCTGAAAGTTGTAAATTCTTGGTTATCTTCACGAACCCTGGCTAACAAGTTGAATCAGCAATACAAAATTGGGTTTAATTATTTATTTACTAAATATCTAACTAATCACACGGAATTACATTTACAAAGAATGAATCATACCTTGATTACAAATTACATCATAAAGGAAAAACGTCCCTAGCGGGCGGAACAGATATGACAGCTGGTTGCACAAAGAAAAGGGGCTGGGTTTGAGTGGAAGAGCGGGAACACTGAGGAACAAAGGGAGAAGTGATGTCGCTATCGTAAATACAGTATCTTATGCATTCTAAATTAGACTTCGGTAGGTTGGTGGTAGATGGAAGGCCGAGTTGCCCAACAGAGTCCTTTGAAGAATGTCTCTGGTGGTAAAATGGATACGTTGTAGTAACGTCGGTGTGTGGTAGTCGGGATACTCTGTATGTTCTTTCCTAGCCCAAGTTTGCAGCTGCTGTTGCTAACTCAACGGCTAGGAGGTATCACTTCTGTAGTAAATAAGAGTTCAAAGTTCATACCATTCGCAGCCAAAGCTCACGCTGAGGTTGGCTTCGTTCTGTAGTTATTATCTGAACCATTCTGACATCGGACAGTCGTCCTCGGAACAGGAGGTTACATTTTCGTCAAGGCTTTATATAGTGGAGCGAGAAGGGTGTGTTTGAAAAGTTTAATAACCCATGTCTCTTCACAGGGGCGGGCCACTGATTGAGCAGAGCCCTAACCTTATGAAAACCCAAATCTCTAATTTGGAAGCTAACATTACATTTCATCTCTTCACCAATAATTTTATATTCAAACATTTAAATTGAACAACAATTCCATGTGAATCTGATAACTACAATGTGCAGACTTTCCACTGTAGATTTTATGTCATCCTATCATTGATGAGAATGTCTCAGATGACAACCGAACTGACATCATATTCATTAAGTACCACCGCATATGTTCAATTGGTCGGATTACCAGAATATAGTTCATTTCCCCCCAGCTTCTGATGTTCCCAGAATCTCTATGTTAACCAAGGGATTTTCAAATGTCACATCAGTAGGGTAGAGAGAGGAAAAAGGGGGGAAGAGGTATTTATGACTGTCATAAACCTACCCCCAGGCCAACATCAAGACACTAAGCTTTACAGGAATGTGGTTCTGAATATTGACCGCAACACCGCCCCCATTGGTATTTCTGTATTTTCTTTGTTATAACCATCTATTGCTACCACTCTATCGTCAAAGGTATTATCTTAGTGAGTTTCAGAGATAGTCAGAATATGAATGTCATCTGTTACAAGCAAGTTATTGACTTCATGAATCTTGTTTCTTAGGCTACATGTGTACTTTTCTGGGTTGCTTGATTGTTTTTAATGCTTTACTGGGAAGCTTATCAGAAGTAGACTTGCTCATGTTATTTATATTGCCTGATTGTGCAGGGTGAGCTGCACACAGTGGACTTCCTACTAGGGCACACCGCCTCAGTGCTAACAGTATAAGTCTGGTTCATAGGCACAAGATTACTGCATACAATAGCTGTAGGATCAACATAATTATTCAGGGCAGTTAGGGGGACATACATTAAGTTACTTACATTGTGTCTACCAATGCCCCTGGGATAATGTATATTTGATGCAGCATTATGACAACTCAGTGGCACAATGGTAGGATTAACTGAGCTGTTCTTGTGTCATTGATACTGTAAGTCATTGGCTCAACGCAGCCTTGAAATGCGTGGACAGAGTCCAGGAGCCAAGATGACTTGGATGGACTCCGTATTTTATTTTTCCAGGTGTCGAATTTAACTATAAAAGTGATTCCAACAGAGCTACAGTAATCATTAGCCAGGTGTGTAATGCCAGTAGCCTGCTGAATCTTTCACACCCGTGGCCCAACAGCTACAAAGTTCAATGGCTGATGGGAAAAAACTGAGGATGGATCTATTGAAGTCATTGATAAGTCATTGTCTCAACGCAGCCTTGAAATGCGTTTTAATTATGCTGTAGATCATGTATTAAACAACCCAGACACATCAAAGATGCACTTGTCCTTCTGATGGGAGAAAACTGAGGATGGATCCACAATAATAACCTCATATATGTATGCAACAAGACACTAAAGTAATTCTGGAGAAGAAAAAAAACATAGCAAAGGAATACGTTTTTGGGCCTAAATGCAAAGACTTATGTTTGGGGCAAATCAGACACAACATCACTGAGTAACATCCTCCTTATTTTCAAGGATGGTGGTGGCTGCATCATGCTTCTGAGTATGCTTGACATCAGCAAAGACTGGGGAGCTTTTCAGGATGAAAAGAAACAGGATGGAGCTAAGCACAGGCAAAATCCTAGAAGAAAACGTGCGTCAGTCTGCTTTACACCAGAGACTGGTAGAGGAATTCACCTTTCAGCAGAACAATAACCTACAACAAAGCCAAATCTACATTGGAGTTTCTTACCAAGACGACAGTGAATGTTCCTGTGGCCAAGTTAGTTTTGTCTTAAATCTGCTTTAAAATCTATGGCAAGGCTTGAAAATGGCCATGTAGCCATGAACCCCAACACCTTGACAGAGCTTGACTAATTTTGAAAATAAAATGTAAATTTTGCACAATACAGGTGTCCAAATCTCTTAGGAGACTTAACCAAGAGTCACAGCTGTAATAGCTACCAAAGGTGTTTCTAACCTGTACTTACTCAGGGGGGTGAATGCTTATCCAATAAAGTATAATTAGTGTTAGATTTTTTATTAATCTTTAAAAAGAAATGTTAGAATTTTTACTCAACTTTGACAAGAGTATTTTCAGTAGATCGTTGACAAAAAAAGTACAACTAAATTAATTTTAATCCCATTTTGTAAACCAACAAAGTGTGAAAAAGGTTCAAGGGGGTGTAGACTTTCTTTAAGCCCTGTACATGTAAATAATACAGCAATGCGAATGTATGAAAAAAGATCTTTATTCAAAATGGCACATTAAGATAATACATAGAGGACAGAAAACACTGACAACATGAGAACAACTATAATTGTTATTATGCGAATAACTCCCATTTAAAAGATGAGAGAAATTTCAAAGGAAACCAAAATACATGTACATTTAAAGATCCGCACCACATCTAAACAAGAGCTATATTTGATAAATATATTGTTATGGTCCAATTTAAAACATCTCAATATTTTCTCTGATACTTTTACATAAAAAATTACAGAAAAACAGATGATTGAGGGAGCGGTTCAAACACTTCTAGCAATATACAGCAGTAACCATGACAAAAAGTCCAAAGAAAACATGAATGACTTATGAAAAAGGGATAAAGATGGCAGGAACCACCTGGAATTATGGTTAAAAATGTAAAAGTTAAAAAAAAAGGTTCAATAGAGTAGCACTGAGTTACTTTGCTCCACTAGGAACTTAAAATGTTAATGTCAAGTCAGTCAACCCTAATAAATGCAAAATATAAAACAGGAATGATGAGGTTGGATAATATAACCAAACTTTTTTCAGAGCTTCAATACAAAAAGTCAGTGATCAATGGAAAGAGGTTTAGCATGAACATTCTATTCACCATGTGGTAACATTTTCAGAATTCTGTAGTAGGATTGACAACTATTTATATTTTGATGTAAAAACACTGGTATTGGGTGGCAGCTCTAGCTACAATTGCTTTTTTCAGAGACAATGGCAGAGAAATGTGCCTGGTCTTTCGATGACAGTTGAAAAAAAAAATCCCTTGCTGTCCTCATGGCTATCATTCTACACACTATTTTTGTGTAGCTATTTATTTAATTAAAGAGTGAGTTATCAATTTAAATACTCAAAACAACAAATTAGTAACGTTGCTGACTGCGTTCGCTGGTGTTCTATTCTCTCAGTGCAGTCCGGCTAAAAGTAACCAGGAGGTTACATGTTATTTTATTCAAAATGCATTCAAAATAATTGACATTGATTTAATTTAAGCAGTTGTTCATCCATCAGAAAAAAAGTACAAGTTCATTCAAATATACAATCATATTTACACATATGTGCTATCAATGATACTGCAGCAAAAATGCTAATTGTTTATTATTATTTATTTATTTTAAATATGCCTGCCTGAATGCCCACTTGTTTCTCTCAATGGGGTTCAGTCTTTCATAATCTATGAAGTAACATATTGTATGAAATGTCTAACCATTATTAATCTGAAGCTCAGCTAGGGACCCTGGAAATGAGTGCAAGCCAACCCTTAATGGCGCAATGCATCAGACTCTTGTCTTGATAACTCAATGTTTAGTGTTCTGTTCCCAGCAAATAAATCTATCATTTTCCATAACAATTTGTCATCACCCTAAGGAGAGGCCTTAACGGTACATCCAATCACCTCATACGTATGTCCCATTACTTTGCTCAACTTCATTTTCATTATGTGACATGTTGGACCAATGTCTGGAATCGTCTCCATTCCCCCCCTCCCTCTCAGAACCAGAGGCTTGGGATGATTGAGAACCACAACAGGTTGGTTTGGGCCTGGTTGCTTCACCAGCTGGTCTTCTTTCAGTGGAGTTGGGCAGATAATAACCCTGTCACCTGTGGTATCTAACAGGTGGGTGAAAGTCTTTGACCCAGATACCATGTCTCGTCGTCTTCTTTTCTTCCTTCGTTGGTTCAACTCAGGTGCACAACGTTGAAGGCTACTTTCCTCTTCTACTCGTATCCTTTTCAATGAGAGCTTCAGGCAGGAAGAGAGTCTACCAGAAATGTCACGCTTGTTTGCTGAACTTTTCCAGTGTCTGGGGACTGACCCTTTTTCAGTGTTAATTTGGCCAATCCAACTGTCCCGTGTGTTTACTGTTTTTTTGGCCATATTTTGAGGACTTTTTTTCATATTCAAAACTGTTTTCTTGTGAAGCTTTATTGTAACACTGTTATTTTCCCCCTTGGTGCTCAAGGGATTACTTGTTAGTGATTGGGTGTGTCTAGAACATTGAGCACTCTGCATCTGGTGACAGGCTTTTGAGGTCATTTGAGGTGCATGAACAGAGGACAAACCCTCAGGGGCCATATCAGTGTTTCCTGGCTTTATCTTGTGTTCATGCCCTTTGCACACTGCTGTTGTCTTAGCAGGTGTGAGGATCAAAGAATTCTTGACATTTCCTTGCTCTACCGTTGCAGAGGGTGAATTATTACCCAAAGCTATGGTCCGAAGAGCCACCGCCAAGAGTTGAGGGCTACTTAGAGAAAATACAGCTGAAATGACTGGGAAACCTTTTGGTCCTGGCATGTCATCTACTAATGGATTCTCAGATTGAGTCCAACCAGAGGTGTTTGAGTCAGCCACATGACAAGTCTCATCCTCTTTAGGTTGGTTTGTTGGAGAGGGAATGACCAGGGTGCTACTTCTAGGGTTGCACAATACAAGAGACGACATTGCAGCAGGTGCAACAGAGGGTGATTTGGTGCCATTGACGTTTCCCATCATGGATACACTCGAGACAGCTGTAAATGAAGTCAAGCGTTCAGATTTTTGCACAGAATCACAGTTCTCTTCCTTCACTTCCTCTTTCTTTATCTCAAATGGCTGATTTACATCTTTCACCATCACCAGCAACTCTTCAGAGTGTTTTTTCAGTTGTATGCCATTTGTGTTGTAGGCAGTTGTTAAATCCTTTTGTTTCTGGTTATTTATTTGTCGGGTTGATATGTTGGCTGTGCAAGTTCTCTTCTTCACTGGCTTTTCTCTAGTTGGAGTGGCGTTGGACATCGATGATTTACACAAAGTGGCATTTTGTGAGGTTGTGGTCCGACAGGCTTTCGCTACAGACCCATTCGATTGTTGTGAGACAAGTCTCAACTTTAGTTCCTTGGTGCCATTGACTGTTTTCACCTCAACAAGTTCAACAAGGCAGCCAGGGGGGATGGTCCCCACTTCAGGGAAAGAGACAGTCAAAGGCCTGTTGTGTTGAATTGGTTCATTTAAAGGTGCCAACAGCTCCACCTCTACTTTGGGCAATATGTTTGCATCCAGTGTCCCATCCATAGGTCTTCCTTCATCCACTCGTCTTCCTTCATCCACTCTGGTTGTGATATTCTTAGTGCGCAAAGGTGCGACCCTTGTATTTAAGATCCCTGATAATGTGGGATCTCTGGGCAGAGCACTGGGGAGAGAGGCCGGTTTGGGAGCTCTGGGCAAAGCAATGGATACTTTCTCAGGAGGCGCATTGTGTATTCGCTTCATATGCATTTCAACATAGTCTTTCTTCACAGCTCTATAATCACAGAACTGACACTTGAAGGGGTGTACTCTGGTGTGCTGTTCTACATGGTGGTTTAATTCGGCCTCGCTGTATGAGACATGGTTACAATAGAAGCAGTAAAATCTCATTACCGCATGCTCCATAATATGGCTGCTGTAATCATCAAAATCTGTTGTCAAAAAGCGACATTTCTCACAAAACCAAACTTTAGAGTTTTTGAATTTGGAATTTACCACACACTCAAAGTCAAACTCATCTGGCCTTCTTGAATCCTGCACAAATGAATTGTGAGTGTTTTGATTTGCAGGACTCCCATTTGATAGGTTGCTCAGACCTGCTACTCCAGGTTGGGATGTCTTCTTCCTTCCTGTGTAGAGAACAGAATAATAAAAATTAGTGTTGATTTATGCCCCAAAAACACATTAGTAACAACGACTGTACCCTAAATAAGTGTGCCCAATATGAGACCTATGATTAATTATTTCATTAATTTATAAGACAAGATCTAAGGGCATTCCATAGCGACTGCATTGGAGATAAAGCATGGCCCAATGACTTTACCTGCTAGCAGCATGTATTCCGTGTCCAAATAGACAGCCATACTCAGTAGACCGTTCTGATTGGAGAATCTCAGCTTGAATTGCCGAGCAGTGAATAAGAAACTATTCAAACCCGTTTTTAGATGCTACCCCTCCCCACATCTAAATCGAATATGGATGCCAATTATTTGTTTTTGCACACACCGGTCGGTGGTTCACCTGTCTGTTGTTAGCTAATGAGTCCTGCAAAACGGTCAGGTGCTCTCCCAGACAGGGGCTGCATCGAAAAACTGGATTGAATAGTTTGTTGCTCATTGCTCTGTGTTGCAAACGGCAATTCTCCATTCAGAACCGTCTACCGATTATGGATGTAGCTTCGGGACACACGCTGCCAATAGCTAGGCATTGTACCATGAGTTATCTTGAAAGCAATCGTTATGGAATGCCCTTATATTAATGCAATAATTAAAATCAAAGGTTTAATATTGGGCTAGTGCCTATTTTGATTTGGGATCATGCAACCAACCACATGTCAACATTTAGATGACTGGACATATCAATCCATATAGATAAGCTTTTTTCATTTTGTAAACAACGTAATTGTAAACAAACACTATAGTCTCAAAACATGGTTCATCTTTCTGTGCTACCTAGGCATCGCCTCGCCTCCTATTAGAGAAGAAACCTTGCCGCTGACCTTCTCCAAAGCGTTTTGAAGAAGCAAGTAGAAAATCAATGAATCGAGAAATAACTATGAATTTGAGTGGTTACATTTCTCCAGCCCCACCCTCTTTTTACCATGAAATTGGCGTTTTCTCGCGTTATTGTTGTATGAACTGCAGATTGCCCCTTTATCGAATTGAATATGTTTAATAATAATTTGAATTGTATATCCCATGGCTGTTTTCCACGAGATTAAAACCGACAGAGGATGCTACGTTAGCCTAGCTACATTAGCATGTGACAATTTTGGGTGAACAAACCTTTGTTGACATTTTGACTTTGTGCCGTCATGTTCTGCTACATTTGGGACGCGCTGACTTCCATACGCCAACGAGTGGATTTCAAATGCTTGAAATAATCACAACATTTACAGCAAATACAATTTCAGCAGTTACGATGTTGCGTTTCTCCGTATTTTTCTGCACATTCTTTCAGGTAATGTTGCCAGGTCAAGCTAAAATTTCAGACGAAATGACCACTCAAAACCCGCCCAAAAGACAAGAAAACGAACCCGTTTTTTTGCACGACAGGAGTTGCCACATGTATACAATAAAAACATTTTCCATAAGGTTAACGACATGAGAAGCTAAATTCGGTTTTCCTCAAAATAATATTTGTGAGCTATGACATAATGTAATATAGGAATTTGAACATGTTCAAGAGAAAATACAATTTGCCCTTATTAAATTCGCCAGATAATTTTCCATCAATGGATGTCGACTTAACTCGTTTGACTGCTATTATTAAGCAATAAGGCACAAGGGGGTATGTACCATGGCTAAGGGCTGTGCTTATTCATGACACAACACGGAGTGCCTCAATACATTTGTTAGCAGTGGTATATTGGCCATATACCACAAACCCCCTGAGTGCCTTATTGCTATTATAAACTGGTTACCTGCATAATTAGAACAGTAAAACAAAAACAAATTGTCATACCCATGGTATATGGTCTGATATACAACGGCTTTCAGCCAATCAGCATTCAGGGCTCAAACTAGACAAACAGAACTAGACAATAATTTGTGCCAGGTGTGATATCCCTCCTAAATAGCTCGGGCTAATGTTCCTATCAACTCAGTAAAGTCAGCAGGCTAGTCTTTAAAACATGTTTTTATTGGTATATAACTGTTATGAAAGTTGTATTGTCAATTTTGTTTTGTATTTAAACGTGTACATGACAACTCAACAAAATTTCCTCATGGGGACAATAAAGTACGTAAGTAAGAACCACCCAGTTTATAATTGTAAATAAATCCCCTTTGTGCATGTGTTTAACTACAGAAAAATCCGACAGGAGAGTTTGAGTGATGAAAGCTGGACAGAGGATCTCAAAATCCCCGAGCAAGAAATACTTGTATGAAGATTTTTTTCTATCAATTGTGCTATTATGTACCCGATATTAAGTCTACAACCCGTTATAAATGGCCAATTTGCAAGGTTGACTTGTCATTGCAATAGGCATAGGCTACAGACTAAAATCTGGGTTTATGATTGTAATTCAACTTTGCCATGGTTTTCTTAGATAAAGACAGTTAGCCTATATCCCATGATAGGCCTACATCTCATTTCAGATAGTCTACAGTAGCCTAGACAAGATGTAAACTGAACGATTTAGCAGCTTGCTAAATTACCACAGACGAATTTATTCAACATGAATAGCGAGGCGATTGAGGTAAGTGCTTGTGTTTCCCAATAGTCTACTGGAATAGGCTACTGGGTTCATAATTTAATTAAATAATTAGTGTATGTGATATATACACACACACACACACTGAATATGCTCAACAACAGACCGTTTTTATTTTTTCGATTTTTCTATCAAATGGTAGCTAACAGAGACAAATGTATCATTATCCACATTTAATGTCAGTTTCATTGAGGACTTTTCCCTATAAAGAGAACCACGTGAGGGTGTTCCATAACTTCCATTTCAAATTTCCAATCGGGCAGCCCCCGAGACCCAAGAATTGAGCATGATGCCGTTTTCTTTAGAGTCAACATTAGAATGCAGTTTAAACCATCACTGCGCTCAAACTCGTTTTCCAGTGCATTGTCTTCATTATTTATTGTTGTGCACCAGTTGTAGCTTATTTATGTTTTACGGGAAAAGGGTTGGAAATAGTTGTCTCCATATTGACAATCTAAATAGCCTACCTATAAATGGTAAAAAGTTGCCACAACGTGCGCGTGCTGCTCCCTCTACATGACTCCGCCAATAACAGTGGTACTCACTCCACAATAGCCTACCTCCCTCCCCTGACAGTCAGCAGCAGGTCACAGTGAAATATATGTTTTAATAGAAATGCCATGGCGGCCGCGGTGTAAATTAGAAATAGTTCAAAAACCCGCAACAATACAGTTTCACCCGCGAAATCGTTTTCTAAATAGCCCAACTTACAGGAAAATCACATACATGGCAACACTGTTTCAGGTTGAAGAAAGCTCTGAAGGCCTACGGAGGAAATGAGTGATTTTGATTGGCTCCGATGGTCACGCGTGATCAACTCGAGTTAACCCCTAGCGTGATTGACATATACGTCCTATATTTTCGTCGTTTATCCAGCTGAAATATCACTGGAGCTATCATCCAAAAACGGCATTCCATAGCTAATTTAGGAATAATTAGTGAAACATTACGCATATCTTTCTATAGCCTATAAGGTTTCGAGCTTTTATTTTGAAAGGTCCTTTCTATCGGCTCAGGAAGTAGCTTTATTTTGTAAGCAGCATGTTGTATACACTTTGTTTCCATCCATTAAATGTGTTAAAGACGCGTTATGTTAATATGAAATAAACTACAGACCGTGAAACATGCAGTGGGTCAAAATATGCAGACAGTCGCTTTCAAGCACTGTGAACACGACTTTGACAGTGGCACTGTCTAGGTGAGTATTTTTTTCTCGAAGTCAATTTGAACTGTTTTTCTATGAATCATTGAATAGTTGACTAATACATTTTCAGCCATCTCCATGCATGATAAAAAAGAAAATGAATTTGTCCCCCATGTGGTGGCTTTAGCCCTTAGGATGATGACACTGCTGATATTATATAGGTATTATCCTTCCATTAAAAAGGGTAGACTAGGCCTATATTTTGATATTCATTTACCATTCATTCTGTCAGTGCTCCTCATATCACATATTGTAAGATTAGCCTATCATTGTAGGCTAATAGACTGCACATCACCATGACTATGTTAAAATAGTTTCTGGGATTTACAGACCATTGTTGCAATTCACAATGACTAAGCACTAGCTTTCACTTCGGGGATTGACCCTCCCATTCGCCCAAACAACTGCGTCCGGTGGTGTGCGGGCTTCCTGGTTATGGCAATAATAATACCGTTTGCCCGGATGCAAGTTCTTATTTTCTCACTCCGGCGATTGCTTCCACCCTCTTACAGACACAAACTTATCCGTCGGAGTATGGCCTCAGATGCAACAACCCGGTTCGATTTTCTAGTGATTGGAGGGGGATCTGGGGGTCTAGCCGGTGCACGCAGGGCAGCGGAGCTCGGGGCCACTGCCGCGGTGGTCGAGAGTCACAAACTCGGAGGTACCTGTGTGAGTAAAAAGTTATCCTGGTTATAGCCACTGTACTTATATAAATAGTTCAAAAAGCAACTCTGAAATGACATCGCATAGGCCTAATTTCCACTGTTCAGTCTCTGATATTCTGTCAAGTTGTCACGTGTAGTTAACGGATTCATTGCGAAGCCTCGAGACCATACTCTTTTTGTGGGATGTTTTTGTGCACAGTGTTGTGGTTTGTTAGAGTTAAAAGCAATGGGCACCAATCCAGCGCACGAGCATTCTACTGGTACATAATAATTTTGTTTAACAGTACTAGAGTTATGGCCACAGGTGTTCATCACCCCCTTCTCCACATTTCAGTCTATGGAAGATAAGCTATTAAAGTTACCACATCCGTAAAGCCTGGTCTACCTTTATATAGCTGTAATGAATTGTACAATCTTTTGAGCTAAAGTGTATAATGCAGGGATGGGCAACTTTGATGGCGGTGGGGGCCTCAAGGAAAACATTTTAGCAGCTCCTCTGTGACAGCAAAGAGAAACCTTTAATTTCAAGTTCATTTCCTGCAATTCTACACATTTTACCATGGGGCGGAGAGAATATTTCGCAATTTTAAGCAAATTTCATACTTTTCTACTCATTTTGCCATGGGGCGGAGAGAAAAAAATTGCAGTTGTACAGCTAATTTCCTGCAATTCTAGACATTTTGCCATGTGTATGAATATGAGAACTGACGAACAGTAGGCCCCAACCCGGTTGGTAATTTGACCATGCTTACTACAAGTTTAGATAGCTTGACTAATTTACCAATCTAAAAAATGTTAGCTGACATGGGCTAATTAAGTATCTGCTGATGCACAACCAAATGTCAATTTAATCTTGTGTATTCTAACTCTCCACAGTAAGTAGAGTCCCTTCCCCCACTGAGTCCCTTCCCCCACCGAGTCCCTTCCCCCAAAAGCATGTATATAAAATACAAAAAAATCTACAAAAGCTGCCAGTTGCCCATCCCTGGTCAAAAGTATTGCTCTCCCACACAACATACCAGAATTTCAACAATCTGAGTTGGTGCAATGTAATTTCAGAGCTGTGGCCAGTATTCTTGCAAAATGCAAGACGATTATTTGGCTCCCCATTGCTTTGTGTCTCAACATCATCACACACACCCATGTTTCTTGGGTAGGAGCATGGATGGTTCCTTTTCATACATTGCTATTATATTTCAATTTCAAGATATTTAATGATGCAATGCAGTTAACTAATTCCTTGAAGGACTTGACACTTCCTGTGTTCGCTTGTTTTTTAGTCATGCTCATGTTTGTCGCCTTTTTTCTCCTTTTCTTCTTTAGGTCAATGTTGGCTGTGTCCCTAAGAAGGTATTGTTTTATAGTCAGCCTCCTGGTAAGGGGTGGGGGGGGGGGGGGGTGGCGGCATGTGTAAGTAGCCTAGGCACTGTTAGTAGAGTAAGTTTTGTGCTGTGTGTGTGGAATATTGAATACACATTTATTAAACACACACACTATTTATAGCTATTTGTAGGGTACAGTAATAGAAAGGGCCAGAAGAATGTGATCCCGCAATTAAGTGTTTGTTTTTGGTCTCAGGTTATGTGGAATGCTGCAGTTCATGCAGAATATCTCCACGATCACTCTGACTATGGTTTTGATGGCGGACATGTTCACTTCAGCTGGGAGTAAGTATCTGACTTGAGGTCGCCACAGTTTATGGACTTGTTCTGACATCAGCCTGTCCTCTCACACCTTAAATTACTGCATCCTGTCAACTTAGTTAGAGCCCTCACACAGCATTTCTAGTTTTTTTTTCGCATTGGCGTGTTAATGTGACATTCTTGCACAAGGCAAGCCTTTTCTTTGGTTCCTCATTCTTTCATGTGGGGGTGTTTGTGTGCGTTCATGGGTGTGCATGTGAAAGGGTACCACACATTTCTATTGATGTGAAATGGCAAATTCATGATGAGACATTGCAGATTTTTCATGAACTGACCTGTAAGATAACAGTCAGAGGCTTTGTTAAGATGTTGTTATTTGAACTATTTGCAAGTCATGCTCCTTTTGTTCCCCATCCCGTTCTCAGTTTACATAGCAGTCTGTTGCCCAACCTTAGCCTTCCTTTGCGTTAATCTATTTGGCAACTAACTCCACACAGATTGTGTTACCCAGGTGACTGGGAGTGATAGGGTAGACTAAGGAAGTGGCCACAACCAGTTAAAACGGATATAATTTAATTTGTCATCTGCAACATAACATGCTGTTTTTCAATTATTATTATGCCATCAAGCTTTTCTGTGAGCGCACCAACTTCACATTTTGACATTATGTGCAACATTGTAACATATTTAGAAATTTGTGTTTATAAAATGAATTAATGAATTATATATTTTTATTTAACTAGTCAAGTCCGTTAAGAACAAATGATTATTTACAATGACGGCCAAACCCTAACCCGGACGACGCTGGGCCAATTGTCCATATGGGACTCCCAATCACGTCCCGTTGTGATACAGCCTGGAATCGAACCAGGTTCTGTAGTGACACCTCTAGCACTGAGATGCAGTGCCTTAGACCGCTGCGCCACTCGGGAACACATCAGTAATCATTGGTGATAATAATGTCATCCATTAATATCAGTTTTGACTGGGGTAATTGATAATAATCGCTGCGCCACTCGGGAGCCCAAATTAAGAGGAAAATGTATCCAGTTCTGTAATCAGTCCTTTTTTCTTTTGTGTGCAGAACTATTAAGACCAAAAGAGATGCATATGTTAGTCGGCTTAATAACATCTATCGCAACAATCTTGACAAGGTAAGCTTAAACCAGTTCACTGACTGGAGTGTATATTTTGCTTTCCCTCATCATCCATAAAACAGGTTTTGACATGCATAGACATGCACCATAATAGCCTATATTTATGACAATTGTGTTTTTGTTCACATATTTGCACCTGGAACGGAATGGTAACTGGTCTTCTCCCATAGGCTAAAATTGAAACGATTCAAGGTCACGCCAGGTTCATTGACGGCCCTGACCCCACTGTTGAGGTGAATGGGAAGAAGTACACCGCGCCTCATATCCTCATTGCCACAGGAGGGTTCCCTTCTGTCTTGAGTGACAGTGATGTGCCAGGTAAGACTACACAATTCAATTGTATTTGTCAAGTACACAGTTTACAGCAGGTATAAAAGGTGCAGCGAAATGCCTTGTGTGCTCGCTCCCTCAACATTGCGGTATGACCTAGGGTGCATATTTAAATGAACAACAACCTAAAAAAGTTATTTGTGAAAAGTGACAACCCTTTTGCCATTCTTTATCTAGCATGTAATTTGTGTCTGTTTAAGCTTCAGAAAGGGTTAATGAAGTCTTCGTTAAGTTTGAAAAGTTATGTTTAGTTTAAAGATGCACTATGCAGAAATCTCTGCCATTTCCTGGTTGCTAAAAAATTTGAATAGTTTGCCAAATTTCAGTTTGTGACAAAACAAGCAAGCAAGCGTAGTGTAGAGAATCCCTTTTACCATCTAAACCACTGTGAAATATATTTTCCATAACCCTAAATATTGTATTTTCAGCTGTTTGAAGCTGGTAAAAGACGCTAAAATGAAACTTAAGAACGGGAAGCACTGAAAAGATCTACCGCTTTGTAGACTTGCTTTCAATGAGAATTACATATCTATAACTTACATTTCTATGTGAATTTGGTCGGGTCCCCCAAGAAGTTACATATTGTAGCTTTAAAGTATAACTGATCTTTCGATTAAGGTATTGCAGCCTACTATGTAAAATTGCTATACCTAAACGTTTGCTATATGCTTATTGTTGCTGTTCAAATTGTAAACATGAATCATTATTTTTATTTTATCAAATTATTTTCACAGAATTTTTATTTATCATGACGAAATCATGCTTTTCAAATATAAAATGAAATAATAAGCTTGGTTAAAGCTAGAATCCTTATTTGCTGCATCCATTTTTGGACTTATAAATTAATGATATATATATATATATATATATATATATATACCCATTCATTCTTGAAGAATATAACTTATAAATGCCTCATGAGCTTAGTTTAACTGTCTTACCGGTCAGAACCCAAAATATAAGCTTGTTTTACTACAATGTTTGTAAACAAAGTAAATGTCAACAAACACTGTATAGCCTCAAAACATGGTTAAAACGATAGTTATGACACTTTAGGACGGTCAGCCCTTGCAAACAGTTCTGTCTATGATTTGAAAGTGCGTACATTTCTCTTGGCCCAACCCTTAGCTTTTTAGTGAAACGGGTGGAGAGATCCTTTAAGGATTCTAGCTTTAACTTTTCATATAATTCCAGGGGCAAGTCTTGGCATCACCAGTGATGGCTTCTTTGAACTTGAAAGCCTTCCTAAGTAAGTTTAATGTTGTTAAAGACAATAATTTCCATCAGATTTATTGTTATCTTGGCTTGGCTGTTTGACAGATTGTGTTGTGTGCAGTGTAAGTTTGTGTTTCATCCTTTTAAATGTTTCCTCCCAACAGGCGCAGCGTCATAGTGGGAGCTGGATATATTGCTGTGGAAATGGCTGGCATCCTTTCCACACTGGGGTCCAAAACATCCATCATATGTCGTCAGACAGGGGTAAGAACCAATCCAGGCAGACATTGGCCCATATATCATCCCACAAACACGAGGGACAGTTTTTAGAGGTGTGGCATGTACAGGAGGTGGCCACAAGAGGGCATGTCTAATCCTTTTTACCTTTCCCCTACAGGTGTTGAGAAACTTCGACACCTTGATAAGCTCAAATTGCACCAAAGAATTGCAGAACTCTGGCATAGAGTTGTGGAAAAATACTCAGGTAAAAGCATTTCTTTAATGATGATGGTCTATAACTACTATTTTTCTTGTTTTGAGTAACATTATGATTATAATGCATCCAACCATTTTGACCATTAACATTTCTATGATTATAATGCATCCAACATTTTGACCATTAACATTTCTATGATTATAATGCATCCAACATTTTGTCAATTAATGTATGTATAACATGCACATTGTCCTTCCACTGTTATCCCAAAGTGGTCATTATTGTTTCGGTGAGATCAACTAGGTTATAGGCAGACTACGCAGAATTACTAGCTACCTTACATCCCAAATAACTACTCATTATGTGATCCTCAAGATCAAGTGATTCTGCACCTTGCCTTGTTCAAATTGATCCCCTGAAACATGCTGATGGTCTGCTATAACCTGTGTCTGCTGTCAGGTGAAGTTGGTGAGTAAGACAGGCAATGGCCTGTTGGAGGTCACACTGGTTACCAAAGACCCAGAGAAGAAGAACGAGGAGGAGAAAATCGGCACCATCCAGGAGGTAGACTGTCTGCTATGGGCCATCGGCCGAGAGCCCAACACCGCCGGCCTCAACCTTAGCCAGATGGTGAGGATCACTCCTCAGACTGTTTACAAAGGTCTCTAGAAAGAAATGTGGAGATGTTGCTAAAACCTTTTATAGTTTCAGTACGTGGCAAGGGATTCAGAAACGAGTTTGGAATGTGGTACACTGCGATTCCATTGCCTGCATTGCTCACTGTTTTCTCAGATGTTGCAAAAAGAGAAATGTCATGTTTTTAAAGCAGCTAGAGCTACATGTATGAGTGTTGTGAATAATAGTCCCAAAGATTTCAATATAAAGTACAAACCCTGTGTATGGGATGTGGCGGCTTACTGAAGGTTGGATGTCTTATTCGACAGGGTGTGGATATTGATGAGAGAGGCTTCATCGTTGTAGATGAGTTCCAGAACACCACTCGTCAAGGGATCTATGCTGTAGGAGATGTGTGCGGGAAGGCCCTCCTTACTCCTGGTAGGCTGTTAATACACATCAGGGGTATGGCAGACAAAGTGGCCATTTTGAACCATACTTGTGTCTAGTTACAGACATAACTTCAACTGTATACAGCTTGCAATTCACCTAAGAATCATGTTGAATGTGAATAGATTGTCTGTAATGGATAAGGAAGAAGATAACTATAGATATAATCGCACAGTGTACCGTTGATAGTTTAGACACATTTTTGCATTGCAAATCTCAAGTGGGACATTCTTTCTGTTGGGTGTGGGCAGTCGCCATTGCAGCGGGCAGAAAGCTGGCACACAGACTGTTTGACGGCAAGGAGGATGCCAAGGTCGACTTCTCCAACATTCCCACGGTAGTTTTCAGTCACCCACCCATCGGCACGGTGGGCCTCACGGAAGGTGAGTGCGCTCTTAGCAAAGAAGTCCTCAGGTGGATGGTTCCCCTTATTGTAAATGTTCTCCGCTGAAGTGGGATGAGTTGGCGTGTTTCTCTGTCAGTCTGTTGGATAAATAACCAGCCTGGGCCCGGTTTCCCAATAGTAATGGAATTTAGGCTTACAAGTGTTTTAACAATGCATCTTTCCTGCAATGGACGGCATTGTAACATGCATTTCCCAAAAACCACGCAAAGAGAATGTTTGCTAAGTGCATCGTTGAGGCATAGTGTGGATACTGATAGGATTGAAAGAAAGGCAGCGCTGCTCTCGGATCGGCTTTCTCCATTGGAATCTTACCTTAACATTAGAATTATTCCACAATACTGATGACGGATCAGCTCCGAGAAAGATGTTATCGCCTATGGCTGCAAATATTATTCTAATGCTTACCCTAAAATAATGCACTATATCAAGACATCATTGCGCACATGTTGCACATCATAAACTATAGTCATAAACTAAACTAAGGCAAAAATTAAATAAAAAACCAGCGTATTCAAGTGCAACTTTAACGATAGTTTTGGGGAAGCTTGGAGAGTTAACGATGCTCCTACGTAGGTTCTTACTATGAACGTAGCCTTAAGATGCTTTTGGAAACCCGGGCCCTTGTCAAAAGTAGCAAACTTTTTTAGGGAATAGGGTGCCAATTGGAATGCAGCCTTGTGTTTGTGTTTTTCATTAGTAGAGAAGCTGATGGTCTTACATTTGGTCTCCTTGTGTTACAGAGGAGGCGATTAAAAACAGGGGGAAGGAGAATGTGAAGTCTTACAAGACCTCCTTTACTCCCATGTATCACGCCATCACCACCAGGAAGACTCAGTGCATCATGAAGCTGGTGTGTGTGGGCAAGGAGGAGAAGGTGAGAGGCCCCTTAAACCTGGTCCTGGAGACCACGGCAGGTAGCCTAGTGGTTAGAGCTGACAAGGTAAAAATCTGTTGTTCTGCCCCTGAGCAAGGCAGCTAACTTTCTGTTCCTCGGGCGCCGAAGACGTGGATGTTGATTATGGCAGCCCCCTGCACCTCTCTGATTCAGAGGGGTTGGGTTGAATGCGGAAGACACATTTCAGTTGACTAGGTATCCCCCTTTCCCTCAACTGAAATGTGTCTTCCTAGTCAGTTGTACAACTGAATGCATTCAACTGAAATGTGTCTTCATTAAAATAATCCAATGTTCGAACTTGTAAACAAGGCTGCATGTTATTTCTCTCAATGGGACTCTGTGCAGACAATTGCAATGTCCGCTTTAGGTGAAAAGCCGGGAACCATTGTGGATTTGACAGCTCTTACGCAGTTCCACCTCCAAAACCGTCAAAACATCAGCTATGCGTTTTTTGCCTAAAGCGGATCTGATTTGAATCTGATCAACTAATGAAGCCCTTGATTTGATGAAGTAGGTGTGTTCATAGATGGGTTTGAATAAATCTTTGTTCATTTGGCACCAAACGGAAGATTGTCAATTGTAAAATTGTCAATTTTTTGTCAATTTTTGTATTTATTTTACCTTTACCTATTTCACTAGGCAAGTCAGTTAAGAACAAATTCTTAATTACAATGATGGCCTACACCGTCCAAACCCGAACGATGCTGGGCCAGTTGTGTGCCGCCCTATGGGACTCGATCCAATAGGAAACTATAATTTTATTTTTCCGTTGCGATACATTTTGAATTCTACATTGCATGCCCTAATGAACACAACCCGGGATTGAAGAACACTACCCTAGACCCCTCAATATTGAGCTCATTGAGCAAACCATTCATGCCAGCATGTTTAGCCTGCCTCAATCTAACAAAAATTACATATCTTCTCCCCCCCCCCAAGGTGGTTGGCCTTCATATGCAGGGCATTGGCTGTGATGAGATGTTGCAAGGCTTCGCAGTAGCCATCAAGATGGGGGCAACTAAAGCAGACTTTGACAAGACTATTGCCATTCACCCCACATCGTCCGAGGAGTTTGTTACGATGCGTTAACAATGCAAACATCTAGACGATCCTTAATTTCCTATACAGCACCAGCGAGAATCACTATACCAGGAAACAAGTGGCTCAACCGTCTTCTTTTGCAAGGGCTTGACAACGCAATGTTCAATAACAGCTCTCTACTTCCATTTTCTTTCATTTAAGTGACCTCTTTTGTGAACCTCGTATGAATATTTTTGAAAATGCCTAGATGGACCAAGACAATGAAGTTACTGCTTTCTTCATCTGTACTGTTGGTGTTTAAGCATTGCTTATCAATTTATTAAACATGCAAGATTTTTCTCATGACTGTGAAATGGAAGTGGGGGATCTTCTACAGGCATTGTTGTCAAGTCATTGCGTTGGGAGGAAGGATAACTCTCCTAGTGTATGTGAAACCCTGATTGTCAGTCATTGTTTTAGAACGCTGCAAACACTGCCCACAATTACCACCACTACTAGGTCGCAATTTCACTACTACTGTATTGTAATACACATTGAATAAACCTGCAGTTTTTTCTTAAGTATTGTATCATGTTTTATTTTTGACTTCTTTGACACCTTTTTAATGTCGATTTTTAGCACTAGTTTTTGCTTGCAATTTATTTAGGAATTTGGTACGCTTTTCATGTTGAATTAACTATCTTTAACCAATGTATGCCTTTATGGTAGATGCAGGGCCTAAAATGTACTCTTTGGTCCACCAGCCACTGTGGATATTTGTTTCCGGCTAGAATTACACCCAACAACACAAAAACGGATTAGCATTTTTGTAATGTTTCTAAAACAAATGTATTACTAATAAGTAATTTGGTATATTATTGAATTTATTTTTAACCAAATTATTAGGAGACAAATGTTCACCTGCCCCTTTAAGTGCGGAGGTTACCATGGTAACGGGTTTTGATTCATGTTTGTGAGATTGAGTCTGACTAGCGGAAGCGTTAATTTCTCTTTCCTAGCAGTTGAATTTCGAACGTTGAACAATCTATCTTGTGAACAAAACAATGGAAATAACCAAGAAACACAAGCACAAAGTCTTACTTCAGTAGACTTTCGTTTCAAGTAAATTAGACCAATTTGAATGCCTATTTCACTCACTCAGCTGTATGTACGCACAGACAAGGCAGTGTTGCAGCGCGAGGTGGAATAGGATTTGTAGTTCTTTGACTCTGAGATTAATTTACCAGCTATGAAACATAACGTCAGAAATATTTTTCACTAAAAATGTAAGCATACTTTACTATTTGTTTTATTCACAAATCCGAGTGAAATGCTTTCACTGTGAACCCCTGACCACCCACCAACGTGGCTGGTGAAATAGTCAATCTACCAGCATTTTAGGCCCTGGGTAGATTATTTGATAGTTACATCATTATTTATTTATTTGTTTATTGTTACATACACTGGATAGCGCGATTGTAACACATTTGGGCTCCCGAGTGGCGCATCGGTCCAGGGCACTGCATCTGAGTGGTTGAGGCGTCACTACAGACACACTGGTTCGATTCCAGGCTGTATCACAACTGGCCGTGATTGGGAGTTCCATAGGGCGACGCACAGTTGGCTCAGCATCGTCCGGGTTTGGCCGTAGAATTTGTTATTTTAACTGATTTGTCTAGTTAAATTAATAAAAAAATCATCGATATCAGGCAACTACAATTTCGTAGAAAACCATCATACGAGAGGAGCGTCACTCTACTTTTGTGTGTTGCCCAGGCGTTGCTGACGCCTGCCAGATCATGCAAAGTCTGGATAGGTATTTAACGTATCAGCTAAACACATAATTTTTTGTTGTTGTATTTTACCCCATTTTTCTCGCCAATTTCGATCTCGTCTCATAGCAATCTGTCAGTCTATGACACCGTCGATGACGTAGAACGTAACCATCGGTTAATACGTGCAACGTTTGAGCAGTGGACGCGACCTTTGTGTCAGTAGCTAACAGGTGCACGGAACTCAAAATGATCTGAGATATGCGGAGCAAATGTAACACAACAAGGTAAGGCCGTCCTGAAATAAATCAACATGTATTGACCGACTTCCTGACAACCAAAAAAAACCGTGTAATGTATACGTAGGAAGACGCTTTACTTTAGCTAGCTAGCTAGCTTTTCCAAACCTGTTTGGTGGTGTCGCACCGGCGTCCGACGATGGCACTGGCTGGCTTTATCTGGCTTGCCAAGATCGAGTTAGCGAGCAGACTGCGAAGTAGCCATCCGTTTTTATGAATTGATAGTACTGCCGTAAGATTGACCAGGTTAATAAGACGCTGTCAATGCAATGTCAAGTTATGTGTCATTTGAACTTCTGCCTGTTAACCTAGCTAACCAAGAACTAGCTAGCTAGCTTTACTAGCCGGTCAGATAATTTGGAACTGTGTTATTGTAGCTAGCTGATCTGAGCCGGGAAATGAGGCGGTATTAGCTAACTAACGTTACAGCCAGGTCCAGAGAGTGTTCTAGGTGGTAGTTACATCATGATGTTCTCTTTGGGAGGAGAGTCGGTTATTATCATTTTAACCCAACGTATATGGCTATGAAATTAGCTAGCTAACGAGGTGTGTGATGCCAGTTGTTTGGCCGCTCTCAACCGATGCTCACTGACAGTGCTGTCTTGTGATCACTCAAACAGCAAGTTCCAGCATTGCTATACGAAGCCCCGCAACGGCGAGGATGTTCACCGGCCTGGCACAGAGACCATGGCAAGTCCTCTGCAGGGTCTACCTGCAGCAAAGAGCCCCACTGTCACAACGAACCCCCAGGGTTGCCCGACCATGCCACGGTGAGGCTCACATGTTCAAGTCAATGCACTGTTTTATGCATCACGTTCTTTGTCAACTCTAAGTGTGAGTGTTGTGGACCTATGGAATAAACATGTTATAGCTAACACGCACACATTTCCCTACAGGGTGGCACAAGGTAGGGATGCACAATCTGTGGTTCAGCCATGACTTCCGTGTAGCCTCTCTAGCAACAGGCCAGGTCCAGTACTATTGTACCTCAGGCAGCAATAAGGATGGCCCCTCTCCTCCTCCAACACAAGGACCACCTACTACGGAGAAGGTGCTGGCTGGGGCATCACAAGCCTATTCAGACTCCCCAGGTAAGAGCCACTGTTTGTCCTGTGTTGGCAATACATACATGGGTGTGTTCACTAGGAACCAAACGGAAGCAAACTTGTTTCTACCTGTTGATAAAACATTTTGCTACTGTGCCACTAATAAATACACCCCCAGTATTCTGTTGAGGTGTAAGAACAGGGAAGTCTCTCTCCTTGAAGTCTTGCTACATCAAAATAGGAATGAAAAGTATGTCTTGGCCTCCCGAGTGGCGCAGCCGTCTAGGCACTGCATCGCTAGAGGCGTTACTACAGACCCAGGTTCATTCCCGGGCTGTGCCGTGACTGGGAGTCCCATAGGCATACAATAGGCCCAGCGTCATTCGGATTAGGGGAGGGTTTGGCCGGTAGGGCTTTACTTAACTCATCGTGCTCTAGCGACTCCTTGTAGCTGGCCGGATGTCTGCGGGCTGGCCCCCGGTCGCCAGTTGAACGGTGTTTCCTCCGACACATTGGTGTGGCTGGCTTCCGGGTTAAGCTGGTGGGTATTAAGGAGCGCAATTAGGCAGGTCATGTTTTGAAGGACGCTTGACTCCGCCTTTGCCTCTCCCGAACCCGTTGGGGAGTTGCAGCGTTGAGACAAGATCGCAAAATATAAGTATCAGTCTTTAGAATGTTGTTGAAACATGCTTGACCCTAACCCCTAAAGCAGCTGGAAGTACTTCTGGTAAGTAAGTCTTCAGTTATTGTGTTGAGTTATGTTCTTAGCTACTCTATTTTAATTGGGAAATTCATCGCCACTGTTATATAATATATTTTTCTTTTATCTCAGGTTCAGTAACCCCACAAGGTCTGACAAAAATGGAGACAATTCAAGTGAAAGTGCGGGCTGTCCTTAAGAAGAGGGACTATGGATCCAAGTACACCCAGAACAACTTTATCACTGCAGTGAGAGCTATGAATGAGTTCTGTCTCAAGCCAAGGTAAACCCTCTACAACTGTGAATTGAGACATTGAAGCATGACTGGATACAGGGCAAGTCAATCAAGACAAAAGGATTGTTATCTTGAATGTTTTCTGTTGGTGCTTTGGTAATGTACACGTTGAAGGAAGTTGTAGACATCCTTTTCTGTAACCAGTGTATTCCAGGCATACCAGTGCTGCTTAGCATTACAAGCGTCCACTGAGCTAATGGGAAACACACTGTTGTGATTATTACATTATGGGACGTTAACATGCCCGTGACTCAGTCATTGATGCAAATACTCTTAATATACTCAGCCCACTGACTGTTAGTCTGTCCGTCTCTCTCTCTCGTGTGACCTCAGTGACCTGGTGCAGCTAAGAAAGATCCGTAGACGCAGCCCCCACGACGACACCGAGGCTTTCACTGTATTCCTGCGGTCAGACGTGGAACTCAAGTTAGTACATTTTATGTTCCTTACTACTCAAAATCATGTCATTAAAAAGCAAGTGTTGGCAGCAGCACAAATAGATATCAAGTGTTGGAATCATGCACTTTACAGTTGACCAGCACATTGGCAACCTTATGCCAATGTGATGCTATTAGGTAGACCATATTGTATACAATACGAAAGCTTTCCATCAAGCAGTTATTTTAATCTGACTTCCAGAGCTCTAGATGTGTGGGGAAGTCCTGAAGCCCTTGACAGAGAGCGGAAACTCAGGAAAGTGGAGGAGAGAGAGTACGAAGAGAGTAGGTGTCCTCCACCCTGCAAACACATTCTGTGACTTAACTGTACATTAATCGGAAGGATGTATAGACTTGCGCTGTTTATGATATGCTTTGTTTTATTTTTGTAACCCTGCCTAGTCTCTAATGGGTTGTATTCATTAGGCAACCGATTGAAGAAAACTGACTTGAAACGGGGAGGGGCGAGAAGGCTCATTTTAAGTTTTCTGTCCCATTTACAATTGCATCCCTTAGTGAATATGACCTGGGCTTAAGCTCAGATGGCTGCCTGGTTCTTTAGTGTTCTTGAGAGGAATGTTTCCTACAAGCTTGCACACGGTCTGTTTGAGGTCTCCTCACCCCTTTTTATTGTGTCATTCAGATATTTTCCGGAATCAGCAGTTGCTAAAGGAGTACAAAGATTTCTGGGGAAACACTAAGGTGAGTTTCGGCCCTATGTGACCTGAAGCAGTGTGGTGATGTTCCCTATGGAATGCCCTCAAGCTTAGCTAATATTAAAAGAGCAAATGCATCCATATTACACACTTTGGTGGTCATTTGTGTAGATCTACCAAGATATCTTGAGGATTGAAACGCAACTATCCACAATTTCTACTATATTAGCCATGTTATTTTTTTTTAGCTATACTAGCCACAACTAAATGGATGTACAGCCAGGATCTCCTGACCAGACTGCGTATGATAGACAGAGAAATGTCCACAGTACAGTAGTTACATGTCTTGCTGGCCGCTACCCAAAACTAGAGCTGTCAAATCAAATCAAAATCAAATTTATTTATATAGCCCTTCGTACATCAGCTGATATCTCAAAGTGCTGTACAGAAACCCAGCCTAAAACCCCAAACAGCAAGCAATGCAGGTGTAGAAGCACGGTGGCTAGGAAAAACTCCCTAGAAAGGCCAAAACCTAGGAAGAAACCTAGAGAGGAACCAGGCTATGTGGGGTGGCCAGTCCTCTTCTGGCTGTGCCGGGTGGAGATTATAACAAAACATGGCCAAGATGTTCATAGATGACCAGCATGGTCGAATAATAATAAGGCAGAATTGAAACTGGAGCAGCAGCACAGTCAGGTGGACTGGGGACAGCAAGGAGTCATCATGTCAGGTATTCCTGGGGCATGGTCCTAGGGCTCAGGTCCTCCGAGAGAGAGAAGGAGAGAATTAGAGAACGCACACTTAGATTCACACAGGACACCGAATAGGACAGGAGAAGTACTCCAGATATAACAAACTGACCCTAGCCCCCCGACACATAAACTACTGCAGCATAAATACTGGAGGCTGAGACAGGAGGGGTCAGGAGACACTGTGGCCCACTCCGAGGACACCCCCGGACAGGGCCAAACAGGAAGGATATAACCCCACCCACTTTGCCAAAGCACAGCCCCCACACCACTAGAGGGATATCTTCAACCACCAACTTACCATCCTGAGACAAGGCTGAGTATAGCCCACAAAGACCTCCGCCACGGCACAACCCAAGGGGGGGGGCGCCAACCCAGACAGGATGACCACATCAGTGACTCAACCCACTCAGGTGACGCACCCCCTCCAGGGACGGCATGAGAGAGCCCCAGTAAAGCCAGTGACTCAGCCCCTGTAATAGGGTTAGAGGCAGAGAATCCCAGTGGAAAGAGGGGAACCGGCCAGGCAGAGACAGCAAGGGCGGTTCGTTGCTCCAGAGCCTTTCCGTTCACCCTCCCACTCCTGGGCCAGACTACACTCAATCATATGACCCACTGAAGAGATGAGTCTTCAGTAGAGACTTAAAGGTTGAGACCAAGTTTGCGTCTCTGACATGGGTAGGCAGACCGTTCCATAAAAATGGAGCTCTATAGGAGAAAGCCCTGCCTCCAGCTGTTTGCTTAAAAATTCTAGGGACAATTAGGAGGCCTGCGTCTTGTGACCGTAGCGTACGTGTAGGTATGTACGGCAGGACCAAATCAGAGAGATAGGTAGGAGCAAGCCCATGTAATGCTTTGTAGGTTAGCAGTAAAACCTTGAAATCAGCCCTTGCTTTGACAGGAAGCCAGTGTAGAGAGGCTAGCACTGGAGTAATATGATCAAATTTTTTGGTTCTAGTCAGGATTCTAGCAGCCGTATTTAGCACTAACTGAAGTTTATTTAGTGCTTTATCCGGGTAGCCGGAAAGTAGAGCATTGCAGTAGTCTAACCTGGAAGTGACAAAAGCATGGATTAATTTTTCTGCATCATTTTTGGACAGAAAGTTTCTGATTTTTGCAATGTTACGTAGATGGAAAAAAGCTGTCCTTGAAATGGTCTTGATATGTTCTTCAAAAGAGAGATCAGGGTCCAGAGTAACGCCGAGGTCCTTCACAGTTTTATTTGAGACGACTGTACAACCATTAAGATGAATTGTCAGATTCAACAGAAGATCTCTTTGTTTATTGGGACCTAGAACAAGCATCTCTGTTTTGTCCGAGTTTAAAAGTAGAAAGTTTGCAGCCATCCACTTCCTTATGTCTGAAACACATTCTTCTAGCAAGGGCAATTTTGGGGCTTCACCATGTTTTAATTGAAATGTACAGCTGTGTGTCATCCGCATAGCAGTGAAAGTTAACATTATGTTTTCGAATAACATCCCCAAGAGGTAAAATATATAGTGAAAACAATAGTGGTCCTAAAACGGAACCTTGAGGAACACCGAAATTTACAGTTGATTTGTCAGAGGACAAACCATTCACAGAGACAAACTGATATCTTTCCGACAGATAAGATCTAAACCAGGCCAGAACTTGTCCGTGTAGACCAATTTGGGTTTCCAATCTCTCCAAAAGAATGTGATGATCGATGGTATCAAAAGCAGCACTAAGGTCTAGGAGCACGAGGACAGATGCAGAGCCTCGGTCCGATGCCATTAAAATGTCATTTACCACCTTCACAAGTGCCGTCTCAGTGCTATGATGGGGTCTAAAACCAGACTGAAGCATTTCGTATACATTGTTTGTCTTCAGGAAGGCAGTGAGTTGTTGCGCAACAGCCTTTTCTAAAATTGTTGAGAGGAATGGAAGATTCGATATAGGCCGATAGTTTTTTATATTTTCTGGGTCAAGGTTTGGCTTTTTCAAGAGAGGCTTTATTACTGCCACTTTTAGTGAGTTTGGTACACATCCGGTGGATAGAGAGCCGTTTATTATGTTCAACATAGGAGGGCCAAGCACAGGAAGCAGCTCTTTCAGTAGTTTAGTTGGAATAGGGTCCAGTATGCAGCTTGAAGGTTTAGAAGCCATGATTATTTTCATCATTGTGTCAAGAGATATAGTACTAAAACACTTGAGCGTCTCTCTTGATCCTAGGTCCTGGCAGAGTTGTGCAGACTCAGGACAACTGAGCTTTGAAGGAATACGCAGATTTAAGGAGGAGTCCGTAATTTGCTTTCTAATAATCATAATCTTTTCCTCAAAGAAGTTCATGAATTTATCACTGCTAAAGTGAAAGTCATCCTCTCTTGGGGAATGCTGCTTTTTAGTTAGCTTTGCGACAGTATCAAAAAGGAATTTCGGATTGTTCTTATTTTCCTCAATTAAGTTAGAAAAATAGGATGATCGAGCAGCAGTAAGGGCTCTTCGGTACTGCACAGTACTGTCTTTCCAAGCTAGTCGGAAGACTTCCAGTTTGGTGTGGCGCCATTTCCGTTCCAATTTTCTGGAAGCTTGCTTCAGAGCTCGGGTATTTTCTGTGTACCAGGGAGCTAGTTTCTTATGAGAAATGTTTTTAGTTTTTAGGGGTGCAACTGCATCTAGGGTATTGCGCAAGGTTAAGTTGAGTTCCTCAGTTAGGTGGTTAACTGATTTTTGTCCTCTGGCGTCCTTGGGTAGACAGAGGGAATCTGGAAGGACATCAAGGAATCTTTGTGTTGTCTGTGAATTTATAGCACGACTTTTGATGATCCTTGGTTGGGGTCTGAGCAGATTATTTGTTGCAATTGCAAACGTAATAAAATGGTGGTCCGATAGTCCAGGATTATGAGGAAAAACATTAAGATCCACAACATTTATTCCATGGGACAAAACTAGGTCCAGCGTATGACTGTGACAGTGAGTGGGTCCAGAGACATGTTGGACAAAACCCACTGAGTCGATGATGGCTCCGAAAGCCTTTTGGAGTAGGTCTGTGGACTTTTCCATGTGAATATTAAAGTCACCAAAGATTAGAATATTATCCGCTATGACTACAAGGTCCGATAGGAATTCAGGGAACTCAGTGAGGAACGCTGTATATGGCCCAGGAGGCCTGTAAACAGTAGCTATAAAAAGTGATTGAGTAGGCTGCATAGATTTCATGACTAGAAGCTCAAAAGACGAAAACGTCTTTTTTTTTTTGTAAATTGAAATTTGCTATCGTAAATGTTAGCAACACCTCCGCCTTTGCGGGATGCACGGGGGATATGGTCACTAGTGTAGCCAGGAGGTGAGGCCTCATTTAACACAGTAAATTCATCAGGCTTAAGCCATGTTTCAGTCAGGCCAATCACATCAAGATTATGATCAGTGATTAGTTCATTGACTATAATTGCCTTTGAAGTAAGGGATCTAACATTAAGTAGCCCTATTTTGAGATGTGAGGTATCATGATCTCTTTCAATAATGACAGGAATGGAGGTGGTCTTTATCCTAGTGAGATTGCTAAGGCGAACACCGCCATGTTTAGTTTTGCCCAACCCAGGTCGAGGCACAGACACAGTCTCAATGGTGATAGCTGAGCTGACTACACTGACTGTGCTAGTGGCAGACTCCACTATGCTGGCAGGCTGGCTAACAGCCTGCTGCCTGGCCTGCACCCTATTTCATTGTGGAGCTAGAGGAGTTAGAGCCCTGTCTATGTTTGGTAGATAAAATGAGAGCACCCCTCCAGCTAGGATGGAGTCCGTCACTCCTCAGCAGGTCAGGCTTGGTCCTGTTTGTGGGTGAGTCCCAGAAAGAGGGCCAATTATCTACAAATTCTATCTTTTGGGAGGGGCAGAAAACAGTTTTCAACCAGCGATTGAGTTGTGAGACTCTGCTGTAGAGCTCATCACTCCCCCTAACTGGGAGGGGGCCAGAGACAATTACTCGATGCCGACACATCTTTCTAGCTGATTTACACGCAGAAGCTATGTTGCGCTTGGTGATCTCTGACTGTTTCATCCTAACATCGTTGGTGCCGACGTGGATAACAATATCTCTATACTCTCTACACTCGCCAGTTTTAGCTTTAGCCAGCACCATCTTCAGATTAGCCTTAACGTCGGTAGCCCTGCCCCCCGGTAAACAGTGTATGATCGCTGGATGATTCTCAAGTCTAATACTGCGGGTAATGGAGTCGCCAATGACTAGAGTTTTCAATTTGTCAGAGCTAATGGTGGGAAGCTTCGGCGTCTCAGACCCCGTAACGGGAGGAGTAGAGACCAGAGAAGACTCGGCCTCTGACTCCGACCCGCTGCTTAATGGGTAAAACCGGTTGAAAGTTTCTGTCGGCTGAATGAGCGACACCGGTTGAGCGTTCCTACAGCATTTCCTTCCAGAAACCGTGAGAAAGTTGTCCGGCTGCGGGGACTGTGCCAGGGGATTTATACTACTATCTGTACTTACTGGTGGCACAGACGCGGTTTCATCCTTTCCTACACTGAAATTACCCTTGCCTAGCGATTGCGTCTGAAGCTGGGCTTGTAGCACAGCTATCCTCGCCGTAAGGCGAGTACAGCGACTGCAATTAGAAGGCATCATGTTAATGTTACTACTTAGCTTCGGCTGTTGGAGGTCCTGACGAACCGTGTCCAGATAAAGCGTCCGGAGTGAAAAAGTTGAGTAGGAAAAAACAAAAATATAAACGGTAATTAAAAAGTAAAAACCGTAAATTTGTCAGGTAGCAAAACAGGTTGGCAACAAAACGCACAGCAACTCAAAAACAAGTCTGCAAGTCGTGACCGGAAATGTCCTTCACGTGACCTTTGACCCTGTGTGGGGTTATTTAATCCACAAAGCCCTTTATCACTGCATTACATGACAATGTCATTCACACCGACTGTCATTGACACAGTGCCTCTGTATAGTGCCGGACTCTATAATGTGCTTATTTTTTGTGTGCTAGAATATCATCTAAATATGCTAACTTTGATTTAGCTGGCAACTGTAGCCTGTATGAAGGGCTCTTATGGTAAAACGAAAGATGTGTTTTTGCATTAATATGTCTTGATTACTTTTTTTTGTACCATTTAGCTGAAAGGGTAAATTCTACATTAACCTAGATTTCAAAAGTGAATTAGATTTTAAAAAATGATAAAAAATTGTTTGTTTTTTTCAGAATTTAATTTAAATGGAATTGACCTGAGTGTTTTTCCTAGAATAAGTCTGATATAGGTGAAATGTCTCCAGTAGGCTTGATCTCCCTTCTTCTCATGTCATGTAGCCCCGATCAGGCAGCAAGAGGGCAACATTTTCACAAGGGCCGGGGAAGGTGGTGATGGTGGCCATATGCATGTAAGTCTCCTTTCCCTCGTCTGTTTTCCCCTCCCGGCATAGTATCATTACTCTGTTTGTTTTTTACCCTACTGTGAAGTTGAGTCATGAAAACTCATAAAAACAACACAGAAATGGCTTATTATTCTTATGCATGCCAGAATTGTTTTAATGTAGTTACAGATTCAATTTCTTCATCCAGGGATTCAAATGTAAGTCAAGTACAAGTTGTTCAGGGGTAGTTTCTTACACCAGACACTGTCGGGCTATTGAGTTAGCAGTCACATGAGGGACTCCACTAGGTCTGTTCACATTGACCCCCATGTCAGGCAGGAAGTACAGGAGTTAGCGTAATTCATTTACAAGACACGAATATGGGTCTTAAAGGGGCAATCTGCAGTTGCTACATACATTTTTTTTAAACTTGCCCATTTATATGCCCATTTGATTCTTGAAGAATATACTTAGCTTTAAATGCCTCATGAGTTTAGTTCAACTGTTTTTACCCCTTCAGAACCCAAAATATTACCTGGTTTTACTCCAATGTTTGTAAATGTAAACACACTGTATAGCCTCACAACATGGTTAAAACTATTATTGTGATATCGTGGGTGGTCAGTCCTTGCATCCATAGCTCGGTCTATGAATTTCAGTGGTTACATTTCTCCAGGCCCATCCCTCAGCTTTTTACTGAAACGGGCAAAGTGACTGCTTTCAATTAAGAATTCTAGCTTTAACTCTGTCTGCATACAGCCACTATCATACATTCAGTTGGAAAATATGCTCGATCATGCAAAGAAAAGGTAGTCGAACAAAAAATGTTACAAACACTGGCAACCACCCTTTGCATTATATTGTAGGTTTATAAGACAGGGTGAACCTTTAGCTGCCCTGTTTGAGAACTATTATTTTCTTGATGTTTATACGTTGTAAGGTTGATTTTGTTTTTCTCTGCCCTCAGTAATGGACTGAATTTCTTCTTCAAGCTTCTGGCTTGGGTGTACACTGGATCAGCCAGCATGTTCTCAGAGGCCATTCACTCCCTGGCTGACACCTGCAACCAGGTCAGATACAGTGGCTATGTCCAAATTATCTCTCCTTCCCACAGGGTGCATTTGGTCACTTCCCTTCGCTGATTTGAAAGGAAATGTCTGGTATTGGAAATATTGTAGAAACTTCTCACAATCCCATGCCTCAGTCAATCCACTGCTTTCAGATGTGTGGGGAGTAGTGTACAAGTGCGCACTCCAGGAGAAAGGAGATATTGTTGGGATGCACCCGCCATCCACAGGCTACCAAGAAGTTCACATGTCGTCACATGCCCTTATATTGCAATTAGGGATGAGTTAGGACCAATTATATTAATAAATAATTCTATCTCTGTTTGCAGTAGATAACGCCAGTAGCCATGGTTAGTTGAAATGTATCATAGTCATCGTAAACGGTCTTCTATACAGTATATTGTGGAAAGGCAGCAGGTTCTGTTAACACCTATCACTCTCTCCTGCAGGCTCTTCTTGCAATCGGCATCAGCCAGTCTGTCCGCAACCCTGACGCTGTCCACCCGTGAGGAGCACACTACCGTTAATTATACTTATGGTGTTATTGTCTCGGTTCACCCTCTGCTTCAACGCATCTGTGGTGTCTGTCTTCCGGAGGGGGATGAGTGCAGATATAAAACAAACTCTGTTTTTCTTCCCTGATTTAAGGTACGGTTTCTCAAACATGCGCTACATCGCCTCTCTCATCAGTGGCGTAGGTATCTTCATGATGGGGGCGGGTCTCTCCTGGTACCATGGCATCATGGGACTGCTGCACCCACAGCCAATTGAGTCTCTGCTTTGGGTGAGTGGTGGCCTTATTGTTACCTCGGCTGAGGGATCACTTTGGGCATGGCCATGTGCAGAATCGCTAATCTTGATCACACATAAATAAGTGGCTGTTTGGGATGCAAAATGTGTACAGTGATTCTGCACAGTCCGATTGCTATGTACTCTATATCAAACATTCACATAGTCTTACTGAGTCACTGGACTGTGATTTTGGGGCACCGTCCCTCTTAATAGTTGGTTTTTGTCTCTTGCAGGCTTACTGTATCTTGGCAGGATCTCTGGTTTCAGAAGGAGGTAGGTTATGATCTGATGTTACCATCACCCTCTGGGGCCATATTTAAGTGTAGAATTGCAGTGCACCTTCCCATTCAACACATCTATTGCGTTACATCCAATGCGGGCTATCAAGCATCTCCGAGTAGCATTGCTGACTTGGGTTCAGTTTTTGTCTTTTAGATCACAAAGAATAAGATTATCTGGATGGGGGGGCTGATCTTAGATCAACACTCCTACTCTGAGATGCTTTTTATTTTTTTAATATATTTTACCCAATTTCGTGGTTAGTAATTACTAACTTGTCTCATCGCTACAACTCCCGTACGGGCTCGGGAGAGATCAAGGTCGAAGCCGCACTGCTTCTTAACACAGAGCGCATCCAACCCGGAAGCCAGCCGCAACAATGTGTTGGAGGAAACCTGGCGACCTTGGTTAGCGTGCACTGCGCCCGGCCTGCCACAGGAGTCACTGGTGCTCGATGAGACAATATCCCTACCGGCCAAACCCTCCCTAACCCGGACGACACTAGGCCAATTGTGCGTCACCCCACGGACCTCCCGGTCGCAGACGGCTGCAACAGAGCCCGGGCGTGAACCCAGAGTCTCTGGTGGCACAGCTAGCGCTGCGAGGCAGTGCCCTAGACCACTGCGCCACCCGGGCGTGCGGCTTCGACCTTGATAGCCCCTGATGTGTATATTTATTTATAATGGATGTAATGCACTATATGTATTGACTGGGAAGGTGCACTGTGACTGTTCTATGGAACCCATGACAGTAATATTTCTTCTCCCTCCCTCCCTGTCAGCAACACTGCTAGTGGCCATCAATGAGATCAAAAAGAGTGCTGGCCAGCAAGGAGTGTCCTTCTACGAATATGGTTTGTACAATATTAATGTGTTTTGTTACCTTTTTATTTGATGTATGCATCAATGACTTGAGTATCACCCAAATGCTAATCTACCCATGACCCCTAACATTAAAGGGGCAACCAGCAGTTGCCACATCCATTTTGGACTTATAAATATATACCCATTTATTCATGAAGAATATAACTTCTAAATGCCTCCTGAGCTTCTTTCAACTCTCATACCCCACCAGAACCCAAAATATATAAGCTTGTTTACTCAACATTTTTACACAAAATAAATGTAAGGAACACTGTATCCCCTCAACATGGTTTAAACTATAATTGGAATATCATGGATGGTCAGTCCTTGCATTCATGGCTGTCTACGAATTTGATTGGTTACATTACTCCAGCCCCAACCCTCAGCTTTTCACTGAAATGGGGACAGGGACAATGCTTTTTTTTATTATCTACTGCTCATGGTCCATCAATCCAGAAAATGTCAAGAACTTTGAAAGTTTCTTTAAGTGTAGTTAACCATCAAGCACTATGATGAAACTGGTTCTCATGAGGACCGCCACAGGAAAGGAAGACCCAGAATTACCTCTGCTGCAGAGGATAAGTTCATTAGAGTTAACTGCACCTCAGATTGCAGCCCAAATGAATGCTTCAAGTAACAGACTCAACTGTTCAGAGGAGATCATGTCTTCATGGTCAATTCATGGTCAAATTACTACAAAGAAACCACTAAAGGACACCAATAAGAAGACTTGCTTGGGAAAAGAAACACGAGCAATGGACATTCGATTGGTGGAAATCAGTCCTTTGGTATGAGTCCAAATTTGAGATTTTTGGTTCCAACCACCATGTCTTTGTGAGACGCAGAGTAGGTGACTGAATGATCTCCGAATGTGTGGTTCCCACCGTGAAGCATGGAGGTGTGATGGTGCTTTGCTGGTGACAGTCTGGGATTGATTTAGAATTCAAGGCACACTTAACCAGCATGACAACCACAGCGATACTCCACCCCCTCTGGTTTGCGCTTAGTGGGACCGTCATTTGTTTTTCAACAGGACTATGACCAAACACACCTTCAGGCTGTTTAAGGGCTATTTGTCTAAGAAGGAGTGATGGAGTGCTGCATCAGATGATCTGGCCTCCACAATCACCTAACCTCAACCCAATTGAGATGGTTTGGGATGAGTTGGACCGCAGAGTGAAGGAAAAACAGCCAACAAGTATTCAGCATATGTGAGAACTCCAAGACTGTTGGTAAAGTATTCCAGGTGAAGATGGTTGAGAGAATGCCAAGAGTGTGCAAAGCTGTCAAGGCAAAGGGTGGCTACTTTGAAGAATATAAAATATATTTTGATTTGTTTAACACTTTTTTGGGGTTACTACATATAGTTGTGGCCAAAAGTTTGGAGAATGACACAAATATTAATTTCCACAAAGTTTGCTGCTTCAGTGTCTTTAGATATTTTTGTCAGATGTTACTATGAAATGCTGAAGTATAATTACAAGCATTTCATAAGTGTCAAAGGCTTTTATTGACAATTACATGAAGGTAATTGTCGCAGAGTAGGTGATGAAAAGAGTCAATATTTGCAGTGTTGACCCTTTTTCAAGACCTATGCAATCCGCCCTGGCATGCTGTCAATTAACTTCTGGGCCACATTCTGACTGATGGCAGCCCATTGTTGTATAACCAATGCTTGGAATTTGTCAGAATTTGTGGGGTTTTGTTTGTCCACCCTCGTCTTGATGATTGACCACGTTCTCAATGGGATTAAGGTCTGGGTAGTTTCCTGGCCATGGACTCAATATCAATGTTTTGTTCCCCGAGCCACTTAGTTATCACTTTTGCCTTATGGCAAGGTGCTCCATCATGCTGGAAAAGGCATTGTTCGTCACCAAACTGTTCCTGGATGGTTGGAAGAAGTTGCTCTCGGAATAAGTGTTGGTACCATTCTGTGTTCTTAGGCAATATTGTGAGTGAGCCCACTCCCTTGGCTGAGTAGCAACCCCACACATGAATGGTCTCAGGATGCTTTACTGTTGGCATGACACAGGACTGATGGTAGCGCTCACCTTGTCTTCTGAGCTAAATGACTACCGCCCCGTAGCACTCACATCCGTCATCATGAAGTGCTTTGAGAGACTAGTCAAGGACCATATCACCTCCACCCTACCTGACACCCTAGACCCACTCCAATTTGCTTACCGCCCAAATAGGTCCACAGACGATGCAATCTCAACCACACTGCACACTGCCCTAACCCATCTGGACAAGAGGAATACCTATGTGAGAATGCTGTTCATCGACTACAGCTCGGCATTCAACACCATAGTACCCTCCAAGCTCGTCATCAAGCTCGAGACCCTGGGTCTCGACCCCGCCCTGTGCAACTGGGTACTGGACTTCCTGACGGGCCGCCCCCAGGTGGTGAGGGTAGGCAACAACATCTCCTCCCCGCTGATCCTCAACACTGGGGCCCCACAAGGTTGCGTTCTGAGCCCTCTCCTGTACTCCCTGTTCACTCACGACTGCGTGGCCACGCACGCCTCCAACTCAATCATCAAGTTTGCGGACGACACAACAGTGGTAGGCTTGATTACCAACAACGATGAGACGGCCTACAGGGAGGAGGTGAGGGCCCTCGGAGTGTGGTGTCAGGAAAACAACCTCACACTCAACGTCAACAAAACTAAGGAGATGATTGTGGACTTCAGGAAACAGCAGAGGGAACACCCCCCTATCCACATCGATGGAACAGTAGTGGAGAGGGTAGCAAGTTTTAAGTTCCTCGGCATACACATCACAGACAAACTGAATTGGTCCACTCACACAGACAGCATCGTGAAGAAGGCGCAGCAGCGCCTCTTCAACCTCAGGAGGCTGAAGAAATTCGGCTTGTCACCAAAAGCACTCACAAACTTCTACAGATGCACAATCGAGAGCATCCTGGCGGGCTGTATCACCGCCTGGTATGGCAACTGCACCGCCCTCAACCGTAAGGCTCTCCAGAGGGTAGTGAGGTCTGCACAACGCATCACCGGGGGCAAACTACCTGCCCTCCAGGACACCTACACCACCCGATGTCACAGGAAGGCCATAAAGATCATCAAGGACATCAACCACCCGAGCCACTGCCTGTTCACCCCGCTATCATCCAGAAGGCGAGGTCAGTACAGGTGCATCAAAGCTGGGACCGAGAGACTGAAAAACAGCTTCTATCTCAAGGCCATCAGACTGTTAAACAGCCACCACTAACACTGAGTGGCTGCTGCCAACACACTGACACTGACTCAACTCCAGCCACTTTAATAATGGGAATTGATGGGAAATGATGTAAATATATCACTAGCCACTTTAAACAATGCTACCTTATATAAATGTTACTTACCCTACATTATTCATCTCATATGCATACGTATATACTGTACTCTATATCATCGACGGTATCCTTATGTAATACATGTATCACTAGCCACTTTATACTATACTATGCCACTTTGTTTACATACTCATCTCATTTGTACATACTGTACCCGATACCATCTACTGTATCTTGCCTATGCTGCTCTGTACCATCACTCATTCATATATCCTTATGTACATATTCTTTATCCCCTTACACTGTGTACAAGACAGTAGTTTTGGAATTGTTAGTTAGATTACTTGTTATTACTGCATTGTCGGAACTAGAAGCACAAGCATTTCGCTACACTCGCATTAACATCTGCTAACCATGTGTATGTGACAAATAAATTTGATTTGATTTGATTTGATTCTTCCGACAAGCTTTTTTCTAGATGCCCCAAACAATAGGAAAGGGGATTCATCAGAGAAAATGACTTTACCCCAGTCCCCAGCAGTCCAATCCCTGTACATTTTGCAGAATATCAGTCTGTCCCTGATGTTTTTCCTGGAGAGAAGTGGCTTCTTTGCTGCCCTTCTTGACACCAGGCCATCCTCAAAGTCTTCGCCTCACTGTGTGTGCAGATGCACTCACTCCTGCCTTCTGCCATTCCTGAGCAAGCGCTGTACTGGTGGTTTCCCGCAGCTGAATCAACTTTAGGAGATGGTCCTGGTGCTTGCTGGACTTTCTTGGGCGCCCAGAAGCCTTCTTCATAACAATTGAACCGCTCTCGAAGTTCTTGATGATCCGATAAATGGTTGATTTAGGTGCAATTTTACTGGCAGCAATAGCAAAGGGCCTGTGAAGCCCTTTTTTGTGCAAAACAATGATGACGGCATGTGTATCCTTGCAGGTAGCCATGATTGACAGAGGAAGAACAATGATTCCAAGCACCACCCTCCCTTTGAAGCTTCCAGTCTATTATTCGAACTCAATCAGCATGCCAGAGTGATCTCCAGCCCTGTTCCTCATCAACACTCACACCTGTGTTAACGAGAGAATCACTGACATGATGTCAGCTGGTCCTTTTGTGTCAGGGCTGAAATGCAGTAGAAATGTTTTGGGGGGATTTAGTTCATTTGCATGGCAAAGAGGGACTTTGCAATTAATTGCAATTCATCCGATCACTTTTCATAACATTCTGGGGTATATGCAATTTGCTGTCATACAATCTAAGGCAGCAGACTTCGAAAATTCATATTTGTGTCATTCTCAAAACTTTTGGCCACGACTGTACATGATTATTTCATAGTTTTGACTAGAGGTCGGCCGATTATGATTTTAACACCGATACCGATTTATTGGAGGACCAAAAAAGCCGATACCGCGTAATCGGCCTATTTTTTTTTTTTTTTTGTATTTGTAAAAATGACAATTACAATACTGAATGAACACTTATTTTAACTTAATACATCAAAATCAATTTAGCCTCAAGTAAATAATGAAACATGTTCAATTTGGTTCAAATAATGCAAAAACAAAGTGTTGGAGAAGAAAGTAAAAGTGCAATATGTGCTATGTAAGAAAGCTAACGTTTCAGTTCCTTGTTCAGAACATGAAAACATATGAAAGCTGGTGGTTCCTTATAACATGAGTCTTCAATATTCCCAGGTAAGAAGTTTTAGGTTGTAGTTATTATAGGACTATTTCCCTCTATACCATTTGTATTTAATATTCCTTTGACTATTGGATGTTCTTAGTCACTTTAGTATTGCCAGTGTAACAGTATAGCTTCCGTCCCTCTCCTCACTCCTCCCTGGGCTCGAACCAGCAACACAACGACAATTAGCGCATGCTAACTAGCTAGCCATTTCACTTCGGTTACACGAGCCTCATCTCGGGAGTTGATAGGCTTGAAGTCATAAACAGCGCAATGCTTGACGCACAACGAAGAGCTGCTGGCAAAACACACGAAAGTGCTGTTTGGATTAATGTTTATGCGCCTGCTTCTGCCTACCACCGCTCAGTCAGATTATATGCAACGCAGGACACGCTAGATAATATCTAGTAATATCATCACCCATGTGTAGTTAACTAGTGATTATGATTTATTTTTTATATAAGATAGGCTTAATGCTAGCTAGCAACTTACCTTGGCTTACTGCATTCGCGTAACAGGCAGTCTCCTTGTGGAGTGCAACGAGAGAGGCAGGTCGTTACTGCGTTGGACTAGTTAACTGTAAGGTTGCAAGATTGGGTCCCCCGTGCTGACAAGGTGAAAATATGTCGTTCTGCCCCTGAACAAGGCAGTTAACCCACCGTTCCTAGGCAGTCATTGAAAATAAGAATGTGTTCTTAACTGACTTGCCTAGTTAAATAAAGGTATATATTAAAAAAAATATTGGCAAATCGGCGCCCAAAAATAATGATTTCCGATTGTTATGAAAACTTGAAATCTGCCCTAATTAATCGGCCATTCCGATTAATTAGTCGACCTCTAGTTTTTGATGTCTTCACTATTATTCTACAATATAGTAAAAAATCAATCCTTGAATGATTTGGTGTGTCCAATCTTTTGACTGGTACTGTAGGTGCATCAGTAGTTATTGTTGTGATTAGTAAGGCAGTATGTTTTGATGTGCAGTGATGCAGAGCCGAGACCCCAGCACTAACGTGGTACTGCTGGAAGACTCTGCTGCCGTACTGGGAGTGATCATGGCCTCAAGCTGCATGGGGCTCACCTCGCTCACAGGTACACACACCCACCTACTCAGAGACCCTATTCATTCCCCCACGCATACATCCCCCACGCATACATTCCCCACTCACATGTCATTTCCAGTAGGACAACTTGAGGTCACCAGTTACCCAGCTGTCTGAACTCTGGACAGTCAGACTTTATGTTACCAGTAAACCAATGCTGTGTATTCTGAGTCCGAAATCTGTACATAGTACTAACGTCCTATGTAGCCTTCAAATGCAGTAAAGATTACCTGGAACGCGTCCATAGTCAGACCGCAACACTGTATAGGGTACCATTTGGGACATAGACCAACTCTCTTTTAAAATATTTTATATATATATATATAGTTTGTTTATTTTCTCATCGTGCCAGGTAACCCACTGTACGATAGCCTGGGCTCTCTGGGTGTGGGAACCCTCCTGGGGGCTGTGTCCGCCTTCCTCATCTACACCAACACTGAGGCCCTGCTGGGACGCTCCATCCAGGCCGAGCACGTACAGAAGCTCACAGAGTTCCTGGAGAACGACCCCGCCGTCAGGTCAGTAGCCCTGTTGGATGCTGATCTGGCTTAGAATTAGGGGAGGGGAAGCTGATCATAGATCTATACCTAGGGGAATCTTCACCTTGGAGCGGCCCCCCCAGGCCTCCATGGCCCCTGTCCCACAGTTGTTTATTAACCACAAAACTAAATGCAAGCAGGTAGGGACTACCTGGAGTTTTCGATGAGAAATGCTAATTTTAGTTTTCCGGTATGACCTTGCCTCTGTCCCTGTACCAGGGTTGCGTTCATAAAGTACTGAATGGAATTAAAACAGGGTAGGACAACCAATAAGTAGGCCTACTAATTGTAATTTTCAACCTCAAAGCTTTCTAAAAAGTCTTCTGTCATGGTCCCCACACGATCCAGGCCTCAGTTCTCAGCACTGACCTTATAGTCCAGGACAGGGTTTCACAAACTCCCCTGGGTGCATGTTTTTGCCCTAGCACTGATTTCATATAACCACCTCATCAAGCTTTGATTATTTGATTCAGCTGTGTATTGCTAGGGCAAAAACCAAAACGTACCCCATGGGAGGCCCCAGGACCGAGTTTGGGAAACCATGGTCCAGGATCATGCTGTTCCAAAGCATCCATCATAAAGTATTTATTGCACTTGTACATGCTTTACCGTACAGGAGGTCCGGGGGGGAAGTGTTGCCAATTTGCCAATTGGGCTTTATATAAAGCTGTGAAATTGCCCCGTGGACTCACTTGGTGCTTTTCCATTGAGACTTACCCCTACACCAGTGGGCCGCCAGTGCTTTACCTTACTGTCAGCTCTAGCGTTGTGGTGTTTCCATCAGGAGTGTGACACAAAAGACTTGTGGCGAGCAGAAACAACAACCTCTGAATCATTCAAGACTGTTTCTTTGTGTGAAGTTGTTAAAGTTAATAGTTAGCCGTTGTTATGTAAATACAAGCTGAAAAGTCAGAGCAGGTCTGCTGGAGCCATGGCCAGAGAAAGAGAGCTGATTTAAGATCACAATGAATAAGATTGCAATGACAGAGGGGGACTTGATCCCACATCTGTACTCCTACTCTGAGATGCTTGATATATGCAGCCCCAGATATGTTCTTAATGTATTCATCTTATGGTTTGTCAGTGACCTTGCACAAAATAAATATTGCACAAGAGTTAGCTACTTAGCTCATTTACACCTGTGGTCCCTATTTTTATTTTATTTGTGCTATTTAACCCCCACTTTGTCTTTACTGTGACCAGGGCGATCCACGATGTGAAGGCCACAGACCTGGGGCTGAGTAAAGTGCGCTTCAAGGCGGAGGTGGACTTTGACGGGCGGGTGGTGACCCGTTCCTACCTGGAGAAGCAGGACATCGAACAGATCCTCAACGTAAGGCTGACGCTAACAAGTGTTTCATTAAGGAGACTGTTTTTCACCATAGCTTTTTAGCTTTCCTTCTGCTTTGGAAAGTTGGATGCCTGGATTACTAGGGTTGACGATCTGCATTGGTAGCCTTTGTACAATCCTTTTAAAGCTGCAATCTGGGATTTGTTTTTCAGCCAAACAGTATCACTTCCACTTGTTTTGGTATACAGCCATGGGCTGGGGAAATTAGTCTTTGTTTCAAACTGATTTAATACTTTTTATTTTATTTAAAGTGAATGAATATTGCTTAATGACACAACTCCCTGAATGTAACAGCACAAGCTATGATTATCTAGTCATGTGTGTCTTTGTTGTGGCTTGTAGGACATCCAGCAGGTGAAGACCACTGATGAGCTGGAGAACTTTATGCTGAAGCACGGCGAGAACATCATTGACACCCTGGGGGCCGAGGTGGACCGCCTGGAGAAAGAGCTCAAGGTAGAGAGGAGCTACACTCCCATTCTCTGTTCCATTCTCCCCCAGTGTGCACACGTTCAATCCCCATTGTGAATTTAAAAAGTACTGGATTGGTGTAAGAAATATTGTGAACTCCCTCGAGCACATGCATACATCGAATCAATTCATGAAGAGCCAATCCATTAATAAAGGAGGGTAAGGAAGTGCACAGTTCAGGGAAAAGGTTAGGGATTCAGAACCAAACAGGCCGGAGTACACTGTTGCAGCTTGTGGGGCTTGTTAAGTACAGCTCAGCAATATTTCACATGAGACATCTTATATTAATTGTTAGTTGGTGATCAAAACCACAAATATGAACTCTAATGCATACTGTACTCTTATACATTGTCATCCAAGTTGATGGCTGCCATTCATTTAATACTTTTGTGGAAGATCTAATGCATCCTGTTTCTTTGTCACTCAACAGCAACGCAACCCAGAGGTACGGCACGTCGACCTGGAGATTCTATAACACTACGGATCTACGCAGGGAAAGTCGTGCGACTGCAAGAAGGAACTAGAGAAATGGGGTTTGGAGGATAGCCAAGCCGACCTCTGCCTCCCGCTGTCTCCCATCCTCTCCAACTCATCTGAACAAGTCTTACTGTAGATTAGTCCTTTTTGGTAATTTATCAGGATCCCTATTAGCTGTTACAATAGCAGCAGCTACTCTTCCTGGGGTCCACATGAAACATGACATAATACAGAACATTAATAGACAAGAACAGCTCAAGGACAGAACTACATAAGCAACAGACACGTGCTGGGACAGTGATTTAATTAGTTCCACTTCTTTCCATGTTGATTTGACCATGCCGTTACCAATGTTACGAAGTGTTTGTTCGAAAGCACAGAGGTATTAGAGACAGTGGCACACCTGGTGTGGCAGTGAACTGGGCTCAAAGCACGGATGTTCTGAAATTGGACTTGGCCGTGGTGCGTTTCACACACTGTAGCTGTACAGTTACCTTTTGAATATAGTTCTCGTGTTGACTTTTATTCATCTTTCCACAAGAACAAAAAATGTCTTTTGACTATTCAAACGGACCAGTATCAATAAGCAGTTATATACTGAACAAAAATATTAATGCAACAATTTCAACAGTTTACTGAGTTACAGTTCATATAAGGAACTCAGTCAATTGAAATAAATTAAATTAGGCCCTAATATATGGATTTCATCTGTCTGGGAAATGTGGGCCTGGGAGGACATAAGCACACCCACTGAGGAGCCTGGCCCAGCCAATCAGAATGAATCTTTCCCCACAAAAGGGCTTTGTTACTGATAAATACTCTTCAGTTTCATCATGTCTGGGTGTCTGGTCTCAGGTCTTCCCACATGTGACGAAGCCGGATGTGGAGGTCCTGGGCGTACGTGTGTGGTTACACATGGTCTGCGGTTGTGAGGGCCGGTTGGAAGTACAGCCAAATTCTCTAAAATTACGTTTGAGGTGGCTTATGGTAGAGAAATTAATATTTAAATCTCTGGCAACCACTCTGGTGGACATTCCTGCAGTCAGCATGTTCCCTTAACTTGAGCCATCTGTGGCATTGTTGTGTGACAAAATGGCATTGTTATTCCCAGCACAAGGTGCAGCTGTGTAATGATCATGCTGTTTAATCATCTTCTTGATATGCCACACCTCTCAGGTGTATGGATTATCTTGGCAAAGGAGAAATCCTCACTAACCAGGATGTAAATACATTTGTGCACAACATTTGAGAGAAATAAGCTTTTTGTGCGTAGGGAACAATTCTGGGATCTTTTATTTCAGCTCATGAAACATGGACCTAACACTTTACATGTTGCGTTTATATTGTTGTTCATTATACATAAAGCTTATGAAGCTACATGGAACTGTACTCCCTCTGCAAGTATTCCTTTATGAATGCAAATAATTATTCAAGTACACGTAACAAAAGCAGCAGAGAAGAGTTTATTTTCAGTATGTAGAGAAAGTATTTTTTTCCCTTTTCTTATATTTTAGGTAATGTACCTATGAACACTGCAAGATGGCATGTTCAGATCTCGCCGGTTCATTGAATGGAAATGTGCTTTAGTGATGACTAGCTTGCGTTACTATAACATGTTATTGGTAGCATAATACCATTGATGAAAGAAGAGTTGTTCAAAAGGGTTCTAAGAATTATTGATTTGAAATATTTAAAATAATTGAGTGAGATGACTGATCTTGAATCACACCAATGTTATGAAAATACTCTTGATACAGCTGTGGACCTCTGCGTGTTGTGAAATTCTGCAAACATGGGGACGGTCAGTTGTTTGCTCTGTCAGCAGATGACAGATTGAGTTTTTGCTCCGAAGATGAAGTGGTCTTCGGACAGCCAGAGAGAGCGAACGTCCCCTCCTTTACCACTATAAATAATAGTAGGCTGTCGGTAGCCATTTTGTTTCTGAGCCTTATGTGAAATAAAACTCATGTTTTACCATGGACATTCTGTGTATAGACTAAGACAACGACAAATAAATAATATTAATACTGACTATCCATAAAATATTGATGTTTGTACAGCCATTGCCCCAACTTTGACCTTCCCAGCTTGATAGTTCTGCTCTGTGGGTGTAGTCAGTAAGCGAAATATTCAGAATGTTGCAGATAGAAATGTAATGAATAGAGCTGACATGATTCCTAATTCTATATGACGGAAAATCATAGCTGTGATATATCATTAATTTCTCCCTGAATGTTCTGTAACATTTCACCTGCCTGAGAAGACCCATTGCATTCAATGACTGCTTTTCTTTGAAATCTGCGCTCATGTCTGTGTTGATGTAACGGACAGTCTAGCTAATGAACAAGTTACAGGGACACAGCTGTAAGCTTATACCCTAATGGTGAATACATACTTGGCTTTCTTTAGAGGTGGGCTGGAGTTGTTTCTACATTTTGTCGGGGGTGAGGTGGATATATATATTTTTAAAGGTGTTCATTGATAATGTAAGATTTCCTTTGGTTATAGAACAGTGAAACTACTTCTGAAGGAGTTCAAATAAATCTTAATTTATGAATTTATCATATTTTTTCTTAGAGTTGTTAGTATTGTTTAGTATTCCATAAGACTGATGAATTACTCCTGCAATTATTTTGAATGGGGAGGACATAGTTCAACACAAGGAATGCCTGTCAATTTGGGAATCACAATTCCACACTATAGGTATTTGTCCACTTGGGAGACAGACTATAAATATCCTCCCTGTCTTCTTCCCATTAGGTACCTTGTTTTTTTCTATTGTGGGGCTCCACTATCTTAGTGGTGGGGCATGGTATGAGCGGATACTTACAGGGAGAACAGTATTGCAGTAATCTTCAAATGTATTTCCTATAGGCTGGTTTCCCAGACACAGATTAGGCTTCTTCTTGGACTAAGAAGCACTTTCATTGAAGAATCTCAGCCTGGTCTCATAGACTAGATGTAACATAGTAAATGTAAATCTGGGACAGTCATTAGTACGATATTGTAAGATTGATATTGTTATACAAGACCGATGGTTACTTAAGGCCCACCCTGTTCTGGATGGGTGGGGGTATATAACGTGAAGGTCTAGCAACCCAAAAGTTGCGAGTTCAAATCATCACGGACGATTTTAGTATTTGAGCTAATTAGCAACTTTTCAACTACTTGCTACTTAGCATGTTAGCTAACACTTCCCCTAACCTTAATCATTTTAGCTAACTCTTCCCCTAACCTTCATCATTTTAGCTAACTCTTCCCCTAACCTTAACCATTTTAGCTGCCTCCTAAACTTAACACTAACCCCTAACTCCTAACCTAGCTAACGTTAGCCAGGTGGGTCGTACAATAGCAAAACGCATTGCAGTCTATTGTGCAGGACTTCGTACAGCCACAGCCCTACACAGCTAAGTATGTTAAATATTCGCTTATTATGAGCAGAGCGGCTGTGGTGCTGAGACCGCGATCAGTCTTCGCTGTTTATTTTGTACCGTCCATGGTGCTGAATGTTTGTGCGCCAGTAATAGTGCGCAACGATTTGATTCCCGCGGACTCTAGACGTATTTTACCCATATAGTACTACAGGCCTCTGCACTAAGCTAATGTGACCCATCAATCAATTGGATGCTTTATGTTTTATGCTGCATTTGCTGAAGCATAAAACATTAGTCAATTATTGGTTATCAATATATAACCAACATAGGATACAGCATTGGCGTGGAACACCCTGAATTTAAATCAAATAAAATGTTAATAGCCACATGCGCATAATACAACAGGTGTAGTAGACCTTACAGTGAAATGCTTACGAGCCTCTAACCGACAGTGCAGTTTGAAAAAATACGGATAAGAATAAGAGATAAAGTAACAAGTAATTAAAGAGCAGCAGTAAAAAATAACAATATTTCCAGGGGGGTGCCGGTACAGAGTCAATGCGCGGGGGCACCGGTTAGTTGAGGTAGTATGTACATCTAGGTAGAGTTAATTAAAGTGACTATGCATAGATGACAACAGAGAGTGGTGTGGAGATGGGGGGGAGGGGCAATGCGAATAGTCTGGGTAGCCATTTGATCAGGAGCCTTATGGCTTGGGGGTAGAAGCTGTTTTAGAAGCCTCTTGGACCTAGACTTGGCGCTCCGGTACCGGGGGTAGAAGCTGTTTTAGAAGCCTCTTGGACCTAGACTTGGCGCTCCGGTACCGCTTACCGTGTGGTAGCAGAGAGAACAATCTATGACTAGGGTGGCTGGAGTCTTTGACAATACCTAAAATAAAACCCATTAACTTCGAATCATCAGCAACAACAATACAAATATCATGTCATGCAGATTGTGATGTTCGTAGCCTAGGTGCGCATCTTTATTCCCGATGGAGAAATGAGGCTCTGGAAATCACAAGAAAAAAGCTGTAGCCTATGCGGTGACGTCAATAAAAACAGTCATATTCAACCAAACTGCGCATTGACCAACCATTGAGAAGCATTGCACACAGCATCACGGCAGGACCAAGTAGGCTTCTCCGACGGAGAAACAATTGTCCACCATGGCACATCAGAAAATGCTGAAAAGGACACGCTACGTTCCAGGTTTTTTTGTCATTAAATGTTGTCTAACACATTTAACCGGGTGGTGTGAGAGCGCGCGCATCAATGTCATGTGTCGTCATGCAATTTCCAATTCAATTGTTCTTCTGACCATCTTGTCTTTTTCTTTCATGTCTCATTTCCTCCCTCAGGGAATATCAAGCGTTTGTAATGTGGGATTAACAACGCCTATAAAACTAGCATGATTACAAATGTCTCATATTGCAACCCTGTGGGAAATAACGTTGCATCGATGGCGCGCGCGCTCTTGAGATAATCAACGTTATCAAAATATGTGTAGCCTATAATAATCTCCTGTTCTTCCCTATCGTTCATATACCAACAAACTGCGTTGTGTAGAGTGGAAAGATCATGCTATATAGGCTAATAATATGGCCAAGGCATTGTTAGATCTGTTTTTTATATATATATATATTCCTGCACCGTATTTTTATTTGTTTTCTTTTCCAAGATTTAGCCTACGGATGGGGGCGCAATATACCGCAATTGGGCATGCTATTGGGTTTATTTCGTCTCCACGACCCATGTCCTAACATTATTCCTCAACGATTAGATTGTGATTAAAAATGTATGAAAGAAATCGGATTAGGCTACACATTCCACCGAATGTGTCAGGCAGATCATGAATGTATAGCCTACGTCGAACAGGAAACAATGACTATCAGTCAGTGAGTGTATGGTAAACAGATTGTGTAGCAACTATTAAAGTCAAGTGTCAAGAGTGAATGAAAGTGATGCGCCTTGCTCTTTGCTTTTAGCCTCTTTACAGTGCTGCCTTGTAGAATCATGTTCAAGCAGCATTGTACAGGGCTATGACAGCGTAGAGAGATCCTCACCGCAGAGATACATGTCTGTATTTCTTTGACAGTGGATGGCAGACGGAGAGAATGACATCATCCATCAAAAAAAATACAGTCTCAACGAAAGAGATAAAAAGGTACCACATGTCTCACACAGTATAATTGTGTTACTCTAAACATGCAAGATAAATGCTGGCTTTTTTAAATCCATCTCCCATTGCCCTCAAACTCAACTCTGGACCTTGAAGCCAGTTCCACTTCCATTTTTTAATTGTTCCCCTCTAATTAGGGACCGATTTAGACCTGATTTTAGCAATTCATTATCAGGTAGAACAGAAAACCAGTGGGCTCCGGACCTTGTAGGGTCAGAGTTAAGTTCCTCTGTCCTATTGAGTTGCATGGTATTATTGATGTGTAAAGAAAATGCAGAGCAGTGCTGTGCCCGAATTCACACTAGTAGTCACAAAGACAGAACTCTGTAAAACCGTCAATCTTATTTCACCTCAGGTTAAGACATGGAGTTGCAGTCAAAGTCCTTTCTGTGCTTTGAATAATTTAATGGAAACCTACTGTGCCGTGAAAAAATATTTGCCCCCTTTCTAATTTTCTCTACTTTTGCATATTTTTGATACTGAATGTTATCAGATCTTCAACCAAAACCTAATATTAGATAAAGGGAACCTGAGTAAACAAATAACACAACAATGACACACTTATTTAATTTATTTCATAAACAAATTATGCAACACCCCATGCCCCTTGTGAAAAAGCTATTGCCTCCAAAAGTTGTGTGCCTCCAAAATTTATACTTTTGAGTCATCTGTCCATAGAACATTCTTCCAAGAGTCTTGATGATCATCCAGGTGCTTCCAGGTGCTTTTTTGGCAAACTTGAGTCAACTTTTTGGACATCATGGGTCCTATTATGCCTGATGAAAACGAAACACTGTATTCCACAGTAAGAACCTCATACCAACAGTCAAGCATGGTGGTGGTAGTGTGATGGCTTGGGGATGCTATACTGCCTCAGGACCTGGATTACTTGCTTTAATAGAAGGAACCGTGAATTCTGCTCTGTATTAGAGAATTCTACAGGAGAATGTCAGGCCATCCGTCTGTGAGCTGAAGCCTAAGCGCAGCTGGGCCATGCAGCAAGACAGTGATCCAAAACACACAATCAAGTCTACATGAAAATGATTAAAAAGCAACAAATGTAAAGTTTTAAAATGGCTTAGTCAAAGTCCAGACCTAATCCCAATTGAGATGTTGTGGCAGGACATAAAAAAACTAGCAGTTCATGCTTGGAAACCCACAAATGCAAGAGTGGGCCGAAATTCCTCCACAGCGATGTTAGAAACTGATCAACAACTACAGGACGCATTTGGTTGGAGTCATTGCATCTGAAGCTGGCACAACCAGTTAGAGTGTAAGGGGGCAATTACTTTTTCACACAGGGGAATTGGGTGTTTCATAACTTTGTTAATTAAATAAATAAAGTAAGTTTACATTGTTATGTTATTTGTTATTTCAGGTTCCCTTTATCTAATGTTAGGTTTTGGTTGAAGATCTGATAACATTCAGTATCAAAAATAGAGAAAATCAGAAAGGGGGCAAAATACTTTTTCACAGTACTGTAAATAGTATAAATCCATTGGTAACATATACTTCTATTTTTAAGCTCCTTAACAGCAACCTTGGTTAGTCAGTGATCTTGATGCCTAGTGTCCTATGTCTCTAAAATCTGTTATGCTTCCATTGTTTCTATGCACACATTTCCAATACTATTCAACTGGAATATGCTATGCTTCCATTGTTTCTATGCACACATTTCTAATACTATTCAACTGGAATATGCTATGCTTCCATTGTTTCTATGCACACATTTCCAATACTATTAAACTGGAATCTGCTATGCTTCCATTGTTTCTATGCACACTTTTCCAATACTATTAAACTGGAATCTGCTATGCTTCCATTGTTTCTATGCACACATTTCCAATACTATTCAACTGGAATCTGCTATGCTTCCATTGTTTATATGCACACATTTCTAATCTGCTTTTACTGCTTCCACTATTTTATGACTGTAAGGAAAGTGATTTTCTCTCCTTGTGTTCTTTGATATTATTTTATTCTACCTCTGAATCAGGGCTTCTAATATTATTCTCCCTTATTTTATATCAAATGTTATGTAAGTGGAGTATCCCAATAAGTTTTTACAGAATATTCTACTTTCCCTCTCTGCTCCTTTATCCTGATCCATGACGGCCATATGATTAGTGATGAAAGCTTCATTAACGAGTCAGCCTCCTCAGCCTTAATTATATAACAAGCTTTAGGTCATCAGGCCACCTTTACACTGTTACATATCAGCGATGGTCTTACACCTGAATGACCAGACCTAGATTGTCCTGGTTGAGTCCCAGACTGACCCAGGATGTGTCTGTTCAACAGTGGAATGACTGGATCCATGAGAATTTCACATCATGAAAATTCAAACTTAAAACTTGCTCTTGATCAATGGGGTGTACATGCACCACAGATAATATAACTTACACCAAATCATATTTTCTTGAAAACACAGTTTTATTGAGACAAAAAAACATGCTGTGCAAAGCATTATCTCTGATGCGGTCCATATGTACGGTGTCCATATTAGGACAATCTCAGCAGGACATGTTTTTATCTCAGGCTGTCCTATTATGGGCAACATACAACATGTGGCCCTGGTGAAGGGCCTAGGGAATGGGGATATTGGGGTCAGGCACTTGGAGTCGTCATTGGCTGCAGCTGGAACAGGGCTGCAGGCCGTTCTCGTTGCACCAGGTGCACTTCAGGGCTTTGAAAGAGTCTGTGAAGCAGTTGCGGAAAACAGACATCTTGCTACCATGGCACATGGGGCACGGGACGAAGGCAAAGCCCCCACAGGTCTGGCACGTATGGGGGTGCTGTACCCTCTGGGGGAAAAGGCACATGCACTCACACACAAACATACACAAACACACACACACACGCCAGTCATGCCACTGGCTAAATTCATAGTTTAGCATAGTTCGGTACTGTATGGAAGATCTTTGGGGGTTTGCTCTGCTGCATTGTAGTAAGCATAATTGGGCTCTTTGCTTTGATAGCTTGCCAACATGGCCTTGTATTCTGCTGAAATTTTCCCTGGGAGGAAAGGGTTAAATACAGAGCTTTTTTCAGAGCACTATGCCTGTGTAAGTATCTTGGCTCTGTTTGAATCACTTCAGTTCACACAACCTTAATTTGCCACCCCTGAGTGATATGACTCTCACCCGTGTGTGTGAACAAATTTGTTGGATGAGAATCAATAACGAGCCTTCCATTATTGATGGCCATTTATTGATGCCCGTGCATCATTTATGTCAGTTCCCTGATCTATTATTGATGTCATATCTGACTGAGGTTTATTCTTCATTCATTCTCCACTGCTGGGCTGAAGGGGGAATGGAATCAAGGCCTTCTATTCCTATTCTGTACTGTGTATCTCTCTAGATCACTGGTTCTTAATCCTGGTCCTTTGTTTTTGCCCTAGCACTACACACCTGATTCAAATCATCAACTTGTCATCAGGCTTTGATGATTTGAATCAAAGCACTACACATCTGATTCAAATCATCAACTTGTCATCAGGCTTTGATGATTTGAATCAAAGCACTACACATCTAATTAAAATCATAAACTTGTCATCAGGCTTTGATGATTTGAATCAAAGCTCTACACATCTAATTCAAATCATAAACTTGTCATCAGGCTTTGATGATTTGAATCAAAGCACTACGCATCTAATTCAAATCATCAACTTGTCATCAGGCTTTGATGATTTGAATCAAAGCACTACACATCTAATTCAAATCATCAACTTGTCATCAGGCTTTGATGATTTGAATCAAAGCACCACACATCTAATTCAAATCATCAACTTGTCATCAGGCTTTGATGATTTGAATCAAAGCACTACACATCTAATTCAAATCATCAACTTGTCATCAGGCTTTGATGATTTGAATCAAAGCACTTTACACCTGATTCAAATCATCAACTTGTCATCAGGTGTTGATGATTTGAATCAAAGCACTACACACCTGATTCAAATCATCAACTTATCATCAGGCTTTGGGTCCCCAGGACTAGGACTGGGAACCACTGCTCTAGATCACAGATACATAGAACTGGTATTTTGTCACAGTAGATGAGTAGCCAATGTGTCATAGAAGTGTTCTACTGCTAGCCTGTGTTTCATTGATGTTTGTTTGGACAGAGGCATCATTTGAAACATGACATTTAACTAGTTAATAACTGTGCAGTTAACTGAGTTATTACTGAACGTATTATATCTGTCGCATGGTGGTACTTGATGAACAATTACCTCAATTTTGGCCAGAAGATCCTGAAGTTCTCCTGATTCATTCATGCCCAATATTTTTTCAGCACCCTGCAAAGTTATTATCATAGTGTAAGATTCCTCATATCCTTACTAAACATATGATTATTTCATAGATGTATGGTCATAACACTGATATGTTCAAGGTGGATTATATATTTTGTTTGAGGGTAATACGAGCTGTAATGTTTCACAATAGGACGTTAGTAATTTCAAACGTCAACATAAAGCATTTTAGAGTAGGAGTGCTGTATCAGGTCCCTCTGTCCATGTTATCTTATTCGTTATGATATAAAATGCCACACTAATTCTAAATCAGCACTCCTAGTCTGAGATGGTTTATTAATACAGGCTCAGGAATTTTTAAATGAACTGTATGAACAAGTGAAAGCTCTGACCCCGAGATAGTGTCCATCGATGAACACGACTGGTAGTGAGGGAGGTTCGCCCACATGCTTGCATCGTTCCTCCAGGTCCTTCCCATACTCACAGTCCAGGGCTATGTTCTTTTCCAGGAACTTGACCCTGTGGTTGGAGAAGATCTTCCGGACCAACTCACACCTCTCAAATGTGGCCCTTACTACTCGGAAGCTGGTGGTGTATATCACTATCCGCCCAAACTCTAGTGTCAACTTCGGCTAGAAAGGAAAACACATAAAACATTAAATGAGTTGCTGTATGTGATTAACCATCTATAAAAAGGTAACTGCCAAAATAAATAAACACCAACATAAAGTGTCTTAATAGGGCGTTGGGCCACCAGAACAGCTTCAATTCACCTTGACATAGATTCTACAAGTGTCCGGAACTCTATTGGAGGTATGTGACACCATTCTTCCACAACAAATTCCATAATTTGCTGTTGTGTTAATGGTGGTGGAAAACGCTGTCTCAGGCCCCGCTCCAGTCTCCAGTGTTCAATTGGGTTGAGATCAGGTAACCGTTTAGAAATTACAACACTGTTTGTACATAGTCCCCCCATTTAAGAAGACCAGAAGTATTGGGACAAATTCACTTATATGTGTATTACAGTAGTAAAAAGTTATGTATTTGGTCCCATATTTATAGCACACAATGACTACATCAAGCTTGTGACTTTACAAACTTGTTGGATGCGTTTGCTGTTTGTTTTGGTTGTGTTTCAGATTGTTTTGTGCCCAATAGGAATTAATGGAAAATAATGTTATTGTGCCATTTTGAAGTCACTTTTATTGTAAATAAGAATATAATATATTTTCTAAACACTTCTACATTAATGTGGATGCTACCATGATTACGGATAATCCTGAATGAAATGTGAATAATGATTAGTGAGAAAGTTACAGACGCACAAATATCATACACCCAAGACATGCTAACCTCCTCTCACCATTACAATAACAAGGGAGGTTAACATTTTTTATGCTGAAATTTCTAAATGGTTCACCTGATATGGCTGAAAATAGCCTCAAATTAAAGCTGACAGTGTGCACTTCAGTCATTGTGTAATTTCAAATCCAAAATGATTGAGTATAGAGCCAAAACAACAACTACATTGTCACTGTCCCAATACTTTTGAAGCTCACTACAGTACCTGGAATTTGATATATTCTGTCATCTCTGTATTTTATATGCAGACATCTTGTAGTATTGCAATGTTTCAATCCCTCAAAATCAAGTTTTCATATACTGGAAAATTACAGAGCTTTAATTCTATATTTCAGGCATATTTGGGCTGTTTTGTAGCTTTCTTTACATTTACTTTCTTTTCACACAGTAGTTTGAAAACACTATACTGCAGACCCTTTAAATATAGCATATTATGAGCCTGTTTCCCAGACACAGATTAATAAACCTAGTCATGGATTAAAAATAAATGGTTTATCTCTGTTGAAATAGCTTTGAGACTTAATCTTTGTCCAGATAACGGGCTCCTAAAGATTACATTTCACAATCGTAACAATGGCCAGACCAGATTTCCAATTTTATGAACATAGAGGGAAAAGTACCATTTGACTCGAAAATATGAGTTAACAAAATCCTCTCTGTTTAATGTGAAATTCAACTTTGACTGTGGAAATGTATTCAACTTGTAACTTGTTTCAAAAGGGCACTTCTTCTTTGTTTGTTATTAATTGCAGCTACAGTAACTGAACTATCTAGTCTGTGTAACACTACAGCCTATCAGAGGAGGCTGGTAGGAGGAGCTATAGGAGAATGGGCTCATTGTAATGGCTGGAATGGAACGTTATTAAACACGTCAAAAACATATGGAAACCACATTTGACTCCTTTCCATTAGTTCCATTCCAACCATTACAATGAGCCCGTCCTCCTATAGCTCCTCCCACCAACCTCCTCTGCAGCCCATACAGTATTCAGTACACCATATCCGGCAGACAGTGTTGTGTATCTACTACAGCCCTGAGTAACCACACAGGTAATCCCTCTCTACGCCTGGCTGGCAATACTATGCACTCTTTTCACAGGCCTCATTCCATTACCACCAAATCCTGCTCTAGGAGTCTCACATAATTCCCATATTGTGCTTTAATGCAAGTTATCTAATGATGCTTACTGCTCATTAACTCTTTACACAGAAAATGCTAGAAAGCAAAGTATAGATAATTAATTAACCTGATTAGCTTCTCTTGAAACATTTAACGAAATGCATCATTCATTCCCAAGTGACCTTGTCCTCCTTTGTGTTCATTTGTCCAGGGACTGAGAGTGACTACCTGTAACCAGATGTCAGCCAGTGACATTGTGGAGGAGGTTGGCTACTGGCCTTTTACATATATGGACGTAATGCATATGACAAACAGTTATGCGATGTCATTAACACTAAGCGGTCTACGGTGTCCATATTAGGACAGCCTCAGTCTCAGCAGAACTTGCTTTATTATTGTTTTCTACCAGTAGTGGGTTTTGAGAGAAAAACAATATTGAGAGAGTGATCGGTTTATTTGGATGTTTAAACCTGGTTTACCTTGTATACTAATTAGAACATGTGCTGTGCTGTTCTCGGTCTTGTAATTTATTATATGAGACGAGGATATAAACAGCACCTGTTTTCCCTTGGTTATAAAGATACTTTCTAGGTCATAAAGCATCTTTTGATATTTTATGCAGACAAATGTTTAGAATATTAAATCATGTTTATTATGTTATATGGAGCCTGTAAGATGTATAGTGCCTATAATTTAAGCTGACACACTACACTGTTAAAAGGTAGTCAACTATTCAATTAAAACATAGACTCTGCTGTTTTTTAACACTGTGTAGAGTGAATGCAATAATAACCAGTGTTGACATGTTACTTTTATCTATTTACTGAGTTAACATTATGTGTTACATTTACTCTGTGTAGTGTGGGACAATATTAACAGTTTTGGGTTTGAATTTAACACTAGAATTTATTTACCATTCACAATTTTGCTGTGATGCACTAGCAAACAAATGAGAACTATGAAAAAACACTGAAAAGGTACAACACATATTCATCATACTTTCACCTAGATCACTTACCCCAAATGCATTAGGGAGATTTTCAAATAAGGCCTGACCTGCACTGACTTTGTGCTTGACTCCCCTCACAGTCCCATTGTTGCTGAGGATGTTGACACGCTTGTGGCTGATCGGTGCTCTGTCCTTTGAGGTCCCCGCATACATGAGCAGATCATCTGGCTCACTCTCGCTATCATCCAACTCGGAGCCCAGAAACCCATACAGAAAACCATGTCCGTTAGCATCTCCACTTGTGGAAGGTGTACTGATCCGGTCTACATCCAAACTACTGGTGCAGTCTGAATCCAACGAGTCTGATGGCCCCTCATCTTTAAAAATCTCCTTCAGCACCCGACCGCTATTCCCCGAAGCCACGCGGAACCTCAGCTGCTTCTGGGGCTTCTCTTCACCCGGCAGTGTCAACATTGTCTCCTCCATTGGAAAACCCAGTAGTAGATTACATGGTCCAGAAAGGTGCTTTGCAGTCCCCTTCTTCTTTCATTCGAAGCTTAACATAACCACCTTTGACTAGACAAACTATTTTTTCCTCATGGATTACTAGAGTAATCCTCACAGTTTGAAGAGTTCTAAAAAAGACTGGCAGTCCTAAGCTGCCTCGCTCTTGAAGTTGCAGTACAGGATCAGTAAATAATGCATGTATTTCTACCATGGTAACAGAGAAAAGCAACCTAAAGTAAACCGATAGCCCCTGCTGAATAATTCATCACACTTTGCAGTTTTCTCTGAAGATTTGACAAAACAGTTTTGAACAAACTGGCAAAACAGTTTTGAACAAACTGGGATGGATCAGTCTCCAACCTGCCAAAATTGTACAAAGTAACATTTGCCTGAACAAGGTACACTTTCACATTGCACTTGTGTGACTGATTTTCCATAGGGATCTGATTTGAACCGGTGATCATTCATTACATAATATGTCTGTTTAGGAAGAAAATCTCATCTATTGTCTTACAGACATTCCAAGTCTCCAACACCAGCACACACCCTGGATGAGGAAGATTGTGACCATTTGAATTGTGTGAAGGCCGAGGCATTGTGCTTGACAGTAAGTGCCTCCTCAGAATTGTTGTGACTACATGCACACACCCGTTGAACATGAATGAATGACATAAGGGGACGTCCATACATCCTTTGTCCTCATTGGTGTACATTTCCCTCCCTTTGAACTCTGGGGGAAAGCAAGGCTGCTGTTACACCCATCGTAGAGCCGGCGTCAGGGAAAGGTGTTTATCAAACACACCTCACCCAACAGTAGTGGACCAGACCATATAATGTATCACGGCCACACAATACCATAGTGTGTCTGCAGAAACACCTTGCCTCAGACATAAAGATACTGCCTCAGACACAGGTCTTGAAGTGTCTTTGTGCAAATATGGTACTTTGGTACTTTAGCTAGAGCCGTGGCAAGACCGCTTTGTTTGAGTGGCCCAGGTCAGCCTCTGAGGGAAGATGGGCCCTGACCCCTCATCCCTGTGCACAGCTGTCCATGTCGTCGCATGTGCCGATGAGACAGACCAGGGGGAAGTGGGATGGCTCTTACTGGTGCCTCAGAGGCCTAGTACTATGAGATCGGCTGTGGTGCCAACTCCTATTGATCTGAGGCGACTCTCATACTCTCATAGATTTGTTGATGATATGAGAACATTAAAGTGGCAATCAGCAGTAGAAACAATAACAAAGCATTTTCCCTGTTTTGGTAAAAGCTGAGTGATGGGGGCTGGAGAAATGTAACCACTCTCAAATTCATAGACAGAGCTATGGATGCAAGGAATGACCATCCATGTTATCTAAATTATAGTTTCAACCATGTACTGAGGCTACATTGTTTGTTGACATTTACTTTGTTTACAAACATTGGAGTAAACAAGTTTATATTTTGGGTTCTGGTATGACAGTTAAACTAAGCTCATGAGGCATTTATAAGTGTTATATTTTTCAAGAATCAATAGGTACATATAATTTATTTCTGAGTCCAAAAATGAATGTAGCTTCTGCTGATTGCCCCTTTAAAGCTGCTATAGAGATTTAGTTTTGTCTGTAATGGGTTATTTCATGTTACTGCTAGGGCCAAATGGACAGTGGTGAGAAGCTAGTGTGGGAAGGTGACAAGAACAGAACAGTATGTCTCTCGTGGATTAGTAGGTGCACAGGGTACATTGGACAGTCAACGCCAATACCCCCTGTGGTGAAGCTGTTGTAGTGATAGTGTCTGTAAGACTAGTTACCGCAAGCAGCTGAGATTATCCATGCACCCACTGTGCACAGAGGTCAGTTCAACGACTAGCCAATATTTGATTGAGTAGTCAACTAACATGAATTATATGTAAAATCAACAAACTTCAAGCCATGTCAATAAAAGTGGGTAGGGAATGACCTTTTGATCACCCAATAGGTCTTCTATGATTAAGGGCAGTGTCTTTCCCTCTAAATGTCATATTTGTGTCCGACAGAGCAACTGGGACTCAAAGGGGACCTTCCCTTAACCTACCAGCACCCGGCTTTCATCCCCACATTTCATGCTATTGGCTAGTCTCTCATGACAGATGGTTCTGGGATTAGCCATTGGCTTATCAAACATATCACAACACAATGTTAGACTGCACCTCCTCCCACACCCAAGGCATCAAAGAGTAGGCTCGTGATCAGTAAAGAGAATCATAAAAAAAAAAAACATCACACGATAGAGAACCCTGAAAAACTGTACATTCATTGTTATGTCACTGACTTCAGTAAAAAACATCTGCCATTTTATCTGGGCGTGTTCATTTGGCACCAAATGGAAGAAAATGGACTGAAACATGGCCGGACTATCTAGACTCCAATAAGAAACGTTTTTAATCATTGTGTGCCCTGATGAACACAACGCTGGTTTGATCAGATTCAGAAAAGCAGATATTTTGTGTGATTCAAGTAACCAAATATACTCAATATTAAACAGAGTGCATTGAAGTGAGAGACTGTGATCAAGAATAAGCCCTTCACAAATGAGTTGTTTAAAAAAATTATATTTATTAAATTCAATTCTACTCCATTCTATTATATTCTATTTTAGCTGTTAGGAGTCAAAGTCTTTGCGCTCACTCAAAGGTTCCCTTTACTTGGCAATCAACCTGATCCATCCCGCAAGTATAATAGAACAACATCCACCAGAGGGCAGACTGGAATTAAATTTGCAGTGAAATAACAGGCTGGCCCATTACCTCCCAAAGGGCTAGAGAGACAAGGACTAATGCCTGTATCTATGAGCCTGGCTCAGCTCACTCCCTGGGGCTGAAGGAGGGATCAATCTCCCCCCATTAGCAAATCGTTCCAACCCACTGAACAGGAAAGAGTGAGAGGAGTACATCTCGTTGAGAGACGGCCATACTAATAATCAGAAAGAGACTAAGATGCCAAATATATATATTTTTTTTCTCCCCAATTTCGTGATATCTAATTGATAGTTACAGTTTTGTCCCATCACTGCAACTCCCATACGGACTCAGGAGAGTCGAAGGTCGAGAGCCGGGGGCCTCCCGGGTGGCGCAGTGGTTAAGGGCGCTGTACTGCAGCGCCAGCTGTGCCATCAGAGTCCCTGGGTTCGCGCCCAGGCTCTGTCGTAACCGGCCGCGACCGGGAGGTCCGTGGGGCGACGCACAATTGGCCTAGCGTCGTCCGGGTTAGGGAGGGCTTGGTCGGTAGGGATGTCCTTGTCTCATCGCGCACCAGCGACTCCTGTGGCGGGCCGGGCGCAGTGCGCGCTAGCCAAGGTTGCCAGGTGCACGGTGTAGCCTCCGACACATTGGTGCGGCTGGGCAGTGCGGCTGGTTGGGTTGTGTATCGGAGGACGCATGACATTCAACCTTCGTCTCTCCCGAGCCCGTACGGGAGTTGTAGCGATGAGACAAGATAGTAGCTACTACAACAATTGGATACCACGAAATTGGGGAGAAAAAGGGGTAAAAAAAAATGTAAAAAAAAAAGAAGGTCGAGGAGGAGGGTTTGGCCGGACGGGATGTCCTTGTCCCATCGCGCTCTAGCGACTCCTTGTGACAGGCCGGGCACATGCACGCTGACTTTTCGGTCGCCAGCTGTACAGTGTTTCCTCCGACACATTGGTGCGGCTGGCTTCCGGGTTAAGCGAGCAGTGTGTCACGACCCCGTGCAGCACTGCTTCTTGACACACTGCTCGCTTAACCCGGAAGCCAGCCGCACCAATGTGTCGGAGGAAACACTGTACAGCTGGCGACCGAAAAGTCAGCGTGCATGTGCCCGGCCTGTCACAAGGAGTCGCTAGAGCGCGATGGGACAAGGACATCCCGTCCAGCCAAACCCTCCCCCAACCCGGACGATGCTGGGCCAATTGGGCAGCTGCCTCATGGATCTCCCGGTCTCGGCCGGATGCGACACAGGCTGGGATCGAACCCGGATCTGTAGTTGACAGACTGGTACTTAGGCTAGCATGGCATCTCATTTTCATGCCAAACAGATTGGTACTAGGCTAGTATGGCAACTCATTGTCATGCCAAACAGACTGGTACTTAGGCTAGCATACACCATGTTTTAGTAGACATTTATTAAGATGACAAATATATATTTTTTTACCCAATTTTGTGATATCCAATTGGTAGTTAAAGTCTTGTCCCATCGCTGCAACTTCTGTATGGACTCAGGAGAGGCGAAGGTCCTCTTGGTATTCACATCTTTATTAAGATCATCTGTCCTTGACTCTGTTACATTAGTTCAGCTCAGTGGTCGGCATTTACTGGGCTCTTATCTGATTATGGAGAAAGCCACACACACACACACACACACACACACACACACACACACACACACACACACACACACACATACACACACACACACACTCATCTCTCTGTGTGGTCAGACTTATGCTGCACAGTCCTAGCCTGTGGTCAGTAGCAGTGCTGCCGGTTTCTCAGACCCAAGACCTTTGACTATAGAGAGAGGCTAAGATAATTGCAGGTCCCATTACAACAAGAGTGGGCAGTAATGCCAACATAATCAAATCAAATCAAATCAAACAAGCTAAGTCCATGAAAGACTGTGGTCTATCCGGCCAAATGGCCTCACGACTCCTACAACGAGAGGATGGTGCATTAGATTGAACTTCCTGCTTCATGGTAACCGTGTTTATCTAAAGGACCATTCCTCAGATGGAAAACCGGAAGTACCTGTCATCTTAAATCAAATGACATAAGCTATTAACGAATTAAATGAGTTACTTTATGGTAAGGACGTGAGTTTTGTATAGAGTGGCTCCAGCGTTCTATGGTGTTCATCTCTATCAATAGGCCTACCGCCCTTTAAGCCATATTGCAAGATAGGCTACTCAGTCTAAATGTAAATGTAGTGAACCATTTCAGTTGGTGCTCCTTCCTTGCTTTTGAATCGTAGCTCTGTTGCTCTGTTCCTTCCTTGCTTCTGAATTGTATCTCTGCTATTGCCAGAGCCTTGAGGGGAAATTATCTTTGATGAGCAGCGCATGCTTTATTAAAGAAATCTCCTGCTCAAGTTACATTTGCAGTATGCTCTTCTAAGGGGCATTAAATAAGATCTGTGCAATCATAACAGTTAAGAGGTGCGTTACATCATTTATTGTGCAGATGAAAAGGATTGAATCCAAGGCATGAAGGCAATTCAGACAATTCAGTTGCTCAATTCCCCTTACAATGCTGTCATGTTTAGTCTATATACCACTGTCCAGTCCAACCAATGGTGTAATTAGAGTTGTTAAAGCTCTGTCCTAAAATGTTTTATTAACATGTTGGATTTAGCTTATAATGTCCCACATGTCAATTCGGTCGAACAATGGCAGCCATTGTGATCATTATAGCAGAACTGAACAAAACCCAAAACATGCAGGGTTTCATGACAATTCAAACTGCTTTGACAGGGGCAAGGCATGTAGAGGGGTGAGTTGTCATTTTTTTAGAATGATATGCAATAAAAAAAAACACCACGCACATAATCAAAGGGGCACGCTTCTTGTCACTGTTGCTAAGCAACCTTAGGAGCCATAGAACCAAAACCCCTGTGGTGGCATGCGGATGTTCAATTAGGTGGAGAGAGAAAAATGAAATCTTTGCAAGAGATATATATCCAACTGTGGGTGTGTTTTTTCTAGTTCTCTTTGAATATGTCATCATCATATCCATAATCTATTCAAATTTGTATATATATATATATATATATATATATCTTTAACATGCATTAAACATGAATAGCATTGTGTTCTTGTAGATTTAATACTTCTCACACTTTCAGCATTTCTCACACCTCCACAGATATGCTGGTCTGCTTGAATGTATCTTCTACTTTCCAAACATAGTTCTCATAGATCAGTGGGTTGACAGGAGCAGGAGGCAAGTTGTATGTCATAGGTGTATCTGGTACTACTATCTCCTTGAATTATCACAAAATAATTTCATGTAATTTGAAAAGAAACAAAGATTTATAATATGGCATAATAAACAATATATTGCATTTTAGCAGATGTGTTTATCCAAAGCAACTTGCAGTAGTGAGTGAATACATTTTCGTATCCTTGGCCCCAGCAGGAATCAAACCTACAATCCTGACCATACCGGCATTCCCTCTGGGAAAAATAAAGTTATTCTATTCTATTCTATTCTATTCTATTCTATTCTATAAAAGTCGAATGTGAATACAATCCAGACTGACAGACTAGTATATGTTCATGTATCTTAGAGGGGAAGCCACAGACCTCAGTTGTGTCCAGCCACAAATATTGATCAAGCAGCCAGGTTCACAATAAGTTCTATGAATGTCAGAGGAGGCTGGTGGGAGGAGCCATAGGAGGTAGGGCTCATTGTAATGGCTGGAATGGAATAAATAGAGAGGTGTCAAACACATCAAACATATGGAAACCACGTTTGAGTCAGTTCCATTTATTCCATCCCAGCCAATACAATGAATGAACCCGTCCTCCTATAGCTACTACCACAAGCCTCCACTGATGGCTATGTAAATCACCCTGAATTAGACTGTCTGCTAAGCATCTCTCTAGACAATAATAACATATTAAGATTGCTACTGATACTGCTAGAACTCATTTCTTTGGTGTGGCTGGTCATGCTGCAAACTCTGTCTGAGTAAAATGACACAGAAAAAAAACACCAGCTGACATGTACAGTTGAAGTCGGAAGTTTACATACACTTAGGTTAAAGTCATTAAAACTTGTTTTTCAACCACTCCACAATATTCTTGTTAACAAACTATAGTTTCGAAAAGTCGGTTCGGACATCTACTTTATGCACGACACAAGTCATTTTTCCAACAATTGTTTACAGACAGATTATTTCACTTATAATTCACTGTATCACAATTCCAGTGGGTCAGAAGTTTGCATACACTCAGTTGACTGTGCCTTTAAACAGCTTGGAAAATTCCAGAAAATTATGTCATGGCTTTAGAAGCTTCTGATAGGCTAATTGACATCAGTTGAGACAATTGGAGGTGTACCTGTGGATGTATTTCAAGGCCTACCTTCAAACTCAGTGCCTCTTTGCTCGACATCATGGGAAAATCAAAATAAATCAGCCAAGACCTCAGAAGTCTGTTTCATCCTTGGGAGCAATTTCCAAATGCCTGAAGGCACCACATTCATTTGTACAAACAATAGTACGCAAGTATAAACACCATGGGACCACACAGCCTTCCTACCGCTCAGGAAGGAGACGCGTACCGTCTCCTAGAGATGAATGTACTTTAGTGCGAAAAGTGCAAATCAATCCCAGAACAACAGCAAAGAAGCCTTGTGAAGATGCTGGAGGAAACAAGTACAAAGTATCTATATCCACAGTAAAACGAGTCCTATATCAACATAACCTGAAAGGTCGCTCAGCAAGGAAGAAGCCACTGCTCCAAAACCGCCATAAAAAGCCAGACTAAGGTTTGCAACTACTTTTTTGAGAAATATCCTCTGGTCTGATGAAACAAAAATATAACTGTTTGACCATAATGACCATCGTTATGTTTGGAGGAAAAAAGAGGAGGCTTGCAAGCTGAAGAACATCATCCCAACTGTGAAGTACCGGGGTGGCAGCATCATGTTGTGGGGTTGCTTTGCTGCAGGAGGGACTGGTTCACTGCACAAAATAGATGGCATCATGAGGAAGGACAATTATGTGGATATATTGAAGCAACATCTCAAGACATCAGTCCGGAAGTTAAAGCTTGGTCGCAAATGGGTCTTCCAAATGGACAATGACCCCAAGCATACTTCCAAAGTTGTGGCAAAATGGCTTAAGGACAACAAAGTCAAGGTATTTGGAGTGGCCATCACAAAGCCCTGACCTCAATCCCATAGAAAATGTGTGGGCAGAACAGAAAAAGTGTATGTGAGCAATGAGGCCTACAAACCTGAGTCAGTTACACCAGCTCTGTCAGGAGGAATGGACCAAAATTCACCCAACTTATTGTGGGAAGCTTGTGGAAGGCTACCTGGAACATTTGACCCAAGTTAAACAATTTAAAGGCAATGCTACCAAATACTAATTGAGTGTATGTAAACTTCTGATCCACTGGGAATGTGATGAAAGAAATAAAAGCTGAAATAAATCATTCTCTCTACTATTATTCTGACATTTCACATTCTTAAAATAAAGTGGTGATCCTAACTGAACTTAATGTCAAGAATTGTGAAAACTGAGTTTAAATGTATTTTGATAAGGTGTATGTAAACTTCTGACTTCAACTGTAAATAATTTTCTTTACAAACATCTTCTCCGTCAGAAAGCCTTGTAACCATTTTCACAACATGTTGTATTCGTTATGTACAATGAATTAGGGAGATCTGTATACAGAACTGGAAAGCCATCAGTTAGGCTAAAGGTTCACAGTTTATTGTTTGTCTTAAATGACATACCCTTTTCAAGTGTTGGGTTGATAAATATTAATTTAAACTGTTTAGGGATTATATGGTAGCCATGAATGTTTTACAACATTATTTTAAATAAACTTCTGGACTCCAAATACTCATGATTTCTGAGACGACAAAATACATTTCACATAACAAATAAATACAGTTGGCTGTTAATTTTGCTAACAGCCTACAGGAAAACAAAATGTTGATGCTTGGGATTTCAGCCTAACCACAAGTAAACACACAAATAACTTGTTCTCAACAAAAAAAGAAATGAATTGTTTTAGGGCTTTAATATCCTAAAATAATTATAAACTCAGCAAATCGCACAGTGGTGACTGCTTCAGGCAGAGACTCATAAATAGCGAACTGTCATTACTTCCCCCTTCATGACTAAACCGCAGTCGCGAATCTCCACAGGAGTCGCTAATGCATCCGCCATGTTGGGTAATACTCCTTACCAATTATTTCTGTATTCTTACATCTTATCGATATAGTCGAAATTAACTGTGAATCTGCATATCTAAATTTTATTTTGCAATATAATTTGAATGATCTCTTTGTTGATTTGATGTGAGCCAGACAGTAATATTTAATTTAGCAATCGTTCCCCCCTCCCTGCATTTGAGATGGTACCGTCCATATTGTGAAGCGGCATCATCCTCATTTCAGTTCATGTGAATCCTCGTTTTGGATCTGACAACGTCTTTCTTCATCAATTCAATGTGTAAAGATATGCAGGGGGGACCCACGAAGTCGCGAGTACATTGTTTTGTCGTTATTCGTTAGCATTTGAAGATACGTTTACCGTCTGTATGAGAGATTTTTTCCCCCGTTGAATGTAGACTGGCCTTGAATCACTAGACGGGTGAAAAGAGGCAGCAAACCGGCGGGAGCAAAGCCGCGTTTGACAGGTGCCATCGCTCGAGCTCTGTGGAGAGATGCCGCCCGTGCAGAAAACGATGTCTGATCTTCGCTCCCGAGTGGAGGGTGAGTAGCTAGATATGCACGTAGCCGGTTGGGTTAATTACAAGTTAAATTCCCACGTTATGCCCCTGTGAGATTGATATCGTTATGTGTGGTTATGTTCAGGGCGCCTGTGTTGGCTAGTTAAATTACAGCAGCCATCGTTAGCTAGCTATTATTATCCAGTTCGCTAACGTTAGTTGGCTAAACTTGACCTCTTCTAGCTACTTAGGTAGCTTTATAGCAAGTATGCATGCAGATATCATACATCAGAATATTATATATAATGTCCGGTGACTAGTATTATGACCGACAGGCAATTTTCTGCATCGTAACCACCACTGCGGTTCGAAAACTGATGCATAAATACACCTTTTCAATCACATGCAATTCCCCCTCATCTCCATGAACGTTACAATGAAAATAAGATACACCTATCATAAGAAAATGTGAAGCTAGATGGCATCCTCAATGATGGGATATCTGTTTAATTTACTAATGACTCAAGATTATCCAAGTCCCTGAAAATAGAATACCACTGTGTGTATAGTATAGAAACAGCGTATTGCTATTTGTAGACATTTTACTTATTTGTAGCTAAAGATCCCTATACTTGTGTTGACAAAGGCGGGGTCGTGGCTTACTCTGGCTATGGTGTTGAAAGTTTAGACATATGCTCGAGGCAAGTTGCAGTCGGTTTGATTTGTATCGATCTCTGTTTCCATTTGTCTGCACTCTGGATGAAATACCATGCCCCAAATGGAATATCCGGATCTCCAGCTGCTTTGAAGGACCAAGTGTTCTGTGAAATGGAAGTGTTAAATTTTTTTTTTTTTATACGAAGACCATGGAACGTGATCTAAATTTGAGTGAACGTTTTATTGATTTTTATTTTTGTGTTTACTTCCTCAGTGCATCACAGCTGCACTGTACATGAAATCTAGACATTTTGAGCTCAGACCATTTTGAATAGAGTATATTTCACTACAACTATTCCACAGCAAAAGCATAGTAAAGCTATTATAGCAGATGATGTGGCTACCAATCGTCTTCTAGGCACTCCCACCATGGCAGTTGGATTGCTTGTTTAGTGGGTGTTATTAAACAAGCATTAGGAAAGAACTTTGAACAAATAGCCTACCTCACCTTATGTTACTTTATTAAAAATGTCTGTAAGCCTAAGGGAAATTGACATCGTTGCACTTCAGCCTAATGAGCCTATTATAAACCTGAGAGACCAAATCCTTGAAGTGCCACGAGCCTTCCCCAAGCCAACACATATCTTATGACAATAGAAGCTGCCTAGCATAACTGGGACTGCTTTTTCTGTGTCATCTGTTCTAGATGATGTGAAAGTGAAAGGTCTGAATTACTCCCAATGCAGCTGAAGCCAGGGGTGATAATTCCATTGTGTTCAATCGAAGGAGCCTGGCCTTTCAAAGGAGAGTGAGATGAGTTTCAATGCATTGTATTGGTAGGTAGGACTCTAAATAATTAAACGAAAGCATAGATTCCGAAGAAGACTGTTGACTGTTGCAGCTGCAGTCACAAGAGTGAGAACATAAATTATGCAAGGCCTGTCACCACCCCAACCCCACCCTCACTACTGCCCTCCACTTATTTTTTTTCCAGTTACAAAGAGCAAACGTTTCCCTTTCTACTTGGCTGTGAAGCTGTCTGGGCCTTATGCCACACCCACCTATCTAAAGAAAAAGTATCCTATTTTTCTGCGGAAGCACTTTTCTGAACATTGGAATCGATTAGGGCCTGCCCTGTCTGACAAGTCCGTCGTGACCTATCCTGTCCCAGCAAGTACTTTTGTTCTTCTCTCTCTCAACTTGTTATTTTGCTGCATATCCTGCCCCCATCCTCCTGTTCCTTGCATCCCCTCCCTTCCTGTTGTGATTTTTTTTATCACTGCAGTACATCAGGGCCCTGTTTCCATCAAGAAAGGGCAGCCCTCTGCCAGGCTTACCACCTAATCCACCCGTGGCCTGTCTGTCAGCTTCTCTGTGCGACATCACACTCCCCAGTCTCTCCAGCACGTGCCGCTTGGCTTCCCTCCGCTGTGGGGACATCAGACGTCACGGCTCGCGCTGCCCTCACTGGGCCCAGGCCATGTTGCTAAAACAGCCTTATCTGAGAACTGTGTGTAGACTGGGGCCTGGGTGATATGAGAGGCCATCTACACGTGTACAGAACCAGGCAAGGCATTGACAGGTAATGGCACCCAGGACTTTCAAAGATGGGTTCGGTGTGCGCTGTGAATTGTCCACATCTCTTACGAGGAGGCGTGTGTGTGCTATAAGCTCAGATGAGATCCTTTTGAAAGGAGCGATGATTGCTGTTGAGGGATATCCCCCAGATGGAATGGGTTCAATAAGTCTTAATTGACAGATGTCAGCAACCACCATCCTCTTTTTTTGTTTAATGACCTGTTTCACCTGCTTGTCTACAATCACCACATACAGACCCCAGCCCAGCCTCCACCTGGCCAGGTAAAGTAGCCCAGACCCAACCTGGCCAGGTAAAGAAACCCAGACCCCACCTCCACCCCGGACCCCACCTGGCCAGGCAAAGTAGCCCGGACCCCAGCTGGCCAGGTAAACTAGCCCAGAGAGAATCACATTGGTCACATCAAGAGCTTAGTGCTTGTGTGTCTGTTCTGCCCATTCACATAAATACCTAATCCTCCACCATTCTGCTTTGTTCTAACATAAATATTATTCACAAGAAACACACTTAACAGAGTCTACCCCCTTCGCTCTTTCCCCTTCTCTCTCTCTCTCTCTTGCTCTTTCCCCTTCTCTCTCTCTCTCTCTCTCTCCCCTTCTCTCTCTCTCTCGCTCTCCCCTTCTCTCTCTCTCTCGCTCTCTCCCCTTCTCTCTCTCTCGCTCTCTCCCCTTCTCTTGCTCTCTCCCCAGATTCCTTTTCCTATCGCTTCCTCAAGGTGTCAACAGTCTTCAGACATAGTTTCAGGCTTTTATTTTGAAAAATGAGGCAGAAAGATAACACCGCATCAGGTTGTCACATGAGTTTTGCTCACGCAACAGAGTTCAGACAGCCATTTCCTTTCCCTCTCCTACTTGATATATTATCGATTATATATTTTAAAAACAACCTGAGGATTGATTATAAAAAAACGTTTGACATGTTTCTGTGGACATTACGGATATTATTTGGAATTTTTGTCTGCGTTGTCGTGACCGCTCGATCCTGTGGATTTCTGAACATAATGCGCCAAACAAACGGAGGAATTTTGGATATAAAAATAGTCTTTATGGAACAAAAGGAACATTTAATGTGTAACTGGGAGTCTCCTGAGTGAAAACATCCGAAGATCATCAAAGGTAAACGATTAATTTGATTGCTTTTCTGATTTTCGTGACCGAGCTACTTGATGTTAAGTGTACTTAATGTTTTGTCGAGCGATCAATACATTTACACAAACACTTGGATTGCTTTCGCTGTAAAATATATTTTCAAAATCGAAATGACAGGTGGATTAACAAAAGGCTAAGCTGTGTTTTGCAATATTCCACTTGTGATTTCATGAATATAACTTTTTTTTTGTAATATTATGTGAATGTGGCGCTATGCTATTCAGCGGTTGTTGATGACAATTATCCTGCAAAAGGGATGGGTAGCGTCAAGAAGTTGCTTTAGCCCCTACCCAAACGCTGACCATTTCACTTGCCCTAGCAGAGCTGGTTAGGCTGTTTTCATGTTATCCAGAGTTTTAGTGACTAACTGCTCCTGGCAACAATTTAATTACGCTTTTATGCCGACATTTACTGACACCGCGTAACACCTGTTTGAATATGGCCTTTCTTAAGTCCATCAGTTATTCTTCGCTCTGGCACACTCCGATGAGATATTATAGTAGCATGTTACTTTATAGATGTTTTGGATATGAAGTGTGAAAATGCTAATATAAGTGCCATTGACTTGCATTGTACTTTTGCCACATGCTAAAAAGTAATCATTGGTAACAGTGGCCAGGTAAACAAAACCAAAGCATGGGTTTTGTTCATAGACTGGAAACTAATATGTAAATAACTAATAGCAGGAACGGCTCCATCTACTGGTCAGAACCTGTTCACTTCAAAATGTAGGATGGGACATTTCCCTAAACAGGGGAAAAAACAAATGACAGATTGAAGAAACAATATGCCAAGCCGCCGCTCCATACTATTTATCAGACATTGAGAACTGATACTAAATACTTGTTGTTGGGGTGGGATTGGCATGGGGTATGGAGGGTCCTATGGGGGTGTTTGACCATTTATTTGGATTCCTCGGGTCTTACTCATTGTTATGATGCAGTTTGGCCCAAATTGGATGTTTCTACTGTATTTATTGAATATTATGTGAATCCTATCAATTAAAATGACCAATTTGGGTGCAATCAATTAGCTTAATTTCTCAGAACAAATTATATTTAAACAAATTAATGTTGCAGGAATTATAATATTATTTGGTTCTAACTACAGAAACAATCTGGCGGGTGCATGGCTTGCTGAAATGACATAGAACGACCTTGACAGGATTGGCGTCTGGTCTGCCCATGTGCCTGGCGGATCACCGGCTGATAATGTGACACAAAAGCCCAACCCGCCATTAAATCCCTTGTCTGGGGTCAGAAGCCTGTCATACCAAGTCCCCCCCCCCCGGCCCCCCTCTATTCTCCTCCCGCGCCGCACCCTCACGAGGGTATCTCCTTTTTATATTTTCCACTTCATGTCCTTCCTTCCATCACCGCGCTACCCTCGGACTAATATCCATTTCCCCCCATTCTCTCATTCTCTTTGGCTCACCTCAAAGAGACAACCACTCTTCTGTCTCTAAGTCAGTGTAGATAGCAGATGAGGGTTGATACAAGTGTTGGTACAATAGCCTAATCCTCCCTGCATGCACAGAGCTGTGTGAATATGCAGTAATTTGTGCACTGCCATGCTCATATTATTGATTGGCTCATGATCTTAAGATGAAGAGGGCCTACAAGCCCAATACTGTAAACCAGCACATGAAAGAGAGCCTATTGCACGCATTTTCATCAGTAGGACCCCATTGCTGACAGGTAATGATTGTCTTTCTGCCCCTCCACGTTAATCGATTTGATCCTTTGATCTCAGCCCAGATCAATCTTATTTAAGAGCTATTCTGGCAACCATGGCACACCACACCTATAATAACCACATTTCATACCCCACACATCAGCCTAGTGTACACCCAGCACAGGAACATAATTCAATACTCGGCTCCAGCACGGGAACATAACTCATTTTTTATTTTTATTTTTTTATTTAACCAGGTAGGCTAGTTGAGAACAAGTTCTTATTTGCAACTGCGACCTGGCCCAGATAAAGCAGTTCGACACACAACAACATAGTTACATGTGGAATAAACAAACATATAATCAATACGCCGCTCCAGCACGGGAACATGACTCAATACTCGGCTCCAGCATCATTTATGGAATCTCTATAGGAGAGAGTTGAGAAAAAGCCTTTTCCTCTGGCTTCTCTTACCATCTACCTGCCTGCTATGTGTTTGTGAGGGAGAGGGGTCAAGCGTACATATCAAATGTTATTGTTCACATACAGGTATTTAATAGATGTTATTGCTAGTGATGCACCAATATAACATTTTTGACCGATATCTTCCTTGCCCCCAAAAAATATGCAGCCTTTTAAGAATTCTAGTACAGTTAAATAGTTAGACCGCTGCGTCCATGTGTGTTAAGGCACTGCATCTCAGTGCAAGAGGACTGTAGTGCATCGTCACTACAGTCTCTGGTTCGAATTCGGCCGTGATTTGGAGTCCCATATGGCGGCGCACAATTGGCCCAGCGTTGTCCGGGCCGTCATTGTAAATGAGAATTTGTTTTTTAACTGACTTGCCTAGTTAAATAAAGGTTACACACACACATACACCACACTGACCAAAAATGTCTTTTGTTGGCATTATCTTATGTCCCCATTACCAGTAAAACATAATCAAAACATATTTCTTTCACTTTCTTGCTGTGCTGTTTCGTTATTCGTTTGTTCAGTCGTTTCATTCTCAACCAGGATTTCTATGGAACGCTGTTTGGGTCTTGTATGTCAAAAAATATAAATGTCAAATAACACGTTTTTGACGTGTCAAATAATATTGTTGACCAATCAGGACCTGAATATGACTGCACGTCACATCATTTAACGCATTCTTAAATGTTTTACGTAGTTATTACACATTGACTACACTATCACTCATATTTCATATGTCACAAAAGATTCATCGATACGTATGCCATAATATGCTGGTAGTTGTCTTGCGCACCTAGGGTGCTGGTCATAAAAAAAATCTAACTATCTCATGGATGCAAACAATGTTCTTCCCCAAAAACATAGCAAAACGACAATCTAGGTGTCATCATCGAAAACAACCCAATTTTACAAGACAGTTCTTATTTGATGAATGGTGGTTGGACCCATCTTTGTGAAGCTAGCCACAATAAGGATTAGCCACAATAGTGGACTTTGTGATTAGCCTTCAAAATAAAAGTATGGCATTCTATTTGTATTCATTTGCATCACTGTCGATGACATACTTTTATTTTGAAGGCAAACCGAAAATTCCACTATTGTGCCTATTCCTTATTGTGGCTAGCTTCACAACACATAACCCGGTCCGGTCGAACCTCACTAGCCAGATGACGCTAGCTGGCTGCTTATAATGTTAGCTTTGGGCAACTGGGTTAATTAGCTGGCTAGCTATTTATTTTCATGAACTAAGATTCAATTTCAATAAGCGAACAACAAGTGGCAACCTAGCTAATACTTGCTCACAAGATTCCTAAATCATTGCTAAGAATAATGAAAATACACCCTCTAAGGTGCAGGGTTGAGTAACCGGATGTTAATCGGCTAGTGATGGCTATTTTAAGTCTGATGGCCCTTGAGATGTTGAAGCTGTTTGTCGATTACTCGGTCCCAACTTTGGTGCAACTGTACTGACCTCGCCTTCTGGATGGTAGCTGGGTGAACAGGCCGTGGCTCAGGTGGTTGGTTGTCCCTGATTTTACTTTTGCCTTTCCAGTGACATCGGGTGCTGTAGGTGTCCTAGAGGGCAGGCAGTGCTGCGCCTTCTTCACCACACTGTCTGTGTGGGTGGACCATTTCAGATGGTCAGAGACGTGTACGCCGAGGAACTTGAAGCTTTTCACCTTCTCCGCTGTGGTCCTGTCGATACGAATAGGGGCATGCTCTCTCTGCTGTTTCCTGAAGTCCACTATCAGCTCCTTGGGTTTTTTTTTGCCGTTGAGGTTATTACATGAGCAGGCCACTGTAGAACAACACACATTCTAGTAAGCGGTCAATGCGATCATGCCACAGCAGGACTGCAAGGTCAGGTGAGAAGGCGATGGCCGACATTCCACGGAAAGGCAACACCATCAATGGTCAGGAAACTGAAACCGAAGTTGCCCTTGGGCATGGGCCCGGAGTCTTGTGTTTTACGACCCTGCTCGTGACTTGGTACAACTAACCTACAGTGGTTCTTCCTTTTAAAAGTTTTGTAGTACTGCAGCACACAAGCTGCCACAGAATTCTATGGCACATTATTTAAGTGTCAGCTATTGTTGCCTTTTAATGCTAGTTAGTGCTAGTTGGACCACCAAAAGGCATCTTTGTGAAGCATTTTACTTTTTTAATATTGGCTGTACTAGAGAAATGTAAAACCTTTTTTTGTAAGAACGCAGTATATGGGATTGGTTTTAAGAAATTTTATTAATATTATGGAATTTCTATTCCAAGAAAAACGAAACTCTGACAACGTGACCGGTCGAGAGTAGGCTACTGTACTAAGAGCAAAAATAATCCTAACATTTCCACACCCTAATTGTAGGCTATCCAATACCCAAACGGAGATTCAGTGAAAATAAAAATGTAATTGATTTATCAATGCCAGTCCCCATGCTTGTCTCAGAGCAGTGCGAATCGGTGCTGAAATGACCACATGTATATCAGTGATATTTATTCCCATAGTAATTCATTATGGATCCATAACAAAATAAACATCTCCGTTACAATTATAATGCATGGTTAATAATAAATTAATATATTTGTAGGGGTTGATGCATTTTTTTGTTCGGGCAAATCTGGTTTTGGAGTACTTAAAACAATGCCTTTGGTGGATCATCATCAAGAGAGAGGGTCCAGCATATCCATCCAGAAGGCGATGTTGAGCTAATGTAGGCTAATGCGATTAGCATGAGGTTGTAAGTAACAAGAACATTTCCCTGGACATAGACATATCTGATATTGGCAGAAAGCTTAAATTCTTGTTAACCTAACTGCACTGTCCAATTTACAGTGAAATACTACCATGCTATTGTTTGAGGAGAGAGCACAATTTTGAACATGAAACATTATTAATAAACAAATTAGGCACATTTGGGCAGTCTTGATACAAAATTTAACAAATGCCATGGTTCATTGGATCATTCTAAAACTTTGCACATTGCTGCCATCTAGTGGGTAAAATCTAAATTGCACCTGGGCTGGAATAATACATTATGGCCTTTCTCTTGCATTTAAAAGATGGTACAAAAAAATACAAAGGAACATTTTTTTTCTTTATATTTTACCAGATCTATTGTGTTCTCCTACATTCCTTTCACTTTTCGACAAACGTAAGTGTTTCTTTTCAAATGGTACCAAGAATATGCATATCCTTGCTTCAGGGCCTGCGCTACAGGCAGTTAGATTTGGGTATGTCATTTTTGGCAAAAATGGGGGAAAAAAAGGTGGCGGATCCTTAAGAGGATTTAAACCTGAATACTGATGTAGCTACTGTGCCTTTTGCAAGCTTAGGATTTGATATCTGGCTCATCTGGCAAGGTCACGCCTTTGGTTCTGACTTCTAAACTTGAAATATCCTTGTTCATGGTAATGAGAGAGAGAGAGAGAGAGAGAGGGGAATGCAGAACGTTTACACTCTGTCAGTACATGTTATTGTTAGACATCAGGTATTCTATGGAAAGGAGATGGGCCACAGTCTGGTTGCAGTTGTTGGGTTGTAATTTGAAATACTTCCTACACCAGAAGATGATGGATATTTGTAGGAGGAATGTGTATGGTGGGGTAAATTAAGGTTGGATATGAGCCAGGGGCTTGGAATGTTACGAAGTAAGGAAAAGGCAATCACGTGGTTGCAGTCACTGATAAGGGTAGATTAGTGAGGAATGGGGGCCCAGGTCAGGTCACATTAAGGGAGAAGGAAGAGTTTATTACCAATATCACTTAACTTCCTGTCTGGCAACAGATGTATTGGGCTGTCCAGATGTGTAAGGAGGAGACTCGGTGTAGGAGGAAGGTTTAAATGCCAGGGCTTGTGTAAATGTGTTTTTGTCTAATGCAGCTGTGTGACCCAGTGGGCGAATAAACTTGGTTTGAGCTTTACTAGTTGTCCGTGAATTTTTTAAACTTTGTTTATTTAGAACATAATAGTTCAAAGGAACAATCATGTGTTTCAGTCAGCCTCTGCTTGTTATTTACTATCCGATGTGGCTTGGCTGAGGTGTCGGAACTGTCAGTTACCTCCCAAGATCCCCCGGCAAACTGTATCGGATGCTAGCAGATACTCATAGACTTCGTCATTGTGCTAACGCTAGTTAGGCTCGGGAAACTTCCTCCATACTGGACACAGACATAAAAATGCTATGCACAAGTTAATCAGGGAAATAGATAAAGGGCCTCATTGCCAAAATCCCAAAGTGTCCCTTTAATAATTCAACAGGAAGCATCAAATATGCATGTCCCTGTGGTGTGTGCTTAAGTGAGTTTTAGAAATCCTTCAGCGTATGTTGGAGTGGAACTGGACCGACTAATGTAAAGTAGGTCTATTGACACGTGGTTAGTTATGATGAATTTAATTGGATGTGACTCACCATTCTCCTAGCTGACAGAAACACCCAGGGTCAGGTTCATTAGAGCATGCAAAGGAAAATGAGCGCTTCTTATTGGACAAGTCCAGGTAGTCCCTCTTGTTGTCTTGAGCAATCCTTACAGACGAAACACAGCACTGCTTTTCTCCACATGGATACTACAGGTGTAGGATCTTAATTTGACCTATAATGTTACAGTAAAATGATCCTACAGCAATAGGATTTGAAGGTCCTGTACTGGCGTGGTCTGCCGTTGTGAGGCCTGTGGGATGTAGTGCCAAATTCTCTAAAATTACGTTCTAGGTGGTTTATGGCAGTGAGATTAACATTCAGTTAAAAAAACTCTGGTGGACATACCTGCCGTGAGCATGCCAATTGCACGCTCCCTCAACTTGAGACATCTGTGGCATTGTGTTGTGAGACACAACTGCACATTTTAGTGGCCTTTTATTGACCCCAGCACAAGGTGCACCTATGTAACGACCATGCTGTTTAATTAGTTTCTTGATATGCCACACCTGTCAGGTGGATGGATTATCTTGGCAAAGGAGAAATGCTCACTAACAGGAATGTTAACACATTTGTGCACAAAATTTGAGAACTCTGCTTTTGTGCTCTTGGAACATTTCTGGGATATTTTATTTCATCTCATGAAGCATGGGACCAACACTTTTACATGTTGCGTTTTATATTTTTGTTTAATATCCATATTTTAGTGCAAAAAAAAATGTGGTAATTAACTACAATGACAAATCAATTGTGGCTACTTGTCCAGTCTGTTTCTTTTACGAATGCTATGTTTGGTTAGTAGACACGGAGAGGGAGAGAAGAGACACAAGAATTCACAATCAAGAGGGATAGAAAACATTTGCTTCGCGAGGCATCTCTACCTGAAAATACATAATCTAAGTGATTGATAGTTCAGAGGGCCTGTTGTCCGGACTTCTGGCAGTCTCTATGGGGGTGCCACAGGGCTCAATTCTCGGCCCGACTCTCTTCTCTGTATACATCAATGATGTTGCTCTTGCTGCTGGTGATTCTCTGGTACACCTCTACGCAGACGACACCATTCTGTATACTTCTGGCCCCTCTTTGGACACTGTGTTAACTAACCTCCAGACGAGCTTTAATGCCATACAACTCTCCTTCCGTGGCCTCCAACTAGAGGTCGACCGATTTAATCGGAATGGCCAATTTAATTAGGGCCGATTTCAAGTTTTCATAACAATCAGAAATCTGTATTTTTGGGTGCCGATTTATAAATTAAAAAAAAAAAAAAAAAAAATTATACCTTTTTATTTAACTAGGCAAGTCAGTTAAGAACACATTCTTATTTTCAATGACGGCCTAGGAACGGTGGGTTAACTGCCTTGTTCAGGGGCAGAACGACATATTTTCACCTTGTCAGCACGGGGGACCCAATCTTGCAACCTTAACTAGTCCAACGCAATAACGACCTGCCTCTCTCGTTGCACTCCACAAGGAGGCTGCCTGTTGCTCGAATGCAGTAAGCCAAGGTAAGTTGCTAGCTAGCATTAAGCCTATCTTATAAAAAACAATCATAATCACTAGTTAACTACACATGGTTGATGATATTACTAGATATTATTTAGCGTGTCCTGCGTTGCATGTAATCTGACTGAGCATACAAGTATCTAAGTATCTGACTCAGCGGTGGTAGGCAGAAGCAGGCGCGTAAACATTAATCCAAACAGCACTTTCGTGTGTTTTGCCAGCAGCTCTTCGTTGTGCGTCAAGCATTGCGCTGTTTATGACTTCAAGCCTATCAACTCCCGAGATGAGGCTGGTGTAACCGAAGTGAAATGGCTAGCTAGTTAGCGTGCTAATAGCGTTTCAAACATCACTCGCTCTGAGCCTGTGGTTGTTTCCCTTGCTCTGCATGGGTAACGCTGTTGTGTTGCTGGTTCGAGCCCAGGGAGGCGCGAGGAGAGGGACGGAAGCTATACTGTTACACTGGCAATTCTAAAGTGCCTATAAGAACATCCAATAGTCAAAGGTTAATGAAATACAAATGGTATAGAGGGAAATAGTCCTATAATACCTATAATAACTACAACCTAAAACTTCTTACCTGGGAATATTGAAGACCCATGTTAAAAGGAACCACCAGCTTTCATATGTTCTCATGTTCTGAGCAAGGAACTGAGAAGTTAGCTTTCTTACATGGCACATATTGCACTTTTACTTTCTTCTCCAACACTTTGTTTTTGCATTATTTAAACCAAATTGAACATGTTTCATTATTTAGTTGAGGCTAAATTGATTTTATTGATGTATTATATTAAATTAAAATACATGTTCATTCAGTATTGTTGTAATTGTCATTTATTACAAATTTAAAAAATAAAACAAAATCGTCCGATTTTATTCGGTATCTGCTTTTTTGGTCCTCCAATAATCGGTATCGCCATTAAACTCATAATCGGTCGACCTCTAGTCCAGAGTAGTGATGCTGGTTGGGTGAGCAGGTGCGGGCAGAGGTCGGTTGAATTGCATGCATTTAGTTTTCCCTGTGTTTACGAGCAGTTGGAGGTAGAGGTTAACAACGCAGATACCGATTATTGGAGGACCTAAAAAGCAGATACCGAATAATCTGCCGATTTTGTTTTTATTTATTTGTAATAATGGCAATTACAACAATACTGAATGAACACTTTAACTTAAAAAAAGAATAATTAAAAAAAGAAAAAATCGGCAAATCGCCGCCCAAAAATATTGTTATGAAAACTTGAAATCTGCTCTAATTAATCGGCTGATTAATCGGTAGACCTCTACTCTGGACGGCTCTGACTTAGAATACGTGGACAACTACAAATACCTAGGTGTCTGGTTAGACTGTAAACTTTCCTTCCAGACTCATATGAAGCATCTCCAATCCAAAATTAAATATAGAATTGGCTTCCTATATCGCAACAAAGCATCCTTCACTCATGCTGCCAAACATACCCTCGTAAAACTGACCATCCTACCGATCCTCGACTTCGGTGATGTCATCTATAAAATAGCCTCCAACACTCTACTCAACAAATTGGATGCAGTCTATCACAGTGCCATCCTATTTGTCACCAAAGCCCCATACACTACCCACCATTGCAACCTGTACGCTCTCGTTGGTTGGCCCTCGCTTCATACTCGTCGCCAAACCGACTTGCTCCTGGTTATCTACAAGTCTCTGCTAGGTAAAGCCTCGCCTTATCTCAGCTCACTGGTCACCATAGCAGCACCCAGATGTAGCACGCGCTCCAGCAGGTATATCTCACTTGTCACCCCCAAAGCCAATTTCTCCTTTGCTCGTCTTTCCTTCCAGTTCTCTGCTGCCAATGACTGGAACGATCTGCAAAATTCTCTGAAGCTGGAGACTCTTACCTCCCTCACTAGCTTTTAGCACCAGCTGTCGGAGCAGCTCACAGATCACTGCACCTGTACATAGCCCATCTGTAAACAGCCCATCTATCTACCTACCTCATCCCCATACAGTATTTATTTATTTATCTTGCTCCTTTGCACCCCAGTATCACTACTTGCACATTCATCTTCTGCACATCTACCATTCCAGTGTTTAAATTGCTATATTGTAATTACTTCGCCACCATGGCCTATTTATTGCCTTAACTCCCTTATCTTACCTCATTTGCACTCACTGTACATAGACTTTTTGTTTTCTTTTTTTCTGCTGTATTATTGACTATGTTTTGTTTAATCCTTGTGTAACTCTGTGTTGTATGTGTCGAATTGCTATGCTTTATCTTGGCCAGGTCGCATTGCAAGTGAGAACTTCTTCTCAACTAGCCTACCTGGTTAAATAAAGGTGAAATAAAATAAAGAAATAAAATAGTTGGTATTCAGCAGTCAAGTATGCCTTATTTACTTTAAAGAACTATTAAAATAGTGGTTTTTGTCAGACCGTATAAGCAGCATCTCTATAGAGATGAGATAACGACTTGGAATGAAATGGGCCTAATAAAGTAATCAAATTAAACAAATGTAATTTTAACAACTGAAATATTTTTTTAAAGTAATGTCAGTACATGATGGTTAATAAGTGAAAAGCGGTAATGGGCAGTCACTACCATCATGGGACTTGTATTAATTGTTTTATTCTGTGTTAAGGCATTCAACCCATAATGCACTTAATGTAAACTGTTTGTTTAAAAAAAAAATGAAAACAAAATCGAAAATGTGATTATTTTTTAATCGAACAGACCTCAAAGCACACATTGCTCAGCACTATTGTTAATATAACTTTTTTTTTTATTGTGGGTTTTCAGTGAGTTCATGTAAATCACGAAGTGATGCAGGAAAATTCTCAGCAACAAAAGTGATCAAATTAACATCCTTCATCTGTAGATGCTACTGCAGGTTGTAAAAGTGCTTTTATGAGATTTGATAACATCATCAGGAAGCGACTATGAAAGCTGGGTCTGTTGCCACGATAACAGTGAAGGAACCCAACATATAATGTGATGGGCTAAAATCCTTTGTACACACTAATTAAAGAGATTTATATTGAGTAATTTTACATTTTACAAAACACAGAACAGGTGTTCTGGGAAGAGAAATACATTTCAATGATATGCAGTATTCTTAAAAATACATCACTACTTTATTTTCCAAAGTCTCTTACTTTTGAATGCCTCCAAATTATTTTGCAGCTTTGAAAACAAAGGAACCGTAAGGAACTGACGTTGACACAATAGTGTGCCTGTCTGCACGACTGGTATTGTCTATTTTCTGCCCTCCCGCCTTTATAAAAATACTTATAGCTTGCTGTTATAGCTTGCTGTTATAGCTTGCTGTTGTGACACCACGTGCTGGCATCTCCGCTCCATTATTCATAAATTCCCATGTAGCCAAAAGGTCTCTTCCCCTACCTGATGATCCCACACTAAGCTCCTGATGTCACAGCCCCTTGCTCATAGCCCCCAGTCCCCTTCCCCTTGCTGATGTCACAACAGCCCAAGCCCCCCTGTTTCCAGCCCCCAGCCCCCTGCCTCCAGTCCCTACTTTAGTCTGCCTCAGCCTATGGAAAGACAGCTAGAGTGATGGGGGGAGTCTTAATTCCATAGTGTCCTGTTGTTTTTGTGAGCACTGGTTGCAGTATTGTGATCTGATGAGATGATTGTATAACTCTCAAGAGTTAAATTAGATCAGTAGCTAGCTAGCTAGGGACCAGCCAGGGAGTTGATGCTAGCTAGTATAAAGGAATTTCTTCTCTAACCATGAATGAGGGATGTGTTGAAGTAGGCCTACTGGTAATCTATTTCTAGCTAAATTGACATGTTAGTCATTTAGCAGACACTTATCCAGTGTGATTTGCAGTAGTAAGTGCATACGTTTTTTAATATATTTTTTTGTACTGGTCCCCAGTGGGAATCGAACACACAACGTTGGCGCCATGCTCTACAAGAAGAGCAACACGGGACTAGATAGGACCTTACTCTTCATGAATACATGGCTCTCTGCCTGCTGAAATATGTATCAACCATACATGAATTATACAACGCCATTGGTTGTGATGGGCTGTACACAAACAGGACAATGCGTTCAGTGGATCACGGGTCAGGCATGGCTTATAGACCATGTCTTCGGGACCCATTCGCTCACAATAGACTTGTGCCATGACTATCATACTGGATAGTCCAGGGTTAGGGCGTGGCTATATAACGACAGCTTTTCGTCTCCAAATGACTCAGAAATTGACAATCGAGGAGACAATTTAGCTAGGCCTACGTCACAAATATTTGACCATTCGCAACCACCTCCTAATTTCATTTTATCATGGTCGCCTATTACGTTCAGTGTATTTTTGATTGTGTCAATACCGGGACAAGTGCTATGATGATGCACGTTCTCTTTTTATAGTGCCTCTTCTAATGTCAGTCTCCTCTCTCTCCTCGTTCATGCAGTTGCCTGGAGCTGTTTTTCCCCCTCCATGATTTTATTGAATGAAAGATCAGAGAGCCACCGCTCTGGAAAGACCATATGCCTCCATTGTATCTTGTTATCGACCTGCCCATGAGTCTCACAGCTTCATTAGGGGCTTTTTCAATACCCCATCGGTTACACTGCAATGCTTCGACCCATTTCTATTGGATACGGTAATATAGATTTTTGTATCCTTTTGATGATGGCTTCTACACCCCAGGGGTTGAGTGGTATTTGAACGATTATTATATTGGTATCATATTTCTAGTGTGCCTTAGTCATCAAGGCACCTGGAGTGGATGACTGTAATTATAGTCATAGCAGCTATTGACTGGGGAAAGCGCTATAAACGGCAGCACGGCAAGCGAGATCTTTTGTGATGGCTCAATTTGAACCAGAGCACGAATAACCGGAATAGCCATTTTGCTATCACAAATGGCTATGCTGTTATTGATTTCTAGGTTCTGTCCCCGAGCTGAAACGACATGCATTAAAAGTCCATGACATTCTCATCCTGGACCATAATAATAAGCCACTTCACTATTTTCACTGTGACAATTTGTTTAATATCAGTGAAGGTGCTGTGTGATGTTTTCAACTTCTGGCACATCAGCTCAGGGGGTGCTACTGCTTTTCCAGGTCATTAAGCGATTTCTTCTGTTTATTCTGAATGATTCTCTGGTCACGACAGGCAGTATAGAGTAACACATTTTGGTATCAACTCTATTGTTACTGTCATGCTGCCACCAGATGCATTTAATCCTTCTTGGTGTTGACAGTCATGCAGCAATAATGTTTCAACACCCCCCCCCCCCAGCCTGACCCATGCTAATACATTACTCCTCTCCCTATCTACAGACATGGACGTAAACCAGATATGCACGGAGATTAAGCTACACTATACGGTGTAATATCATACTAGTATAGCATTTTAAAACCAACACGTATGTGATGAGGCTACTAGCCATAGGCCTATGTTTTTGGTATTCATTTATTATGCAGTGAGCACAGTTGGACAATTGGCCCTTCAGATATAAATGGAGAAAGCATATGAGCTTAAGCCTTTATGCTATTTACTCTCACTTTTTGTATTCCAACCTGTTTTCTAAAATAATTGGTGGATAACTATCTACCAAATCTTCTCTGGTGAAATATATGACACTTGGAAGAATATCAAAACACATGCATGTTGCTTACTGCAGAGCTGTTGGACCATTTAACTGACACCGCTATCTGCCATATTAGGCTTCTCTCCTATTAAAATGGTTTGTCTTTAGAAATTACAAGAACAGGTCTTGGTGACTGATTAGCATATTGCTGTACCGTGGAGGCTGAGGATAAAACAAAGAAAGGATTTCCCATGTCTGTTGGTTCCAGAGTATTTGTGAAACTGAGTGCACTCGTTTCCTCTGACAGAAAGGGAGAATCAGGAGAGAGTGTGAGAGAGGGAGATGCCTCTGCCAGTGCCATGCCAGGCCCAGTTTTTCCCTGGTGGGCACCCCTTCCACAATCTGTTTCCCTCTTAGTGTCCATTGTTCTGTCTGTCTGTCTGTTAGCTGACACAAGCAATAATCCTGTCATCTGGCCCACGTCCAAAGTCATTACGCCACTTGCCACCATTGATTCCTCCTCTGTAGGCTTCCCCTCCAGAGTGGCATGCTTCTGCTTGATCTCTCCATACGCCGGGCCCAAAACAACTAGAGAGATATGGTTCACCCGGTCTCTCAACTCCTCCACCCTCTCACACTTGGCAGTTATATTGGCAGCTAGCATAGCTGACCTGGTTGCTGTGGAGGGGGGGTATAATATTAGGGGGTGGGAGTATAACATTGGGGGGATTGTATTAGGGGGAGGGGGGTTGTATTAGCAGGGGGGGTTGTATTATTTTGGGGTATATTGGGGGGGGGGGGTTATTATGAAACAGTGTATAAGGTTCTCTGCCTGTCTCTTGCTCTCCCTCACGCTGTCTTTATTGGCGTATGGGTAGTTAAGCCGTGACTTGCCTAAGGTTAATGAAATTAGCGCCGAGCCGATGCAACGAGTCCACTGGGGAATACTAAGAGCAGCTTCCCACTGAGAATGTGTCAGTGGCTGAGCCATTTATTCTCACAATGTGTCTTTGGAGGAAGTGAAATGGATAGGAGTAAGACTCATCCAGTAAAAGCCTCTGTCAGGGAAGTTGGCGCATAAGGCTATTCTGATAATAGAACCCCCCCCATGGGTTGACATGCCGAGGTAAACTGAAACCGTGCTTGCTGAAGCTAGTGAACGGCACAGTTGTTCAGTTAATTTAGAATTGGGGCCATGCATGCATGTACGCACTTCAAAGAGGTTTCCATGTTTATTTTCTCTCTTCCTGGGAGATTTAGCTAGGTGGAATTATGTAACTGTTCAACAGGCAATAATCCTTTTTATGTTTCTAACAAAAGGCAGAGATATTATTAGGTAGGCTAGATTGCTTGGCAGCATTGCTAAATTTTTGCTCTAGTCAGTAATTACCACCTGTACATGGCTTACAACTTAGTGGACGCCTTAAATACGATTAATAGAGAACATTTGACATTTTAGTCATCTATCAGGCACTCTTATCCAGAGTGACTTACACTTAGTGCATTCATCTTATGATAGCTGGGTGAGACAACCACATTTCAGTCATAAATACTTTATTGAGGAAAAAATTATCAGCAAAGTTGGTGCTAGTAGGAAAAGACAACTGTGTTATCCCACCTTTATGACACTAATGTCAATGGACTGTCACCTCCCTTCAAGATCCACAGTACATTGGCTAATGTACAAATTAGAATGTCTTTTGGGCCCACCTTTATTCTTTGGTGCAACATCCTCCTACATTAATTGTATTCACCAGCTTACCAGATGTAAAAGGGAGGGAGTGAGAGGGCCAAGTTTTGCAGTAGCACCAACCCTTGCTGGTGCAATGCACCACCTAGCCTACTACATAGCACAGACTCCCACTGTGTGGGCTCGTTCAGAGCGAAGAGAGACACTACATCAATCACAGCTGCTCAGCCGGTGCTTGCCGATGTCCCTATCCCCGCTAGTCCACAGACCTTATGCTGCAGTCATCAATTATACCAACTCCTTATTCTCATTTGTCAGTGACTGGATTATTCCAGGCTGTTTTTTTTCTTAATTACACTTATTTGATCGGGATTTACAAAAGGTTCCATGTGAATGTCATATCACCCTCTTTAACAGCTGTCGTGCTTGGTGACGTGCTACACATGCTTGGTGACGTGCTACACATGCTTGGTGACGTGCTACACATGCTTGAAGCTAAGTGTAGCCTATGTTTTTTGTTCCCCCACTTTGCTTCTGTCATTTTTGCAGAGAAAAGGGCAGGTAGCATAAACGTAACCACATGTAACATATATAGATTTAGATTTAGATTTCATTACTATACACATCAAAAGTCCCAATGCAAAGTATTTTTCCAAGTCATTTCATAAAACTGATCAGAATGCTGAAGTCATGTCGGAAAATGTTTTTCTAGTGTGTGATATAATATGGAGGACCCAGCAAGCCAGCATATTCCCTATAATATAAATTCCAACACTAATAACTTAAAATGTATACCTTTAAATTAAACCATTGTTTGTACTGATGACTACTGGTTCCAATTAAAATGTTAAAATATTTACAAGCAAATACTGTATGAATTTTACAATTCGATTTGCAAGGCTTCTAGCCAACTTGCCTGCCAACGGTTAGCCCAACTTGCCTGCCAACGGTTAGCCCAACTTGCCTGCCAACGGTTAGCCCAACTGGCCTGCCAACGGTTAGCCCAACTGGCCTGCCAACGGTTAGCCCAACTGGCCTGCCAACGGTTAGCCCAACTGGCCTGCCAACGGTATGTTAGCAACTGGCTGACTCATGCACTGCTATCAACAGCTAGCTTACAAGCTACAGTAAAGTAAACCAATATTTTGGAAATACGTAACGCCATCTAACCAGTTATCAAAGAGTGTTCACTATATGCAATTATCTTAGCCAGCAAGCTAGCCAGCCAGGGAATTAGTTATTTAGCCAACTAGCTATTAGCTTAGCCAGCCTAGCCAACCAGCACGGTTATGGTCAGCAAGCTAGAGCCCAACTACTGGAGACCAGCTAGAACACAACTAACACAACCCCAGATTAAAGCAAAGAGGTCAGACTTAAAGATTGATGGCTGGGGCTCATCCGATTATGACACTTTTAAAAGATTGTAGGTTGAGTCGGCTAACAAAAGATAGGGGAGGCGGGCACTTCACCAGGCCGAGGGAGAGTCGGGGAACTCCAAAATTGATAGATTCCAAATGTCTGTCAGCTAGCACTAAGCCAAGGTAGCCTACTAAAGAGAACATGCCAAAAAGTTGACAAAACAAAAATGAGAACATGAGGTACTACACAATTTAAGCAAGCAGGTATAATTTTCTCTTTCGTTTTGAGCCCACAGCAAGAAGGCACCAGATAGGGTTGGGCGGTGTCCAGATTTCCATACCGTGCCTGTGCCATCCTGGGATACACAGTATTACCGGTAGTGCACAGAATGGGCGCTAATTTTAGGGGAGCTTACCAGAATGCTAACAAGTACTAAGGAATCCCCATAGCAGATGCTAGGTAAATGCTAACGAGCGCACACAAACATTTACTACGGAGACAGACAACCCAGCTCATGAAGTTATGCAAGTATCTCAAGTATCTCCAAATGCAGTTTGCGGCACACACACAACAAATATTAGGCAGCAGGGATCTTAATCCAGGAGGGGGATTGTCTCTGCTGCTGCTATCAAGAAGCTTGATCTTGCAAGCTAACATTAGGTACCTAGCTAACATGAGCAAGTTAGCAAAACCCAGCAGGAGAATTTATTTGGCAAATTTTAGATGGTTAACTTAACAGTCAGAGATATATATCTATATTAGAAGTGAATTTCATACAAGTGTAACTTGTAGGGCTGTCCCAGACCACAGAAAATCTTGGTCGACCGAAAGTCTGGATGTGTGTTTTGAGTCATTGTCCTGTTGAAAAACAAATGATAGTTCCACTAATCGCAAACCAGATAGGATGGTGTATCACAGCAGAATGCTGTGGTAGACATGCTGGTTATGGGTGGCTTGAATTCTAAATAAATCAGTGTCATCAGCAAGGCACCATCACACCTCCTCCATGCTTCACAGTGGGAACCACACATGGGTAGATCATCTGTTCACCTACTTTGCTTCTCACAAAGATGTGGCGGTTGGAACCAAAAATCTCAAATTTGGACTCATCAGACCAAAGGACAGATTTCCACCAGTCTAATGTCCATTGCTTGTTTCTTGGCCTAAGCAAATCTCTTCTTCATATTGGTGTCCTTTAACGAGGACACCAATCACATCTCAACATCAACTGTTCAGAGGAGTCTGTTACTTGAACTCTGAAGCATTTATTTGGGCTGCAATTTCTGAGGTGCAGTTAACTCTTTTGAACTTATCCTCTGCAGCAGAGGTAACTCTGTTTTCCTTTCCTGTGGCGGTCCTCATGAGAGCCAGTTTCATCATTGCGCTGATGGTTTTTGCGACTGCAGTTGAAAAAACTTTCAAAGTTCTTGAACTGTTCCGTATTGACTGACCTTCATGTCTTAAAGTAATGGACTGTTGTTTCTCTTTGCTTATTTGAGCTGTTCTTTCCATAATATGGACTTAGCCCTATTTGGTAAAAGACCATCTTCTGTATACCCCCCCCCTACCTTGTCACAACACAACTGATTGGCTCAAATGCATTAAGAAGGAAAGAAATTCCACAAATGGACCTTTAACAAGGCACACCTGTTAACTGAAATGCATTCCAGATGACTAACACATGAATCTGGTTGAGAGAATGCTAAGAATGTGCAAAGCTGTTATCAAGGCAAAGGGTGGGTATTTTGAATAATCTCAAACAAAATATACTTTGATTTGTTTAAACATTTTTGGTTACCACATGATTCCATATGTTTTATTTCATCAATGTAATTCTACAATGTAGAAACTAGTAAAAATAAATAAAAACCCTTGAATTAGTAGGTGTCCATATTTCTGTTTGTTTTAGTTGAGCAGTAACCAAAAAAATCTTGGTCAACCAACAGCCTAACGACCAAACAATCGACCAGTTGACTAATTGGGATCAGCCCTAGTAACTTGACTCACCTCATGAAGCTCCCATTCTGCTCCTTGTGCTTCTTTGTAAACAAACACACGTGATTGGCTGAAACGGCTATTTTGGGGAAGACCGTATTGGAAAATCATACATATGTGACCGACCTGCTGGATTCAGTCTTATGTAGCAAAATTTGCAATTGTGTTTTTACATTGGGTAAAAGTAGAGACTCAGAGCTAGAAGATGGTTTATCATACACTACAGTTGAACAATGGGAAAGTAATTCTGCTTTGAAAGTTGAGCTTTCCTCACTTGACTCCTCACTGGAGCTCTTCTTTGTCTACACCCATTCAGCATCGTTCACACCCTTAAGCTTTAGCCCCACCCATGTCTTTAAGGATTCACATATGAGTCTATGTGCTAAACATCCAAAGATTTCAACACTAAAGGCTGGTTTATACTACAGGTTTGTTTTGTCAATTTAATCTGGAGTGCCAGTGTGCTCTGGCCGTTCGTAAACTCGGAGCGTTTCGCTCTTGGAGCGTTCAGAGTGCACACTGGATGCTCTGGCCGAAAAGTAGGGTTGATCCTGAACCTAACAGCAGTCAAGCACCAAAGCTAACGTTGGCTAACTTGCTAGCTACTTCCAGACTCAAATGAGAGAACCGCTCACTCTGACCATTTTACTTGCCCTAGCAGAGCTGGTTAGGCTTTTTTCATGTTATTCAGAGTGTTGGTGACTGCAACTGTACGTACTGCTGGCAACAATTTAATGACGCTTTTTTTGCCAACGTTTACTGACACCGGCTATATTCAACAGGTGGTGATGGTTCAAGTCTTTTGTTTAGACATGTAGCTAGCTAGCTGAACAATTAATCATAATCCCAACTGCATGAATCTGCAGGTAGCTAACCAACCAGATTCAGTGTTAGCTAGCTGACATTAGTCAATAACTAGGAATGCAAATGGCTCTGACACAAATAATATTACTACACAGATCATACACGTACGTTAGCTAGCTAGCCAGCCAGCTAACGTTAGCTAACTAGCTAACAGTACACTAACTTGAAATGAAGTTGACTTTCTGACAGAAACATGGAATATCTGAAAATGCAGCTAGCTAGACTATTTTACCAGTATACTTGGATGGACTTTTCTCCCTCTCTTACAGATGCCATAGTTGCCCTTCTGTTGCACAGAAGGTGGAGATCAACACTTATGTAGTTCTACTACGTGATATCTTTCAAAAGAGCCACGTTAGAAATTATAACCTGCACATACTGACAAGCTCATATTATAGACAGAAGCGTGCCATATTGCAGAACAATCCAAACTCATCTCTCGGCATGTCCAGCCCACTCATCTCAGCCAGTAATGGCTAGTGGGAAGGTTGTCTTTTTCCATGGCTAAACCAACTAGGCTCGTAATTTAACAATTGTGTTTGTATTTACAGATGGCATACTAGTTTAAGGCACATGTTCCAGAAGGCGTTTCTGTCAAACGTATTTTGATCAAAATAAAAAGTTTACCTTCAAATGGCTCTATTGTGAAGTAGTGACACACGACATATGCCTAGTTTTCTGAAACTAGTCACATATTGTGAAATATCCGGGGAAACTGTATATACGGTATACCGCCCAACCCTAGTACCAGAGCCTGCCGTGTCAACTGGTTCCCACTATATAACACAGCCACAAAGTCTGAAGAGAATGCTGCATGGCCACACGTGCTCCAACTGCTCCTTGGTTTACAGCACACTTCCTTGTGGTTGGTGGATTGTAACTCCCCAATGCCAACACTTGGTCTAGAATGTAATTATATGCTCTTGTGGCTAATGTTAACCAGCTTGTGCTCGCTACTGACCTAGCATACATACTTTGTAGCGCAGAGTAGATCCTCCATATTTTGTTGAGAATTAGTGCGTTGTGGGTAGTTTAGAAGATATCCGGAAATAAGTTAATAAATATGTTATGACAAATATTTGTGGTTATAGGTAACCAGATCGTGAATACTAAATTACTAAATTACTAAAACTAAATTACTAAGTATTTGCTAACAGTGAAATGTTATGTTTCCTACATTTGAAGTGTTTGATCTAGTAATGTATCAATATTTATCGTTTTCAAATTACACTGAACATGTACTGAGCTAGCATGGTTTACACGTGGTCTGCGGTTGTGAGCCCAGTTGGACATGCTGCCAAATTTTCTAAAATGACTTGAGGCAGCTTATGGTAGAGAAATTAACATAATTTTACCAGGCAACAGCTCTGGTGAACATTCCTGCAATCATCGTGCCAATTGCACGCTGCCTCAACCTGGGATATCTGTGGCATTGTGTTGAGACAAAACTGCACATTTTAAAGGGGTCTTTTATTGTCCCCAGCACAAGGTGCACCTGTAATTATCATACTGTCTAATTAGCTTCTTGATATGTCACACCTGTCAGGTGGATTGGGTATCTTGGTAAAGGAGAAATTGAACATTTCTGGGATCTTTTCTTTCAGCTCATGAAACATGGAACCAACACTTTACACGTTGCGTTTATATTTTTGTTCATTGTAGCAATGACATGGCCAACAGAATACGTAACAACTTTGGATTTCACCCACATCTCAAAATCAAATGGTTTGGAAGTTTTTACAAAGTGATCTTCTCTTTTCTGGCTTCGGCCTTGCAGTGCGCCTCGCAAAAGTGATTGCTGTCCAAATGACCATATTTGCTGATGGTGAACTTACAAATCTATTGTAAGCCCCGTTCAGCAGGTGTAATGTAGCATGATGAGTTGTCTCCGGTAGCTTACTTTTATTCTGGTAAACACAATTTTCAACAGCACATAGAAAACAACAACCTAGAAAATTACATAGTGCAGGTTGTCACTCAACTAAAAAAGCCTAATATCACGCAAGCCATTTTAGCATGTTAACGCTGAAGGTGCTGTACAGATGTGCAAGATCAGGAATAGGCCGCCTTCCTCGCATTGGTCAGCGTGCGAAGCTGGGCACGGGGCGCAGTTTGACTAGGCTGAGGGGAGAATGGCTCATAATAATGGTTGGAACAGAGTAAATGGAATGGCATCAAACACATGGAAACCATGTGTTGGATGTATTTGACACTATTCAGCTCTAGCCATTACCACTAGCCTGTTCTCCCCAATTAAGGTGCCACCAACCTCCTGTGCTACTGATATTGTTGTTTGACGTGCAAAATGACTTGTAGATCAATGACTGTCACAGTATGTAAGTTTCATACTGAAGGGGAGGATATGTCAGTTGTCACAAGATGAGCGGTATTTTCGTAAGGTAGAAAGCGGTGTAATATTAGCAAAAAAAAATGGTGAATCTGCAATTAACGTTTGAATTTATTTTTTAAAATCGATCCATGCTACATTTGGATCGGTTTGGGGACCGTGGCACTTGTATTGTAAACATTTGAATCTGGGACCAATGAATGTGCATTCCTATCGTTACATCCCTATTGAAAAGATCCAAATATACACTAAGTGTTCAAAACATCTTGAACACCTGCTCTTTCCATGACAGACTGACCAGGGGAATCCAGGTGAAAGCTATGATCCCTTATTGATTTCATTTGTTAAATCCACTTCAATCAGTTAAAGAATGATTTTAAAGCCTTGAGACATGGATTGTGTATGTGTAGCAGCGTTGCAGTTCTTGACACAAACCTAATACCATACACTGTTCAAAAAGGCACTTCAGGGGGTGAATGGCTAAGTCTCAAGATTTGTACCTTTTTGAACAGTGTATGGTATTAGGTTTGTGTCAAGAACTGCAACACTGCTATGTTTTTTTACCCCCCAGTTTCCTGTGTGTATCAAGAATGGTCCACCACCCAAAGGACATCAGCCAACTTGACACAACTCAATATTAGGAAGGTGTTCTTAATGTTTTGTACACCCATTTTATGCATCTTCAAACGTGAGCCTGGATAGATAGCCTATATAGTTTGGTTGGTATTTATTTGGTCCTGTTGTTGGCGTCGTCTTGGACTCTGACAACATTCTTTATACCTGTATGGCACAAATTCAACAACCTTAAGTGCATATTTATTCAGCTGAAGGTCACCAAAGCAGTAGGTCACACTTTGAAATTGAATCCGTACATTTACTCTCCCCTGTAGCCCACTCTGTCACCCTGTGCTGGCCATCCAAAGTTACAAGGGAACTCTTGGCTGCCTAAACGTCTGTGACAAAATGAGTAATTTGCCTAGGTTTAAGGAATGTAATTCTTCTCTGTATGTTACATTAAATGAAAGTGACAATTACCCACTGTGAGCAAACCAGAGAGCTTTTTTTCTATGGCACGCCATTTGTGACCGACTGGTTTAAATTGGTCTTATATTGCAAAATTTGTATCAAAAGTAATAAACAATGGGAAAGTAATTCTCAAACTCACATTTGAGAGAATGGCATTTTAATGTTTTGGTACTACTGCAGGAGAGCACCTCTTTGTCTACACCCATTCAGCATCGTTGACACCCTCTTAAGCTTTTGTCCTATCCATCTCTTTAAGGGTTGATCCGAGCGTTCTGTACTCACAGCATTTAAGCACTCCTGTAAAGACCTTTTTATTATACACAGATTCAAAATAGCTATTGATAACACGTGTATTTTGTGGTTGTGACCCATTTAATGCTTGAGCAGTTATTTTTTTGGACTGTTCTTATGTCAGAAGATTTTGGAGTCAGTTAGGATATTTGAATTTAAAGGAAACTACTATTAATGTTAATTTGAAATAATGTTTTATTTTTATCAAAATTATATGGACCCTGATTTAACTTTCATTGTTTATTTGTTTATTTTTCATGGCAGTTTTTTTTATCCACAAAATGAAGTTGGTGGAGAACAAACTCCTCAACATAATATTTCAATTCTATTTTGAAATGATCCTTAAGTGTAAAAACAAAAAAGCATCTGTATCTGTATCTAATAGTCCTGTCTGTTTAGATATATGTACTCTTATTTGCATATTTCAGTTAATTTGTTTTGTTCATAATAATAAAAAAAGCAGTCAAGCACCCAAGCTAATTTGCTAGCTACTTCCAGACACAAATGAGAGAACACCTCACTGAACATTAATCGCCCTAGCAGAGCTGGTTGGGCTGTTATGTTATCCAGAGTGTTGGTGACAGCAACTGTGCCGTCAGTTTGTAAATTCAAAGCGTTTTGCTCTCAGAGCGTTCAGAGCGCACACTGGATGCTCTGTTGGATGAGTAGGGTTGAGCCAGACATTTTGACCTCACCATGGCAGTCAAACACCCAAGCTAACTGGCTCACATTGGCTAGCTTGCTAGCTACTTCTAGACACAAATGAGTACACCAAACTCTGACCATTTTACTCGCCCTAGCAGAGCTGGTTAGGATGTTTTCATGTTATCCAGAGTGGCGGTGACTAACTGTTCTGCTGGCAACAATTGAATGATGCTTTTTTTTGCCAACGTTTACTGACACCAACCATATTCAACGGGTGTTGAGCGTTCGTAAATTCATCAGTTATTCGGCACTCTGACACACTCAGACGAGAGTCCTTTGTTAAGAGATGTAGCTAGCTAGCTAGGTAAACAATGAACCATAATCTCAACTCATGACTTGCCTACCCTGCATGAATCTGCAGGTAGTTGGAGGGGGAATTTAGTCTAAGGAATTTGAAGTTATTGACCGTCTCCATGATGGCTCCCTTGATGTGGATGGGGGCATGTCCAGCCTGGTTCCTCCTGAAGTCTACAATCAGCTCCTTTGTTTTGCTAACGTTGAGGGAGCGGTTATTTACCTGGCACCATGCCGTCAGTGTGACTACCTCCATGTAGGCTGTCTCGCTGTTGTTGGTAATCAGGCCTACGTCTGTAGTGCTGTCAGTCAACTTGATGATGGAGTTGGAACTGTGTGAGAGGGTTAAGTGTGGGGAGGAAGGAGGCGATATGGTCTTTGACTAGCCTCTCGAAGCACTTCATGATGACAGAAGTGAGTGTTACTGGTCGGTAATCTTTCAGTTACTTTCTCTTTCTTGGGCAAACGGATGATCGTGGACATCTTGAAGCAGGTGTGTTTAGTGGCCTGGGCTAGGGAGAGATTTAAAAAGTCAGAACACAACAGCCAGCTGGTCTGCACATGCTCTGAGGGCATGGCTAGGGATGCTGTCTGGGCCAGCAGCCCTGCGAGAGTTAGCATATTTGAATGACTTGCATACATCCTCCATGGAGACCTGAGTGTGTAGCCCACGTTGTCTTTGGGGGCTCTCCTCGGCAGCTCAGGGTTATTGTGCTTGAATTGTGAGAAGGCGTTTAGCTCCTCCGGTAGAGTGGCGTGATGACCACAATGTGGCTGGCTTTCTTTTTGTAATCCATGATTGTAAGGAGCCCCTGCCACCTTCGCCTTGTCGCCGACCCGTTGAATTGCTCCTCCACTTTGTCCCTATACTTGTTTCACAATCTTGATCGATCTGCGTAGGTTGTATTTGTACTGTTTATTAACCAAACTATTATCCCCGGTCACCGTACACTGTTCATAAGCAGCCTCTCTCTTTCAGTTTTCCTACAAGGCTGCTCTCATGATTTTTTTGTTTTTATTTGTAGCGAGATGGAGTCATGGTCCGATTTGCCGGAGGAGAGGACCTTATACCCGTGTCAAAGGTGTGTAGCAGTGGTCAACAGTAGAAATTCCACGAGTTAGGTAATAATTTTGGAGCACGGTTCGCAACTTTTTTTTAATAGTCCCTCGCAACAATTGTGGTCTCCAGTTTGTTCAGGATTCAATTGTCATGACGTTGGCCTTTTTGGGAAAAGCAAGCCCATCCCCCTCTCCTTGCCTCCTTCAACTAGATTGCTGTGGTCAGAGAGACGTCGTAAATCCCTGAGAAGACCCTGCACATGGCCACACAGTAGAGAGAGAGAGAGTAGATTTTCATGGAGAACAAAGGAAATCCTTCCACCTCACAGAACTTGAGGTACGAACAAATTTCACATTCCGGAGAAAGTATAAAAGATCGGTGAAGAATCCAGCTTCGAACTGGTCCGTTTGTCACAACTTGGGAAAGCTCATGGGAGACGGTGTGGCCACATTACCATAACACTGTTTATATAATAGCCTCAGATATGAGGTTTACATCTAATTGTTGTATAAGATGAATGAGTGAGTATGATACTGTTTGTAATTGTGTAATATGATTTTGGACTGTTTAATGACGATAAATACAATTCCCTTTTGATTTGAACTAAATCAGAGGACCGCCCCTGAGCCCAGTTAGGGTCAGACATCCTGGGACAGCCCTCTTCGGCCCTTCCGAATAAAACCCCCACTCGGGTTTTCGATCAGCAGACCGACCTTATCTCAATTACGAGATGGCTAAAGGTTGCAGACCATCTTTTTCTCCATTAGGAGGATGAAGGTTGTAGACCTTTGCTGAATCTTTTAACCATACCACGTGGTTAAAACCTCTTGGAACTCCCTCTCCCGGATCCGGGAGAATTTTCATCAACTGACACTAATTAGCATAATGCAACGGACAAAAAATATTACTAGAAAATATTCATATTCATGAAATCACAAGTGAAATATATTGAAACACAGCTTAGCCTTTTGTTAATCACCCTGTCATCTCAGATTTTGAAATTATGCTTTACAGCCAAAGCAAGACAAGCATTTGTGTTAGTTTATCGATAGCCTAGCATAGCATTATGCCTAGCTAGCAGCAGGCAGCTTGGTCACGAAAGTCAGAAAAGCAATCAAATTAAATTGTTTACCTTTGATGAGCTTCGGATGTTTTCACTCATGAGACTCCCAGTTAGACAGCAAATGTTCATTTTGTCCCATAAAGATTATTTTTATAGCCGAAACACCTCCGTTTGTACTTCACGTTTGGTTGAGAAATCCACCGGAAACTGCAGACACGACCACGCCGAAAAATATTCAAAATTAGATCCATAATATCGACAGAAACATGGCAAATGTTTTTTGTAATCAATCCTCAAGGTGTTTTTCAAATATCTATTCGATAATATATCAACCGGGACAGGTGGCTTCTTAGTAGGAAAGAGAGAAACAATGGCCGCGTTTGTCTTTTATGCACAAAACATTCTGAGATCCTCCAGCTGACCACTGACGCAATGTTGTCGTTCAGGCTCATTTTTCAAAATAAAAGCCCGAAACTATGTATTGTGACACTAGACACTAGGGAAGCCATAGAAAAAGGAAAAAGGAATCAACCCCCGAAACATCCATTCTATAACGAATGTCACTCCGAACAATCCCCTCTAACCACAACAGAGAGGGGGAGAGAGATGGACAATTCTACAAAATAAATGAACTTTTCACCAGCGATCGTAAATATATATTTTGATTGCAATTGTTCCCGACTGAGTGATCGTTCATGTGCAAAGGATTAGCATTTCAATTGTTATAATTATCACTCTGTAGTGACTTCTTAGTCGACCCCCCCCCCCACTTCCCCTTTTGTTTAACAAGCCATCAGGCCGGTTTAGCCCACTAGGGCACATTCTCCTATCATTTTATGTAACCACATTTACCTTGTTTGTTTTGTTTTATGCATTTCTGTGAATTACTTAGTTAGTAATAAATAAATGATTTAAGACAATTGATGTATGGATGACTCATAGTGAAGACTGGGTTCGTGCAGATAACCAACAATTTACGACGTTTGGAATGAGACTAACGTGAGGTAAATAATTCATTAATTCGAAGACTAATTGATCAGATAAAATATCTGAAAAGTTATTTTAGGAAATTATAACTTTAATCTGAATATTTTTCCTTGGTATCCCGATTTCATAGTTAATTAGTTACGTGATTAATCAGTTGATCGCGTAATACTTAATTACAGAGAATCTTTGATAACTATAAGTCTTCAGTTAATGATAGTAAAGACACGACACAATGAAGTTCTTTGAGGGCTATTTTGGTGTCCGCTTTGGGTGGGATGTACACAGCCATGGCGATAATTCCTGAGAACACTCTCGGAAGGTAAAAAGGGCGATGTCTCCTCTCCTTCGGCGTCTTCACTTCCTCCTCCGGTAGGACTCCAAAGCAGCTTGGTGCTTTGCCCAAGAAGCTAGTTCATTGTGCCGTCGTCTCAGGGAATTCGGGGAGGTCGGGTGGACAGTAAATTGTATTCAAATAGTTCTACCCGGGTATGTAGTAAATCACAAAACAAACTGATTAAGAACATTTTGAGAAAAACACAAAAAGTAGAAAATTTCAATGTTTTAGCGGAGCTCGAGGCGAGTTGCCCTCTGTCGGCGCCATAGCCAAATAGTGTTATTTGATGCGCCCACTTTTTTTTTTTTGATACGCAAGACCCAATGCCATTCCATATTTGTCAAACTAAGGCGAAGATGGGCTCAAATGCGTAGTTTTGAATACCATGTCTGTCAAGGTACTTTTTTGTGTGGTTCTAACCTGTTCAGAACTTATTTTTGCTGGTCTGGACAGTGGAACGGAACAAAACAAATAATTGATCTGTTCAGAATAAAACGATTGGAAAATAATTTCAGTTTCACCGCCTGTTTACTAGACCGTCTTCCTTATCATGGCTAGATATTTGTCTGTTTCACAATGCTTTTTCGTATGGTCTAACCTGCTTCTTGTCAAGCGACAAATCCCTTACAGCTAAACTACCACAGGTGATAATCACTAGCATTCATGCTAGCAAGTTTCTTTACTTAAGCGGAGGCACAACTCCCTAATACCCAGTTGTTGCCTTGAACCACCCTCTTGACTCCACACTAATCCAATAAGCCTCCCATCCTGAGCTGTCATGTGGGTGGGCCGTTGCGTAACTGGCCAGGCATCGACAGCCAACCCGTATAACCCCCGGTGACCAAAGGACTGCAAGGGGGGCCGGGCTATTTATAGCCTTAGAACACACGCCAGAGACTAAAGAAGAGGGAGAGTGAGTGAGAGAGGTAGTTGGAAGTTTCTCTTTGTTCATCCTGATAAGAGCCCATGCCAATAACAAAACTGACAAGATATGCAATCAAAGACAGCAAAAATGTGCGTGACATGGGTAGGGGTATTATGGGAGATGCGGGGGTAGATAAGATTGGCTTTGAGATCTGTCAGACTTCTACTCTATGTCCTCCTCGGGAAGCCAAGAAAAGGGGGGGTCGATTCCAACTGGGTTATATCTGGTGAGGGCTCTAGTTGCAGCCCCTCATGACACTGCAGTTTGTTGTTGTTGTTAGCATCTCCTTTGCCAGCTTCGTTCCCCCACTTTTAGAATGCCACAGCCTCCTGGTCCATATTTATTTGCCAGAATTCCATTTACAGTCATGCTCTACCATGGCAGACAGTGTTGTCACGATACCATAATTCTGTCTTTAATACGGATACCAGGTTTAGTATCACGATACCTAAACAATACCACGGCAGAGGTGGTGTATTCACCAAAGTCACAGAATGGCACTTGATTCAGACAGAAACTCAGCTACTACTCTGTTCAATCGTTGGGCATCTTTTCAATTCAATATCATAACATTTGAAATTTGATGTCAACATTTTTCAGACAGCCGTGTATGTATTAATTAATCATTTATACCTTTTCCCAATATTACTACATAATATAATGGTAATCCATTTATTTGAATGGTAAATATATCTTGATAAACTGGGTAAATCAAGATTTCATGTGGCTACACATGATAAGCAATCTCCATTACATTTGGGACTTTTATTGTACTGATCAACAACATTTGCATGAAAGTTTGGAATGGGCATACAAATAAATTCAATATTCAAATATGGTAGAGCATGTATTGACTGCATCAAATTGATGTAAAGAAGCTAGCTAAGATGGCCACATAGGCTAATTGGTGCTTTTTTGCTGTGCTTCCCATCCTTGTCTCTGGAATAGTCAGTGCCTGCCAGACAGGTTGTGCCATAGTGCTGTACCCACTGGAGCATAGTTGGAGAGCCATACTAGTGTGATTTCCGTTCTCCCCCTCTCCCATCAATGTTGTGTAGTGTCATGGGGGAGCTGAGTGAGCTGTCTCCACACGTCTCTGTCCATTCCACTCCACTCGACTGGCTGCTGGTAGGTTGGAGGATATTCACTGGATATTCCCCAAAGCAGAAGGAGGTAGCCTAATACTGTAGTACTCCATTGTTATGGCTGCCCTGGTCTCATCTGGATCCCTCAACTCTAACAGATGTCCTTATGTACATTTCTAATTTAACACTATCACTCTTACATGTGTGGTTGTTAATTGGACCAGTAGCTCTTGCCACATATGGTATAGTTGTGGTTGTTAATTGGACTGGTATTAGTATTTATTTATTATGGATCCCTATTAGCTGCTGCCAAAGCAGCAGCTACTCTTCCTGGGGGTCCAGCAAAATGAAGGCAGTTTATACAATTTAAAAAACATTACAATACATTTACAGATTTCACAACACACTGTGTTCCCTCAGGCCTCTACTCCACCAATACCACATAACTACAGTACTAAATCCATGTGTATGTATAGTGCGTATGTTATTGTGTGTATGCATGTGTCTGCGCCAATGTTTGTTGTTTCAGTACCCACTGTTCCATAAAAAAAAAAAATGACATCTTTTTTTTCAAATCTAATTTTACTGCTTGCGTCAGTTATTTGATGTGGAATAGAGTTCCATGTCGTCATGGCTCTATATAGTACTGTGTGCCTCCCTTAGTCTGTTCTGGACTTGGACTGTGAAGAGACCTCTTGTGGGGTGTGCTTGGGTGTCCGAGCTGTGTGCCAGTAGTTTAGACCGACAGCTCGGTGCATTCAACATGTCATAAATAAAAGTAGTGATGAAGTCAATCTCTCCTCCACTTTGAGCGCGGAGAGATTGACATGCATATTATTAATATTAGCTCTCTGTGTATATCCAAGGGCCAGCTGTGCTGCCCTGTTCTGAGCCAATTGCAACTATCCTAAGTCCTTTTTTGTGGCACCTGACCACACGACTGAACAGTCGTCAAGGTGTGACAACTTGGGCCTGTAGAACCTGCCTTGTTTGTGTTAAGAAGGCAGAGCATCACTTTATTATACACAAACTTCTCCCCATCTTAGCTACTACTGCATCAATATGTTTTGACCACGACAGTTTACAATCTAGGGTTACTCCAAGCAGTTTAGTCATCTCAACTCGCTCAATTTCCACATTTATTACAAGGTTTAGGGCTTAGTGAGTGTTTTTGTTCCAAATACAATGCTTTTAGTTTTATAAATATTTAGAGCTTTCTTAATCCTTTTTTATTTATTTAACCAGGAAGGGCTCATTGAGATTAAAATGTCTTTTTCAAGAGCGCTCTGGCCAAGATAGGCAGCACCAAGTCATTACAAAAGAAATTAGACAACATGAAAAACTACAAGTAATCTAGTAAAAACCATTGAATTCACAAGAGTATAAAACAGCAAATTTAAAACATTTACAGGTCAGGGAATCAGCCTCAAAATCCTTCATCGGTGATTTAAAAACACCAATTGGGTTTTAACTTTTTTTTTTTTTGCAGGATAAAGTCCAGCGAACGAAGAGAGTACCCACCACATTTCTGAACAATAAAAATGCACAAATAAAAAGGTAGTAAACCCAAAATGGCTTTGTAAATAAAAGTATACCAGTGACTGAGTCTACGAGTGACTAGAGAAGGCTATCCAACGCTGGTATACAAAGTGCAGTGGTGCGTAAGGGTTTTGCAGTTTAAAATAAATCTGAAAGTGCCATGGTAAAGAGTATCAATTGATCTCAAACACCGAGCGTAAGCATTCATATATAAAATATCCCCATAGTCTAGTAAAGGCATAAATGTAGCTGATACTATCCTCCTTCTGGCTTCAAAAGAATAACAGTCCTTATTCCTCAAATAAAATCCCAGTTTCAGTTTCAAAGTTGTTGAATATGCAATTTAAAAGAGGCCGTCATCAATTAAAATTCCAAGATAGATATTTATGAGGTTACAACCTCAATCTCCTTGCCCTGACAGGTAGTAATAGGTGAAAGGTTCAGAGGTCTATTTCTTGCATTAGAAAACAACATTAGTTTAGTTTTGTCAGTATTGAGGATGAGCTTAAATTGACACAAGGTATGTTGAACAGTATGAAAAGCAGTTTGCATGTTCTGGAAATATTTTGTAAGAGATGAGGCACAACAGTAAATAACAGGATCATCAGCATAAAAATGAAGTTGTGCATTTTGGACATTTTTGTCTAAATCATGTATATAAATAGTGAATAAGAGAGGACCAAGTACAGAGCCATGGGGCACACCATTCAAGACAGACAATTTAACAGACATAAGCCCATCAAATTGAGTGCACTATCAGACAGGTAGTTAGCAAACCATGCAACTGCATGCTCCAGAAAGACCTACACTCGACAATCTCTGCCTTAGTATAGCATGATCAACTGTATCAAACGCCTTAGAGATCAATAAAAAGTGAGACACAGTGCTGTTTTTTGTCAATGGCTTCAGTGATATCATTTAAAACCTTCATGGCTGCTGTAATTGTGCTATGCTTCTTCCTGAAGTCCAATTGGTACATTTGATAAAATATAGTTAGTAAATAAAAACGATTTTAGCTGTTCACTTACAAGGGTTTCAAGTATTTTGACAGCTTTGAGATTGGCCTATAATTATTTAAAAGAGTTGGATCTCCCCCTTTTTAAAAGTGGTAGGACAAATGCTGATTTCCAAATCTTTGGAATTTCATTACATTCCAGGGTTAGATTGAACAGAGACGTAAGTGGTTCAGCTATGAAATCAGCTGCCAGATTTGAAAAGCAGGGATCCAAAAGATCAGGACCTGCAGGCTTTCTCGGATCTAAGGATTCCAGGGCTTTATGTACCACCTGCACTGAGAATGGCAAAAAGCTAAAAGTTTGACCAGCTCTCACTGGTTTATCCACACAGGGTTGTACAGAGACAGAGGACACTGAATCAAACAGCCTACCAGATGATACAAAGTGCTCATTGAAACAATTCAGCATTTCAGTTTTGTCATATATAGCAACAGAGTCCTTCAAAACACATGACGGTAATTCATTAACATTACTGTTACCAGACATGGACTTAAGACTTAATCCTTGGCAACCACTCTGAAATTAACTGCAGCTCTTTGTTAAGTGTTGCAGTCATTTCAGTCACTGTAGTAGCTGAGTTTCAGTCACTGTGTATAGTGTTGAGTCATCCGCATACATAGACACTCTGGCTTTACTCGAAGTCAGTGGCATGTCGTTAGTAAAAATTGAAAAAAGTAAGAGGCCTAAACAGCTACCCTGGGGAATTTCTGATTCTACCTGGATTATATTTGAGACTTCCATTAAAGAACACCCTCTGATCTGTTAGACAAGTAACTCTTTAACAACATTATAGCAGTAGCAGCAGACAATGATCAATAATGTCAAAAGCTGCACTGAAGTCTAACAAGACAGCCTCCACAATTTTTCATCAATTCCTCTCAGCCAATCAGTCATTTGTGTCCTTCCCTTAAAGCATGCTGAAATTCTGTCAATTTGTTTACTGTGAAATAGCATTGTATCTGGTCACATTTTTTTCCCAGAAGTTTACTAAGGGTTGGTAACAGGCTGATTGGTTGGCTATTTAAGCCAGTAAAGGGGGCTTTACTATTCTTGGGTAGCGGAATGACTTTAGCTTCCTTCCAGGTCTGAGTGCACACGCTCTCTAGTAGGCTTAAATTGAAGATGTGGAAAATAGGAGTGGCAATATTGTCTGCTATTATCCATGCAGATTGTCAGACCCCGGTGGCTCTTGCCAGGTATGGTATAGTTGCGGTTGTTAATTGGACCAGTGAGTATCACATTTTATTAGTCACATACGCCGAATACAACAGAGAAATGCTTACTTATGAGCCCCTAACCACCAATGCAGTTAAAAAAAATATATGATTAAGAAATAAAAGTAACAAGTAATTAAAGAGCAGTAGTAAAATAACAATGGCGAGACTATATACAGGGGCTACTAGTACAGAGTCTATGTGCGGGGAACCATTTGGTCGAGGTAATTGAGATAATATGTACATGTAGGTAGAGTTATTAAAGTGACTAGATGATAACAGATGATAACAAAGAGTAGCAGCGGTGTATAAGAGGAGGATGGGGGGGGGGGGGGGGGGGTGTCAATGCAAATAGTCTGGGTAGTCATTTGATTAGATGTTCAGGAGTCTTATGGCTTGGGGGTAGAAGCTGTTTAGAAGCCTCTTGGACCTAGACTTGGCACTTCGGTACCGCTTGCTGTGCGGTAGCAGACAGAACAGTCTATGACACGGGTGGCTGGAGTCTTTGACAATTTTTAGGGCCTTCCTCTGACACCGCCTGGTAGAGAGGTCCTGGATGGCAGGAAGCTTTGCCCCAGTGATGTACTGGGCTGTATGCACTACCCTCTAGTGCCTTGCGGTCGGAGGCCGAGGAGTTGCCATACCAGGCACGTATGGTATAGTTGTGGTTGTTAATTGGACTCGTAGCTCTAGCTACACAGAATATAGTAATATTTGTCGTTGTCAGAGCGGTGTGTGTTCTGAAGTGGGGAGCTAAGCTAACTAATGTGATTGGCAGTGCCATTGGTGCTCAATCGTAAGGCCTCTTTTACAGAGGGTAATTTAAGTCTGAGGGGAAATCGGATGTAGTGGATACGTTCAAATAATGAGTGGTCTCCAACCTAGATTCCATCAATATATGTGACTGCTACAATAAAGGAAATGGAAATTATAGCCTCTCACTTACTCTACTAGTTGAGACTGACTGACTCATTGATGACATAATCACAATAGCACTGTGAGGCACTATGCTAATGGTTTCACTGAATACATTTTTAGGCCTAATTCATATGCATATTTGCATGCCAATTTGTTTTGTTCTACAAGTATCACAGAATAAAAGTGTCTGCATTGGCTGAAAGGTCAGGGGAAATTCCAGAAAATGAAAGTGTGTCATGAGGAACCACCACCCTTGATCAGGATCATATCTTCTAAATGCTTTGTGGTTTACATGTCTAGACTCTATGGGTGGCGCTGTCCTCTTACTAAAACATGTGCATTATTAGTAAACACATTACTAGGACAGCGCATTGCGTAAACACATTACTATGAGAACAATTGATGAGTAAACATTTTTAATTAACAGGTGATCTCATACTGCCTCTCTCAATTAGGCCTACATTACATTACGAGCTGCGTGTGTAGGCTACTACAATTCCAGTACATTACTATGGTTGGCAAAATGTACAACATAAACCCCACTGCTTATTATATTTTCACTCGTCCCATCTGTTTGAAATGTTACTGTGATTTGCTTACTCTGCGGGTGTGTTTGCAAAAGGGGTTTGTCACCTTAGCCCTTATCTCTCTAAACGGTATTGTGCAGACAGTCAACCTAAACCTATGCAACACATTTCAGTTTGAATTAAAAGCAAATAGAAATGGACCTGTAGGCGTGTTACACAAGTTAACGTATTTTTGCCAAGACTGTGCTTTTAGCCCAGGATTGTGTATTTAACCAACGGCCCCAAATGCAGCCAAACATTCCTTTTAAACATTTTGGCCGAGTCAGATTTGAATTGCTCTCAGCTCTTTTGCATGTGTACCTTATCTGTATCAGACACCAAAACTCCAGTAACCATGAATGCACGCTGGTTCTTCATATTGAAAGCGTTGTTCCCCAGTAACCATAAACACCGGTTCTTCATATTGAAAACAGTGTTCTATCTCCAAGAATGTAAATGTGATGCAATTAGGATCTCAGAACAGAGCAGTAGCACTTCTTTGATGGAAGTCACATGTTCCTGTTGATTGATCTTTGGGCCCTTGTCTGTGTTAAGACTGAGCGCCTTAGATTAAGGTTATTAGTCCTAATGTGTGCTGCTGGGAGAGCTAGGCATGTCAACAAATGGTAGTTCTGTGGTGATGGCTCACCGACCTTTAACCGTTGATGGTAAACTCCCTGCTTTTGACTTATGACTTATTTTGTGTAGAAATAATTAAATTGGGTCACCTAACGTAGAGTAAATATGAATAAGCTATATTCAAATGTTTTCATTTGACAGGTAATAGTGGACATTGTCAATGGCAGGCTTACTTACGGTGCATTCGGAAAGTATTCCTTTCCCAATTTCCACATTTGGTTACGTTAGACTTATTTTAAAATGGATTAAATAAATAAAAATCCTCAACCTACACGCACTACCCCATAATGGCAAAGTGAAAATAGATTTTTAGAAATGTTTGCAAAGTTTCTAAAAAAAAAACAAACCGATAGTATTCAGACCCTTTGCTATGGGACTCGAAGTTGAGCTCCGGTGCATCCTGTTTCCATTGGTCATCCTTGATGTTTATACAACTTGATTGGAGTCCAGCTCTGGTAAATTCAATTGATTGGACATGATTAGGAAAAGCACACACCTGTCTATATACGGTCCCACAGTTGACAATACTTGTCAGAGCAAAAATCAAGCCATGAGATCGAAATAATTGGCCGTTGAGCTCCGAGACAGGATTGTGTCGAGGCACAGATCTGGGGAAGGGCACCAAAAAATGTACGCAGCATTGAAGGTTTCCAAGAACACCGTTGCCTCCATCATTCTTAAATGGAAGAAGTTTGGAACCACCAAGAGCTGGCCACCCAGGCAAACTGAGCAATCAGAGAAGAACGGCCTTGGTTAGGGAGGCGGCCAAGAACCCGATGGTCACTCTAACAGAGCTCCAGAGTTCCTTTGTGGAGATGGTTGGCCTTCTTGAAGGTTCTCCCATCTCTGCAGCACTCCACCAATCAGGCCTTTATGGTAGAGACGGCCTGCTTGGAGTTTGCCAAAAGGCACCTAAAGACACTAAGATTCTCTGGTCTGATGAAACTAAGTTTGAACTCTTTGGCCTGAATGCCAAGCGTCACGTCTGGAGGTCTGGGGAGTTTCCTGGCCATGGACCCAAAATATCGATGTTTTGTTCCCCGAGCCACTTAGTTATCACTTTTGCTTTATGGCAAGGTGCTCCGTCATGCTGGAAAAGGCATTGTTTGTCACCAAACTGTTCCTGGATGGTTGGGAGAAGTTGCTCTCTGAGGATGTGTTGGTACTTTATTCATGTCTGTGTTCTTAAGCAAAATTGTGAGTGAGCTCACTCCCTTGGCTGAGAAGCAACCCCACACATGAATGGTCTCAGGATGCTTTACTGTTGGCATGACACAGGACTAATGGTAGTGCTCACCTTGTCTTCTCCGGACAAGCTCTTTCCGGATGCCCCAAACAATCGGAAAGGGGATTCATCAGAGAAAATAACTTTTCCCCAGTCCTCAGCAGTCCCTGTACCTTTTGCAGAATATCAGTCTGTCCCTGATGTTTTTCCTGGAGGGAAGTGGCATCTTTGCTGCCCTTCTTGACACCAGGCCATCCTTCAAAAGTCTTTGCCTCACTGTGCGTGCAGATGCACTCACACCCGCCTGCTGCCATTCCTGAGCAAGCTCTGTACTGGTGGTGCCCCGATCCCGCAGCTGAATCAACTTTAGGAGACGGTCCGGGCGCTTGCTGGTCTTTCTTGGGCGCCATGAAGCCGCCTTCACAACAATTGAACCGCTCTCCTTGAAGTTCCTGATGATACGATAAATGGTTGTACCTAAATCATTCTTACTGGCAGCAATATCCTTGCCTTGTGAAGCCTTTTTTGTGGAAAGCAATGATGACGGCATGTGTATCCTTGCAGGTAACCATGTTTGACAGCGCAAGAACAATGATTCCAAGCACCACCCTCCCTTTGAAGCTTCCAGTCTGTTATTCAAACTTAATCAGCATGCCAGAGTGATCTCCAGCCTTGTCCTCGTCAACACTCATACCTGTGTTAACGAGAGATTCACTGACATGATGTCAGCTGGTCCTTTTGTGGCAGGGCTGAAATGCAGTGGAAATGTTTTTTAGGGAATTCAGTTCATTTGTATGGCAAAGGGACTTTCAATTGATCCAATCACTCTTCATAACATTATGGAGTATATGCAAATTGCCATCATACAAACTGAGGCAGCAGACTTTGTGGAAATTAATATTTGTGTCATTCTCAACTTTTGGCCATGACTGTAGATTGAGGAATACGACTATTTAATCCACGTAACAATAAGGCTGTAAAGTAACAAAATGTGGAAAAAGTCAGGGTCTGAATACTTTCTGAATGCAGTAGTTTAGCATTATACTCCTGGCAATGGTTGGCCTGTATAGACTGACTAACTTCCTCATTTCGACTACACATTTGACTCATGTATTGTTTGTCGGACACAGACAAACAATACACCAACAACTCACAAGGCCCAGCCGTTTCGTTTTGTATTCTCCCCCCTGACCAGATGAGTAAAACGGTATCTTGCAGTTCAATTTACCTCACACGGAACTCTGTCTGAAGCTGTTGGCATCAGATTAGCCTTTCTTAGCCTTTTAACGTTTAGCAGGGGCTCTTATGAAACTAAGTTGTGAAGTATAATACACACCATTGGGAGCACTGCATTGTGATGAAACCAGCCATATGTCAGACTAATATGTTGGTTTTAATCAACAAACTTTTTTTTTTGTGGAAGTGGAACTGACAGCGTTTTTTAAATAGTTTTTTTCATATCGGCAAAGTATCATAATATCAAATCCCCAGTTAATGGTACAAAACATACTTCATAAGAGGTTTTAAAAATAGGTTCATTCCATGATGTACACTAGGGCATTGTTGGCAGAATAGATGGATGCTGTTCAATGCATGATGAATATAATTTACCAATACATTTTTGGTAGTCCAACAAATATTGCTTTCAGGTTGTAAATCACAGCTGGTCTGGTACATTGTTTGCTACCTCCAGCCATTCAGGATGCACTGATTGTTTCAATGACTCAATATTTTTTACAAAAATTGACAAATGTAGCGAAGGCTGAGAATGTCAATACAATCAAAGTTGCAAAGGCAACGATTACAAGTCAGTCATACGTGGCTAATAGGCTAGCTTATCTACATTGAACAAAACTATAAATGCAACATGTAAAGTGTTGGTTTCATGAGCTGAAATAAAATGTTCCATACACACACACACACACACACACACACACACACACACACAGCTTGTTTCTCAAATGTTGTCCACAAATTTGGTTTTCGTCCCTGTTAGTAAGCATGTGTCCTTGGCCAAAATAATCCATCCATGTGACAGGTGTGGCAAATCAAGTAACTGCTTAAACAGAATTATCATTACACAGGTGCACCTTGTGCTAGGGACAATAAAAGGCCACATTTTAGAGAATTTGCCAGCATGTCCAACAGGTCTCACAACCGTATGGTGTTGTGTGTGTGTGTGTGTGCTAACGGTTTGCTGATGTCAATGTTGTGAACAGAGTGCCCCATGGTGGGGTTATGGTATGGGCAGGCTTAAGTTACAGATGACAAACACAATAGCATTTTCTCAATGGCAATTTTAATCCACAGAGCTACTGTGATGAGTTCCTTAGGCCCATTGTCGTGCCATTCATCCACCGCCATCAACTCATATTTCAGCATGATAATGCACGGCCCAATATTTAAGGATCTGTACACAATTTCTGGAAGCTGAAAATGTCCCAGTTCTTCCAGGGCCTGCATACTCACCAGAAGTGTCACCCATTGAGCTTGTTAGGGATGCTCTAGATCAGGCCTGGACAAAGGCTGGCCCATATGCGGCCCGCAACCTGATTCAATACGGCCCGCGGAATCATGCTCAGATCACATAAAGAATTTGCGATGGTAAAGTAAAAAAAAAAAAAATGTGTTATTCAAATGAACAGCCCAACAAATACTTGCCTTTGTGTAATTATTTAACTCCCACTGCTTGAGTGACATTTATTTTGAAGGCGCGTGTATATATCAACTTCACGAGGACAGACAGTGACTGACAGGCTGACACAGTTACAAATAGTAGCTAGCTAGAAATTGCTCAAAAATGAGTGGACATCGAATGTTGGGTGTTCCAGCAAGAGTGGACATTGAAATATTTCTTTGAGGTATCAGGGTTAAGCTGTGTGCAGAGAGAGCAGACTACAACTTGTCCCGACACTTCCATCCGAAGCATGCAGAGAAATATAGGAATGTCTTCTGAGCAGAGGGCAAGTGCATCGATAGAGTTGCTTTCTCAGTTGCAAAAGCAGCAAGGACTTTTCACAAAACTGCATTCCGCAAACAACGGAATTGCGTGAACTAGCTATGTAATGTCCCACACAATTGCTAAACATAGTAAGCCATTCGCTGAGGGCGAATTAATTTAAGAATGTTTAATTGACTCTGCAGCAATACTTTTCCTCGACAAGAAAAAGCTGTTTGAAAATATTTCCCTTTCAAAACGAACAGTGACACAGCATGTTGAGGATATCGCAGAGAATATGGAACAACAGTTGAAAGACATTTCTCCTTGGCCCTGGATGAGAGCAGGGATGCACGTGACACGGCGCAGTTGTTGATATTCTTACGAGGCATAACCCCAGACTTTGAAATTACAGAGGAGCTTGCTTCAGTACAATCAATGAAGCGCATAACCACAGGGAAATATGTATTGGAGGTTAATAAGTGTGTGACAAATCTGGGACTGAATTTTGAAATGTTATCCAGTGTGACCACTGATGGGTGCCCAAACGTTGGCCTTTTCAAAAAGGATACAAGATCAAGTAGCTGAGCTGAACCCAGATCAGAAAATAATTTCCCCGAATTGCATTATTCATCAGGAGGTGCTCTGTAAATGTGTTCTGAAAATGAGCCATGTTGTGGATAGTCACTAAAGTGGTAAATTTCATAAGAGCATATCTTTAAACCACAGGCACTTTATCTCACTGTTGGACGAGACAGTTGGGTCATGCAGAACTCCCCTACCACACAAACGTGAGATGGCTGAGTTTGGGGAAGATGCTTAAAAGAGTATGTATGTGAACAGACATTTTCAGTGATGAAATATAATTCAAGGCACAGATCATCTCTTACTGACTCTCACTTCTCAGCAATCCTGCGCATAGCGACATCAGAAACTATACCTGACTTCACTGCTCTAGTCAATGCCCATCAGACTTCACTCCTAACACTAATTGAGTAGTTTAAATGTAATGTTGAGCTCTCTCTCGTGTTTTTGTGCATACCCGTTAACAAGAGTTCTGTCCGTGGTGCTGCATGCACATTATATTTTTTCCCTCCGTGTAGTGAATTGCATGTTGAATAATGAAAATACCAACCAAAAGGAGAACATGGATATGGTTTATTTCTGTGCATGTAAAATAAGTAGCACATCTGAATGTGATTTACAGTAGATATATATTTCAACACAGTCATACACTTGATGTATAATCCTGTCATTTCATTCTGGCCCACAATGGCAAAAATATATTCTAATGTGGCCCTCTAAGGAAAATAATTGCTCAGGCCTGCTCTAGATCGGTGTATGACCGCGTGTTCCAGTTCCTGCTGATATCCAGCAACTTCGCAGGGCCATTGAAGATGAATGGGACAACATTACACAGGCCACAATCAACAGCCTGATCAACTTTATGCAAAGATTCTGCGCTGCATGAGACAAATGGTTGTCACACCAGGTACTGACAGTTTTTCTGATCCAAACCCCTACCTTTTGTTTTAAAGGTATCTGTGACTAGCAGATGCATATCTGTATTCCCAGTCATATGAAATCCATAGATTAGGACCTAATTAATGTATTTTAATTGACTGATTTCCTTATATGAACTGTAACTCAATAAAAAAGTAAATTTGTTGCATGTTGTCTTTCAATTTTTGTTCAGCATATTTATGTAGCTTTTTTATTAAGCAAGATGAAAATGCTGAGCCTAACGTTAGCTAGCTAGCTAGCTGCGGGGAGGATGTCATGTCATTTGATGAGTGGGTGAGTGGACAACTCCCCAATATCGTTTTTTGGTTCTACTGCTGGAGATGCAGGTGTCATTTGGTTAGCTTGCAAGACATGTGAATCACTTTGCTAGGTAGCTATACTGAACTTGAACGACTGTTATCCACAGTTAGCATTAGGGCTGTTCCCGACGAAAACAAATGTTCGTCGACAGTCGTCTGTTCTTTCAACCAATGGCTTGTTAGACGTAAAAATATGTGTTTTAATAAAATCAACTCTATGCATTGAGCTTGTCTGATAACGTTAAGCTTACTGTTTGATGAAATAAGACACAAATGACTCACATGGGAGCCAGAGATCTAGATAACCAGAAGAAAAAAAACTTAACCTGACCCAACCATTCTCCTCTCTCTCCTGCTGGCTTTTGCAGATTCTGGCATTACTCTCCTGAAGTTGCCGGTAATTCTTGGAACAGTTTAATTTCATTTATATTAACATCAATCTCAAATTGTCATGAGGTTAATAAAAATGATATCTAAATGAAAATTATAACCTAAAAGCAACTTATATTGCTATTGCCTGCTACAGTGGGGCAAACAAGTATTTAGTCAGCCACCAATTGTGCAAGTTCTCCCACTTAAAAAGATGAGAGGCCTGTAATTTTCATCGTAGGTACACTTCAACTATGACAGACAAAATGAGGGAAAAAATCCAGAAAATCACATTGTAGTATTTTTTTATTAATTTATTTGCAAATTATGGTGGAAAGTAAGTATTTGGCCACCTACAAACAAACAAGATTTCTGGCTCTCACAGACCTGTAACTTCTTCTTTAAGAGGCTCCTCTGTCCTCCACTCGTTATCTGTATTAATGTCACCTGTTTGAACTTGTTATCAGTATAAAAGACACCTGTCCACAGCCTCAAACAGTCACACTCCAAACTCCACTATGGCCAAGACCAAAGAGCTGTCAAAGGACACCAGAAACAAAATTGTAGACCTGCACCAGGCTGGGAAGACTGCATCTGCAATAGGTAAGCAGCTTGGTTTGAAGAAATCAACTGAGGGAGCAATTATTAGGAAATGGAAGACATACAAGACCACTGATAATCTCCCTCGATCTGGGGCTCCACGCAAGATCTCACCCCGTGGGGTCAAAATGATCACAAGAACGGTGAGCAAAAATCCCAGAACCACACGGGGGGACCTAGTGAATGACCTGCAGAGAGCTGGGACCAAAGTAACAAAGCCTACCATCAGTAACACACTACTCCGCCAGGGACTCAAGTCCTGCAGTGCCAGACGTGTCCCCCTGCTTAAGCCAGTACATGTCCAGGCCCGTCTGAAGTTTGCTAGAGAGCATTTGGATGATCCAGAAGAAGATTGGGAGAATGTCATATGGTCAGATGAAACCAAAATAAAACTTTTTGGTAAAAACTCAACTCGTCGTGTTTGGAGGACGAAGAATGCTAAGTTACACCATACCTACTGTGAAGCATGGGGGTGGAAACATCATGCTTTGGGGCTGTTTTTCTGCAAAGGGACCAGGACGACTGATCCATGTAAAGGAAAGAATGAATGGGGCCATGTATCGTGAGATTTTGAGTGAAAACCTCCTTCCTTCAGCAAGGGCATTGAAGATGAAACGTGGCTGGGTCTTTCAGCATGACAATGATCCCAAACACACTGCCCGGGCAACGAAGGAGTGGCTTCGTAAGAAGCATTGCTAGGCCACTCCAGGACCTTGACAGTCTCCAGATCTCAACCCCATAGAAAATCTTTGGAGGGAGTTGAAAGTCCGTGTTCCCCAGAAACAGCCCCAAAACATCACTGCTCTAGAGGAGATCTGCATGGAGGAATGGGCCAAAATACCAGCAACAGTGTGTGAAAACCTTGTGAAGACTTACAGAAAACGTTTGACCTCTGTCATTGCCAACAAAGGGTATATAACAAAGTATTGAGAAACTTTTGTTATTGACCAAATATTTATTTTCCACCATAATTTGCAAATAAATTCATTAAAAATCCTACAATGTGATTTTCTGGATTTTTTTTCTTCTCATTTTGTCTGTCATAGTTGAAGTGTACCTATGATAAAAATTACAGGCCTCATCTTTTTAAGTGGGAGAACTTGCACAATTGGTGGCTGACTAAATACTTTTTTGCCCCACTGTATTTAATAATAGCCTACATAAAGCCAACAAATAAAAACCATTGCAGCCTGCAGGTAGAAAATATCCTGATTTTGGAAATAAATATCCTATAAATCACATTGGCTACATATTGGCCGGTCTGCAACGAACTTGAAACTTTATCAACTGTTAACTTGGGTTTGGCAGAAGCATGTGCTAGTGAATTTGCAACATTGTATAAAATATTCTGGGCTGTCAGTTTCCTGCGCCAAAAGTTTGTAAACACCTACTCATTCAAGGGTTTTTCTTTATTTTTACTATTTTGTACATTGTAGAATAATAGTGAAGACATCAAAACAATGAAATAACACATATGGAATTATGTAGTAACCAAAAAAGTGTTAAACAAAATATATTTTTGAGTTTCTTGAAAGTATCCATACTTTGCCTTGATGATAGCTTTGCACACTTGGCATTCTCTCAACCAGCTTCACCTGGAATGCTTTTCCAACAGTCTTGAAGGAGTTCCCACATATGCTGAGCCAACAGGCTGCCTATCCTTCACTCTGCAGTCCAACTCAATTGGGTTGAGGTCTGGTGACTGTGGAGGCCAGGTCATCTGATGCAGCACTCAATCACTCTCCTTCTTGGTCAAATAGCCCTTACACAGCCTGGAGGTGTGTTGGGTTATTATCCTGTCGAAAAACAAATGATAATCCCACTACGCGCAAACCAAATGGGTTGGTGTATCACTGTAGAATGCTGTGGATGCCATGCTGGTAAAGTGTGCCTTGAATTCTCAATAATTTACTGACAGTGTCACCAGCAAAGCACCATCACACCTCCTACTCCATGCTTCACGGTGGGAACTACACATTTGGAGATCATCTGTTCACCTACTCTGTGTCTCACAAAGACACGGTGGTTGGAACCAAAAATCTCACATCAGACCAAGGGGCAAATTTCCACCGGTCTAATGTCCATTGCTCGTGTTTCTTGGCCCAAGCAAGTCTCTTCTTCTTATGGGTGTCCTTTAGTAGTGGTTTCATTGCAGCAATTTGACCATGAAGGCCTGATTTCACACAGTCTCTTCTGAACTGTTGATGTATCTGTTACTTAAAGCATTTTTTGGGGCTGCAATTTCTGAGGCTGGTAACTATAATGAACTTATCCTCTGCAGCAGAGGTAACTCTGGGTCTTCCTTTCCTGTGGCGGTCCTCATGAGAGACAGTTTCATCATAGGGCTTGATGGTTTTTGCGACTGCACTTGAAGAAACATTCTTGAATATTTATTGCCATAATATGGACTTGGTCTTTTACAAAATAGGTCTATCTTCTGTATAACAAACCTACCTTGTCACAACACAAGTGATTGGCTCAAACACATTAAGGAAAGAAATCCCACAAATTAACTTAACAAGGCACACCTGTTAATTGAAATGAATTCCAGGTGACTACCTAAAGCTGGTTGAGAGCGAGCCAATAATGTGCAAAGCTGTCAAGGCAAAGGGTGGCTACTATGAAGAATCTCAAAAATGAAATATATTTAGATTTTTTTTTAAAACACTTTTTAGGTTACTACATGATTCCATATGTGTTAATTCATTGATGTCTTCGCTATTAATCTACAATGTAGTACAAATAAATAAAAACCCTTGAATGAGTAGGTGCTCAACAAGAAATATCTGTCGACCGAGACCAGTCAACTAATTGTGGTTAGCCCTAGTTAGCATATCTCTTGTTTCAATCAAATATATCTGGCGTCGATCAAATGTGCAGGCAGGCAACTTCCCACTCAGTTGTCAAAAGGTGGGTTGGGGCAAGCATTCATTATCAGGCAACTATAAGCTGAGAAGGGCGAGCAGGCTACCATTCTCCATCTTTTATCAACGCAATTTTTGACGGCCAACTATAAGCTGAGAGGGTATATCTAATGTTCCCTCGCTATTGCTAACATTAGTTGTTGATGTTGTTAATGTGCTTAGGCTGTGTCTCTGTTGCCTATCTGTTTGTGGTTGTTTGAGCAATAGCAATGTAAAGTTCCCAAATGTAAGAGGACTCCTGTGGTATTTACATATTTGCAGAAATCCATTCAGGTGTATTTTGTGGAACGCTTTCTGATCTAAAGTCTCACTGTTGCTACTGCCTGTAAACACAGTCTAGTTCAAAGTGAGTGATGGCCGGCTTGTGTCAACTGGCTTATTTGCCAATTGCCCTACAGTAGCTCTGATTTGGCTTTAGAGCACCGGTCAAGCTACATGTCTTAACAAAAGACTCTCATCTGAGTGTACCAGAGTGCCAAATAACTGATGAATTTACAAACACTCAACACCCGTTGAATATGGTTGGTGTCAGTTAACGTTAGCAAAAAAAAAGCATAATGAAATTGTTGCCAGCAGCACAGTTAGTCACCGACCCTCTGGATAACATAAACGGCCTAACCAGCTCTGCTAAGGCGAGTAAAATGGTCAGTGGGGTGTACTCATTTTTGCCTAGAAGTAGCTAGCAGGATAGCCAATGCGAGCCAGTTAGCTTGGGTGCTTGACTGCCGTTGTGTGGTCAGAACGTTTGGATCATCCGCCAGAGCATCCAGTGTGTGCTCTGAACGCTCTGAGAGCAAAACGCTCTGAATTTACAAACTGACAATCTGACGGCGCAGTTGCTGTCACCAATGCTCTGGATAACAACAGCCCAACCAGGTCTGCTAGGGCGAGTTATGTTCAGTGAGCTGTGCTCTCATTTATGTCTGAAATTAGCTAGCAAGTTAGCTTGGATGGTTGACTGCTGCTGTTAGTACAGAATGCTCGGATCAGCCGTTAGAGATGGGTGGGGTTAAAGCTTAAGAGTGTGTGAACTATGCTGAATGTTTGTATACTAAGAAGGGCTCTCCAGTAGTAGTACCAAAACTTTTAAATGCCATTTTCTCAAAAGTGAGTTTACAAGTTTTGCAACTTTCAAAGCAGAAATACTTTCCCATTGTTCCTCAACTGTAGTGTATGAAATATTATTTTCTAGCTCTGAGTCTCTACTTTAATCCAATGTAAAAAAAATAAATTAAAAAAAACTACATTTCAAATTTTGTTACAGAATAATGATTTTGAGCCGGGTCGGTCACGTAAATCATTCTATGTAAGTATAACCATGTGAAAATGACCATATCTGAGTGGTCGAGTGTGAGAATGTATGAAAAGGCATCATTCTTCCTGGCGGTTTACATGAACTGATTTTTACACGATTTCATGTTGCTAAAACGCTGTAAGTTCCACTTTAAACAGCCTAGTACTCGATTAGGGGATCTAGGCTTTTTCACAGCTCAAGAATGCGATGCCAGGGAGTGTAGGCTAGTCATGTCTCATTTTAAAATAAATGCAATGAGGGCAGAAGTAGGCTGGTCGTGACTCCTAAAATTAACCTAGTATTTAAGCATTGGAGAATAGAATGAAGTCCGTAGCTGACACATCCATGTTTGTGTATTTGCTTAGTATAAGTCCCTACTGTCATGACGTGGCCCTTTCTGGGTATAGATAGTGGCCTCCCCCTCTCTCTCACTCTCTCCTACACCGTTTCTGTTATCTCAGGTTGTAAATTCCTGGCGGAGACTCTCTCTCCCCCTGGCCATGCAGAAAGAGAGACATGGAGAGAACAAAGGATTTCACATGGCGAACTTCTAAATCCCCATAATGAGAATATGAAACAAAATCTCCACTTGTGAGTAGGTGGGAATGGTCCGTGGACACTTAAAGGATGGGTATGACGAGGGTGTTTCATTTGCTGACCTCAGAGGACAGGAAACGCACAACTATATCTCAATGTGTACATTTCTCAATTATGGGGTTTGCATCTAATTATTGTGTAAAAGGAATGAGTAAAGATTAAATCATGTATTGTGATGTTAAGCCTTTAATGCGAGAGAATTGCATTCCCTTTAAAGTTTGTCATTTGCCAGGCCCCGTGAGCACAGACATGATCGGGCGTCATAGAACCGCCTTTTTTACTGTTACGAATAAAACACTCTCCTGTGGAAATCCTCTTCAGACATCAAAAACCTCAGTGTAAGCTAAGGTTGCAATGGTTGTTCAATTCCTAACCATACCACGTGGAGCATTGGCTACACGGCGGGAAATTTTTAATCTGAGACTATCGATCCCGACACTACCCAGTGGTGTCTGTGCTTGGTCTCAGTCCCTACCCAGTGGTGTCTGTGCTTGGTCTCAGTCCCTACCCAGTGGTGTCTGTGCTTGGTCTCAGGAGAAGCCAGTTAAAGGTGTACCTGCAGCATCTGATCTTCCTTAAAAAGGCACCCTGAAGGGACATTGTGTAAAAGGCATTTTATCTAGTCGTAATCCAATCTTCTGTGATTTCTGTAACACACACACACACACACACACACACACATTGCCACCTGAACCCTGCAGAATGGGTGACCCTGAGACACAGATTTGCCTTCGACTCTGCCATCTGCTCTAAGAAAGCCTTGTTTGAAAATAAACCCTGCCTGGACCAACCTTGTCATACTTTTTTATTTTCTTCTGTGACCTTGTCCAAAAGTTCTTAGTGCCTTTCTTTGAGTCAACCTCAAATTTTCATCTAAATGGCCCCTTTTCAGCTTTGGTTCTATTCAGCACAGAGAAGTGCCATTAACAAAATCTATGCAAAGTACTGACTTTTATGCCTTTTTTATACTACGTCACACATTGCAAATACTCTGACTGGAAGGTGATTCTATTAAACGGATGAAGCTATCTGGGAAGATCTGGTGCTGAAAAGACAATTTTGTACATTTAGGCAATGACTTTTGAAAATCTGTTTTTTGAATGCGTTTTCTTTTTTCCGTTCTTCCCTCAGGGTACGAAAAGACAGAGGACACGGCAACCTCCGCAAAGACCTCTTTAGCTGACCAAGAAGATGCACGACTGATATTCCTCAATCAGCCACAGTTCACCAAGTTCTGCAGCAATCACGTCAGGTAAGACGTCTGTTCATTGGTTGGCCTATCATCCTCTTTGCTTGCATAACGTTGAAAGACTAACTGTGGCGATACAATTTCCCACAGATTCCCTCCCTCTCACAGAGATTGCATTGCATCTGTACTACCATTACTGTACCTCAACGATACAATTTCCCACAGATTCCCTCCCTCTCGCAGAGATTGCATTGCATCTGTACTACCATTACTGTACCTCAATTCCGGCTTGCACAGTTTGCATTTCCTTCTCATTTAACTTCTCATAGTATTGCCATACAAGGCCGCTTCTATAGCTTGCCTTTCTCTGCCATTTTTCCAAAGTTAACCACGATGACGTAGTGGTGGAGACTTGACTCCAAATAATTGATTCTGCGACTCCTTGAACGTCGACTCCTGATGTCAACTCCCATTTCTGAGTGTCAAGATTCGATTTAGCTAGGAATCGCCTCCTAAGAGTCAGTATTTTTGGAATGGAGGAGACTGATTATTTGCCGTACTTCCGAGAACACAATCACTCGCATCTTGCATAGCAAGCTAGTGAGGGATGGCAATCAAATGCTGTATCACACAATGGAAGGCTGTGTCTTGTCTCAACTTCAGTAAAGCAGGGAATATCATGAATGAATAGGCAAAGATATTCTACATGCAACAGACCAAAGGCTGAACACACACTTGCATCATTAGGGAGGAGGAGGAGGAAAATGTTTTGGTAATCTGTATCTCTCAATGTCTTGTCTTTCATGCCTCGCAAATTCACCACAGTAGCCTAAAGTTAGCCTTTTCCTCACAGGTTAGATTTAAATGACACAGCTTACAACCTATCATCTAGTTAGACTATAACACGGAAAATAATATGTTTTGTGATAACTGCACCCCCCACAAAACATGGATTTATGGATTTTTCATAACTTTAAGGATCCCGACTTAGCTTTAACATCTTAAATGTTCACACCCCGACTAGAGAACAACTAAGAGTTACTTACAGTATGTTACTCATCTCCTGCTAAATATAACATGACTCTGGCTGTTTCACACATTTCCTCACACAATTCTCCAGTGCTGACCGGAGAGAAGAACAATTCAAGTACGGCTGCATTTTATATTGTTAGATATTTGCTTGAAATTATGGATGATAAAACGTCTATTCCGTTTGGTGCATGGAGCTCCATCTAGGGCCAATATTGTGTCATTTAATAAGTAGCCAGCTTGCATATAACCCGACGAGAAACCTGATTTGAATACTAAAACTATTTTTATTTTTTTTACCTTTATTTAACCAGGCAAGTCAGTTAAGAACAAATTCTTATTTTCAATGACGGCCTAGGAACAGTGGGTTAACTGCCTGTTCAGGGGCAGAACGACAGATTTGTACCTTGTCAGCTCGGGGGTTTGAACTTGCAACCTTCCAGTTACTAGTCCAACGCTCTAACCACTAGGCTACCCTGCCGCCCTATAAGGTCAGGAGAGACCAATCGTGTGGCATCGTCAAGTTGTCAGGGCTTATTTTTGTGTGTATTGGGTATTGGACCTCAAAGGTAGCAAGAGGCCTTTGGGTCTCCGGGTTATTTTGTTCCACTGTATATCATTACCAGATGAAGTCACACTGCAGTTCTTCATGTCCTCTTCTCTTTCTCTCTCCCTTTCCCCCTTCCCACCTGGCCCGCTTTGCCCTGACACCTGCTGGGAAGGAAGGGGGGGGGGGGGGGGGGGACTCCCAACAACAACAACAGTATTGCCATTTGTCAAAGCAGAGGAATTGTTGCTGAGGAGGCAGCAAAGTTCAAGACATGTCGAAGTATGTCGATGTGCCTGATTTGAAATATGGGCTTGGGATGATCTATAGTGGGGGTGGAAGGAGGACAGGCAGGCAGCTTCTAAACCCTGATTGAAATGTACAGCTCCTACACGTGCCTGCCTGTTTTGGTGGGAGGCATAGGCAACATGACAAACGGACAAGGTGCACCTCTTCCAGTTTGAAAAGGTCATTGTCTATTTGACAAGTAGAAGAGAATTCTGAATAGCTGATCATTCTGTGACATCTGAAGATAATCCATACCTTAGAGTACGCTGCATGTGCTGGCGTGAGGATCTCAACTATTTGGGTACTGGCAACAGTGACCCAGAGGTAAGCATTTTTCCCCCATATCAGCCCCCGGCATATCCAACCTTTTTTAACCCCTTAACCCCACAGAGACACAACAGACCAGTGTCGTTCGTTGAGTCATGTTTCATCAGTAGTACTACTAGGCCGACATACACTATTCCAATGAAGGCTACATATACTATTCCAATGTAGGATACATACACTATTCCACTGTAAGCTACTATACATTAGACTGACTTGAGCCCCCCCCCCTCCCCCGACTCACTGCAGCCCTTTTACAACCACTAAGGGCTCTCGTTGTGGATTCATCCAGAAACTCTACCTCACTAGGGCTACATTCCAAATGTCACCTTATACTTAAGTAGTGCACTATATAGGGAATAGGGCTCCATTTGGGACTCTACCTTAGTTAGCTCGCTGGCGTTTCCCTCCTCTGTTCCTTGTGGAGCCGTGTTGCATTGAAAGGTCAGGTCTGGGCTGGCCATCCTCTGTCAGGGAATATTAGCGTTAGCATTCCTGCTGCATGAGCGGCTGGAGATGTCTGCATCGCACACACAGACACACCGGTCCACCGCCACAGGAAAAACATAGAGCCTTAGCAGCATACAGCCAACCACTAGAATGAAACACAAAATCATGGACACAATGAAATGACAACGAGTCAATATTCAGCTTCTTAGCATAGATTAACCAAGCAAGTCATGCTGTGCCCAAAAATGTGAATTTTTGGACTCCTCTTTTTATCCGCTGCTATCTTGGATCTCCAATTCTTGTTCCTACTTGTGTCGATTTGCTTCCATCTGATCCTTGAACACTGTATGCTGCTGCCCATAAAAAGTCACCCAGAGTCACTTTCAGTCTCTGGTCCCAGATCTGGTTTTGCTGTCTTGCCAACTCCTATGGTCATTATGTTTGGCATGGCAACGGTTATATAGGTGTTGTCTATACCGCACAAACAGATCTGAGACCATAGAGGTATACTACGATGGAAGATAGATTAACTCAGGCTGTTGCTCATTCGCCTGCCGCTAACTCTATCAGGCTTGTAACTGCTAGTCGATCGCCAAACTCGTGAGACAATGCTGAAACATCAATCCATGGGCCAGTCAGTGGAACATTTTAAATGTTTTCCTGAATCAAAATTCTTGCAAATTCAGTAGGCTGTGGTGTGAAATAGGCTTTTAAAAGTGATTTTTGTTTTTTTGTGTCGTTAATGCCGCCTTTGCTTTGGTGTAGAAAAGCACAAACACCTTTTTTCCCCACTCCTATCAATAAAATCATTTTGTCATTCAATAGTTTTACTCTACATAACTTTCAAATGCATCCCGTCATTGCTAAATGTGTGATGTGATAGGTATTTAAAAAACAAAAACATTTTAACCCCCTTTTCTCCCCAATTGGTGATGTCCCATCGCTGCAATTCCCGTACAGACTCAGGAGAGGTGAAGGTCGAGAGCCATGCGTCCTCCGAAACACAACCATGACAAGCCGCACTGCTTCTTGACAGACTGCTCTCTTAACCCGGAAGCCAGCTGCACCAATGTGTAGGAGGAAACACTGTACAACTGGTGACCGTGTCATCGTGCATGCGCCCAGCCCGCCACAGGAGTCGCTAAGGACATCTCAGCCGGCCAAACCCTCGCCTAACCCGGAAGACGTTGGGCCAATTGAGGCATCGCCTCATGGGTCTCCCGGGTGTGGCCGGCTGCGACACAGCCCGGGATCGAACCCATATCTGTAGTGACGCCTCAAGCACTGCAGTGCTTTAAGCAGCTCAGGAAATATTACTATTTTTAACACATTTGATTAATATAATATTGAATCAGTCATCTTACCCAAATGAAGGGGATGATGACGGACTCTTTGCGAGAAGGAGGGAATCTGATTTCATTGGTCTTCATCTCGCGGCTCAGTCATTTCATTCAGGGTAAGTGGAGTTAGCCTGACCCGGAGTAGGTTGGTTCTGAAAGATTTGTTGCCATGGCTAAAACGTGAGCCACTTTCTTATGACCGGTTATACCGAGTTTACCAAAGTTAGTTGAAGTCGGAAGTTTACATACACCTTAGCCAAATACATTCAAACTCAGTGTTTCACAATTCCTGTCATTAAATACTAGTAAAAATTCCCTGTTTTAGGTCCACTTTATTTTAAGAATGTCAGAATAATAGTAGAGTGATTTATTTCAGCTTATATTTCTTTAATCACATTCCCAGTGGGTCGGAAGTTTACATACACTCAATTAGTATTTGGTAGCATTGCCTTTTAAATTGTTTAACTTGGGTCAAACGTTTCAGGTAGCCTTCCACAAGCTTCCCACAATAAGTTGGGTGAATTTTGGCCCATTCCTCCTGACAGAGCTGGTGTAACTGACTCAGATTTGTAGGCCTCCTTTCTCACACACACTTTTTCTGTTCTGCCCACAAATTTTCTACAGGATTGAGGTCAGGGCTTTGTGATGGCCACTCCAATAGCTTGACTTTGTTGTCCTTAAGCCATTTTGCCACAATTTCTTAAGTATGCTTGGGGTCATTGGCCATTTGGAAGACACATTTGCGACCAAGATTTAACTTTAGCTTGCTTCAATATATCCACATAATTATTCCCCCTCATGATGCCATCTATTTTGTGAAGTGCACCAGTCCCTCCTGCAGCAAAGCACCCTCACAACATGATGCTCTCACCCCCGTGCTTCACGGTTGGGATGGTGTTCTTCGGCTTGCAAGCCTCCCCCTTCTTCCTCCAAACATAACGACGGTCATTATGGCCAAACAGTTATATTTTTGTTTCATTAGACATTTCTCAAAAAAGTACAATCTTTGTCCCCATGTGCAGTTGCAAACCTTAGTCTGGCTTTTTTATGGCGGTTTTGGGGCAGTGGCTTTTTCCTTGCTGAGTGGTCTTTCAGGTTATGTTGATATTGGACTCTTTTTTTACTGTGGATATAGATACTTTTGTATCGTTTCCTCCAGCATCTTCACAAGGTCCTTTGCTGCTGTTCTGGGATTGATTTGCACTTTTCGCACCAAACTATGTTCATCTCTAGGCGACAGAATGCGTCTCCTTCCTGAGCGGTATGACGGCTGGGAGGTCCCATAGTGTTTATACTTGCGTACTATTGTTTGTACAGATGAACGTGGTACCTTCAGGCATTTGGAAATTGCTCCCAAGGATGAACCAGACTTGTGGAGGTCAAATTTTTTTTTCTGAGGTCTTTGCTGATTTCTTTTGATTTTCCCATCATAATGTCAAGCAAAGAGGCACTGAGTTTGAAGGTAGGCCTTGAAATACATATACAGGTTCACCTCCAATTGACTCAATTGATGTCATTTAGCCTATCGGAAGCTTTTAAAGCCATGACATAATTTTCTGGAATTTTCCTAGCTGTTTAAAGGCACAGTCAACTTAGTGGATGTAAACTTCTGACCCACTGGAATTGTGATACAGTGAAATAATCTTTCTAAACAATTGTTGGGAATATTACTTGTGTCATGCACAAAGTAGATGTCCTAACCGACTTGTCAAAACTATAGTTTGTTAACAAGACATTTATGGAGTGGTTGAAAAATGAGTTTTCATGTAATCTTCGACTGTACCTCTTCAAACCTGATTCGTAGTATAGGGCTCAGGGAATCACTTTCACACGTTCTATTTAAACTAAAAATATTTACTTGTGTATTTCTCCATACACTGCACCTCTCCACCACTATCACTACCAGCATCTCCATAATCATATTTTGCTCCACTGCTGGTCTTGTCCCAAATAGAATCTTATCACACAGACACATGGGCCCTGGTCAAAAGGAGTGCACGATATCGGGAATAGGGTGCAATTTGGTACACAGTCTGCTGGTCGTGTGAGTGATGGAAACTGTTTATTCAGCTGCACTACTTGTCAGACCAGATCTTGTGCTAATGTAATGTGACATGGGAGTCGGTGGTGGGATGTGCATGACTTCAACCAGGGCAAACCGGAGAGTCAGGCAGGGCAAGCTGCTGTTCATTGTGTGTTCTGTGAAAAGCTGACATGGTGGATCCATGCAAGGAATTTGGCACAAGGGGTTACGTAGGTACTCACATGAAAGGATACATGTACGCACACATTTATTTATTTATTTCACCTTTATTTAACCAGGTAGGCTAGTTGAGAACAAGTTCTCATTTACAACTACGACCTGGCCAAGATAAAGCATAGCAGTGTGAACAGACAACAACACAGAGTTACACATGGAGTAAACAATAAACAAGCCAATAACACAATAGAAAAGAAAAAAAAGAGTCTATATACATTGTGTGTAAAAGACATGAGGAGGTAGGCGAATAATTACAATTTTTCAGATTAACACTGGAGTGATAAATGATCAGATGGTCATGTACAGGTGTGTACATAGATACAGAGATACTGGTGTGCAAAAGAGCAGAAAAGTAAATAAATATAAACAGTATGGGGATGAGGTAGGTAGATTAGGTGGGCTATTTACAGATGGACTATGTACAGCTGCAGCGATCGGTTTGCTGCCCAGATAGCAGATGTTTGAAGTTGGTGAGTGAGCTAAAAGTCTCCAACTTCAGCGATTTTTGCAATTCGTTCCAGTCACAGGCAGCAGAGAACTGGAACGAAAGGCGGCCAAATGAGGTGTTGGCTTTAGGGATGATCAGTGAGACACACCTGCTGGAGCGCGTGCTACGGGTGGGTGTTGCCATCGTGACCAGTGAACTGAGATAAGGCGGAGCTTTACCGAGCATGGACTTGTAGATGACCTGGAGCCAGTGGGTCTGGCGACGAATATGTAGCGACGGCTAGCCGACTAGAGCATACAGGTCGCAGTGGTGGGTGGTATAAGGTGCTTTAGTAACAAAACGGATGGTACTGTGATAAACTGCATCCAGTTTGCTGAGTAGAGTATCGGAAGCTATTTTGTAGATGACATCGCCGAAGTCGAGGATCGGTAGGATAGTCAGTTTTACTAGGGTAAGTTTGGCTGCGTGATTGAAGGAGGCTTTGTTGCGGAATAGAAAGCCGACTCTAGATTTGATTTTAGATTGAAGATGTTTGATATGAGTCTGGAAGGAGAGTTTACAGTCTAGCCAGACACCTAGGTACTTATAGATGTCCACATATTCTAGGTCGGAACCATCCAGGGTGGTGATGCTAGTTGGGCGTGCAGGTGCAGGCAGCGAACGGTTGAAAAGCATGCATTTGGTTTTACTAGCGTTTAAGAGCAGTTGGAGGCCACGGAAGGAGTGTTGTATGGCGTTGAAGCTCGTTTGGAGGTTGGTTAGCACAGTGTCCAAGGGAGGGCCGGAAGTATACAGAATGGTGTCGTCTGCGTAGAGTTGGATCAGGGAATCGCCCGCAGCAAGGGCAACGTCATTGATATATATACAGAGAAAAGAGTCGGGGCACACATACTTAATGTAGAGTTATTAATGTACCCTTTTAGTTGTTCTGGGTTCTCCCGAGTGGTGCAGTGGTCTAAGCCACTGCAGTGCTTGAGGTGTCACTACAGACCTGCTGTGTCAGAGTTTGACCGTGGGGCTTTACTTGGCTCATTGTTCTTTATAAATCCTTGTGGCGGGCGGGCGCCTGCAGGCTGACTTCGGTCATCAGTTGAGTGGTGTTTCCCCCGACACATTGGTACGGCTGGCTTCCAGGTTAAGCAGGCGGGTGTAATGGAGTGTGGTTTGGAGGGTGATGTTTCAAAGGACGCATGACTCGTCCTTAGCAAATTTGGTAGGCTACTAATGACCATCAACAGCATCCAAGCTTGGAGAAGCCTAATTACCGTGACTAAACGGTCACATGGAATTTGACTCGTGACCGCCGGTGTGGTGGTAATATGGCCGCAACAGCCCTACACATGGAGAGAGACACACACACAAACAGATTTCATGCTCTCATGTGTAAATGACCAGTTAAGGGAAACCTGTCTTTCTGCTTTTTCATTTCAAGGTTAAGTGCTTTTGTGCAATTGTGTTTGCACACATTTAACTTGACATGGTCAGATTTGAAGCTACAACGGTGACATCATCCTTTTATGCCAAGTCAGGTAATGTAATGTCGATCATCTTCTCTCGACGGTCCCCAAAATTGCTACTAATGTCTTCACGGCTGTTGGCCATTGAGTCATAGGGCTTTGGCCAAAAGTAGTGCGCTAAATAGGGAATAGGGTCCCATTTGATTTTTTTTTTTCAACTCATTTTTTGAGTGGAGTGACGAGATGAGGAGGAAGCTGTCTCAGTCCTGAGGCCACGGGTAGATAATGAATGGAGAGCTGGTGCAGTAATCTCCATTAAGAAGAGGAGTGTTAACCTCTCTGATCTCCCCATCCCGGATCCGGTATCAGGAATACAGACTCAAGCTCATTACCATAACGCAACGTTAACTATTCATGAAAATCGCAAATGAAATGAAATAAATATGCCATCTCTCAAGCTTAGCCTTTTGTAAACAACATTGTCATCTCAGATTTTCAAAATATGCTTCTCAACCATAGGAAAACAATAATTTGTGTAAAAGTAGCTAGCTAGCGTAGCATTTAGCGTTAGCATTAGTGTTAGCATCCAGCACGCAACATTTCAACAAAAACATAAAAGCCTTCAAATAAAATCATTTACCTTTGAAGAACTTCTGATGTTTTCAATGAGGATACTCTCAGTTAGATAGCAGATGCTCAGTTTTTCTAAAAAGATTCTTTGTGTATTAGAAATAGCTCCGTTTTATACATCACATTTGGCTACCAAAAAAAAACGAAAATTCAGTCCTCAAAACGCGAACTTTTTTCCAAATTAACTCCATAATATCGACTGAAAACATGGCAAACGTTGTTTAGAATCAATCCTCAAGGTGTTTTTCACATATCTCTTCATTGATATATCGTTCTTGGAAGCATGGTTTCTCCCCTCAATCAAATGGAAAAGTACAAGCAGCTGGCAATTGCGCACCGAATTCCACGCAGGACACCAGGCGGACACTTGGAAAATGTAGTCTCTTATGGTCAATCTTCCAATGATATGCCTACAAATACGTCACAATGCTGCTAAGACCTTGGGGGAACGACAGAAAGTGTAGGCTCATTCCTTGCGCAATCACAGCCATATAAGGAGACAATGGAAAACAGAGCTTCAGAAATTCTGCTAATTTCCTGGTTGACGCATCATCTTGGTTTCTCCTGTAGAATGAGTTCTGGGGCACTTACAGACAATATCTTTGCAGATTCTGAAACTTCAGAGTGTTTTCTTTCAAAAACTGTCAAGAATATGCATAGTCGAGCATCTTTTCGTGACAAAATATCGCGCTTAAAACGGGAACGTTTTTTATCCAAAAATGAAATAGCGCCCCTAGAGATCCAACAGGTTAATGGAGAGCTGGTGCAGTAATCTCCATTAAGAAGAGGAGTGTTAATGGAGAGCTGGTGCAGTAATCTCCATTAAGAAGAGGAGTGTTAATGGAGAGCTGGTGCAGTAATCTCCATTAAGAAGAGGAGTGTTAATGGAGAGCTGGTGCAGTAATCTCCGTTAAGAAGAGGAGCGTTAAAGGATCACTTTTTTATTGTCATTCGCTGTGGTTTTGCCCCAAAGAAATACGGAAGGAAAGAAAGAAAGAGCGATAGGAGGAGAGATGGAAGATGGAAAGAAAAGGAAGTAGCTGAAGGAACAAAATATTTAATCGAGAGCAAAACACTGGTTATTATTTTTAACAGCTTACACCATCCCCCGGGGGTTCAAATTAGGTAAAGAAACCAGGTCATGGATTCTGTGGTGCAGAGGTGACCGCACTCCCTAAGCCACCTGGCCAACTCCTCAACGTAACACAAAGCCACCTGGCCAACTCCTCAACATAACACAAAGCCACCTGGCCAACTCCTCAACATAACACAAAGCCACCTGGCCAACTCCTCAACGTAAAACAAGCCACTCGGCCAACTCCTCAACGTAAAACAAGCCACTCGGCCAACTCCTCAACGTAACACAAAGAACAAGGGAACTAAGCCTAGCCAATATTTTTTTCCCACAGGTATGACTAGCCCGTTTTTTTTCTTTTTTCCCCAGGTGCGAATTTCCACGGCACAACAATGCTGACAATGGACTTCTGTGAAGACCAAACATGGTCCTCGTGGCAAAACTGGGATGGTGCTAGGGGGTTCAAATTACGTAGACTAGGCCAGGTCCAGTAAAGTGCTTGGCCATGAAGCAGTGGAGAGTGTCCACAATTTTTGTCAGCTTTTGTTCACACTTTCGGCTGAGAGTCAGAGGGGGGATGGAGAAAAATAGTTGAGTTTTATCCGCGTAGCATAGCAATGGTAGGAGAAACCATGTGAGTATATTACATTGCTGAGCGACTTGGTGTACAGAGAGAACAGGAGAGGGCCTAGATCTGAGCTCTGGTAGACACCAGTAGAGAGACCATGTGGCGCAGACACAGATCCCCTTCATGTCATCTTGTTCAAACCACCATTTAAGTTATACTTACAAGTTACTTACAAAAAAGGATTTCCAAGAAAAACTAAATTGAGGCTTGATCTGTGTTCTGATGAGGTTTTCCATTACATCGCTCTGCAAAGATGGTACATTATGGTACCATGCCCTATTGTATAGCAATCTACTGCCATGTGTGCTGTGCTGTTGTCTGATAGCCGCCTCTCTCGCAGACAGAGCCCCACTAGACGGATGTGACGGGGAGAAGATGAATGGAGCACTATCTCTTATCATTGACTGTTTGTCTCTCTCCACGCTCACTGGCGTACTATCCCCGCCCTGTGTGTGTGTCTCTGCTTGTTGTTGATTTATCACAGTCTGTCTGATTGTGTGCCTTGTCTATGGAGGGAGGCCTATTATGGATTGTGCTTACAGTATATCGTGTGTGTGTGTGTGTGTGTGTGTGTGTGTGTGTGTGTGTATAAGCTTGACTGGCGTTGCATTATGCTACCTTATCTACACCAGTAGATAACATCATGTGTGAGAAAATGTACAGTATTAAATTAAGTACCCTTTAATATAGCCTGGACCACATGGATTTTTTGTTGTTGCCAGTTTCTGGTGTCTTGTGGTGGAAAACTGAGCAAGTCGACCATAACCCTTCAACCCTGTTACCAATAGATCGGCTAGAAATGTTTTAACAATGTCAGTTTCTTTGGTAAAGCTTGCCTTGCATTCAGTTGCCCCTCCCTGTTGCACACAACAAGCTTCCATTCCCCCTGTCACAAGGGGATTAATGACTTTTAAGATGAGGTCGTCAGCCCTGTTACGGTCAGCCCTGTTACGGTCAGCCCTGTTACGGTCAGCCCTGTTACTTTATAAACAAAACATTTTGGGGGGAGTTTCTGTTAAAATGAAAATAAATAAATCATAAGATTCCATGTCAATTCGCGATGCAGAATAATAGTCCTATTACGTATGTATGACAGCTAGGGCCAGGCAATGAATTATATCTACCGCAACCCTTTAAAGACAGAACACAGTTCAGTAACATGTCCATAATTGATTACTTTTTAGACAAAAAAAAAAAGTGTCATGTAATTCTCTGCTCTTGCATGTAATGTTGCCTCCTTGACAACAACAAACGTTGCTGATTTGATGTCCTGCTATGTTTTTTTTTATGATAAGGTAGCTAAATGTCCGTTCATTCTACTAAATGTCTTGTTAAGTCGTAATGTATAACAAACTTTGACAGTTTGACAGTTCTGTTTACCTAGTGATGAAAGCGGCATTACTTTACAGACAAGTAAAATGCTGTTCATGTCTCCAGAGGTTTTCTGTCAGCTTTTAAAAAAAGCCATAGTGTAGCCTACCCTAACAGACAAACATGTCATAGCCTGGTGGCATGGTCTACATCACAGCGTTTATCTCCCCCCAAAGTGCTCTGGCTGGCTGGCCCTTAATGCGACTGTAAATCAGGCTCTGTCTGGTCTGGGCCGGAGGTGCTCTGCCAGGCACCCCCTCTCTGCCATAGCTTACGTCTGCCAGGAGAGCTCCCCTTAGTTATGCTTTATGGTAATTTAGCCGACTGGCCTGCCATTCATCACTCACACAGTACATGTTCAACCACAGCTCAGAGCTCCGCCACCCCCTGCACTCAGGAGAAGCAGCTTCCAGGAATGGTGGATTGTGGGGGGTGGAGGTGGAGATGAGGGTGAAATGTATCAACTCGAGGCTGGATGGGGTATCAGGAGATGTACAGTACCAGTCAAAAGTTTGGACACCTACTCATTCAATGTTTTTTTCTTTTATTTGTACTATTTTGTACATTTTAGAATAATAGTGAAGACATCAAAACCATGAAATAACACACATGGAATAATGTAGTAAATAAATAAATGTAGTAACCAAAAAAGTGTTAAACAAATCAAAATATACTTTATATTTGAGATTCTTGAAAGTAGCAACCCTTTGCCTTGACGATAGCTTTGAACACTCTTGGCATTCTCTCAAGTGTTTTATGAGGTCACCTGGAATGCATTTTGATTAACAGGTGTGCCTTGTTAATTTGCGGAATTTCTTTCCTTCTTAATGCGTTTGAGCCAATCAGGTAGGGGTTGGTAATTCAGAAGAGAGCCCTATTTGGTAAAAGACCAAGTCCCTATTATGACAAGAACAGCTCAAATAAGCAAAGAGAAATGACAGGATGGGACAGGATTACTTTGACATGGTCAGTCAGTGTGGAAAAATGTCAAGAACTTTTAAAGTTTAGTCGCAAACACCATCAAGCGCTATGATGAAACTGGTTCTCATGAGGACCGCCATAGGAAAGGAAGACCCAGAGTTACCTCTGTTGCAGAGGATAAGTTCATTAGAAGTACCAGTCTCAGAAATTGCAGCCCAAATAATTGCTTCACAGAGTTCAAGTAACAGACACATCTAAACATAAACTGTTCAGAGGAGACTGCGTGAATCAGGCATTCATGGTTAAATTACTGCAAAGGAACCACTACTAAAGGACACCCATAAGAAGAAGACTTGCTTGGGCCAAGAAACACGAGCAATGGACATTAGATCGGTGGAAATCAGTCCTTTTGGTATGAGTCCAAATTTGAGATTTTTGGTTCCAATCGCTGTGTCTTTGTGAGATGCAGAGTAGGTGAATGGATGACCTCTGCATATGTGGTTCCCACCGTGAAGCATGGAGGCTGTGGTGTGGTGGTGCTTTGCTAGTGACACTGTTAGTTATTTATAATTCAAGGCACACTTAACCAGCATGAATACCACAGCATTCTGAAGTGATACGCCATCCCCTCTGGTTTGCGCTTAGTGGGACTATCATTTGTTTTTCAACAGGACAATGATCAAACACACCTCCAGACAGTGTAAGGGCAATTTAACCAAGAATGAGGATGATGGAGTTCTGCATCAGGTGACCTGGACTCCACAATCACCTGACCTCAACCCAATTGAGATGGTTTGGGATGAGTTGGACCGCAGAGTGAAGGAAAAGGAGCCAACAAGTGCTCAGCATATGTGGAAACTCCTTCAAGACTGTTGGAAACGTATTCCAGGTGATGCTGATTGAAAATGCCAAGAGCGTATACAGCTGTAATCAAGGCAAAGGGTGGCTACTTTGAAGAATCTAAAATATATTTGATATTTGTTTAACACTTTTTTTTTTTCATACATGATTCCTTATGTTATTTCATACTTTTGATGTCTTAACTATTATTCTACAATGTAGAAAAATAGTAAAACAAAGAGTAACCCTTGAATGAGTAGGTATGTCCAAGCTTTTGACTGGTACTGTATATTATGTTTACTGGTATAAGATGTCTGTTAGTGGAAAGAAACTGATTCATGGAACTGAACTTTTTCTCTTTCTCTCTGCCTTTCTGTGTTCTCTCTTTCTCACTCACTCACTCTCTCTCTCAATCTCCCTACATGTCCTTTTCTCTGCCCTGCAGCACTGCAAAGTATAATGTCCTCACCTTCCTACCTCGGTTCCTCTACTCTCAGTTCAGAAGGGCTGCCAACTCCTTCTTCCTCTTCATCGCTCTCCTGCAGGTAAGACAGATGATTTGTATTGGTTGCTAGAGCTTTGCCATCTGTAGTAAAGGTTACATTAATATTCAAACACACTGAATACCCCACATGCATTCCCAAACTTAATACACACACTACTGAAAAATACATGTGGGAGCGTGAGTGTCCCTCTTTAAAGGAATTTAGTGTTTTACTTCCTCAACACACATCATTCCACACATCAGATGCTTTAAAAATGCACCACAACTATATGTCAGTGGTTTACCAGACATGAGTTGTAGCAGAGGACAAACAAAGATTCCTAACACAGACCAGCACTCACATGGATAGCGTGGAAATATTCTCATTTGGATGGTGGCGCTGGGATTTGTGTGGCTATATCAGGGTTGTGTTCATTAGGCACCAAACGGATGAAAATGGACCGAAACATGGATGGACTACCTGGGCTTGACCAATAAGAAATGCTTATTTTAGTTTTCTGTTGCGAAACTAATCAAAACATTTTCCTTTGCGTGCCCCAATGAACATGACTCTGTCGTATTAACTTTGATTTCTCCAGAATGTGGCATAATAGACCAGAGGAAATCCACAATCTACTAAAAGTTCAGAGTGATTACGCTTAACCTCACAGAACCTTAGTGTGAATCTAAAAAAAAATAACTCTTTCCTAGAAGTTCAAAGCTCCACGGAGCCGATTAGGACAATGGATTCAGGGCAAGACTTAAACCTCAATCTTTTATCACTCTGGATTCTGCTAACTAATGCAACGGTAATGAGAGCTGACTAACACAGCGTTAATGAGAACGTTTGACACTAAATGTGACTGTTTCAGGAAACTAGGTGTATGTTCGGGTCATTACTTCACAGGAGAGCGGTTTGTATGTCAATGTTTTTTGCAGAAATGCCTTCTTGGAACATGTTAACTTTCATGGGCCTTTAATAACTAACTTGTATGCCATCTGTAAATACTAATCAAATTGTTAAAGTACGAGCCTAGTCGGTTTAGCCACAGCAACCCTCCCGCTAGCCATGATTGGCTGAGATAATGAGTGGGCTGGACATTCCGAGAGATGAGTTTGGATTGGTCTGCCATATAGCACACTTCTGTCTATTTGAGCTGGTCAGTATGTGTAGGGAATCCTGTCTAACGCTGCTTTAACCTTTTGCAACGAGCAAACCCGTATCCGGGAGCGTAATCATAGCCTCAAATGCATTAGCATAACGCAACGGACATAAATACCCCTATAAACTTTTCCTATTCATGAAAATCGCAAATGATATGAAATAAATATATTAAAACACAAGCTTAGCCTTTTGTTAACAACACTGTCATCTCAGATTTTCAAAATATGCGTTACAGCCAACGCTAGACAAGCATTTGTGTAAGTTTATCATGGCATAATGCTATGCTAGGCTCTGCTGGCAGCAGGCAACATTTTCACAAAAATAAGAAAAGCAACCAGATTAAATTATTTAACCTTTGAAAAACTTCAGATGCTTTCACTCAGGAGACTCCCAGTTAGATTGCAAATGTTCCTTTTTTCCAAAAATATTATTTTTGTAGGCGAAATAGCTCCCGTTTGTTCATCATGCTTGGCTGAGAAATCGACCCTAAAATGCTATAACTATAACTCCAAACATTTTCCAAAATTTGCTCCATAATATCGACAGAAACACGGCAAACGTTGTTTAGGATCCATCCTCAAGGTGTTTTTAACAAATATATTTGATAATATATCCGTCGAGGCAGTTGGTTTCTCATAAGAAGCGATTGGAAAAATGGCTACCTCAGTATTTTACGCAAGGTTTTCTGCGTGAGACACCATGTGACCGACCACATGCCATATATGGTCCCTTACAGCTATTCTTCAAGGGAAATGCCTAACAAGACGTCACAATGCTGTAGACACCTTGGGGAAAACGTATGCTCATTCGTAGCTCATTCACAGCCATATAAGGAGTCATTGGCATGAGGCGGTTTAAAAAAATGGGGCACTTCCTGGTTGGCTTTTTATCTGGGTTTCGCCTGTAACATCAGTTCTGTGGCACTCACAGACAATATCTTTGCAGTTTTGGAAACGTCAGTGTCTTCTTTCCAAAGCTGTCAATTTTATGCATAGTCGAGCATCTTTTCGTGACAAAATATCTTGTTTAAAACGAGAATGTTTTTCATCTAAAAATTTAAATAGCGCCCCCTAAATCCAACTGGTTAAAAAAATTATATTGGGTAGTAAAACTTAACAAAACAACTCCACTATGCAAGTATTCATTTCAATGGAATGTCACTGCAACAACTGTTTCAGAGCACTCTCGTCTGAGAGTGCCAGAGCGCTGAATAACTGATGAATTTACGAACGCTCAACACCCGTTGAATATGGCCGGTGTCAGTAAACATTGGCAAAAAAGTGTAATTACATTGTTGCCAGGAGCACAGTTGGTCACCAATGCTATGGATAACATGAAAACAGCCAAACCAGCTTTGCTAGGGTGAGTAAAATGGTCAGAGTTTGGGTGGGGGCTAAAGCTTAAGATGATTCTTATGGCATTACACACGATCAGTGTGAACCAGAATGAGCTGTACAAAGAAAATGTAAACAACACAGGACGTCTTATTTAATGAAAGGGGTTGCAGTCTGTCGTAAGCGTTCATCCATGTATATAGGAAAGAGTCTAGCTACATTTTCAGATATTATAGATTTCTTATTTTGTGCAAGTTTTCATTGCAAGTTAAAGCTTACTGTTAGCCATCTAACGTCAACTAGCTAGCTGACTCGCTAGTTAACGTTACGTTTTTGATCTGTGTGTAGTAATATCTCAGAATTCCATTTCACATTGCTAGTTATAGCCTGATGTTAGCTAGCTAACATTGAACCTATTTGATTCACTTCAGCTAGCTATGACAATCGGTTTGTATTGGTAATACTCTATGGATTGGGATTATGGTTCATTGTTTAGCTAGCTAGCTACATGTCTAAAAAAAAAATAGACCCCAAGTTAAAGCTTACTGTTAGTTAGCTAGCTGACGTTTGCGGCAGGCTGTGACACAGCCTGGGATCGGACCCAGGTCTGTAGTGCCTTAGACCACTGCACCACTCGGGAAGCCTGAATTGTGTTTTTTTTTACATTTGTTAAAAGTAGAGACAAATAACTAGGAAATTGTATAGCATACACTGCAGTTGAAGAACAATGGGGAAAGTAATTCTGCTTTGAAAGTTGATAAACTTGTAAACTCATGTTTGAGAAAATGACCCTGGAATGTTTTGGTATACCTACTGGTGAGCTCTTTGTCTACACCCATTCTGCATCGTTTACACCCTCTTAAGCCTTAGCCTCACCCATCTCTTTAAGGATTCAAATGTGAGGCCATTTGCTAAACAGAGTGATTGGTTTAGTAAACAACCTAATATTTTAAGACTAAAAGTGGTGAAAGTAGTAGCCTACAATAAGGAAAAACTCCCGGTAAAAATACACTATCTAGTCCAAGAAGCAGTGCTGCTTGGCAGGGTCGTGTTTCAGAGGATGCATGGCTCTAAACGTTAGCCTCTCCCAAGTCCGTATGGGAGTTGCAGCGATGGGACAGACTGTAACTACCAATTGGATATCACGAAATTGGGGATAAAAAGTACAACAACAAAAAACTTTCTTTTTTTTTTGCTACAGAAGATCGAGGCGGTCAGTCACAGATCTTGACATCTTGATTGCTAATAATAAGCAAAACAATTTGGGACTAAATCTACAATGGACTAGTGAAACAAATACCAAAATAATGTTTTTGGGTAGAATTTCTTTAATAGTAGCTATGTAAAGTTAAAACTAATTAATTATATTATTCATTATACTGCATGACCGTGTCCTGCAGTCTTTGTAAAAGTGTTCAATGGGCGCCTTGGAGAGACTCACAATAAATCTCCCATTCCCCTTCTATGAATCTTGACTAGCATACCATCCATCTCAACCTAGAAAGAGCCAGTGACACTGTGTGTGCTTACAGTATGTCAGCGAGCCCTACCCTTTCATGTCCCAGAACACTGACTGCATCCCAAAGGACACCCTATTCCCTATTTAGTGCACTAGTTTACATAAGTATTCAGACCCTTTGCTGAGCTCAGGTGCATCCTGTTTCCACAACTTTGATTGGAGTCCACCTGTTGTAAATTAAATTGATTGGACATGATTTGGAAAGGTACACACCTGTCTATATAAGGTCCCACAATTGACACTGCATGTCAGGACAAAAACTAGGTTGAGGCACAGATCTGGGGAAGGGTACCAAAACATTTCTGCAGTATTGAAGGTCCACAAGGACACAGTAGCCTCCATCGTTCTTAAATGAAAGAAGTTTGAAACCATCAAGTCTTCCTAGAGCTGGCCGCCTGGCCAAACTGAGCAATCGGGGAAGAAGGGCCTTGGTCAGGGATTTGACCAAGAACCCGATGGTCACTCTGACAGAGCTCCAGAGTTCCTCTGTGGAGATGGGAGAACCTTCCAGAAGGACAGCCATCTCTGCAGCACTTCAGGTAGAGTGGCCAGACGAAAGCCACTCCTCCGTAAAAGCACATGACAGCCTGCTTGGGGTTTGCACTGTACACGGACTGACTGATTGATTAAACGATGCAACCCCAGTGTCCCCTGGCCTGTCTCCTGTCCCTCTAATGACCCCCTAGTGGGTCGCTTCTGGTGACCTCTGCTTGACAAACAGCCCTCTGCCAAGCTCAGTGTCAGAAGGTTGTCCCAAAGGGTGTCACCTGGAGCTTCATCAAGTGTGTGTGTTTGTGTGCAGATATGAGTGATCACCATGGGATGCTCTTGGGGGAGAAAACTTACTTCCAAGAGTGCTGGCTTGGTCAATACTGACTGAACAGGTGCTACACTGTAGCTAGATATTCATGGGATCGCTAGATATGTTTTATTTCAATATCAGCCTGTAGGCACTGGACAAAAAATAGTGCACTATAAAGGGAATAGGATGCCATTTAGGATGCCTATGTGATTCAGTGATGTTTGATTTTGAACTGGGACGTGTGCTTTTCCTTTTAGCAAATTCCGGATGTGTCGCCCACGGGTCGCTGGACAACTCTGGTGCCGCTCCTCTTCATCCTGGTGGTGGCAGCAGTCAAGGAGTTCATTGAGGATCTGGTGAGGGAACACTACCATCACTGAACACTGGGCAACACTACCATCACTGAACACTGGGCAACACTACCATCACTGAACACTGGGCAACACTACCATCACTGAACACTGGGCAACACTACCATCACTGAACACTGGGCAACACTACCATCACTGAACACTGGGCAACACTACCATCACTGAACACTGGGGAACACTACCATCACTGAACACTGGGGGAACGCTACCAACACTGAACACTGGGGGAACGCTACCAACACTAAACACTGGGGGAACGCTACCAACACTGAACACTGGGGGAACGCTACCAACACTGAACACTGGGGGAACGCTACCAACACTGAACACTGGGGGAACGCTACCAACACTGAACACTGGGGGAACGCTACCAACACTGAACACTGGGGGAACGCTACCAACACTGAACACTGGGGGAACACTTAACTCAAATTGCCCCTTTGATACCTTAGTCTGACATTAACAGCACCTGTGTGTTTTCAAGGCTTTTAAAGATGCGTTAAAGGTTTTGTATAATTTCAGCCAGTTGTTTTGAAAGTAGCACTCACAAACCAAAACGGGTCCCCGAAAGTTGTGTACATCATCCAATTGGTATGATATGTTATGAATTCCAATTTGTACAAAATTGTAACATATATTGTAAGTGCTTAAAATCCCTTTCAATCTCTTTAAGTCTTCTGACCTCAATGGAACCTAAATTAGCCTAAGGCTGAATAAAAATGAATAAAAAGTAGGCTAATGGTTAACCGTATTGCCTAAAGGACATAATGCATTGTCAAGGAAGAATCTGTTGCATTTGAGCGTTTGTGTGAGACTGGCACACTTCTAGACTTTATCAATAGAAAAAAAAATGATTTCAGTATTAGGCAAGATGTTTGCCTGCCTTGATTGAATTGACCATACTCTAACTCAATACGGTAGCCACTGTAAATGGATGAGAGTGAATAGATGTTCAGTTGCACGGTCTGCTTGGTATTGTTGGATTCAGGCCACTTGTCCTTTGAGCGTTCTGTATGGGATTCCTTGAGCAGAGAGGAGACCTTGTGGTGATGGGAACACAGCAGGACACAGGCACACACAGACTGGACCGGTCACAGCTGGGCACTGCACTGGGCTACTCAGTCCATAAATTAGCCTATATAAGTTAATGCACAGAAACAGTTGTGTCCATTTGCTGAAATTCATGTTGATTAACAGATGTTTGAAAATGTGGACCAGCATTTAGGCCTGTCTATATTTTGAAGGTTAACACATTTTGCTTCAGTTTCAAATACCAAGCGTCAGAATGTATTTTTTTTTTTTTACACATTTCTCAAGACCCATTGCCAATAGTGAATTGAATTCACTACTGTACCAAGCCAGAGTATGCTGCACTTTTTAGCTGTGCCCCTGCAATGCGATCCTCTCTGCCTAGCCCAGCTCCCAGTGGACTGTAATAGTTATCCTATAACGTTAGCAATGTTGTCTTTATATCTGGCATCTAGTGGTGAAGTGACCAGCGCAGCAATTTACACCCAGGCCTCTCGTGATAAATATTGGAGCAGCAATATTAGGATGAAGGTCACCTGCACCACGCCCACCCCCTGTCCCCTTCCCATCGGCTCCCAATGATTAAACGGCCGACTCAATGATTGACCCGCATGCTTCATAAAACATTCATCATCGATCCATCAGTCACATCTCAGTATCCCCTCATAGCTTTGTTCTGAACTAATCACTATATGAAATAAATAGGCCTGCATTGTATAGGCAACACAAGTGTGTGTGTGTATTTTAGGAGCCCTGTATACGCTGTGCTTTTGTTATTTCATGCTTGAGCAGATGCAGTGTCTTCGGAAAGTATTCAGACCCCTTAACCTTTTCCACATTTTGTTAGGTCACAGCCTTATTCTAAAATTGATTTATGAGGATTTAAAAAAAATCTACACACTATACCCCATGATGACGAAGCAAAAACTGTTTTTTAGAAATGTTAATTTATTAAAAATTAAAAATGGAAATGGCACATTTTACATAAGTATTCAGACCCTTTACTCAGTACTTTTGTTGAAGCATCTTTGGCAGCAATTACAGCCTCAAGTCTTCTTGGGTATGACACTACTAGCTTGGCACCTGTATTTGGGGAGTTTTTCCCATTCTCCTCAAGCTCTGTCAGGTTGGATGGGGAGTGTGGCTGCACAGCTATATTCTGGTCTCTCCAGAGATGTTTGATTGGGTTCAAGTCTGGGCTCTGGCAGGGCCACTCAAGGACATTGAGACTTGTCCCGAAGCCACTCCTGTGTTGTCTTGGCTGTGTGCTAGGGTCGTTGTCCTGTTGGAAGGTGAACCTTTGCCCCAGTCTGAGGTCCTGAGTGCTCTGGAGCAGGTTTTCATATGTTGTAGTGCTGCAGCCGGACAACGTTGCTGTAGTGCTGCAGCTGGACAACGTTGCTGTAGTGCTGCAGCCGGGCAACGCCGCTGCAGCTGGTGGGTGAGAGCCAGTGCTCCTCCACGTGACATACAGCCACATTCATTAGCCACTCCAGCACATTGCATGGATATTGAATTATATGTAATTCTATTGTATTTCTGAGTGAATGTGAAAAAGCAGGAGTGAGGGGGAGACAATGTGGAGCACATCTAAGGCAACCTGTAATGATGTGCAATTCCTCAAGGGACTCAACAAAGAGTACGCTTAGTTGCGTTTGGTGCACATCAAAACCTCAGCGGTATAGTTTCCAACTCACAAAGGCATTTGAGTCTTTACTTTTCTTCATGCCTGAAGAATGTTGGCTGTCTGATGGAGGGATACTGGTAGGCTACACCTCAGATATTTGAAGGGTATTTAAGTTGCAGCCGGGTAATGTTACTGTAGGGCTGCAGCCGGGTAATGTTACTGTAGGGCTGCAGCCGGGTAATGTTACTGTAGGGCTGCAGCTGGGTAATGTTACTGTAGGGCTGCAGCCGGGTAATGTTACTGTAGTGTTCAGAATCAATCAATCAAATGTATTTATAAAGCCCTTCTTACGTCAGCTGATGTCACAAAGTGCTGTACAGAAACCCAGCCTAAAACACCAAACGGCAATCAATGCAGGTGTAGAAGTACAGTGGCTAGGAAAAACTCCCTAGAAAGGCCAGAACCTAGGAAGAAACCTAGAGAGGAACATGGCTATGAGGGGTGGCCAGTCCTCTTCTGGCTGTGCCGGGTGGAGATTATAACAGAACATGGCCAAGATGTTCAAATGATCATAGATGACCAGCAGGGTCAAATAAAAATAATCACAGTGGTTGTAGAGGGTGCAACAGGTCAGCACCTCAGGCTATGAAAAGCCAACTGATATTTACTCCTATCATTGAGTATCTCTACCGCTCTTGCTGTCTATAGAAAGTTGAAAACAGCAGGTCTGGGACAGATAGCACGTCCAGGGAACAGGTCAGGGTTCCATAGCCGCAGGCAGAACAGTTGAAACTGGAGCAGCAGCATGGCCACGTGGACTGGGGACAGCAAGGAGTCATTGGCAGCGATTTGGCAGCGATTACAGCCTCGAGTCTTCTTGGGTATGACTACAAGCTTGGCACACCTGTATTTGGGGAGTTTCTCCCATTCTTCTCTGAAGATCCTCTCAAGCTCTGTCAGGTTGGATGGAGAGCGTCGCTGCACAGCTATTTTCAAATCTCTCCAGAAATGTTTGTTTGGGTTCTGGCTGGGCCACTCAAGGACATTTAGAGTCTTGTCCCGAAGCCACTCCTGCGTTGTCTTGGCTGTGTGGTCACGGTTGTTGTCCTGTTGGAAGGTGAACCTTTGCCTGAGCGCTCTGGAACAGGTTTTCATCAAGGATCTCTCTCTACTGTGCTCCGTTCATCTTTCAGTCTCCCAGTCCCTGCCGCTGAAAAACATCCCCACAGCATGATGCTGCCACCACCATGCTTCACCGTATGTGCCTTTCACTGAGGAGTGGCTTTCGTCTGGTCAGTATACCATTAAGGCCTTTATTGGTGGAGAGCTGCAGAGATGATAGTCCTTCTGGAAGGTTCCTCCAACTCCACAGAGGAACTCTAGAGCTCTGTCAGAAGGACCATTGAGTCTTGGAGTCCCTGACCAAGTCCCTGACCAAGGCCCTTCTCCCCCGATTGCTTAGTTTGGCCAGGTGGCCAGCTCTAGGAAGATTTTTGGTAGTTCCAAACCTCTTCCATTTAAGAATGTTGGAGGCCACTGTGTTCTTGTGGACATCCAATGCTGCAGACATGTTTTGGTACCCTTCCTCAGCTCTGTGCCTCAACACAATCCTGTCTCGGAGCTCCACTTACAATTCCTTTGACCTCACCACTTGTTTTTTTCTCTGACATGCAATATTAACTGTGGGACCTTATAGACAAGTGTGTGCTTTTCCAAATCATGTCCAATCAATTGGATTTACCACAGGTGGACTCCAAGTTGTAGACACATCAAGGATGATCAGTGGAAAAAACCTGAGCTCAATTTCAAGTGTCATAGCAAATGGTCTGAATACTTTTTAGGTAAATTGGGTATCGCTGTTTTATTTTTTATACATTATCAAAAATGTCTAAACCTGTTTACACTTTGTCATTATGGGGTATTGTGTGTGGTTTTGATATGTAAAAAAAAATATTGAATACATTTGAGATTAACGCTGGAGGGGTCTGAGTACTTTTCAATGCACTGTAAATACATGGGTAGATGAATACAATTCTAGCCAAACATGCAAATATTCATTAATCAGACCTTTACTATGACTTAATCAAGAAGCAGGCTGTATGATATTTAGCCTACATCATAAATCATCTGTATCTGCAGCAGATTGGCTCCTACAGAACTGAACTGACCACCTGCTGTGATTCTCTGCATCTTAGCACGCACACACACTCATTCATGCTACACAGACATCACAACTGTTCTCCCAGACTCTTATGATTATGATAAATACTGTGCAGTTTAAACACCCCCTTCCCCAAAACACATGTACAGTTGAAGTCGGAAGTTTGAATACACTTAGGTTGGAGTCATTAAAACTCGTTTTTCAACCACTTCACAAAGTTCTTGTTAACAAACTAGAGTTTTGGCAAGTCGGTTAGGACCATCTACTTTGCATGACACAAGTCATGTTTCCAACAATTGTTTACAGACAGATTATTTCACTTATAATTCACTGTATCACAATCCCAGTGGGTCAGAAGTTTACATCCACTAAGTTGACTGTGCCTTTAAACAGCTTGGAAAATTCTAGAAAATGATGTCATGGCTCTAGAAGCTTCTGATAGGCTAATTGACATCATTTGAGTCAATTGGAGGTGTACCTGTGGATGTATTTCAAGGCCTACCTTCAAACTCAGTGCCTCTTTGCTTGACATCATTGGAAAATCAAAAGAAATCATCCAAGACCTCAGAAAAAAGATTGTAGACCTCAAGTCTGGTTCATCCTTGGAATTTCCAAACTCCTGAGGGTACCACGTTCATCTGTACAAACACAATGGGACCACGCAACCGTCATACCACTCAGGAAGGAGACGTGTTCTGTCTCCTAGAGATGAATGTACTTTGGTGCGAAAAGTGCCAATCAATCCCAGAACAGCAGCAAAGGACCTTGTGAAGATGCTGGAGGAAACAGTAAAACGAGTCCTATATCGACATCACCTGAAAGGCCGCTCAGCAAGGAAGAAGCCACTGCTCCAAAACCGCCATTAAAAAAATCCAGACTAAGGTTTGCAACTGCACATGGGGCCAAAGATCGTACTTTTTTGAGAAATGTCTTCTGATCTGATGAAACAAAAATAAAACTGTTTGGCCATAACGACCATTTATGTTTGGAGGAGAAAGGGGGAGGCTTGAAAGCTGACGAACGCAATCCTAACCGTGAAGCACGGGGGTGGCAGCCTCATGTTGTGGGGGTGCTTTGCTGCAGGAGGGACTGGGTGCACTTCACAAAATACACTGCTCAAAAAAATAAAGGGAACACTAAAATAACACATCCTAGATCTGAATGAATGAAATATTCTTATTAAATACTTTTTTCTTTACATAGTTGAATGTGCTGACAACAATCACACAAAAATGATCAATGGAAATCAAATTTATCAACCCATGGAGGTCTGGATTTGGAGTCACATTCAAAATTAAAGTGGAAAACCACACTACAGGCTGATCCAACTTTGATGTAATGTCCTTAAAACAAGTCAAAATGAAGCTCAGTAGTGTGTGTGTGTGTGGCCTCCATGTCCCTGTATGACCTCCCTACAACGCCTGGGCATGCTCCTGATGAGGTGGCGGATGGTCTCCTGAGGGATCTCCTCCCAGACCTGGACTAAAGCATCCGCCAAATCCTGGACAGTCTGTGGTGCAACGTGGTGTTGGTGGATGGAGCGAGACATGATGTCCCAGATGTGCTCAATTGGATTCAGGTCTGGGGAACGGGCGGGCCAGTCCATAGCATCAATGCCTTCCTCTTGCAGGAACTGCTGACACACTCCAGCCACATGAGGTCTAGCATTGTCTTGCATTAGGAGGAACCCAGGGCCAACCGCACCAGCATATGGTCTCACAAGGGGTCTGAGGATCTCATCTCGGTACCTAATGGCAGTCAGGCTACCTCTGGCGAGTACATGGAGGGCTGTGCGGCCCCCCACACCATGACTGACCCACCGCCAAACTGGCCATGCCGGAGGATGTTGCAGGCAGCAGAACGTTCTCCATGGCGTCTCCAGACTGTCATGTCTGTCACATGTGCACAGTGTGAACCTGCTTTCATCTGTGAAGAGCACAGGGCGCCAGTGGCGAATTTGCCAATCTTGGTGTTCTCTGGCAAATGCCAAACGTCCTGCACGGTGTTGGGCTGTATGCACAACCCCCACCTGTGGACGTCGGGCCCTCATACCACCCTCATGGAGTCTGTTTCTGACCGTTTGAGCAGACACATGCACATTTGTGGCCTGCTGGAGGTCATTTTGCAGAGCTCTGGCAGTGCTCCTCCTGCTCCTCCTTGCACAAAGGCGGAGGTAGCGGTCCTGCTGCTGGGTTGTTGCCCTCCTACGGCCTCCTCCACGTCTCCTGATGTACTGGCCTGTCTCCTGGTAGCGCCTCCATGCTCTGGACACTACGCTGACACACAGCAAACCTTCTTGCCACAACTCGCATTGATGTGCCATCCTGGATGAGCTGCACTACCTGAGCCACTTGTGTGGGTTGTAGACTCCGTCTCATGCTATTACTAAAGTGAAAGCACCGGCAGCATTCAAAGTGACCAAAACATCAGCCAGGAAGCATAGGAACTGAGAAGTGGTCTGTGGTCACCACCTGCAGAACCACTCCTTTATTGGGGGTGTCTTGCTAATTGCTATAATTTCCACCTGTTGTCTATTCCATTTGCACAACAGCATGTGAAATGTATTGTCAATCAGTGTTGCTTCCTAAGTGGACAGTTTGATTTCACAGAAGTGTGATTGACTTGGAGTTACATTGTGTTGTTTAAGTGTTCCCTTTATTTTTTTAAGCAGTGTAGATTGCATCATGAGGAAAAATAGTGGATATTGAAGCAACATCTCAAGACATCTGTCAGGAAGTTAAAGCTTGGTCACAATTGGTCTTCCAAATGGACAATGACCCCAAGTATACTTCCAAAGTTGTGGCAAAATGGCTTAAGGACAGCAAAGTCAAGGTATTGCCCTGACCTCAATCCTATAGAAAAGTTGTAGGCAGAACTGAAAAAGCGTGTGCGAGCAAGTAGGCCTACAAACCTGACTCAGTTACACCAGCTCTGTCAGGAGGAATGGGCCAAAATTCACCCAATGTATTGTGGGAAGCTTGTGGAAGGATACCTGGAACATTAGAGTTAAACAATTTAAATGCAATGCTAATTGAGTGTATGTAAACTTCTGACCCACTGGGAATGTGATGAAATAAATAAAAGCTTAAATAAAAAAAATTCTCTGCTCTTATTCTAACATTTCACATTCTTAAAATAAAGTGGTGATCCTAACTGACCTGAAACAGGGAATTTTTACCTGGATTAAATGTCAGGAATTGTGAAAAACTGAGTTTAAATGTACATGGCTAAGGTGTATGTAAACTTCGGACTTCAACTGTAATTATTGGACTATAAATTGTGCCTTCCTGTGTTTTACTTACTGCAAAATTTGTATTGTATTTGACTCAGCCATTTTCTTTGTTCATATTCTTATATTTTATTTCTTATTGTTGTTGCATTGTCCAGAAGGAGCCTGTGAGTAAGCATTTAGTTGGAAGGTGTATACCATGTACGACTAATACAACTTTAAACTTTATGGGGCATCAGACTCCGGGTTGTTTCCCTATTAGAGTTAGATTATAGGAATATGTTGTAATCCGCCACAATATATAGTTTCAGTCCAAAATGGCACCCTATTCCCCATGTAGTCCACCACTTCTTCAATGCAGTCATCATTACCTTGACTGTATTGCTAGTGTATTGTCTCAATGGCTTAACTTTCTGTCTTGACTAAACAGGTTTCTTTTGTCTTCTTTTGCAGAAACGTCACAACGCTGACAGTGTTGTCAACAAGAAGGAATGTCAAGGTACGGCCCAATTCTTTCTGTCTTCGTTGTTGTAATCCTAGATTGATTGATGTTTTATTGCCCTTCAAGTGGTAATTATTTTCATAGCTCACTAAGGTCACAAGTTGCACATATATGCATATATACACACACACACACACACACACACACACACACACACACACACACACACACACACTACCTTTCAAAAGTTTGGGGTCACTTAGAAATGTCCTTGTTTTCATGAAAACATACATGAAATGAGTTGCAAAATGAATAGGAAATATAGTCAAGATGTTGACAAGGTTATAAGTAATGATTTTGAATTGAAATAATTGTGTCCTTCAAACTTTGCTTTTGTCAAAGAGTCCTCCATTTGCAGCAATTACAGCCTTGCGGACCTTTGGCATTCTAGTTGTTCATCTGAAGAGATTTCACCCCATGCTTCCTGAAGCACCTCCCATAAATCAGATTGGCTTGAGATCAATGGGGTTGAGATCCGGTGACTGTGCTGGCCACTCCATTATAGACAGAACACCAGCTGACTGCGTCTTCCCTAAATAGTTCTTGCATAGTTTAAAATCAAATCAAAGTTTATTTGTCACGTGTGCCGAATATAGTGAAATGCTTACTTACAGACTATAACCAATAGTGCAAAAAAGGTGTTAGGTGAACAATGGGTAAGTAATGAAATAAAAAGACAGGCTATATACAGTAGCGAGGCTATAAAAGTAGCAAGGCTACATACAGACATTGGTTAGTCAGGCTGATTGAGGTAGTATGTACATGTAGATATGGTTAAAGTGACTATGCATATATCATGAACAGAGAGTGGCAGTAGCGTAAAAGAGGGAATGGTGGGTGGCGGGACACAATGCAGTGCTCCCCAATGTGCGGGAGCACTGGTTGGTCGGCCCAATTGAGGTAGTATAGTTAAAGTGACTATGCATATATGACAAACAGAGAGTAGCATCAGCATAAAATAGGGGTTGGGAGGGGGGGGCACACAATGCAAATAGTCCGGGTAGCAATTTGATTAACTGTTCAGGAGTCTTATAGCTTGGGGGTAAAAACTGTTGAGAACCCTTTTTGTCCTAGACTTGGCACTCCTGTACCGCTTGCCATGCGGGTGGCTGGGGTCTTTTACCATTTTTAGGGCCTTCCTCTGACACCGCCTGGTGTAGAGGACCTGGATGGCAGGCAGCTTAACCCCAGTGATGTTCTGGGCCATACGCACTACCCTCTGTAGTGCCTTGTAGTCAGAGGCTGAGCAATTGCCGTACCAGGCAGTGATGCAACCTGCTCTCGATGTTGCAGTTGTAGAACCTTTTAAGCATCTCAGGACCCATGCCAAGTCTTTTTAGTTTCCTGAGGGGGAATAGGCTTTGTCGTGCCCTTTTCACGACTGTCTTGGTGTGTTCGGACCATTCTAGTTTGTTGTTGATGTGGACACCAAGGAACTTGAAGCTCTCAACCTGCTCCACTACAGCCTGTCGATGAGAATGGGGGCGTGCTCGGTCCTCCCTTTTCCTGTAGTCTACAAACATCTCATTTGGCGCTGTGCTTTGGGCCATTGTTCTGTTGTAGGAGGAAATTTCCTTCAATTAAGCGCCCTCCACAGGGTATGGCCTGGGGTTGCAAAATGGAGTGATAGCCTTCCTCCTTCAATATCCTTTTTACCCTGTACAAATCTCCCACTTTACCACCACCAATGCACCACCAGGCCATCACATTTCCTCCACCATGCTTGACAGATGGCGTCAATCACTCCGCCAGCATCTTAATTTTTTCTGCGTCTCAGAAATGTTGTTCTTTGTGATCCGAACCCCTCAAACTTAGACTTGTCTGTCCGTAGCAATTTTTTCCAATCTTTCTCTGTCCAGTGTCTGTGTTCTTTTGCCCATCTTAATATTTTAATTTTATTGGCCAGTCTGAGAGATGACTTTTTCTTTGCAACTCTGCCTAGACAGCCAGCAAACCTGAGTTGCCTCTCCACGGTTGACTTGGTGTTTTGCAGGTACTATTTATTGAAGCTGCCAGTTGTGGACTTGTGAGGCGTCTGCTTCTCAAACTAAACACTCTAATGTACTTGTCCTCTTGTTCAGTTGTATACCGGGGCCTCCCACTCCTCTTTCTATTCTGTATAGAGCCAGTTTGCACTGTTCTGTGAAGGAACAGCGTTGTACCAGATCTCCAGTTTCTTGGCAATTTCTCGCATGGAATAGCCTTAATTTCTCAGAACAAGAATAGACTGACAAGTTTCAGAAGAAAGTTATTTGTTCCTGGCCATTTTGAGCCTGTAATCGAACCCACAAACGCTGATGCTCTAGATACTCAACTAGTCTAAAGAAGGCAAGTTTTATTGCTTCTTTAATCAGTATAACAGTTTTCAGCTGTGGTAACATACAGTGGGGCAAAAAAAGTATTTAGTCAGCCACCAATTGTGCAAGATCTCCCACTTAAAAATATGAGAGAGGCCTGTAATTTTCATCATAGGTACACTTCAACTATGACAGACAAAATGAGGAAAAAAATCCATAAAATCACATTGTAGGATTTTTTTTGAATTTATTTTCAAATTATGGTGGAAAATAAGTATTTGGTCACCTACAAACAAGCAAGATTTCTGGCTCTCACAGACCTGTAACTTCTTTTTTAGAGGCTCCTCTGTCCTCCACTCGTTACCTGTATTAATGGCACCTGTTGGAACTTGTTATCAGTATAAAAGACACCTGTCCACAACCTCAAACAGTCACACTCCAAACTCCACTATGGCCAAGACCAAAGAGCTGTCAAAGGACACCAGAAACAACATTTTAGACCTGCACCAGGCTGGGAAGACTGAATCTGCATTAGGTAAGCAGCTTGGTTTGAAGAAATCAACTGTGGGAGCAATTATTAGGAAATGGAAGACATACAAGACCACTGATAATCTCCCTCGATCTGGGGCTCCACGCAAGATCTCACCCCGTGGGGTCAAAATGATCACAAGAACGGTGAGCAAAAATCCCAGAACCACGCGGGGGGACCTAGTGAATGACCTGCAGAGAGCTGGGACCAAAGTAACAAAGCCTACCATCAGTAACACACTACGCCGCCAGGGACTGAAATCCTGCAGTGCCAGACGTGTCCCCCTGCTTAAGCCAGTACATGTCCAGGCCCGTCTGAAGTTTGCTAGAGAGCATTTGGATGATCCAGAAGAAGATTGGGAGAATGTCATATGGTCAGATGAAACCAAAATATAACTTTTTGGTAAAAACTCAACTCGTCGTGTTTGGAGGACGAAGAATGCTGAGTTGCATCCAAAGAACACCATACCTACTGTGAAGCATGGGGGGTGGAAACATCATGCTTTGGGGCTGTTTTTCTGCAAAGGGACCAGGACAACTGATCCGTGTAAAGGAAAGAATGAATGGGGCCATGTATTGTGAGATTTTGAGTGAAAACCTCCTTCCATCAGCAAGGGCATTGAAGATGAAACGTGGCTGGGTCTTTCAGCATGACAATGATCCCAAACACACCGCCCGGGCAACGAAGGAGTGGCTTCGTAAGAAGCATTTCAAGGTCCTGGAATGGCCTAGCCAGTCTCCAGATCTCAACCCCATAGAAAATCTTTGGAGGGAGTTGAAAGTCCGTGTTGCCCAGCAACAGCCCCAAAACATCACTGCTCTAGAGGAGATCTGCATGGAGGAATGGGCCAAAATGCCAGCAACAGTGTGTGAAATCCTTGTGAAGAATTACAGAAAACGTTTGACCTCTGTCATTGGCAACAAAGGGTATATAACAAAGTATTGAGAAACTTTTGTTATTGACCAAATACTTATTTTCCACCATCATTTGCAAATAAATTCATTAAAAATCCTACAATGTGATTTTTCTGGATTTTTTTCCCTCATTTTGTCTCTCATAGTTGAAGTGTACCTATGATGAAAATTACAGGCCTCATCTTTTTAAGTGGGAGAACTTGCACAATTGGTGACTGACTAACTACTTTTTTGCCCCACTGTAATTGCAAAATGGTTTTCTAATAATCAATTAGCCTTTTTAAAATGATTAACTTGGATTAGCTAACACAACGTGCCGTTGGAACACAGGAGTGATGGTTGCTGATAATGGGCCTATGTAGATATTCCATAAAAAAATCTGCCGTTTCCAGCTCAATAGTCATTTACAACATTAACAATGTCTTCACTGTATTTCTGATCAATTTGGTGTTATTTTAATGGACCAAAAATTGTATTTTCTTTCAAAATCAAGGACATTTCTAAGTGAACCCAAACTTTTGAACGTGTGTGTGAGTACATTGTGTATTTCTTTGTTGTCGAAAGATGAGACATAATATATGGCTCGGTATGCATTGTGTAACACTGTGCCTTTCAAGTAGGCTAAACAAAGCATGGTGGTGGTGATTTATCTTGCGTGTCACAACACTTCTCTTACCTTTTTGTCTCTGCTCTTTAAAGTGCTGAGGAATGGTGCCTGGGAGATCGTGCACTGGGCCAAGGTACATTACCAGACTACTTCCTTTTAACTTAAATGGAAAGTTCTGTATTTTGCAATTCAGTGTTAGATTGTTCCGCACTAAAAAAGTAGTCTATGCACCAGGAGAGACAGTAGGGTAATCCATGGATCGGTTTTATTTGAACCGCCACTACAAACTTCTGCTAACTTTAGCCACAGGTAGTTGATTATCAATGGGAGTGATGGCGGCAACCATGCAAATAAGTAAAGTAATGGACAAATAACCTTTTTAAGGATGCTGGGATCATCTAACATTAATTTGTAAAATACGGAACTTCCCCTTTAACCAACGGCATCAGGCAGGGGTGTGATATTATTCTAGGAGAGATATTCATAGACAGCTACTGACATCCCACAAGAACTGGAACAAACAACAGATGTTGATGAGGATGTGTCCACAATAGTCTCTTCCTATCCAATCTTTCTATATTAAGTACACACACACACACACACACACACACACACACACACACACCAACACCTCCTGTTTGCCATCCGGCCCCTTTCGTCAGCCTGGCCTGGTCAGTAACTAATCCACTGCTTCCATGTGGACCGGCAGCGATAAGAAGAGAAGGAATGCTATGCCCGAGAACATAACAGACATGGAGAGAGAGAGTAGCTTTTAGTCCAGTGATCATAAAACACCCCAGTTAATTACCTTGTCAGAAATGGTCCACCCACAACAATCAGGTGAAAAGGAAAAAAGGTAAGGAAGCGTGATATTAATAGCCTGGCCGTTAAATAGAAGGCACACGCAACTGGTTTCTCCTTACTATAGCTCTGCTGGGGGGCGAGAGGAGAAGACATTAAGAAAATATTCACCATTGCCTCTGGTTCTGGAGAATGCATGGTTTTAGTGGCCCGGTAAATATATTGTCATTTCAAACCGGTAGATGTTTGTTTTTACCATTCCTGTGAGAAATGTCCTCAGAAATTGGGGAAGCAAAACACTTAATGATGAACCCCAGAGGATACAGAACAAGGTGAATTACTGATCTAGATATTATATTAATGCTTATGGGAAGATCTCATTTTGACATTTTGGGCAGAACAAGGATTTTGCTGGGGTATGAAATACAGATGCACGTCTTTGCCCTGTAACTTTTATTGTTCCTCACAGGAAAAAAACGATGTAATCTACTTGCAGTGGAACACAATATATTTAGGGTCATTTCATTAGGGCACGCTAACACTGTAACAGAAAATGAAAACAAGTCTAGGTTGTCCCTTCCTGTTTCATGACACTTTCTTCCGTTTAGGCGCCTAATAAACATGACGCAGGTTTTCTGCCTGGTTGACCAACCCTGGAAAGACGACTGGCTTATTTTTCCCCTGTTTTATAATTTATTTTATTTCACTACGATTGTTTACTTCTCATTTTTCACATGATGATCATTTCCATGACTTCCCAGGCAGTGGTCTCTATCCATCAGTAACCAGTGTGTTTCTTCCAGGCAGTGGTCTCTATCCATCAGTAACCAGTGTGTTTCTTCCAGGCAGTGGTCTCTATCCATCATTAACCAGTGTGTTTCTTCCAGGCAGTGGTCTCGATCCATCAGTAACCAGTGTGTTTCTTCCAGGCAGTTGTCTCGATCCATCAGTAACCAGTGTGTTTCTTCCAGGCAGTGGTCTCGATCCATCAGTAACCAGTGTGTTTCTTCCAGGCAGTGGTCTCGATCCATCAGTAACCAGTGTGTTTCTTCCAGGCAGTGGTGGGAGATATAATTCGAGTAGGATGCTCAGATTACGTACCTGCGGACTCTATCCTCCTGTCATCCAGGTAGAAGTCTGTGGGTTCACCTACCTGTTCCTGCCAGACCCTGAGGACATCTCCTCCTCTGTTCTCTCTCTCCCTCCCTCCCTCTCTCTGTCAGCTCACACAAGGAAGTGGTGATTGATTCCAAATAATAGCAGACATTTTAAGTGCCTCGATTAAAAACATTGGCCTACTATCAAAGCAGGTTAAGTGCCAGCTACATTTTCAATGTTGTGAAGATCCAGATCTGCTGCTACTGCTATTGAAAAGAGTTTTAAAGACTGAGAAACAGTATTGCATTGTGGGAATCATCACTTCCTTCTAAAATGTCTTCACCTCCTTTCCTCCTTCACCTTTTCAAACTTCATTTGGACCAGGTCTTACTTTGGGCCCTGCCTCGGTTTACTGTCTGATTATGTCTTTTCTGACCTATTACCCATACTTTGAAAAAGCTGAAACAATGCAACAGACCTACACGCTGTACTGTATCCAGATGGCACAGGCCTACACGCTGTACTGTATCCAGATGGCACAGGCCTACACGCTGTACTGTATCCAGATGGCACAGGCCCAAACGCTGTACTGAATCCAGAGGGCACAGGCCCACACGCTGTACTGAATCCAGAGGGCACAGGCCCACACGCTGTGCTGAATGCAGATGGCACAGGCCCACACGCTGTGCTGAATGCAGATGGCACAGGCCCACACGCTGTGCTGAATGCAGATGGCACAGGCCCACACGCTGTGCTGAATGCAGATGGCACACTGTTTTGTCTGTTTGCACAGCGATTTATTTGCACGTTATCCAGACCTCATCTAAAATATCATTAAATTGTAATTTCTCTCGCCCTATGATTTATATTGAGTAAATTTGGTTATTGTATTTGAATAGTACTGTATATGACGATCCTAAATTACTTGATATAGTCCAAATGACATTTGAAACCAGTTTATACCAAACCCTCTGCACGTGCAAGGGTTACACTGTCCTTATTATTCCATCAAATTAAACCATTCTCTTTCCCCTCCCTTGTTTTGGTGTTTGTTTGTACTCTACCTCTCACCCTCCTCCCCTTCTTCTCTCCCTAATGTCCTTCTCCTGGATGCCCCTGCTCTCGCTGGCCCCTCCTGGTGCGTGCTGGGTACTATCAGGTGGGCGTTGGGGAGGTAGTGAAAGCGGCCAATGGGGATCACCTCCCGGCCGACCTTGTCATTCTGTCTTCCAGGTCAGGAACCGAACCACACTGCCGAGCATGAGGGTGGGAGTGTGGCGGTGGGAGCATGGGAAGAGGGGCATAGCATACAAGTCAACTACAACTCAGAATGTTTTGTCTTGCACTGCCAACATTAATGATAAATATTGGATTTAACATTCTAAGGCAGGAAGGTAAAGCTCTGGTTATGTTGATAAAGCCAGAGATTAAGGTGAATAGGTCAGTGAACACATTGTTCCTATCTAGGCACAGTCAGATGCCTTAACAAGAAATGTTTTTATGGCTTGAAAATATAGCGAGACAATACATAAATTATTGAATTGCTCTTTAAGACCTGTAACCAAACTGTTAAGCAAACATGGAAAGTGTTTCAGTTAGTTTTCTTAGTGTAGCACCACAGAAAAGCATGCTTTAGTTTGAGACAAGAGCATAAGTTTGTGTGTGAACTGTGAATGGGTTTCCATGTTCCTAACTGTGCATGGCTAAAAAAAACAGCCCTAAAACGTTGCATGCTGGGACCATAGAAATAGTAACATTTCTATGACTGACATGACAACATTTTAATTAATCTTGGCATATTTGTTTATATTTTTATTTAACTAGACAAGCCAGTTAAGAACAAATTCTTATTTACAATGACGTCCTACCCCGGCCAAACCCTAACCCGGACTACGCTGTGATACAGCCTGGAATTGAACCAGGCATAATGGCATATTGTAACATGCTTACAACAATGTATCTACAATAATCAAGTAGATATTTGGAATATTTGATTAATACTAAATATTCATGAATACTCCAACAGTGTTGTTGATGCACTGGTCCCATCTTGTCAACAGGATATTTGAAGCATGACTGACTGGTTTTAGAACATTCCTGCAGAGCAATTGTCTGTCGTCAGGAATCCAAAGCCCTTATTGATCAACCAATGACTCAAAACAGCTGAAACTACAACCTCACTGATTGAGATTAGGGTTTGAGTGGGACAAAACCCTTTTGGATTTTCTCCTTCTTCCCCTGTTTTTGGATGGGCTCTTGTCATGCATCTATCACTGTATTAAAAGAGTGGCTAACCAGCGACCCTGCCTGGTCCGGTGTGCTCTGTAACTCTGTCCCTGTGTCTGTCAGAGCCCCATTTGTTCTACTGTGGTTCTAGTGCTTGCTCGGCATGCCTGCTTACTTTCTCTGTCTTTGAAAGTTGACTGAGTTCAAGGACAGCTGCAAACAAAGATGTTAGCCTTGCCTGTGCTGCTTTTCCAGGACTTGGGACTGTCATAAAATGTTTGGCTGTATTAGTTCAAAACAACTTGGTATCAGAAAACTTTGCAGTCTTTGTTTGTTGGAGTCCCACCTCCCTATTTCTTTCAAACATCATCATTAAATAGATTAAATAGATGAATGAGTGTTTTCATTATTATATATAATTAACTTTTATCTCAAGTTCTCCAGGTCCGATGTTCAATTTGATGCTTTTTTGCGTCCCCTTTTTAAACAAGTGAGCCCCAAGGCATGTGCTACATTGAGACGTCAAACTTGGATGGAGAAACAAACCTCAAAATCCGACAGGTGATTATTTCTCTCTCCTACATTTTCATTTACTCCATCTCCTGGGAAATAGGCAACTTGGAAGTATTGAACTGAAACTCAGCCAGGGATGACTTTTGGTCAGCCTTCCAGGAGTTTCCCCAGATAAGATGTTCTGATATTTTTTTCTGATATTTCAGAAACCACATTAACCAATTTTAGCTCAGTCCATTATGAAAGTGAAGTGTTTTCTCAATATAGGCTATCCCCTTTTATTGACTTAATTGAAATATAATTGGAATGTGTGTGTGTGTGTGTGTGTGTTTGCACACAAAGGGACTACAAATCACCTCGGAGATCAAGGACATTGACAGCCTGATGCGTCTCTCTGGGCGCATGGAGTGCGAGAGCCCCAACCGCCATCTCTATGAGTTTGTGGGGAACATCCGTCTGGACGGACACAGGTGGGACACAACACACCACTCTTCCCTTTTCAACCAGCTAGCAGCTTTTCCAGCACAGTGAATTGTGTGGGTTTGTGGCTAATTTAATGTTTCTATGAAGTGAAGAGAAGATTAGAAGCACCTGCTTAGTGTTAGTTTGTGTTTGTTTGGGGTGCTTTGCCAATCCATAGTAATAAAGAACATGGTGTCAGTCATCTGAAATACAGACTTGCATCTTAATCCTGAGGTAGAACAAAGTCCCTGAAAACTGTAAGAAGTGAGGACTTCTGTTCCCTCCGTACTCAATGACAATATCACTATAGCAGTAAAAGCTCTACGTTGGATTTGAGTTCCATAATTTCACAAGCTCCTCCACACTACGCCTATGCTGGAGACTCATGGACACTTCTGTTTGTGACTCCAGCACCATGCCTCTGGGTCCGGACCAGATTCTGCTGCGAGGTGCCCAGCTGAGGAACACCCAGTGGGTCCATGGCGTCGTGGTCTACACTGGACACGACACCAAGCTCATGCAGGTGAAGCCCTCTGCTGGTCCACATGTACATTTGTCATTTAGAGGACATTCTTATCCAGAGCCACTTAAGTTTGTAAGAAACCCACATATCAGTCATTTTTTGGGGGGTTTTGTATTATAACTTCTATTATGTCTGTTACTTTTTTTGTCCAGAATTCCACACGGCCGCCTCTGAAGCTGTCCAATGTGGAGCGCATCACAAACTTCCAGATTCTACTGCTGTTCGGCTGTCTACTGGCCATCTCTCTGGTTTGTTCAATCGGACAGACCATCTGGAAGTACCAGTACGGCAATGCAGCCTGGTACATGGACTTGAACTGTAAGAGCACCAACGCAAGATATAGTCCACATATTGTGTCTGCTTTTTGAGTTATGTTTTGTTGATGTCGCTGTGTCATTGTTTCTTTTACTTTGCCTCTGTTAAAGTATGTATTTGCAACACAAGTCAAATATGTGGCGATGGGGATTGATGGTATTCCCATGTAAACATAACTGATTGTGACATGCATAGACGTGATGTGAATGAAAGGAATGGTTGAATATCAGTGCGCTGCTGTACATTTTGGTTAATTTCTAATGTTCTGTTTTGGTTCTTTGTTTTTCTTTGTTGTTTTTTAACAGCTCCAGGTAACAACCATTTAAAAGCCTTGGCCAATCCGTGAATGACCCTTCCATACTAACACCCTAACTGAAGCTCTGCCTATGCTAAGCCCCCACTATATGGTTGTCGTATTTTGTAAGGGCCCTCTTGCCATGGACAGCACAGGCCAGGGATCCGACGCTAGGTTTACCCCTCCAGCTCTTATGCTCTACTCTTTAGTTCCTTTTAGTGCCTGATCCACACAGTGTTTCCCCCTTTCTCCTCCATTCGTGTGTGATGCATTAAACTCTTTGCAAACCTTGGCCTCAGATCCAGACCCCCCTTTTTTTGTGCCTTTTTTACCACAAATGGACCATGAGTCAAGAAACTTCACTTCTGCTTCACTTTTGTCCTGTGAGAGCAAGAGATAAGATTGCGCTCAGGAAGCTCTTGGTAGGCAGGATTATTCTACGTGTAGCTGAACATAGATGCTGCAGTACAACCCAGAGGTTACCGGTGACATTTTCTAAATGCCTCCCTCCCTCTTTCTCTCCCTCCATCTGATGCCAGTGTTTAGTATTTATAAAGCAATACAGAGAGCGAAGGAGTGATTCAAAACCTATTTCAGCACGAGAGATTTTAACATCCACTCTTGAGACATGTTTTTCAATTAAAGCCGGTGTTAGACTAACTACTATTGAAAGAATAAAAGTGACAGGTAATAGAACCTTACAGCCTCAGTAGTAGAATGAAGGTTAGATCACCTCTGTGGCTACTTGAAAAGTGCTTTAGTATTTTTTTCCCCCATTGCTAAAGATGGCCTTCTTTTCCAATGAGTCTGTGAGCCTCGTTTTGCAAACTGATTAACGTCTCACTACAGCCATTACTCTATATTCAACTAGGCCTGTGTTAGGAGAGGTTGTCAATTTCATGCTTGTTTTATGACCTACTCTCCCCTCAGTCTCAGAAAATTTGATTGGCTCGATCTCCAGGGTTTCACTGCTCTTGTTTGTAGCTTTGAAACTCCCACCTAACAGACCCCATCCTATGGGGTGGAGCAGAGAGTGGTGTACAAATGAGGGTGATGTGAGTCATAAAGCAAGCGTCCATCTTGAGACTGACTGTTCCTTTTAGGGAGAGAGGGACTCAGTCCACTGAAGATTTTTCCGACCTGTGTCAAAAGAGAGAGGTGGTGAATTCATCAAATCATATTAACTTTCACTGTAGCATTTACATACTGCTTACCCAAATTACTTGACTGTAATTGCACATTGAGACATGTCAACACAATCTGTAGTCAGATGGAGAGCACAATGTCAAGATGAATGGACTGGCAGTGCACACTGGTCAGTGGGGAGAGAAGCTGGATCACCACACATCAAACCACATACTGTACGTTCCCCATACAGTATGTCAAAGAGGGCACGTTTATGTTTATGCATACGCGATAAGTAATTAACTTGACATTGACGCAGCTTACACTGCTGACATCCAAACTGGCATGGTTCCCAGTCTTTAGATCTTAACAGCCTTTATGCAGATGAAGAGTTGAAAATAACTTCCGGCCATTTGTTATACGTTCACACCACCTGCTACACATAACTTTCGGTTAAATCCCCATCCACTAAAAAGCAGGTTGCTGGTTTTCCCGGATTTTGTCGGTTTCTGCTGAATGCCCACTGCTTAAACAGCTTACCCCGCACTTCAGCCGTTAACCCACACTGCGCAAAGATGCGTTTTCGCTGTCCCTTAAAAGTTAGCCGACGGTTGTGGCTGCTCTTTGCTCTACCATAGTAGAAAGTTATAGTAGAGGAGATGGGCTGGTTTTACTTTTGGATACGCATGCTCTGAAATAGAAGAAAATACTGACGCAAAATCACGTATTACCTGAATTTTACTCCAATGTATCACAGCAAGAGTCAGACATAAGAAGGAGATAGAGGGGTGGATGGTGCATGTCTTGGTTTGTTGTGATTGACTTGCTCATGGCTGCAATTTTAATCTGATCCCAACCTTATTTACCCCTCTGAGAATATACCAGTTCATGTGTAACAAGGTGACCTCACAAACTACACATAGTTACTTACAGGCCAATCACACTGCTCAATGTTGATCTCTAAATCCATCCTGCTCTTTTACACTCGTTGTTGGTTGGGACAGGAATGTGCTTTGGACTGAATCCCTCTCCTTTTGTCTTGAGACATCAAACTCGTTTGTCTTCCACCCCACCTCTGGCAAGCCCTCCCTCCTCTCCTCCTCTCCTCTCTGTGTGCTGTCGTTCCAATAGCAGTAGCTTCCATTTTGAACCCCATCTTTTTTATGATTTCATCTTTAAATCATTCTGTTGTGGGGAAAAGGGCTCCTCGCAACTGCTAATCTAAAGGGAAACGCTTTGGTTGAGGAAAGTTTCTCTTGCGACTCCTGCAAGCTGAGGAAAGGTAATTCACATCACTCATGTTTTTGTGTGAGCCACTACTCTGACAGTGGGGGTTGTATGTCTCCTTTTTGTTTGTTTCATCATGGACTGGGTGAAAGAGAATCCATAATTCCTCACAGTGCGTTGTGGAATTCATTGCCTGGATCATGCTGGATGCCAATGCTGCTGCTATATGACAAATGATTCTACTCTAGATCAGTCCCATTTCTGTAGCCAGAATTATGGGACCTTAATTGGAGTGCATATCAATTTCAGTGGCGAGAGGATGAGGTGGGGTGGAAGAGATGGGTATTAAATCTCACCTAATGCACAACATTGATACAACGTTGTACAAGGCATACACTGCGTTGTGAAAACGTTGAGCATTAGAACTCTGGGAACTGGGCTTTTTCCCGATGGTGTTGGGTGGGATTCAATGCTGACAAAAATCTGGTCTATTGTTCCTCTCCCCCCGAATCTTGCCGTCCCCCTGACAGATGGTGGTGCCGCAAACTTTGGCCTCAACTTCCTCACCTTCATCATTCTTTTCAACAACCTGATCCCCATCAGTCTGCTGGTGACTCTGGAGGTCATCAAGTTCACACAGGCCTTCTTCATCAACTGGGTGAGAGAAGACACAGGATTTTGAGCCATGTGGTTATCATTGACTGGGGTTTACATGTATTGTTAATTCAGTCAATTCAGTTTACTTCCTGATTTGAAATGTAATTGACCCCCAACCCTGTTAATGTCTCATATAGCTCTTTCGTGCATGGCACAAGTCTTTCGTGCATGGCACACAGGTCTCTGGCTGTCTAGTCACTTGATGTCAAAGTTTAAATGTTTGAAGTTGTTGTCTCAACATTCTATATGATTATTTCAGGATACAGACATGCTCTATGAGCCCACTAACACCCCAGCCGTGGCTCGCACTTCCAACCTGAATGAAGAACTAGGACAGGTAATGCTGCTTGTTCAACATTTTTATGAATTATATTTAATTCATGAATTATATCCACCTTCCCCTGCACATAGTAGTTGCAGCAAATACACATTTGTTTCCAACGTTGACAAAAAATGTATTCTAGTCACCCATGAATTGGTGTTGGTTACCATTTGAAGTAAAGTGTTTGTGCAGTCTGATCTTATTCCATTACTGATTTAAACTGAGCGCCACTTGGCTCAACGTTCCTGTTGCTGGTGTGCTGCAGGTCGACACTAAGCAATGATTGGCTGTCTCCGATCGACACTGAGCAGTGATTAGCTGTCTCGCTCTTGTCACAGGTGAAATACATCTTCTCCGACAAGACGGGGACTCTGACCTGCAACGTGATGCAGTTCAAGAAGTGCACCGTCGCCGGCGTGGCCTACGGGTAAGATTTGCCTCCACTCCCCCTCGCTTGTTTACCTCCGTCTATCACTTCTCTCTCCCTCTACCACTCCTCTCTCCTTCCTCCCTCCTCTCTCCCAATCACCTTCATTAAGTGAAGTGTGTACCGTGGTATACAGCTGTACATCTGGCACTCCTTGTCCTGTCCCCAGCCGCCTCATTAGCAGTTGCATCAGTGCGTTCCACTCTTCGACTCAGACTATAAATAACACGGCGTACTGTTTGCACGCAAAGGCATTTTTTTTTTGCTACTGTCCCATGGATTTTTCCCCCCCAGGTACAGTTGTGAGAAGTGTCCGTCTCTTTAAAAAAAAAAAAAAGAAGTGTTTTAATGAGTGTGATGATGGTGGGTAGAGCTTCCATGTTGTGGCTTAGCTCTCTATTGGAGCGCTGACCAGGAATTAATGCAGTGCTTATTGTGGTTGTAATAGATGCTAGGGGCCTTTACCCATCAGATCAGCTGTGGTATACTCAACTGCTCACAGCTGTTCAGTAAGGCTGTTCAAAGTATACTTACTACCTCTGGGATAGCCTAGACTGTATAGTTAGTTGAGTCTTCAAAAACTCATGTAATGTTGTAACAGAGCGCTTTAATCTCAGCCCGTGTTTTTATTTGATGGTCTTACACTGAGGGAGGGGGTTGTCCTGTTAGTTCCTAATGCATTTATTCTGTGAATATGCTATCAGTTCCTTTCTGAAATTTGAAAATGACGAACATTGCTAATGTGATACAGGCAGCTAAGAAGCTACCAGGGAACTGTGGGTGCATCCCAAATGGCACCCTATTCCATATAAGGCACTAACTTTGACCAGAGTCTTATGGGCCTTGGTCCAAAGTAGTGCACTATAAAGGGAATAGGGTGCAGACTGTGAATATCTCAGTAGAGCGTGACAATACATGATTAATTCAATTAAAAACATGCTTGAGGAAGTGCAGGGTTGGGGGACAAGAACGCCTGTTTCCTCTCCAGTGCCGCTGGTGAAGCTGTCCGACCTGCGAGCTAGTGAAGGACAAGTAGTTGCCACGCCTTCCTTTCCAGCCAAGGTTCACGTTGCCACGCCTTCCTTTCCAGCCAAGGTTCACGTTGCCACGCCTTCCTTTCCAGCCAAGGTTCACGTTGCCACGCCTTCCTTTCCAGCCAAGGTTCACGTTGCCACGCCTTCCTTTCCAGCCAAGGTTCACGTTGCCACGCCTTCCTTTCCAGCCAAGGTTCACGTTGCCACGCCTTCCTTTCCAGCCAAGGTTCACGTTGCCACGCCTTCCTTTCCAGCCAAGGTTCAGGTGCAAGGAGGGGATTAAGCACATCAATCAAAGAACCATTAGATTTGTTTGTGGAGTGTTCAAGAATATCACTTTCTCCTTCTTTTCAAAGCTAGAGAAGCATGCCATAAACACATTGACAGCAGGTTTCTGACATGTATCCCCAAATCGAGTGGGGGAAATTGATACGTTAGAATGTGATCAAAGCATAGCGTGCTGTACTGTGTAACCATCCCTGCTGTAATCTACCCATTTAACCACTAATATGTCAGTCATAATCACATTTAAATTCTCTTACGGTTTCCTTTAACCATTGATTTTCTGGGGACCATCATGGAGAAAGGGGCTCTACTACAGTGACACAAGGTCTTTGCCTAGTCCTGGATCTTCTCGGGCTGTCTTGCCAACTCCTATGGTCATTTGTCATGACCATACAAACAAATAGGATCAGGTTTAGGAAGCTGTCTGCCATTGTAGGCCTATAGCTGGAAAGTCGGAAGTTTACATACACTTAGGTTGGAGTCATTAAAACTTGTTTTTCAACCACTCCACAAATTTCTTGTTAACAAACTATAGTTTTGTCAAGTCGATTATGACATCTACTTTGTAGTCATTTTTCCAACAATTGTTAACAGACAGATTATTTAACTTATAATTCACTGTATCACATTTCCAGTGGGTCAGAAGTTTACATCCACTAAGTTGACTGTGCCTTTAAACAACTTGGAAAATTCCAGAAAATGATGTCATGGCTTTTGAAGCTTCTGATAGGCTAATTGACATTTGAGTCAATTGGAGGTGTACCTGTGGATGTATTTCAAGGCCTACCTTCAAACTCAGTGCCCCTTTGCTTGACATCATGGGAAAATCAAAAGAAATCAGCCAAGAACTCAGAAAATAAATTGTAGACCTCCACAAGTCTGGTTCATCCTTGGGAGCAATTTCCAAATGCCTGAAGGTACCACGTTCATCTGTACAAACAATAGTATGCAAGTATAAACACCATGGGACCACGCAGCCGTCATACCGCTCAGGAAGGAGACGCATTCTGTCTCCTAGAGATGAACGTACTTTGGTGCGAAAAGTGCAAATCAATCCCAGAACAGCAGCAAAGGACCTTGTGAAGATGCTGGAGGAAACTGATACAAAAGTATCTATATCCACATTAAAACGAGTCCTATATTGACATAACCTGAAAGGCCGCTCAGCAAGGAAGAAGCCACTGCTCCAAAACCGCCATTAAAAAAAGCCAGATTAAGGTTTGCAACTGCACATGGGGACAAAGATCATACTTTTTTGAGAAATGTCCTCTGGTCTGATGAAACAAAAATAGAACAGTTGGGCCATAGTGACCATTGTTATGTTTGGAGGAAAAAGGGTGATCCTTGCAAGACGAAGAACACCATCTCAACCTTGAAGCACGGGAGTGGCAGCATCATGTTGTGGGGGTGCTTTGCTGCAGGAGGGACTTGTGCACTTCATGAAATAGATGGCATCATGAGAATGGAAAATTATGTGGATATATTGAAGCAACATCTCAAGACATCAGTCAGGAAGTTAAAGCTTGGTCGCAAATGGCTCTTCCAAATAGACATTGACCCCAAGCATACTTCCAAAGTTGTGGAAAAATGGCTTAAGGTCAACAATGCCAAGTTATTGGCGTGGCCATCACAAAGCCCTGACCTCAATCCTATAGAAAATTTCTGGGCAGATCTGAAAAAGCATGTGCAAGCAAGGAGGCCTACAACCTGACTCAGTTACACCAGCTCTGTCAGGAGGAATGGGCCAAAATTCGCCCAATTTATTGTGTGCAGCTTGTGGAAGGCTACCTGAAATGTTTGACCCAAGTTAAACAATTTAAAGGCAATGCTACCAAATACTAATTGAGTGTATGTAAACTTCTGACCCACTGGGAATGTGATGAAAGAAATAAAAGCTGAAATAAATCATTCTCTCTACTATTCAGACATTTCACATTCTTAAAATAAAGTGGTGATCCTAACTGTCCTAAGACGGGGAATTCTTACTAGGATTAAATGTCAGGAATGGTGAAAAACTGAGTTTAAATGTATTTGGCTAAGGTGTATGTAAACTTCCGACTTCAACTGTTTGTCTTGCTATCAACCAGTATCCAGATAGATATTTGCCTTTCAGTCTCTCAAAAACCAGGGTGCAATTGAAAGGGGCTGCTCAGTCCCACCATTCATGGATATGGATCTGTGCTTTTGTAACAGTATAGACTTTACGTCTGTCCCCTCGCCCCGACCTGGGCGCGAACCAGGGACGCTCTGCACACGTCAACAGTCACCCTCGAAGCATCGTTACCCATCACTCCACAAAAGCCGCGGCCCTTGCAGAGAAAGGGGAACCACTACTTCAAGGTCTCAGAGCAAGTGACGTCACCGATTGAAACGCCACTAGCGCGCACCACCGCTAACTAGCTAGCCATTTCACATCGGCTACACTTTCATCAGAGAAGCCTAGAGTTATTGTGCTGATCCGATCCCTGTGTGCTCCCTTCCTCTCAGCCGCTCCCACGACTGTCTGCTAAGGGTCACGTTCTCCCTCCCAGGTGGTTTGTAGGAGGCTTGATGATGGCTACATTTTGATACACAAACATGATTTTAGAAGTGCTCCACAGAACTACCAGACCAAAGAGAAAGCATAGAGCAATCTAGCTACCATTAATCGGGAAGGAAAAGTGCATTTCTAAGGTAATGCTCTGAATAATCTGAGCTGTCTGACAATGAGCGTCCTGAGAGAGGTCTTTAGTCTTTTATACACTATGGATTTTAGTTTGCTCTTCCCTGCATCTCTAAGGTAGACTTTCTCTGTCTTTACAATACTATTCTCAGCAATGGTCACAAGATTTGTCCTCATCTCCCAGTGGGCAAAACTGGTTGAAATGGTGTCATAATGACATTTTCTTCTTCTGGTTGAAATTGTGTCATAATGACCTTTCTTCTTCTGGTTGAAGTGGTGTCATAATGACCTTTCTTCTTCTGGTTGAAATGGTATCATAATGACCTTTCTTCTTCTGGTTGAAATGGTATCATTATGACCTTTCTTCTTCTGGTTGCGACGACACCAGTTCAAACGGCTTTTCCCTCTGGCTGGGTGAAGTCTAGTAATGGGTTCATGTCCTTACTACTGCTTCCCACTGCAAGTCTTAATTGCTCTTTCCAGGGTTCCAGTCCAGTCTGTGGTCTGTCAGCCTGGACAGCATAGTGCCCTACTATGGAGTCATGCCAGGTAGTCCTGAGGCATGGTCCTAGGGCTCAGGTCCTCCGAGAGAGGGAAAGAAAGAAAGAAAGAAAGAAAGAAAGAAAGAAAGAAAGAAAGAGAGAAGAAGAGAATTAGAGAGCATACTTAAATTCACACAGGACACCCGATAAGACAGAAGAAATCTCTCCAGATATAACAGACTAACCCTAGCCCCCCCATAAACTACTGCAGCATAAATACTGGAGGCTGAGAGAGGAGGGGTCAGGAGACACTGTGGCCCCATCTGATGATACCCCCGGACAGGGCCAAACAGGCAGGATATAACCCCACCCACTTTGCCAAAGCACAGCCCCCACACCACAAGAGGGATATCTTCAACCACCAACTTACCATCCTGAGACAAGGCCGAGTATAGCCCACAAAGAACTCCGCCACGGCACAACCCAAGGGGGGACGCCAACCCACATCCACTCCACCACGTCGTCCTCCTCAAAGACTAATTAACTAGAGCAGTAATTAATATAGCCATCCTTATGCGTGAAGACATTAATGAATTCAGCTGCACACTAGTGCTCTTAGAGACATATAGTAGCAAGAGATGTGTGCTTTTCTTTTAGGAGTCTTCTAGTCACTGATCCAAGGTCAACCCTTATGGTGAATGTTAGGAATTGGGGGAGGGTAAGCTGATTTCAGACCTTTCTTTGACACACCTGAGAAGTAATAGCATTCAAGACTTGTGTATGTGGTTAACTTGAACATAGCATCGGGCATGTCCGGTAACGGGAATTAGATCTGTGAAAAGACCTAAGAATGCGTATTGTGTACTTTGTCCATTCACAGTGTATTTGAATGGGTGTTGTGGAGAATACAAAGCTCAGAATAGTGAATTAATTCCCAGCCTCAGTCTTATTTGGACCAGTCAAAAGTGGCCAAGCCACAATGTTCTCTTGTCATCTAGATAGCGGGACAGTGTCCGGTCAACTCAAATCCTCCCATGTACAATTATCAAAAGCCTGGACCGTAATTAGTTTGCCAGAGCGGAGATGTGAAAATAATTTGCCACTCTCGTCTTGGAGCAGTGTGCGCAGTGACCACATTTGGAGTTCCCAGTGGGGAACACTTGGCAGCCCATGAGACACAGACAGACAGACAGACACACACACACACACACACACACACACACACACACACACACACACACAGACAGACAGGATGTGGGGCTGAGAGGCCTAACCCAGCTGTCCTCTCGCTCGGCTGACCAAAGACAACTGGAGTAGACAACTGGAGTATTAAAACTTACCTAAGCTTCTGCTGCTTTGTTAGCAGCCTGCTATTATAAAGATGGTCAGTCACTTCCATTGGAACAGATCCTCATCACTAACCACTATCCCAGCGATCTACCCTCATGTGAGATACTAGCCCTCTCTCAACAATCTCCCTTTAATATCTCCAAATTAACCCAACACCTTTGGATAACCAACCAGTCAATGTAATTTTTTCATTGTCTGCATGTTAACAGAACATGTTAACAGAACATGGTTGACTGTACAGTATTCTGCAACATGATTTTCTCTCAACAGTCACATACCCGAGGCTGAGGATGGTAGTTTTGCTGAGGATGACTGGTAAGATTGCTGTGGTGGTGTTCTGTGTGCTACTGCTCTCTTGCTTCTGTGATGTATAGTGTTGCATTGTGGGTGTAGTACTTTGGAAATAATTCACTGTGCATCTGTTTTTTTGCTGTGTTTTGATACACTGACTTGGGGCATTGTGCTGTATGGCACCAAGATAATGTTTTCTGCAGGCGTTAGAGTATAAAAACAGAATCTGCATGGAAATGAGTTACCAGTTAAAGGATTATGGGTTCTCAGCTACTGTACAGTATACAGTGTTATAGCTTACAATAGACGTCTGGAAATGCGACACAGTGCAGTCTGCTTGGCATGTTGTGAAGCATTTCTCTACTTATTATACTGTGACGCTGACTATTGAGGCACAAACTCCCTTTTCCCCATTTGCATTAATCTAGCGGTTGAGACCCAGGCAACACACACCCACCCACACACACACACACACACACACACACACACTCCTGTGATCCATCTGCTGCAGTGTGTTGTAATCCACAGCATGGATGTGTCTCATCCATTTTGCATGGGAGAATTTGGCCTTTTTGTTGATGCCAAATGTGGTGCCTTGCAGGCTGCTGGGGAGACGGACGTGGCTGTAGCCAGTTTCCCACCTTGTGTGAAAGCATGCCTTTTTTTTTTTTTACTGCCTTTGTCTGTGAAGCAACCGGTGTGAATTTAGCACATTAATATGAGGTAACTTAGCGAACATACGGACAGATACCAACACAAAACAGAGGCAGATATTTATTGAAAGTACTTTATCTTCTTCTTTGCCATAGTCATGAATAATAGATACTACCAGACTGCAAGAATTGTTCTCCCTCCTTCCTGAAAGAATATCTGCTCACTGATATACACTTAATAAAAAAATACACTTCTCTTGCCAGGCTGCTCAGTGTGAAATCTCATTGGATTATTCCATTCCTCAAATATACTACCTCAAACTCACTTAGGCCTACGCCGGGGACATCAATCATCCCACATGTAATACATCTGCAATCCTAAAAACAATCCCAGTCCTGGTGGGTCGGGTGCTGCTTCCATTGTTTTTATTTTGTTATTAGAGGCAGTGCACTCTCTGAAAACGCTGAAACGCCAACCCAAATGGTTGATGAGGTACAGACCATTGGATAATAAAGAAAGCCTGTATTAGTCCCAGTCATTCAATGGGAGTATAATTTTGCCAGACACAGATTGTGGGACTTGATAAGTATATGGCGGTGCCTAGAGTGTACAACATGGAAAGATGAGGTGAGCCTCTTTGGAGAAGAAGGAAATGAAACTCCAGCCTGCCTGCTGCCCTTCTTCAATCTCTAGACCATCTGTGGTATGAGCTTTACAGACACATTCCTTACTGTCTCTGTGGGAAACCATATCATTTGGCGCTCTTTTTCATGGTCCTTAGAGCCAGATGGGAGCAATTGTCCTGTAACATTGTCAGTTGCAGCCAAGAAATTCTGGACCCATTCAGCACCAAGAAAAATCCATTCCGTCCCGAGAAACTGTTAACACACCGGCCATTTTGGATATTGACCCATCTGTTGCTTCTTGGTGACAGAAACAGAATGTGCTGTAACAGAGCTGTTGTTGAGTTAGTAAGGAGGCCAAAGATAGAGTGTGAACAACCAGTGCTCTTGTTCCTATAGTGACAGGATGGATCACTGCTGGGCTGTAGAAGGTAATCAATAACAGACCATCCTTCACGATCAGCTTTAGCCTCAGAAATCACATCATGGACTCGGGCGGCAGTGATGCCATTGCTTTGTCAGTCTCGGCAAAGGGCTTAGTTTTCTGTTCACTGCCTCAGTGCTCCATTTCTATATACAGTGCATTAAGAAAGTATTCAGACCCCTTGACTTTTTCCACATTTTGTTACATTACAGCCTTATTCTAAAATGGATTAAATTGTTTTTTTCCCCTTATCAGTCTACACGCAATACCCCATAATGACAAAATATCATTAAAAAATGATATCACATTTACAGTATTCAGACCATTTACTCAGTACTTTGTTGAAGTTACAAGCTTGGCACACCTGTATTTGGGGAGTTTCTCCCACTCAAGGACATTCAGAGACTTGTCCCGAAGCCACTCCTGCGTTGTCTTCGCTGTGTGCTTAGGCTTGTTGTCCTGTTGGAAGGTGAACCTTCGCCCCAGTCTGAGGTCCTGGGTGCTCTGGAGAAGGTTTTCATCAAGGATCTCTCTGTACTTTGCTTCGTTCATTTTTCCCTCTCCTGACGAGTCTCCAAGTCCCTGCCACTGTAAAACATCCCCACAGCATGATGCTACCACCACAATTCTTCACCGTAGGGATGGTGCCAGGTTTCCTCCAGGCGTGATGCTTGGCATTCAGGCCAAAGAGTTTAATTTTGGGTTCATCAGACCAGAGAATCTAGTTTCTCATCGTTTGAGAGTCCTTTTTATAGGTGCCTCTTGGCAAACTACAAGCGAGCTGTCATGTGCCTTTTACTGAGGACTGGCTTCCGTCTGGTCAGTCTACTGTAAATGCCTTCCAGAAGGACAACCATCTCCACAGAGGAACTCTGTCAGAGTGACCATCGGGTTCTTGGTCACCTCCCTGACCAAGGCCCTTCTCCCCCGATTGCTTGGCCGGGCGACCAGCTCTAGGAAGAGTCTTGGTGGTTCCAAACTTCTTCCATTTTTAGAATGATGAAGGCCACTGTGTTCTTGCGGACCTTCAATGCTGCAGCAGTTTTTTTGGTACCCTGCCCCAGATCTGTGCCTCGACACAATTCTGTCTCGGTGCTCTACGGACAATTCCTTTGACCTCATGGCTTGGTTTTTGCTCTGATTTGCACTGTCAACAGTGGGACCTTATATAGTGACTTCCGGCGCCGACAGAGATGGCCGCCTCGCTTCGCGTTCCTCGGAAACTATGCAGGATTTAGTTTTTTTTTACGTGTTTTTTATTACATTGGTACCCCAGGTAATCTTAGGTGTCATTACATACAGTCAGGAGGAACTACTGAATATAAGAGCAACGTCAACTCACCATCATTACGACCAGGAATAGGACTTTCCCGAAGCCGACCCTGTGTTTGGCCTTCCACCCAGGAAAATGGATCGGATCCCAGCCGGCGAACCTAAACAACGTCGCCGTAAAAGGGGCAAACGGTCTTCTGGTCAGGCTCCGGAGACGGGTACATCGCGCACCACTCCCTAGCATACTACACGCCAATGTCCAGTCTCTTGACAGCAAGGTTGATGAAATCCGAGCAAGGGTAGCATTCCAGAGAGACATCAGAGACTGTAACGTTCTTTGCTTCACTGAAACATGGCTCACTCGAGAGACGCTATCGGAGTCGGTGCAGCCAGCTTGTTTCTTCACGCATCATGCCGACAGAAACAACCATCTTTCTGGTAAGAAGAGGGGCGGGGGGGTATGCCTTATGATTAACGAGACGTGGTGTGATCAAAACAACATACAGGAGCCCAAGTTCTTCTGTTCACCTGACTTAGAATTCCTCACAATCAAATGTCGACCGCATTATCTGCCAAGGGAATTCTCTTCGATTATAATCACAGCCGAATATATACCCCCCCCCCAAGCAGACACATCGATGGCCCTGAAGAAACTTTATTTGACTCTATGTAAACTGGAAACCACATCCTGAGGCTGCATTCATTGTAGCTGGGGATGTTAACAAGGCTAATCTGAAAACAAGACTCCCTAAATTCTATCAGCATATCGATTGTGCAACCAGGGCTGGTAAAACCCTGGATCATTGTTATTATAACTTCCGCGACGCATATAAGGCCCTCCCCCGCCCTCCTTTCGGAAAAGCTGACCACGACTCTAGTTTGTTGCTTCCAGCCTACAGACAGAAACTAAAACAGGAAGCTCCCGCGCTCAGGTCTGTTCAACGCTGGTCCGACCAATCTGATTCCACGCTTCAAGACCGCTTCGATCACGTGGATTGGGATATGTTCCACATTGCGTCCAACAACAACATTGACGAATACGCTGATTCGGTGAGCGAGTTCATTAGAAAGTGCATCGGCGATGTCGTACCCACAGCGTCTATTAAAACATTCCCAAACCAGAAACCGTGGATTGATGGCAGCATTCGTGCGAAACTGAAAGCGCCAACCACTGCTTTTAACCAGGGCAAGGTGACCGGAAACATGACAGAACAAAAACAGTGTAGCTATTCCCTCCGCAAGGCAATCAAACAAGCTAAGCGTCAGTATAGAGACAAAGTAGAGTTGCAATTCAACGGCGCAGACACGAGGTATGTGGCAGGGTCTACAGTCAATCACGGATTACAAAAAGAAAACCAGCCCCGTCGTGGACCAGGATGTCTTGCTCCCAGACAGACTAAACAACTTCTTTGCTCGCCTTGAGGACAATACAGTGCCACTGACACGGCCCACTACCAAAACCTGCGGACTCTCCTTCACTGCAGCCGACGTGAGTAAAACATTTAAACGTGTTAACCCTCGCAAGGCTGCAGGCCCAGACGGCATCCCCAGCTGCGTCCCCAGAGCATGCGCAGACCAGCTGGCGGGTGTGTTTACGGACATATTCAATCAATCCTTATCCCAGTCTGCTGTTCCCACATGCTTCAAGAGGGCCACCGTTGTTTCTGTTCCCAAGAAAGCTAAGGTAACTGAGCTAAACGACTACCGCCCCCTAGCACTCACTTCCGTCATCATGAAGTGCTTTGAGAGACTATTCAAGGACCATATTACCTCCACCCTACCTGACACCCTAGACCCACTCCAATTTGCTTACTGCCCCAATAGGTCCATAGAAGACGCAACCACACTGCCCTAACCCATTTGTACAAGAGGAATACCTATGTGAGAATGCTTTTCATCGACTACAGCTCAGCATTTAACACCATAGTACCCTCCAAACTAGTCATCAAGCTCGAGATCCTGGGTCTCGACCCCGCCCTGTGCAACTGGGTACTGAACTTCCTGACGGGCCGCCCCCAGGTGGTGAGGGTAGGTAACATCTCCACCCCGCTGATCCTCAACACTGGGGCCCCACAAGGGTGTGTTCTGAGCCCTCTCCTGTACTCCCTGTTCACCAACGACTGCGTGGCCATACACGCCTCCAACTCAATCATCAAGTTTGGGGACGACACTACAGTGGTAGGCTTGATTACCAACAACAACGAGACGGTCTACAGGGAGGCGGTGAGGGCCCTCGGAGTGTGGTGTCAGGAAAATTACCTCACACTCAATGTCAACAAAACAAAGGAGATGATTGTAGACTTCAGGAAACAGCAGAGGGAGCACCCCCCTATCCACGTCGACGGGACAGTAGTGGAGAGGGTAGAAAGTTAAGTTCCTCGGCGTACACATCACGGACAAACTGAATTGGTCCACACAGACCGCATTGTTAAGAAGGCGCAGCAGCCCCTCTTCAACCTCAGGAGGCTGAAGAAATTCAGCTTGTCACCAAAAGCACTCACAAACTTCTACAGATGCACAATCGAGAGCATCCTGTCGGGCTGTATCACCGCCTGGTAAGGCAACTGCTCCGCCCACAACCGTAAGGCTCTCCAGAGGGTAGTGAGGTCTGCACAACGCATCCTGCCCTCCAGGACACCTACACCACCCGATGTCACAGGAAGGCCATAAAGATCATCAAGGACAACAACCACCCGAGCCACTGCCTGTTCACCCCGCTATCATCCAGAAGGCGAGGTCAGTACAGGTGCATCAAAGCAGGGACCGAGAGACTGAGACAGACTATCTCAAGGCTATCAGACTGTTATACAGCCACCACTAACATTGAGTGGCTGCTGCCAACATACTGACTCAACTCCAGCTCACTTCAATAATGGAAATTGATGTAAAAGTGTTTCACTAGCCACTTTAAACAATGCCACTTAATATAATGTTTACACACCCTACATTACTCATCTCATATGTGTATATACTGTACTCGATACCATCTACTGCATCTTGCCTATGCCGTTCTGTACCATCACTCATCCATATATCTTTATGTACATATTCTTTATCCCTTTACACTTGCGTGTGTATAAGGTAGTAGTTTTGGAATTGTTAGGTTAGATTACTCGTTGGTCATTACTGCATTGTCGGAACTAGAAGCACAAGCATTTCGCTACACTCGCATTAACATCTGCCGATCATGTGTATGTGACAAATAAAATTTGATTTAGACAGGTGTGTGTGTGCCTTTCAAAATCATGTCCAATCTATTGAATTGACCACAGGTGGACTCTAATCAAGTTGTAGAAATATGTCAAGGATAATCAATGGAAACAGGATGCACCTGAGCTCAATTTTGAGTCTGATAGCAAAGGGTCTGAATACTTATGTAAATAGGGTATTTCAGTTTTATTTTAATACAATTGCAAAAAATTCTAAAAGTTTTTGATTAGGTCATGGGGTATTGTGTGTAGAGTGATGGTGGGGAAAAAATTATTTAATAAATTTTCGAATAAGGCTGTAACATAAAAAAATATGGGAAAAGTGGGGTCTGAATATTTTTCCAAGTCACTGTAGGTGGTTAGATAAAGCTTACTTAATGTAGGCAACTACATTCAGCCGCAGGACGATTTTTGTAGGAGTGGATGGCCGGGGAGGTGGGTGGAACAGAATTATAATAATTTGTACATTGCAAATTGACCACAACTCAGCCCAATAAGAGATTTGTATTTGATGATAATAATAATCATTTCATACATTGAGGCACGATCACGTCCCTTTTTCCTATTTGTGGGAAAACTTGAACAGAGTTCCTTTAGCACAAATGTTTTACCAACCCCTGGAGTAGGGCTTACACAACAATCAGTGTGGATTCTATTAAAACTAGAATCTACTGTTGCTGTCCTGGCCTAGGTGTGTGGGCTACTTTAGGTCTTTGTTTATGAGCTACGTGTGTTATAGTCATGTCTGTTTATAGGTAATTGTGTTTTAACTTGGCTTATAGATTAGCTAGCAACAGCAAGCAAGCTACCTAAATTGCCATGAATGTTTCATGCGTTTCCACCTGTCCCCAAATGAATATGGTTGGTTCAGAGTTAGTTTTTATATTTCAGCCTGCGTGTCCTGATCGCGTCTGGTGTGGATGGACAAAATCAACGCGCGCCCAGTCTATTCAGCATTTAAATGAGAGAACCACATACTCAACACTACAATATTAGCCATAAAGCGAGGTGCGTTCTGCCCCTCCTGTGTCTCTCTGTATCCCTCCTTAGACAGGAAGGAGGAGAGAGAAACAGGAGAAATTGCTTTCTCCCTGCATGCCATATTTTAATACAGGCCTCTGAGTATGATAGATTCCCTCTACTCCACCACATCTATTCTCGGTATAACACATCTGCCACAGCCCTGGTATAATTGCATTGCTCTCTCCCTTCTCCCCCGTTCCCAAAGCAACATTTGTTTGCGGTGAACTAACAGGACTATTGCCGTTTGGCTCTTAAGAACCTTAACGATCCATCCCCTGGGTTTAGGTAACTTATTATGGTGGCTAATGGCAACCATGGTACATTCCTGTTAATCCCGACCTGATCCATTGTCTCCTATTTATCACATAATCATCAATCGATTTCTGCCAGAGGTAGTAAACCATTATTGTCTGCCTAGAGTCTATTCACCCAAGATTTGGTAGCAATGCTAAAAGGCATCCTGACAAGACATGTCACTTCTATGCTTTCAGGGTTTTGCATCCAATCATATTGCACTCACCATAGCCAACATAGCCTGGCTGCAAATTAGATTTCTTGATTATGACCAGACCACATGTTTTTTTTTTTTTTATAAGTGTAATAGATGTTCATCCTCTTTGTTCTGGGGTGTTATTGAGAAAAACATATTTTGTCAATGTACAGGACCAGTTCCATTTTTCTTGATCTTATCGTGTGGCTTTCTGCTGACGTTATCTAAAAACCTTTACTGAATCTTTTTCAATCTTATGTACCGTATTCTTACGAGATGTCTGAGTGTATATCTGTTGAAAATGCCAATGGAAAGTTCTGTTGTAAAATTTGTAAAAGTGGAAAATATGTAAATTGTCATACCCGAAATGGTCAATACCAACACAAAGTTGTGTTTTCTTGCTGTAGTGACTCCAGTATGATTGTTAAATATTTAGTATTTTGTTTAGTATTTTTTCTGCTGAAAGAAATACTTATTGTCAAGGATTCTTGTCTGGTTACAGTTTCTTCTCTGCCAATTTAACAATGCACCTGACTCTGTTGCATTGTGTTTCTATTGAGATAAAACCAAAAGGTCATGTAGGGATTCTTGGAGATGGGGAGGAGGGGGATGGGGGTTGCGGGTTGCATGTGTGAGTGGGAGGCAAATGAATTAATGTTACCCAGAAGTTGAGAGTCACCAGGGACTCCAGGCTTGCGCAACTTAATAATCCACCCCCTCTCCCGTTTCCCCTGCGTCTGGTGCATTATGGAGTCATTTCAGGCCAGCTCTGGCTGCTGGCTTTCCCAAAGTTTTTTTTGTTTTTACTGTCAACATGGTACAGAATCCCTGTTGGCCATCACTGTAACTGTATATACAAGCCCTCGGGACCAGCTTCACATCTGTCTGCAATTTTAAATAATTCCCAACACACAAACTCTTCATGCAGTCTCCAATTATTTCATACTCTCTGGAGATTTTTTTAAAATGACTAAACTTGATCATTTTTTTTTTCTTTACTTATGCTCTTGTGTTGTTGGTGTAGTGTTAGTTTTTTTCACCAGTGTCCTTTTTTCTCATTCACAGCCACAGCACACAGTCGTCTGAGGAGGCCGGATTTAATGACCCCAGCTTGCTGGAAAACCTCCAAAGTAATCACGTAAGTAACTAGGGTTCCCCACCACCCACTTGCAGTGGCGGGGTGTGCAGGAGGACGTTAGGAAAGATTTCAGGCGTGGGTCGTGGCCATTAGGTGTGCAGGAGGACGTTAGGAGAGGTGTCAGGCATGGGTCGTGAACATTAGGGACATGTATTAAAGCATTTTGCAATGGAAAAGGAAGTGTAAGCGGGTTTTTTTGTCCATCCATTTGGCTGTTGGTTTTCTTGCTCTTGGTACCTAATGAACCCAACCCTGCTTTTGTGTTCTTTAGTGGGCCTCACTGACTGGGTGATATGTGTGTACATACCACATTGATAACCAGTACATAAGCATTTCATAAATGTTTCTGTCAAGTTATGTTATTCCAATTTAAATTCTAAAATTGTCGTCATAGGAAAGCTTTGAGGAAAATTGGAATTGGAATTTCAGTTTACTTCCTGAATGGACTGAATTGCCCCGAACCCTGTTCCTACTTATGAATGTGGTATGTACAGTATATACAGTACATCTTGAACACTTGCTCTTTCCATGCCATAGACTGACCAGGTGAATCCAGATGAAAGCTGTGATCCCTTATTGCTGTCACTTGTAAAATCCACTTCAATCAGTGTAGATGAAGGGGAGGAGACAGGTTAAACACTGTTTGTGCGCATTAACCGCTAGTAGGACACCTATGACAACATCCGGTGAAATTACAGAGTGAGAAGTTCAAAATACAAAAAATCGTAATATTAAACATTCATGAAAATACAAGTGTCATACATCATTTAAAAGCTAAACTACTTGTTAATCCAACAGCGTTGTCAGATTTCAAAAAGGCTTTACGGCGAAAGCATACCATGCGATTATCTGAGGACAGCGCCCCACACCAATAGTTGTTTCAACCAGCACAGGCGTCACAAAATCACAAATGGCGATTAAATAAATAACTTACCTTTGAAGATCTTCCTCTGTTTGAAATCCCAAGGGTCCCAGCTACACAATGAATGGTTGTTTTGTTCGATAGTCATTCTTGATATCCCCAAAATGTCCATTTAGTTTGTGCGCTTGATTCAGTAATCCACTCGTTCAACATGCATACAAACGAATCCAAAACGTTACCAGTGAAGTTCATCCAAACAAGTCAAACGATGTTTATAATTAATCCTCAGGTACTCTAATATCTAAATAAACAATACTATTTAAGACAGAGAATAGTATGTTCAACATGGAAGATAAATAATAAAGTGCGCCACCTCATTCACGCTCCAACAAGACTACATTTCTAATGGGAGACACCTTGTAGTTTTTCCAACTATTTGCTCATAAAAAAAAAATGTAAATCCCGAAACCCTTTCTAAAGACTGACATCTAGTGGAAACCATAGGAACTGCAATCTGGGTCCTATCCTATCGCAAGCATTGAAGTGGCCTGTGACCTAAAAAAAAAAAAAAAATATGAATGGATTTTCCACGGGTTTCTGCCTGCCATATCGGTTCTGAAATACTCAGACATTATTTTAACCGTTTTTGAAACTTCAGAGTGTTTTCTATCCAATGCTACCAAGTATATGCATATCCTAGATTCTGGGCATGAGTAACAGGCAGTTTACTTTGGTCACGTCAGTCATCTGAAGTTCCGGACAAAAACCAGTATGCTAATGAAGTTAAAGAAGGATTTTTAAGCCTTGACAATTGAGACATGGATTGTGTATCTGTGCCATTTAGAGGGTGAATGGGCAATGACAAAATATTGAAGTGCCTTTTGAATGGGGTATGTTAGTAGGTGCCAGGCACATCGGTTTGAGTGTGTCAAGAACTGCAACGTTGCTGTGATTTCCCATGTGTATGAAGAATGGTCCACCACCCAAAGGACCTCCAGCCAACTTGACACAACTGTGAGAAGCATTGGATTCAACATGGGCCAGCATCCCTGTGGAATTCTTTCGACACCTTGTAGATCCCATGCCCCGACTCAGACAAAAGGGGGTGCCACTCAATATTAGGAATTGATATACGTTCCCAATGTCTTGTACACTCAGTTTATATGGAAGTAGTTTAGTGCCAATTTTTAGTTTGTTAAATATGGGTAAAAAAAAAACATACTTATTTTTTTTTTATCTTTTCGATATAGACACTTGAAAACCAACTTCCTTTTGATAAAATGTTTTACTAACTATTTTCCATGTATGAATCTGTTATTCAATGCATTTCTATGGGCTAATAGCAGTAAAGCCAAATTCAACATTTCATCAAATAATTTGGTAATACATTTTTTTATAGCTAAATGATCCTTGCTTGGTATGACCATCTTAAAACAATTCCATATGTTAGCTTAGTAGAACATTAAGTGGTGTCTTGATGTGGTTTAAGCATTGTTATGTCCTCAACATCAAATTTGTTTTTTATATTTGAAAAAAGTGTGATTTCTGAGAGCAAAAACCTGAAATGGTAACCTGGATCAACAAAACAGAGAAAATAGAATTTGGGAAAAACAAAATTGAATCAGGCAAAAAAATTATACTGAATTTTTATGACCCTAAATAAACTCAGCAAAAAAAGAAATGTCCCTTTTTCAGGACCCTGTCTTTCAAAGATAATTTGTAAAAATCCAAGTAACTCCACAGATCTTCATTGGAAAGGGTTTAAACACGGTTTCCAATGCTTGTTCAATAAACAATTATTGAACATGCATACTGCTCGGAGGGTGATGGCTAGGGCCAGGGCCATTCCCCCCCAGAAATGTCCGGAAACTTGCAGGAACTGGCAAATCTGGTGCATTCCCCCCCTTTGTTAAGGGACACATTATTCAATTTCTGTTAGTCACATGTCTGTGGAACTTGATCAGTTTGTCTCAGTTGTTGAATCTCTTTGTGTTTAATATTTCTATGAACACATGTCAAGTTAGCTGAAAATAAACGCAGCTGACAGTGAGAGGATTTTTTTTTTTTTGCTGAGCTTATCTATTCCCATCTTACTCTGGTGGTCCCTTTGAAACATCCACATGTGTGGTTGGGGGATTGACTGCTTGACTGTGGTCCTTTTGTCGCTGAGTTGGCAGAGCATGGCCCTTTGGTTTTCCCGCTGGGGCCACCCATACAAAACATTTTACATGCTGGGCACTAAGTGGCCTGGATAAAAACATTTGCTATACAGCGTATATTATTTGTGGAATTCATAGAGGCAGGTGGCCATACTTTATCTTCCACGCTTTGTTCAAGTCTGTGTCATGCTATTGAACTTCAAAAAACTACGTAAAATAAATTTGCCTCAATCCTGCAAACACTGGATTCACTCAAAGGCAGCAACCACCTCCTGTAGCGTAGCTGTGTATCGCTCTGTCTGTGAGAAGCGAGATGGATAAAAAGCCATGATTGATTGGCTGGTTGAGTCATTGGGTCACCAGACGGCATAGGAGGCAGGATGTCACTTCTGATTACGTGGCTAGCTAGCACGGTGTCGCCCGGGGAGACTATGTAATCCTGCTGTGATGTTTGCCGTGTTGTGACAGCACAAACTCCTCGGCGCCGTTAATGAGTTTGTGGGTAGGATCCGTTTTAATGGCATATAGATATCTGTAGTGTGTTGCCAACTCTGAGCGCTAATTACATGCAAAGTGAACAAGCGCTGGTTCCTTGTTTGTAAATCACAATCCCCTGTAAGGATTTGTTGATGATAATGAAGTGGTCGCTGGCGGTATTATATTAATTAGGCCTAATTAATAAATTAATTAACAGTATTTGTATGGAAGCTATTGGTGTTTCTTCTCTTTTGGAGATATATATATTTGATAAGCTTGGATGGAAAACTTATATTTGTTATTTTTCTTTTACCCCCTGTGGTATTAGAAGAGACCTTTTCATGTGTGGAGAGGTTGTGATGTGATGCCACTCATGTAGAGAATGAAAGCTCTCTTCCATAAAGCACAGGAGTTGAACCTGCTTTGTAGAATTGGTGGTGCTGTCATTCATTTTACCAGCGTCCTCTTCCTTGTTCTTGAACACCTGAGTCAACCTGAACCAGAATATGGTGCCTTAGTTGTACTTCTACTAAAACAACTTTATTTGTCTAACTAATACTAGAGGTCGTCCGATTTTATGATTTTTCAATGCCGATACCGATTAATCGGCCGATTTTATTTATTTATATTTAAAAAAAATTGGTAATAATGACAATTAAAACAATACTGAATGAACAATGAACACTTTTTTATTTTAACTTAATACATCAATAAAATCAATTTAGTCTCAAATAAATAATGAAACATGTTCAATTTGGGTTAATAATGCAAAAACAAAGTTTTGGAGAAGAAAGTAAAAGTGCAAAATGTGCCATGTAAAAAAGCTAACGTCTAACGTTGCTCAGAACATGAGAACATATGAAAGCTGGTGGTTCCTTTTAACATGAGTCTTCAATATTCCCAGGTAAGAAGTTTTAGGTTGTAGTTATTATAGGACTATTTATCTCTATACCATTTGTATTTCATATACCTTTGACTATTGGATGTTCTAATAAGTACTTTAGTATTGCCAGCCTAATCTCGGGAGTTGATCGGCTTGAAGCATTGCGAAGAGCTACTGGCAAACGCAGGAAAGTGCTGTTTGAATGAATGCTTACGAGCCTGCTGCTGCCTACCACCTCTCAGTCAGACTGCTCTATCAAATCATAGACTTAATTATAATATAATAACACACAGAAATACGAGCCTTAGGTCATTCATATGGTCAAATCCGGAAACTATCATTTCGAAAACAGGACGTTCATTCTTTCAGTGAAATACAGAACCGTTCTGTATTTTATCTAGCATCCATAAGTCTAAATATTGATGTTACATTGCACAACCTTCAATGTTATGTCATAATTACGTGAAACTCTGGCAAATTAGTTCGCAACAAGCCAGGTGGCCCAAACTGTTGCATATACCCTGACTCTGCGTGCAATGAACGCAAGAAAAGTGACACAATTTCCCTAATTTAATATTGCCTGTTAACATTAATTTCTTAACTATATATGCAGGTTTAAATAAATATACTTCTGTGTATTGATTTTAAGGAAGGCATTGATGTTTATGGTTAGGTACATTCGTGCAATGATTGTGCTTTTTTCGCAAATGCGCTTTTGTTAAATCATCCCTCGTTTGGCGAAGTTGGCTGTCTTTGTTAGGAAGAAATGGTCTTCACACAGTTTGCATCGAGCCAGGCGGCCCAAACTGCTGCATATACCCTGACTCTGTTGCACAGAACGCAAGAGAAGTGACACAATTTCCCTAGTTAAAAGAAATTCATGTTAGCAGGCAATATTAATTAAATATGCAGGTTTAAAAATATATACTTGTGTATTGATTTTAAGAAAGGCGTTGATGTTTATGGTTAGGTACACATTGGTGCAACGACAGTGCTTTTTTTCGCGAATACGCTTGTTAAGTAGGCTGTGATTCAATGATAAATTAACAGACACCGCATCGATTTAAAATGCCATGCTGGACAAGCTAGATAAACTAGTAATATTATCAACCATGTGTAGTTAACTAGTGATTGTTAAGATTAATTGTTTTTTATTAGAAACATTTAATGCTAGCTAGCACCTTATCTTGGCTCCTTGCTGCACTTGCATAACAGGTAGTCAGCCCGCCACGCATTCTCCTCGTGGAGTGCAATGTAATCGGCCATGATCGGTGTCCAAAAATGCAGATCACAGATTGATATGAAAACTTGAAATCAGCCCCAATTAATCGTCCATTCCGATTTAATCGGTCGACCTCTAACTAATAAATCGGAAATGTATATTCTGCTCTGCTGTTAACACTACCATATTCGAGAGAGCACAGGGCCAGCCACAGTACTGTGCCCCTTGAGGTCGTTTTGGGTTTAAGTGCCTCAACATTAGTAGATTTGACCTGTGCTAAAGCTGCTAAAACGGCTGATAGCCTTAACGTAGCACCTCTTCCATGCACTACATTCAAACACTTCCTCCTTTGCCCGTCTGTGTTTGGCTTACTGTACTCGGAGGTCACATTTTGAACACAATGAATCCCAGCCATTGACAACCGTTTAACTCAGCCCCTGGCTGTTTGTGGGAAACCCTGTGGATACAGCAGCAAGTGGTCACAGGGGTACCTAAAAAAAAAAAAAAATCGCCCTCTGGTGCTTTTCTAATTCTCGAGTCATGTTTTCAGGCCGTGGAGTAGTCTGTCTAGCTGTCCCAAATGGCACCCTATTCCCTATATTAGTGAGAGGGGGGTGGGGGGAATCGATATAGTTACATATCGGTATATTATTTTTTACAATATATCGTGTAGTTTTGACTATCGCAATATTTTTGCACTAGTTGGCTTTACCTGCACCAAAACTCCAGAATATTTCCTTCATAGCTTGTTTTCCATCTTTAAAAAAAAAATCGGAACCAACTTTTATTTCCCTGACTGATCAAAACGAGTTAGGGCTCTCTTGTTCCTCTGCAGCAGACACATGGTGAGCAATATGTTTGAATCACAATATCCAATCGCAATACATTGGTGCTGATACGATATATGTATTGCGATTCTCAAAGTATGATATTGTATCTTGAGGTCCCTGGCAATTCCCAGCCCTTCCCTTTATAGTGCAACCTATGGGCTCTGGTCAAAAGTAGTGCACTATAAAGGGGATATAGGGTGCTATTTGGGATGCAGGCTGTGTCTGGTTGGTTTGCTTAGTTCTCCGAGATAAAAGGCAGGGAGATGGAGGCAGAATCCCTTTACACGACTTCCTGCAAGTCCCGCTAAACTTCCAGCATCGGTCACGTCCGAAGCAATGAGTATCTGTCACTGGCACCATGACACAGATTAGGCTACAAAGGTGCCCACAGGGGGCCATGGGCCGAGCCAGTAGTGTCGCGTCGGTCCTATTAGCTGTCACATCTAATCAGAACATTGGAGCTGTCTGTAGTGGCCTCTCTGTCCTCTTAGGTGACCATCACCCTGTTCTGCCATAAACACATGCGCACACACACACACACACACACACACACATACACCCCTTCTGAAGTGATCCCTACCTGTCACCCAAACCAGATTTAGCATTCTGCTGTGACGGAGCGGCCAAACAGCCACCTGGTCTGTAAAAGTCTCTGTGTACTCTCATTTGGAAGAAGGCCTTTGATTTTTCTCCAGCTTTATTCTTTTATCGCTCCTCTGTTCCCCGCCTGGCGATATCTCTTCAAAGAGCTTGCATCACAGACACGAGGACAATAATGACAAAAGCAGCAGTAATCAAATGCGTGAAGTGTTTGTTTTTTTATAGGCAAATCCTTCTTTGAGTTTTCATATGATAGAGAAGTTCTTGGTACAAATGAGGGGTAGCTGAAATACAGATTGTCAGAACAAGAAGTACATAAGTGGAGGCTTTCATTTTTTATGATTTATATGTACGCTATTCAGAGAGCTGAAGCTAACACACCGTTTTCCTTCAGAAAATATCATCCTTTATGGTTTTCAAGTTTTGTCACATGCACAATTAACAGTGAAATGCTTAACTTACATAATCAATATCAAAATAGTATAACTAATATAAATATTTGTTTGTGTATATATACAGTACCAGTCAAAAGTTTGGACACCAACTCATTCCAGGGTTTTTCTTTCTTTTTACTATGTTCTACATTGTAGAAAAATAGTGAAGACATCAAAACTATGAAATAACACACAGAATCATGTAGTAACCAAAACAAGTGTTAAACAAAAACAAATCGTTTTTATATTTGAGATTCTTCAAAGTACCTATCCTTTGCCTTAAAGACAGCTTTGCACACTTTTGCCATTCTCTCATCCAGCCCAAATAAATGCTTCAGAGTTCAAGTAACAGACACATCTCAACATCAACTGTTCAGAGGAGACTGCGTAAATCGGGGCTTCATGGTCAAATTGCTGAAAAGAAACCACTACAAAAGGACACCAATAAGAAGAAGAGATTTGCTTGGGCCTAGAAACATGAGCAATGGACATTAGACCAGTAGAAATCTGTCCTTTGGTCTGAGTCCAAATTTGAGATTTTTGGTTCAACCGCCGTATCTTTGTGAGATGTGGAGTAGGTAAACAGATGATCTCCATATGTGTGGTGCCCACCATGAAGCATGGAGGAGGAGGTGTGGGGATGCTTTGCTGGTGACACTGTCAGTGATTTATTTAGAATTCACGGCACACTTAACCAGCATAGCTACCACAGCATTCTGCAGCGATACGCAATCCCCTCTGGTTTGCGCTTAGTGGGACTATCATTTGTTTTTCAACAGGACAATGACCCAACACACCTCCAGGCTGTTTTAAGGGCTATTTGACCAAGAAGGAGAGTGAAGGAGTGTTGCATCAGGTGACCTGGCCTCCAGTCACCCGACCTCAACCCAATTGAGAGAGTTTGGGATAAGTGGGACCGCAGAGTGAAGGAAAAGCAGCCATCAAGTGCTCAGCATATTTGGATACTCCTTCAAGACTGTTGGAGAAGCATTCCAGGTGAAGCTTGTTGAGAGAATGCCAAGTGTGCAAAGTTGTCAAGGCGAAGGGTGGCTACGTTGAATCTCAAATAAAATATATTTGGATATGTTTTAAGACTTGCATACTACATGATTCTGTTTCATTTCATTGTTTTTGTCTTAGCTATAATTCTACAATGTAGAAAATAGTACAAATTTATAAAAACCCTTGAATGAGCAGGTGTGTCCGAACTTTTGATACGTGTGTGTGTGTGTGTGTGTGTGTGTGTGCGCGCAGTGAATTCGGAAAGTATTCAAATCCCTTTTTCCACATTTTGTTACTTTACAGCCTTATTATATAATGGATTATCAATCTACACAATACCCCATAATGACAAAGCAAAAAAAAAGTTTTTTTCTTTTCTTCAAATGTATGAAAAATAAAAAACGATACCTTATTTACATAAGTATTCAGACCCTTTGCTATGAGACTTGAAATTGAGCTCAGGTACATCCTGTGTCCATTGATCATCCTTGAGATGTTTCTACAACTCGGAGTATACCTGTGGTAAATTCAATTGATTGGACATGATTTGGAAAGGTACACACCTGTCTGTATAAGGTCCCACAGTTGACAGTCAGAGAAAAAAACAATCCGTGACATCGAAAGAATTGTCCGTAGAGCTCCGAGACAGGAGTGTGTCGAAGCACAGATCTGGGGAAGGGTATCAAAACGGGGAGGGAGGTGACCAAGATCCTTATGGCCACTCTGACAGAGTTCCTCTGTGGAGATGGGAGAACCTTCCAGAAGGACAACCATCTCTTCAGCACTCCACCAATCAGGCCTTTATGGTAGAGTGGCCAGACGGAAGCCACTCCTCAGTAAAAGGTACATGACAGCCCACTTGCAGTTTGCCAAAAGGCACATAAGACTCTCAGACCATGACAAACAAGATTCTCTGGTCTGATGAAACCACGATTCAACTCTTTGGCCTGAGTGCCAGGCATCACATCTGGAGAAAACCTGGCACCATCCCTACGGTGAAGCATGGTGGCAGCATCATGCTGTGGGGATGTTTTTCAGCTGCAGGGACTGGGAGACTAGTCAGGATCAAGGGACAGATTAATGTAGCGAAGTCCAGAGAGATGCTTGATTTTTTTTAAATATGCTCCAGAGCACTCAGGACCTCAGACTGGGGTGAAGATTCACCTTCCAACAGGACAATGACCCTAAGAACACAGCCAAGATAATGCAAGAGTGGTTTCGGGACAAGTCTCTGTATGTCATTGAGTTGCCCAGCTAGAACCCGGACTTGAACCTGATTGAACATCTCTGGAGAGACCTGAAAGTAGATGTTCAGCAACCTAACAGAGCTTGAGAGGATCTGCAGAGAAGAATTGGATAAACTTCCCAAGGAAAGGTGTGCCAAGCTTGTAGCGTCAACTGTTTTTGCTTTGTTATTATAGTGTGTTGACTGATGATTGAAAAACATGTTTTAAATTCATTTTAGAATAAGCATGTAGCATAACATAAAATGTGGAAAAAGTTGAGGGGTCTGAATACTTTCCGAATATACTGTGTATATAAAATAAGAAAACCCGTAGTAAGCTATATACAGGGTCCGTACCAATACCTGTTTATATTCTGAATATGTACAGTATACTATACTGGAAGCCAGTAAACTAACCACACCCTATGCTGTTGACTATCCATACCCTACTGCAGATCCATGCTGTTGACTAAACTACCCTACTGCAGATCCATGCCTTTGACTAAATACACCCTACTATAAATCCATGCTGTTGACTAACTACACCCTACTGCAGATCCATGCTGTTGACTAACTACACCCTACTGCAGATCCATGCTGTTGACTAACTACACCCTACTGCAGATCCATGCTGTTGACTAACTACACCCTATTGCAGATCCATGCTGTTGACTAACTACACCCTACTGCAGATCCATGCTGTTGACTAACTACACCCTACTGCAGATCCATGCTGTTGACTAACTACACCCTACTGTAGATCCATGCTGTTGACTAACTACACCCTATTGCAGATCCATGCTGTTGACTAACTACACCCTACTGCAGATCCATGCTGTTGACTAACTACACCCTACTGCAGATCCATGCTGTTGACTAACTACACCCTACTGTAGATCCATGCTGTTGACTAACTACACCCTACTGTAGATCCATGCTGTTGCTTTGGGGTTTTGTTGTCATTCTTGGCTGAGGTCACTGACACCGGGCTGGTGTTCATTCAATCTCAGCCCAGATCGGAGCTTCAGTAGCATCAACCAGCTCCAGTAGCAACAATCAGCGCTCCAGCTCCACCACTCTCTCTGCCTTAACCCTGGCTGCATACCAAATGGCACCCTATTCCTGTTGTAAGTAGTGCTCTATGTAAGGAATAGGGTGCGATTTGGCTCTGTCCCGTGTAGCTCAGTTGGTAGAGCATGGTGCTTGCAACGCCAGGGTTGTGGGTTTGATTCCCACGGGGACCAGTACGGGAAAAAAGTATGTAAATATAGGCACTCACTACTGTAAGGCGCTCTGGATAAGAGTGTCTACTAAATGACTAACATGACAAGTATGCTCATTTGGGATGAAGCCCTACTCCTAACCCAGCACTGTCTAACATCTCATGAACTCAAAACTGAGCTACTACATATGCTCTTGAAGGAACAGAAGATATGACAAAGCAGTCTTGTGGACTTAATGTTTATACTTGTCATTATTGCCTGGGACCGACAAGTCCTTTGAGGGTAGAGTTATTCCCATAAAGAAATTACAGATATAGGCAAGAGAGATTTCCAGTGTCTTGTTCAGTTTGATCATCAGTCGGTCAATATAGGCTATTATTTGCAGGTGTCTTGTCATCATTTTCCAGTGGTAATTGGTCATGCTCTAATGATGTCTCCTCACTCTCGCTCGCTTCCTCCCCTTTCTCATTCTCCCTGTTCCCCTCACTCTCCCTCCCTGCCTCTTTCACTCTCTTCCCCTCCCTCCCTGTCCCTCTGCAGCCCACTGCTCCTGTCATCCTGGACTTCATGACCATGTTGGCCATCTGTCACACGGCTGTCCCCGAGCGCACCGACGATACGATCGTCTACCAGGCTGCCTCACCAGGTACAGCCCACCAGTCCTGACCTCACAGCACTGCACTGTAAAAGTCTTACAACCGCTCTTAATAGCCTTTTAACAGCCTTATGATAGCTTGAAATGCCAGGTCAGTCACCAAACGTCCGTCAGTCAATCTACCAATCAAATATAAGAATACAGAAGCAATGGATCTCCAGTTGACGTTGAATAAATGGCTGTCTCTAGGCGACCACTTATATTGTCATGCCTCAATTTCCTGTGTTCCTAAGTCTCATTGTTTGCAAAGCCCCTCAAACCTCAGTATCGTCTGCAGACATATGACAACACCATCACATTGATATCAACTAATGACATCAATACCTTATTGAAGATGAGAGTGACACAAACTGGGATGTGATCAGTATACAAAAGACAGCAATTTCGTTGTGCAGGAGTGGAACAGACATCTGAACAATACAAAAGGATGCACATTAACCCTAAGTATTCTCTATTATATTATACAAGACCAATCTGACTTTATATTCTTTGAGCCAACAAGGCTAGGTGTTTTGTAGTGGTAGAGAGCAGGGTCGTGTTCAACAGGCACCAAGGCTAGATGTTTTGAAGTGGTTCAATAGGCACCAAACGGAAAACTATTATTTACCTTGACCGGTCCCATAAGAACCGCTCATTTTTGTGTTCTGTTGCAACGTTACACACTCATGAACACGACCCAGGGAAATACAAGGTCCTCTGAAGCATCCTCCTCATTTGATCTGCCAGGGTTGTCTACCCCACCCCCCCTCTAAGTAGAGCTTGTTCATTTGAAATATTTAAAGTGGCGCTTACCTCAGTGAATCTGCAGAACCTATCCACTTTTCATAATTAAGAGTGCATTCTCCACTCTGGCCTTGTTTCCTTGTGATCCAGACAAAAAGAGGAGATGTGATGAATGGATAGAATGTCACTATTTTCTTTAACCTTTATTTTGACAGGGAAGACATTGAGACCAAAGTCTCTTTTCCAAATGCGCCCTGTATAATACAATATAAAATAGTGTGTGTGTGCACGCGCAGTTTGGACTAATTTCCTACTAATTTCAAGGGTTTTCTTTATTTTTACTATTTTCTACATTGTAGAATAATAGTGAAGACATCAAAGCTATGAAATAACACATATGGAATCATGTAGTAACCAAATAAGTGTTAAACAAATCTAAATATATTTTATATTTGAGGTTCTTCAAAGTAGCCACCATTTGCCTTGACAGCTTTGCACAGTCTTGGCATTCGGTTTTTGCTATGTCATTATGGCTGATTTGTGTGTAGATTGATGAGGGGAAAAAATAATTTAATCCGTTTTAGGATTAGGCTTTAACGTAACACTGTGGAAAAAGGGAAGCGTTCTAAATACTTTCCGTATGTACAAAGTGGTTGTAGCACTCATTTATAAACAACTGTATGATCATTTTTGCGGTCTAGAACAAAATTCTTAGTGCTTAGTTAGACCCCAACTGTCTTGGTCATCTCATATCTCTGTAATACTTGTGTTACTGTTCTGGTGCACCTCTCATCTCCAACCCTAACTTGGGCTCTCCTCTGGTTATACAGACGAAGGGGCTCTGGTGAGGGCAGCAGCGAACCTGGGCTTTGTGTTCTCCGGTAGAACCCCAGACAGTGTCATCATTCAAGCGGTAAGTAGATGCAGCAGAATACATATAAATATAATTCTTATTCTAGTGATTCTATTTCTATGGTATTAACAAAATAAAGTCTGATAATGAAAATGAACAGTGCTATTGTGCCTTTCACTGCTGTTCTGTAGCTCTTAAAGCTCTATACATTGTACGGTGGTAACTCACCCATCTACAGTACCACTTGTGTGCAAACGTTTTGAGGTAGGCCTGCCAAACATTGCCCAGTACTGAAAGGCTACGGTCATTGTGTGCAGAGCGTTCTAGTAATAGTGCTCTGATTGTTCGGCCTGTTAGAACATTTTTGCCTTTTCACTGTTCTATGTGACATTGCTACATAACCTACAAGGATAGACCATTACATTTGACATTTTAGTCTAACAACAGTTTCATGACGCTTGTGCCCCATTTAAAAAATAATAAAAATAAATAAAAAAGCATCATTAGCCTATTCACGTTTCACACGTTTACCTTGTTCTTACTGTCCAGTCAAACACTCCATGTAACGTGGGAGATTCTAATCAATGCAAAATGGAATTCAAATGAAGGAATTAAGTTGGCTTAACGAGGAGTAGGCTACAATGATCAACCAACAGGTAGGCTGTTGTTTCATATAAATGGATTTGTTGTAGACCAGTGTGGGGAGTGCAGCAAAATAGTTAGACTTGCTACTTAAGCTAACTAGCTGGCTACTGTAGCTTGCTAGCTGTTTTACAACGATTTGATGCAGTCAAGACTGGCCCTAGCAGGTGGTATGATAAATAGGCCAGTCAAGTTCTTCCACAACGATCTCGAGAAACCATTTCTGTATGAACCTCGCTTTGTGCATGGGGGATTTTTCATGCTGAAACAGGAAAGGACCTTCCCCAAACTGTTGCCACAAAGTTGGAAGCACCAAATCGTCTAGAATATCATTGTATGATGTAGCGCTAAGATTTCCCTTCACTGAAGCTAAGGGGCCTAGCCTGAACCATGAAAAAACCCACAGGCCATTATTCCTCCTCCACCAAACTTTACAGTTGACACTATGCATTGGGAAGGTAGCCTTCTCCTGGCATCCGCAAACACGGATTAAGAGAACGCATTTCTACTGCTCCAATGGCGGCGAGCTTTACACAACCCCAGCCGATGCTTGGCATTGCGCGTGGTGATCTTAGGCTTGTGTGCAGCTGCTTGCCCATGGAGATGTATTTCATGAAGCTCCCGAAGAACAGTTCTTGTGCTGATGTTGCTTCCAGAGGCAGTTTGGAACTCGGCAGTGAGTTTTGCAACCGAGGACAGACGATTTTTACATGCTTCGCGCTTCAGCACTCGGTGGTCCCGTTCTGTATGCTTGTGTGGCCTACCACTTCGCGGCTGAGTCATTGTTGCTCCTAGACGTTTCCTCATTACAATAACAGCACTTAAAGTTGACCGGGGCAGCTCTAGCAGGGCAGAAATGTGCCGAACTGACTTATTGGAAAGGTGACATCCTATGACGGTGCCATGTTAAAGGTCAGTAAGACCATTCTACTGCCAATGTTTGTCTATGGAGATTGCATGGCTGTGTGCCCAAATTATATACAGCTGTACGCAACGGGTGTGGCTGAAATAGCTGAATTTGAAGGGGTGTCCACATACTTTTGTTTATATATAGTGTATATTATTCGAATAGTGAAATCATTTCAAATGCCCATCCCTGGTAGAAATAGCATTGCAAAATGTTTCAAAGGAGAAATAGCTCGGCATCCCGTATACAACACAATAATTAGGCTTATTTTTCTTCACTATACACTGGGAATGAAAGCCTTTGTTTAGCCACCACAGGGACAGACGCTGTGCTTTTTGTGTAAACACAGAACACCTCTATTGTCCCTCAGAGCTCAGACGAGTGCTCTCTCTCACTGTAAAATATCATCAAGGAGCTTGTCGCTATGACAATCACTCGGCACTTTGAGGCCTCTGTCTGATTAAATGTCTTGAGGCTTCATCTCAACATTTGGCACTCTATTCACTTTATAGTGCACTGCTTTTGACCATACCCTTATGGGTCCTGGTCAAAAACAGTGCACTATAAAGGGAAATGAGTGCCATTTGGGATGCATCCTTTGTGAGAGACGGGAAATACTTGAGGGTCGGACCAATGTACGGTGGAGCAGACCTGGGTTCAAGTGGGATTTGTTTTCTTTCAAGTACTTACGATGCATTCTTTTTTGTCCATTTACAAATCAAATCAAATTTGTACCGTAAAATGCTTACTTACTTACAAGCCCTTTTAACCAACAATGTAGTTAAGAAAATATTTACAAAATAAACTAAAGTAAAACAATAAAATAACAGTAATGAGGCTATATACAGTTATATACATGGAAATGTATTTTGTGAGATCAGCATAAAAATGACACAATCAATGCACTTTAATACAAAGAATGCAATACATAGAGCCCTGCTTTGAGCGTTTGACTGCTCCTGCCTGGAGTGACAGATGGGTGGGGTTTGTACTTCTGTGACCATTGCATTGGCAAGTTCAATCAAACTTGGGTAAAGTTTATTTGGAGGGGGAAAAAATGATTATCCTACTATTTGGATCCAGGTCCTTTCATGTAGCTAGAGCACAGGCCCTGTCATGGAAAATAACGACTCTTCTAAATTACTTAATTAGATTACGGGTACGCGATTACGTCTGTGAACGCGTCCCTCTCTAACCTAAGGGCACTTTGTTTCCTGTAATTGGCTAACCTGATGATTGCACTTAGGGAGGAGGTAGGCCGGCACGGAAGCCTAAGCCCTCTTCAAATTTTTCTCCAGAGTACGACATTTCCAAGACATTTGTCTAGGGTCCTCAACTTTTATTAGGCCTGCGAAAGCCCCTTGACGCACATGTAATCATCGGCAATTGTTCCTGGTGGTCTTGACAATTTATAACATCTGAGCTGGGCGGGCTGTCTGAGCACAATTTAGTTCAATTAAGATTAGACAAGGGTCAAAAATGTAGCGTTGGGTTACTTTCATAGTGAAAAGTGATAAAAGAAGGCTAGTTTAGAGTCAATGACTTAAAGTGCAATGACTAACTTACTGTCTCTGTCTGTTGTTTTTGTTTTCAGCTTGGAGCCGAGGAGAAGTATGAACTGCTCCATGTTCTAGAGTTCACCAGGTACGGCTTCATTTCATTCCATCCACTCTTAGTTCCCCCTGACTCTGTTGGTTCTACTTCTAAATGAACTGCAGATGTCTTCATTTAGAGCAGGGGTGTCAAACTCATTCCACAGAGGGCCGAGTGTCTGCTGGCTTTTGGTTTTACCTTTTCAATTAAGACCTCGACAACCACACGAGGGGAGTTCCTTACTAATCAGTGACCTTATTTGATCAATCAAGTACAAAGGAGGAGTGAACCTGCATGAGTTTGACACGTGTTATGGATGTTTAAACATGGTCCGGTACTGTGCCTCGGTCAAAGTGGCATGCAGGTGGTGAGGTTCCACTACAATACAGGAGGCTGACAGTGGTAATTATGACACCATGTTGGCTATGCAACAATCTTGCCACACATTTTACAGTAGACACATTTTTATGCGACCACCCTGGCATATATTCTAGATTTACTTGTTTTAATTTTGTGAATTTAGCTTAATACAAAGGTGTGATATATTTTACTTTCACAAATGTTCTGTCTCTGCTAGTTACAGTAGGGGATAATGTTCTCTCTGCTGTTTACTGCAGGGGATAATAGTTATTTTTTAAATTATTATTACCATTTAAAAATATATATATATATTTCCCTTTTATTTTTCCCTAACCCTACCACGCCTCACATAATTGGAGTAAATTAAGGGACAACAACACTTATGCTTCTTCTTCCAGTTTATATTCATACTTTATCAATTTTACGGACACAATGTCTTTTACAATAGTTATCTTTTGTTTGTTTTTAATCCCATCCTTTAGCTAAAGTCAACCCCTCCCATCTATCTCTGTCGACCATCCAGTTTGGTTTCTATTTTGCCATATATTTTTAACTGTACTGTTTCACAAAAGTTCTGAACGTATATACATTTTACAGACGCAGTATATTTTACATTAGTTATCTTGTTGTTTTTAATCCCACCTTTCAGTTCCACTCAGCCCCTTCCACTCAACCCCTCCCATCTATCTCTTGAGACCATCCAGTTTTGAATTTCTATTTGCCATATATTGTTCTAGTGATGTTTCATGAAAGTTCTGAACCTTTTTATTCTCATAGTTTCTACTGATTGTAAAATTAAAAGATGACAATTTTTGCTAAAAGTATTATTGATCAATTGACAATGATTTTTCAAATCACCCAGTAGTGCTATCTGTAGCGTTAGCTCCAGGTAAATATTGCACTTCTTCAAACATTCAAACATCCTCTCCTAGTTACAGGAGGTGGTCATGTTTTGTCTCTCCTAGTTACAGGAGGTGGTCATGTTTTGTCTCTCCTAGTTACAGGAGGTGGTCATGTTTTGTCTCTGCTAGTTGCAGGAGGTGATCATGTTCTGACTCTGCTAGTTACACGAGGTGTTCGTGTTCTGACTCTGCTAGTTACACGAGGTGTTCATGTTCTGTCTCTGCTAGTTACAGGAGGTGATCATGTTCTGTCTCTGCTAGTTAAACGAGGTGTCAGGTTCTGACTCTGCTAGTTCCAGGAGGTGTCATGTTCTGACTCTGCTAGTTACAGAAGGTGGTCATGTTTTGTCTGCTAGTTACAGGAGGTGGTCATGTTCTAACTCTGCTGGTTACAGGAGGTGATCATGTTCTGACTCTGCTAGTTACAGGAGGTGATCATGTTCTGTCGTATTGTAGCTTTAACATTGTGATGATTTTCTGTCTCTCAGTACTAGGAAGAGGATGTCAGTCATCATGCGTACTCCATCTGGCAAGATCCGCCTCTACTGCAAAGGAGCTGTGAGTGTCTCTCGCCCTCTCGCTTTCTCGTTCGCTCTTTCTCTCTAGCGCTCGCTCTTTCTCTCTAGCGCTCGCTCTTTCTCTTTCCCTCTCCATGGCAACACATGTGACAGACCATCATTACCATAGCACAGCGCTGTTGTCAAATGCTTCTCTTATTGCTTCTAATTCCGACATAAACAATTCTTCCTGTAACAGACTAAAGATCTGATATCAAGATCACACATTAGACATATTATTTATTACACTGGTTCTCCTGTTTTTATTATTGATTTGCACACACACACACACACACACACACACACACACACACACACACACACACACACAAAAAAAGGAAATGCCTCTCCCTTTCAAATTTCTTTAGAAAAAGTACTGCAGTTGTTTAATTGCTGTCTAACTATTGGGTGTTCGGTATAGATGTACAGTACATATATATATATATTCATGAACGTATTCATACAGTGAGCTCCAAAAGTGTTGAGACATTGACACATTTTTTTGTTGTTTTGGCTCTATGGGAAAGTTACAGATGCACGATCATACACCCCCCCCCCCCCCCCCCCCCGTCTAACTTTATCACTCATCATTATTAACGATTCATTCAGGATTATCCGTAATCATGGTAGCATCCACATTAATGTAGAAGTGTTTCGAAAGTTATTCCAAAATAACACACAATATTTACCATTCATTTCTATTGGGCACAAAATAATGAAAAACACATCCAAAACAAACAGCAAATGCATCCAACAAGTTTGTAAAGTAACAAGCTTGATGTAATCATTGAATGCTATGAACATGGAACCAAATACTAAACGTTTGACTACTTGAACACACACATACAGTACCAGTCAAAAGTTTGGACACACCTACTCATTCCAGGGTCTTTATTTTGACTATTTTCTACATTGTAGAATAATAGTGAAGACATCAAAACTATGAAATAAAACATAGGGAATCCTGTTGTTAACAAAAATATATATATTTTCAATTCTTCAAAATAGCCACCCTTTTCCTTGACAGCTATGCACACTCTTGGCATTCTCTCAACCAACTTCATGAGTTGGATTTCAATTAACAGGTGTGCCTTGTTGAAAGTTAATTTGTGGAATGACTTTCTTTAATGCATTTGAGCACATCAGTTGTGTTTTGACAAGGTAGGGTTGGTATACAGAAGATAGCCCTATTTAGTAGAAGACCAAGTCCATGTTATGGCAAGACAGCTCAAATAAGCAAAGAGAAACAACAGTCTATTATTACTTTAAGACGAGGTCAGTCAATCTGGAAAATTTCAAGAACTTTGAAAGTTTCTTGAAGTGCAGTCGCAAAAACCATCAATGGCTATGATGAAACTGATCCTCAGATTGCAGCCCAAATAAATATTTCACAGAGTTCAAGTAAGGCACATCTCAACATCAACTGTTCAGAGGAGACTGCGTGAATCGGGCCTTAATGGTTGAATTGCTGCAAAGGAACCACTACTAAAGGACACCAATAAGAAGAGACTTGCTTGGGCCAAGAAACACGAGCAATGGACATTAGACCGGTAGAAGCCCAAATTTGAGATTTTGGGTTCCAACCACTGGGTCTTTGAGATGTAGAGTTGGCGAACTCTGCATGTGTGGTTCCCACTGTGAAGCATGGAAGAGGAGGTGTGATGTGTGGGGGTGCTTTGCTGGTGACACCATCACTGATTTATTAAGAATACAAGGCACACTTAACCAGCTTGGCTACCACAGCATTCTGCAGCAATACGCCATCCCCTCTGGTTCACATTTAGTCCCACTATCATTTGTTTTTCAACAGGACAACGACCCAAAACACACCTCCAGGCTGTGTAAGGGCTATTTGACCAAGAACGAGAGTGATGGAGTGCTGCATCAGGTGACCTGGCCTCCACAATCACCGATCTCAACCCAATTGAGATGGTTTGGGATGAGTTGGACCGCGGAGTGAAGGAAAAGCAGCCATCAAATGCTCAGGGTATGTGGGAACTCCTTCAAGACTGGAAAAGCATTCCAGGTGACTACCTCATGAAGCTGGTTGAGAGAATGCCAAGAATGTTCAAAGCTCTCATCAAGGCAAAGAGTGGCTACTTTGAAGAATCTCAAATGTAAATATATTTTTTGGTTACTACATGATTCCATATGTCTTATTTCATCATTTTTATGTCTTCACTATTATTCTACGATGTATAAAATAATACAAATAAAGAGAAACCCTTGAATGATTGTGTCAAATTTTTGGACTGGTACTGTATATGTGAATTTGTCCCAAAACTTTTGGTCCCCTAACATGGGTGGACTATGTACAAAAAGTACTGTAATTTCTAAACGGTTCGCCTGATATGGATGAAAACACCCTCAAATTAAAGCAGACCGTCTGCACTTTAACCTCAGTCATTGTATCATTTCAGAAAGTGCTGGAGTACAGAGGCAAAACAACAACAACAAATTCACTGCCCCTATATTATTTTGGAGCTCACTGGTGTTTGGTAGCCAGTGATTTTACATGGTTGATTGTTTACATGGCAGTTATTTGCTGGCTGTCCAGGCAGTATGTGTGATGACTGACTGTGCTGTTTCAATAGGACACGGTAGTCTACGACCGTCTGGCCGACAGCTCCAGGTATAAAGAGATCACTCTGAAACACCTGGAGCAGTTTGCCACAGAGGGTGAGTGAGGGAACAGCTCCTCCTGTTTAGCTACCTAACACACATAGGACCTATTCAAACACTTCCAGAAACCTTTCTTCCTTCATTGCTTTACCTCAATGAATATACTACCCCCTTGTGAGAGGTTGGCAGAATTACATCAACATATCCCCTGTGCTAAAATCAGCATATTTCTAGATTCTGCAGTTTTTTATATTTTTTATTGTGTAATATAAATGGAAATGCAGAGTAATGTCAATCGCCATAAGTTAACACCCGCTGTGTCATTTATTAGGTTATTTAGGCCTTCTGGGTTTACGTCAGGTGATGCATGTCCATTGTGTCTCAGGGCTGCGTACTCTGTGCTTTGCTGTGGCTGAGATTAGTGAGTCAACCTATCAGCAATGGTTGGAGGTGTTCCACCGTGCCTCCACCGCCCTGCAGAACCGAGCCCTCAAACTGGAGGAGAGCTATGAGCTCATCGAGAAGGTCAGTCACACTCACACACACGCATATGAACACTTGTGAATTCACCGACACACACGCATGCTTGCACACGCATTTACACCACAGCACTCCCCAACTAACCCCTATCCACCAATCACCATCTTCCCCTGTCCCCTCAATAGTCCTGTAAACCACCAGTAAACACAGGACATATTTCTTCTCTGTTTGAAGTTACTACCTCTACCACAAACTCTTCAAATAGTACTACCTTTACCTCTACAAATACCACTACCTCTACTACTAACTCTACAAATACCTCTACCACTAACTCTAAAAATACGACTACCTCTACAAATACCGCTACCACTACCTCTACCGCTACCCCACCTTCCCCAACCCACACTCAGAACCTTATGTGAACTCATATCAGCCAAGAGTTTCCAGCGCTGAGCAATCAGCTCTGCAAACAAGATAATGACTTAGTTATTGACTTACCTGCCTGCTAGGTTCACCAGAAGGACACCAACAGTTCACAAGGCATCCATTTTAAACCTCTTTCCATGGGTTTGCTGAACCTAAATCAGTTGAACTGAATTCAGACCAACTTGAGTAATGTCGGGCCGTTGCTGAAAGCATACGTGTTGCAATCGAAATGGCACCCTATTCCCTATATAGTGCACTACGTTTGACCAGAAAGTAGTACTTTATATTAGGAATATATGGTGCCATATGGTGCACGGAAATGTAATCCAAATGGGTTTGGATGGTTCGATGCACGATATACTATGGGGCTTAATGAATGTATGGGTCAGGTTGGGTCGGCCCAGTACTGCAAAGCAACAGTCAGTTCCTCTGTGTGAAACGTGGTTTTGAAATACTATTCAAACATAGAAGTGGAGCCCTTGATCAACGAGCCTGCCAGACCTTCAGTGCTGCCCAGAACAAATGAACTCAATCACAGTGTAAACACAAAAGTTCTGAGAAAGAGGGGTGCAGGGATGAGAAGACCACTAGATGGCAGTCTGAATGAGGCTAGATTTACAGTATCTCTGAGAGAAGGGCCTTGTCCCAATAATCTGTCCTTTCTCCTGGAGGCATGGGCTATTGGCATTTTCCACCACATTTCTTATACCAGTCATCCCTTTCAAATCAGGGAAATGAACCAGTGCATACTTCATGAGGTAGGTGAGATCATTGAGATGTATATGTGGTGCTGATGTTTAGGAACTGTGACCTCACCATGTCCTTTTAGAGAAAACCAAAAGGAAAGCCCACCACCACATCACTTCTCTTTGCAGAACTCTCTTGACAAGCTACTCTGGAACAGCCACTACTTAGGCTTCAATGAAATACACACCTTATTACTGTTAGTTTATTTAGTCCATGTTCTGGTGTATGTTCAGCAGTCGTCTTGACTGAAATCTAGTTGCAGTCTTGGGTTCAGATAGGCCTACTGTTTGAAACCATTCAAATACTTTCAGCGTTCGCTCTAGCCTGCCTGCAGGGCCAGCCAGAGGGGCGGGTTTTGCACTTTTGGGACTTTTCAAATAGTATTTGAACCAAGGTCTGTTGTTTTTATCTGGGGCTGTATGTATCCAGCGTCTCTGATCTAGGATCGGTTTTGCCTTGTAGATCATAATGAGATCAGAACCTCTACTCTGAGATGCTTTGTGTATATGGTTTCTGAACAGTAAAGAGGGAGAGTCACCCATATTACTGAGTCGGGTGATCAATGAAGAGAACAGCAAATGTGACGCAGACGCATTGAAATCCTAGGAAAAAGGGTCAGAGGCCAATACCTTGGACCATGACCACAATTAATGACCAGAAATTCCTGGTCCGAAAGCTCACTGACTCCCCTTTTAGTGACCTGTGTACTGCAGTCCCTGTTGACCTGAATTAAACAACTGTTCGACCATGAACCCTGTGGCTTTTTAATCTGTTCTTGAAGGTCAACATGTTGCCATATTGCCTATTTGCGTTTGACTTGCATGCGATTGCATTTAACCTACGTAAACAATCAACAATGTCCATGATTCACTTAACGTGTTGGTTGTCATTTAATGCACAAATTATGGTCTCATGTCGTGTCTTCCCAGCAAACACCGTAACATTATCAATGTTGAGACAATGTAACTTGGAAGTCGCAACATTAATTAACACACGCATCCCTCCCCCCGTGCATGGTTTCATATGGGTAGTGGGCTAAAGATATACTGCAGCCCGGCCTAGGTCACAGCTCTTTAGGGAGGATTGACCGTTGCACCCCCGGCCCAACTCTGGCCTCCCCTTTGCAGCTGCCTCTCCTCTCTCCTCTCCAGGGCCCTGTCAAAGCATCGGGCCCCTCTAGGTCCCCCCAGGCCCCTTCCCAAAGACCCGCCTGGCTTCCTGTTAAAAAAACACATTAACCACTGTGCTGCGACTACAACTGGCCCCTAAGTCTCATTCTCCCTCTATTCCCCACCCTAACCCCAAATCCCCCAATCCATGGCCCAGTTTTGGAGGGGTGGGAAAACAAGAGCAGCTGACTTGAGCGAAAAACAGGAAGTAAATGAGTGACACAGTCCGGCCCTTAATTTTTCTGACACTTGACGCTGTAAAGCCCCTTCTCTTGTTACATTTATCTCTTCCTTGTTTCCTCATGCTTCTCTCACTCTCTAGAACATGCAGCTCTCGGGGGCCACAGACATTCTCTAATGTTTCTCTCCCTCTCTAGAACCTGCAGCTCTTAGGGGCCACAGCCATCGAGGACAAGCTCCAGGACAAGGTGCCTGAGACCATTGAGACGCTGATGAAGGCTGACATCAAGATCTGGATCCTGACCGGGGACAAGCAGGAGACTGCCATCAATATCGGTAAGACTACACAAACAGAAACATAAAAAAACATAACATCAAAACGACATCCTTCCCTTACGTTGTGAACTAAAATCTCTACTGAGGAAGGCTCAGTCAGCGCAGTGGCCGTGGGGCAAAGCTCAGTCAGCGCAGTGGCCGTGGGGCAAAGCTCAGTCAGCGCAGTGGCCGTGGGGCAAAGCTCAGTCAGCGCAGTGGCCGTGGGGCAAAGCTCAGTCAGCGCAGTGGCCGTGGGGCAAAACGGTCTATTGGCAAGAAGATTTCCTCTGTAGAAGTTGGCACAACATGTTTCTAAATGCACATGATATATTGCTACACCACATTGATGTTGACAGGAATAACATTGCGTGCACACACTCATACACACAAAAGTATGCATACACACATGCAAAACATCTCACATATGTACCTGGTATTCACAGGGGTTTCAACATTACCATTGCTGTCAATGCACCAGAGAGCTGACGTTGGGCATGTGCACCCTCCCTCCCCATGTTCCCCCACAAGGAGCGTTGCTAAGCCCTCAGATGTGGCCGTAATAGTAAAATTGCTAAAAACACGCATACCTCGAAACAGCAAACCCGATTACAGGAGCGTCCGGGAAAATAGATAATAAAAGGTGTCCGTTTGTGGCCACCTACCTTCCTTGGGGCTGAATCAGCCCTTTGTGCCCCACTGGCCAGCTGTGCAGGGGCCTGCGAGCGCTAGAAGCTCACGGGAAGTATTTTTACAGGTCCGCCGCTTGACTGAGTCGCTCTGTAAAACGCCTCTGAATATTTACTTTGTTTTTACCGCTTTCCTCCCTCCTCCTCATCCTCCTCCTCCTGGAAAAAAAAAGTAAACTGCTGCATAGGTTTGTGGCACACCTTTCGTGGCCAAAGGCGGGCTGGCGAACAAGACTGTCCCGTTCTCCGTGTTCTCTTTTCCCAGCATCTCCCTGCCTGTGGCGGCCCATGCCGTGAAAATGGCCTCATGCCATCCCTGGGACGAGCTTGTAAAACTCTGTTTACCCGTTTTAAAATTCATCGGGTGCTGAAAACATGGTTGAGCCTGTTTGACGTTGACCTCTGCTGCTCTAGAGGCTGAGAGCGCAGAGAGAACTGTCACAGCTGTAATCCAGTCCACTGGAAATGACACATCGTGACAACAACCATTCTGAAACCTTATGAACGTCTCTGCCCTGGCAGAATCAGCAAGGATTTCACATGAAATGACCTGACTCTAAAGCTGCCCTTGATGCTTTAGGCAGGACCACTTGGACTACGACTCCATGAAAGCACACTGCCCGCTGGTGTAGTGTGTTCGGAGTGTATTCAGTCTCCCAGCACATCACTGGAGCGAGGACGGCCAGGCAAACAGCACCATGTTAGTCTTGGCTGAGGGGGGCTTCGTCCCCTCTTGGAAGGCAGACATGAAAGGGCAAACGCCTTCCAAACTGCCAACGCAAACACTGGCCTACCCTAACAACCCACTCTACCCTCACCATGCCCAGTGATTTAGCGGAGTGCCACCCCCACCCTCCCTCCTAATACCCACTGCCCCGGCAGCCATTTTGAGAACCCACTATGACCACATTGTGCAGCTTTAATTACTTACCCCCCCAAACAACTAACAAACCTCTGGTGTTACCGTGTGACACGGTGTCGCGCCGTTCGCATTCCCCAACTCCTTGGAGAGCACTGTTGTTTAGTTCCGCCAGGCCCCAAAAAACAAGGAATTTACTTTCTCTGGTGAATAAAAAGGGCAGTTTGGTCAGAGGCAACTGATCCTTTAAGATAAACACATTAAGCTAGGGGCTTTTGCAGGGGTTGACGGGGGTAAAGAGGCGGGAGATATTTTACACACGATGGCAGATTTTTGTGAAGTTTGTGCTTTAACATTTAAGAAAACAATCCGCCAGGTCCAGACCTCCACCCTGCTTGTTGTTGATTTGAGCCTCTGGAGGTGAAACCTGCACACACCTCATACATACCCCCCCCCGTGTCTGGTGTGTGTTTGTGTGGTTCTCTTACACATTCACACCCAAACACACACTTATACATGCAGATGTGAAACAGGAGTCAATTCCAAGCTCGACCAAGCCCACAATGCTTGTGTGGTCACTTCACAGATTGTCCACTCTGATATTGCTGAGGATTTAGGTAGGCCCATTTTTTGGGGGGAGGCACACAACTGTATCCCCCTGAGAGCCACTATCTCTCACCTCTCTAGTAACCCTGACCGGAGCCAAAATGGCCTCTCCAAGGGGAACCATGTTGAACAAACAATGGTGTAACTGCCCCCTTAACCCAGGAGACAGACATGTAACCTCGAGTATTACTCATGGTTTTTCCACTGATGGACTCAAGACTGTCGCTGTGCACCTAATGAAGTTCTAATAATTTGTCTTTTTCACCCCATTGTGACTTTAGCTAATAACAAAGAGAAAGCAAAGAGAGAGCTCAATTTCAAGAGGGAGTACATATAACCTATTGTTTGTCATTCATTCAGTATTAAAGTTGATTTTGAAAATATAATCATGATGTATAATTATATAATGGCCACTTTTTATTTGGATTGTCCAGCTAGTCCTTCTATAGATGCTCTACAGATGGTCATACTATTTGTTGTTAAGCAACTGCTTGCTTAGGTTACGGTTATGGCTAGGGTTAGTGTGAGGGTTGGTGTGAGGTCTAGGGTTGGTGTGAGGTCTAGGGTTGGTGTGAGGTCTAGGGTTGGTGTGAGGTCTAGGGTTGGTGTGAGGTCTAGGGTTGGTGTGAGGTCTAGGGTTGGTGTGAGGGCTAGTGTGAGGTCAAGGGTTGGTGTGAGGGCTAGGGTTGGTGTGAGGGCTAGGGTTGGTTGAAATGTTACTGATAATAATGTATAAAGTCCATCTGTAGATGCTCTACAGACTATCCAAATGAAGTGTTACCAATATAATGTATGACAGCGTGAAAAATATGTTTTTGATATTTGCACAAACTGACATTGCAGCTCATCTCTTGTTTCACTTGACCCTCTCCAGGACACTCCTGCAAACTTCTGACCAAGAACATGGGCATGCTGGTGATCAACGAAGACACACTTGACGTGAGTATGGCAGACTGGCGTCATGTTATTAATAATAATCTACAATTTCACTTTCATTGAACAGGGAGTGCTCTATACTTTAGTAACCTGTAGGCTTTCTTTGTGGACTGTATACCGTCCCACAATATCCTTAAAGGGACAATCTGGGATTGGTATGTCCATGTTTGGAATTGTAAATTAATGATAGGTCAGTCTGAATTTAAGAGCGGTTTCATTTCTCCAGCTTTGTTGTTTTTTGAATGCCAGATTGCCCCTTTTAAAAATCTATTTTATTGAACTGTTGCAATGGATTTTCCTATGTTTTGAGTTACTGTTATGTTAGTAGTGCTGTCACTCGGCACAATCCAAATCACAACGCTCCCTCAACCTCAATTATAATAATAATCCATCCCTGTGTGTGAAACAAAAATACCAATCTGGTCTGGTTTGTACCCTGGAGCCCGCTAAGAATGTCAAACACGCTCTTTGTACCAAAGGTAAGTCACCACCACCAATGCCTGACAGTGTAATCCTGCTTAAGACCAAGCTCGGTGTGTGTGTCCTGGTGTCCCACAATCAGATAGGGCTGTTGATTACTGTTAGCTCATTAGTTGATCGTTAAATCGTTGCCACCACTCCAAAAAATGCTGGAGAAAAACATTGTTTTTCGTAGACTTCAATGAATGAAACCAGATAGAAAGTACAGTACCAGTCAAAAGTTGACACACCTACTCATTCCAGAGTTTCTCTTTATTTTTACTATTTTCTACATTGTAGAATAATAGTGAAGACGTCAACACTTTGAAATACCACATGGAATCATGTAGTAACTAAAAAAGTGTTAAACAAATCAAAATATATTTGAGATTCTTCAAAGTAGCCACCTTTTGCGTTGATGACAGCTTTGCACACTCTTGTATAAAGAATAAAGAAAAACCCTTGAATGAGTAGGTGTCCAAACTTTTGACTGGTACTTTATGTAGAAAACATAATGGAGCTATATATTTGTTAATTAGGTCATGTTTGAAAACTAACAATCACCCCCCCCCCCAAAAAAACTAGACAGTAATGGGGCCAACATTGATTTTGTTATATTGTTCGAGTCACTCAGATAGTATAAGAACACAGCATAAGTCATGGCAAAATGTGTAGAATTGCTGTAAATTAGCTTTAAAACATCACAATTTTGTCTCTGTGGCCAAGGGGAGGGCCTCTAAAATCAGAGACAGCGTCCTTGACCATGCCTACTCCCACGCTTAGGGGAAACTTATGTTGCTTGGCTTTACCTTTTTCTTTGTTCCTTAGTCTCTTTCCTTCTCTGTTGCTTCTCTCTGTCGGTGGCTTCTCTGACTCTCCTGTAACCAACAACCCGCCCTGTTGTGTTAGTTCCCTCTAGTGACCAGAGTGTAGATGCTTCAAATCAAATCAAATCAAATTTTATTTGTCACATACACATGGTTAGCAGATGTTAATGCGAGTGTAGCGAAATGCTTGTGCTTCTAGTTCCGACAATGCAGTAATAACCAACAAGTAATCTAACTAACAATTCCAAAACTACTGTCTTGTACACAGTGTGAGGGGATAAAGAATATGTACATAAGGATATATGAATGAGTGATGGTACAGAGCAGCATAGGCAGATACAGTAGATTGTATCGAGTACAGTATATACATATGAGATGAGTATGTAAACAAAGTGGCATAGTTAAAGTGGCTAGTGATACATGTATTACATAAGGATACAGTCGATGATATAGAGTACAGTATATACGTATGCCTATGAGATGAATAATGTAGGGTAAGTAACATTATATAAGGTAGCATTGTTTAAAGTGGCTAGTGATATATTTACATCATTTCCCATCAATTCCCATTATTAAAGTGGCTGGAGTTGAGTCAGTGTCAGTGTGTTGGCAGCAGCCACTCAATGTTAGTGGTGGCTGTTTAACAGTCTGATAGCCTTGAGATAGAAGCTGTTTTTCAGTCTCTCGGTCCCAGCTTTGATGCACCTGTACTGACCTCGCCTTCTGGATGATAGCGGGGTGAACAGGCAGTGGCTCGGGTGGTTGATGTCCTTGATGATCTTTATGGCCTTCCTGTGACATCGGGTGGTGTAGGTGTCCTGGAGGGCAGGTAGTTTGCCCCCGGTGATGCGTTGTGCAGACCTCACTACCCTCTGGAGAGCCTTACGGTTGAGGGCGGAGCAGTTGCCGTACCAGGCGGTGATACAGCCCGCCAGGATGCTCTCGATTGTGCATCTGTAGAAGTTTGTGAGTGCTTTTGGTGACAAGCCGAATTTCTTCAGCCTCCTGAGGTTGAAGAGGCGCTGCTGCGCCTTCTTCACAATGCTGTCTGTGTGAGTGGACCAATTCAGTTTGTCTGTGATGTGTATGCCGAGGAACTTAAAACTTGCTACCCTCTCCACTACTGTTCCATCGATGTGGATAGGGGGGTGTTCCCTCTGCTGTTTCCTGAAGTCCACAATCATCTCCTTAGTTTTGTTGACGTTGAGTGTGAGGTTATTTTCCTGACACCACACTCCGAGGGCCCTCACCTCCTCCCTGTAGGCCGTCTCGTCGTTGTTGGTAATCAAGCCTACCACTGTTGTGTCGTCCGCAAACTTGATGATTGAGTTGGAGGCGTGCGTGGCCACGCAGTCGTGGGTGAACAGGGAGTACAGGAGAGGGCTCAGAACGCACCCTTGTGGGGCCCCAGTGTTGAGGATCAGCGGGGAGGAGATGTTGTTGCCTACCCTCACCACCTGGGGGCGGCCCGTCAGGAAGTCCAGTACCCAGTTGCACAGGGCGGGGTCGAGACCCAGGGTCTCGAGCTTGATGACGAGCTTGGAGGGTACTATGGTGTTGAATGCCGAGCTGTAGTCAATGAACAGCATTCTCACATAGGTATTCCTCTTGTCCAGATGGGTTAGGGCAGTGTGCAGTGTGGTTGAGATTGCATCGTCTGTGGACCTATTTGGGCGGTAAGCAAATTGGAGTGGGTCTAGGGTGTCAGGTAGGGTGGAGGTGATATGGTCCTTGACTAGTCTCTCAAAGCACTTCATGATGACGGAAGTGAGTGCTACGGGGCGGTAGTCGTTTAGCTCAGTTACCTTAGCTTTCTTGGGAACAGGAACAATGGTGGCCCTCTTGAAGCATGTGGGAACAGCAGACTGGTATAGGGATTGATTGAATATGTCCGTAAACACACCGGCCAGCTGGTCTGCGCATGCTCTGAGGGCGCGGCTGGGGATGCCGTCTGGGCCTGCAGCCTTGCGAGGGTTAACACGTTTAAATGTCTTACTCACCTCGGCTGCAGTGAAGGAGAGACCGCAAGTTTTCGTTGCAGGCCGTGTCAGTGGCACTGTATTGTCCTCAAAGCGGGCAAAAAAGTTATTTAGTCTGCCTGGGAGCAGGACATCCTGGTCCGTGACTGGGCTGGATTTCTTCCTGTAGTCCGTGATTGACTGTAGACCCTGCCACATGCCTCTTGTGTCTGAGCCGTTGAATTGAGATTCTACTTTGTCTCTGTACTGACGCTTAGCTTGTTTGATAGCCTTGCGGAGGGAATAGCTGCACTGTTTGTATTCGGTCATGTTACCAGACACCTTGCCCTGATTAAAAGCAGTGGTTCGCGCTTTCAGTTTCACACGAATGCTGCCATCAATCCACGGTTTCTGGTTAGGGAATGTTTTAATCGTTGCTATGGGAACGACATCTTCAACGCACGTTCTAATGAACTCGCACACCGAATCAGCGTATTCGTCAATGTTGTTGTCTGACGCAATACGAAACATGTCCCAGTCCACGTGATGGAAGCAGTCTTGGAGTGTGGAGTCAGCTTGGTCGGACCAGCGTTGGACAGACCTCAGCGTGGGAGCCTCTTGTTTTAGTTTCTGTCTGTAGGCAGGGATCAACAAAATGGAGTCGTGGTCAGCTTTTCCGAAAGGGGGGCGGGGCAGGGCCTTATATGCGTCGCGGAAGTTAGAGTAACAATGATCCAAGGTCTTTCCACCCCTGGTTGCGCAATCGATATGCTGATAAAATTTGGGGAGTCTTGTTTTCAGATTAGCCTTGTTAAAATCCCCAGCTACAATGAATGCAGCCTCCGGATAAATGGTTTCCAGTTTGCAAAGAGTCAAATAAAGTTCATTCAGAGCCAACGATGTGTCAACGATGTGTCAAGCCCATAGGTTGTGTTTACACAGGCAGCTCAATACGGATCTTATTTCAAATAGGTGGTCTTTTGACCAGTCACATCAGTTCTTATAGCCTTTAGCCGCACCCTTATCCTACTCCTCCTCTGTTCCTCTGGTGATGTAGAGGTTAACCCAGGCCCTGTAGCCCTCAGTACTACACCTATTCCCCAGGCGCTCCCATAAATTGACTTCTGTAACCGTAAAAGCGTTAGTTTCATGCATGTTAACATCAGAAGTCTCCTCCTTAAGTTTGTTTTATTCACTGCTTTAGCACACTCAGCCAACCCTGATTTCCTAGCCGTGTCTGAATCCTGGTTTAGGAAGGCCACCAAAAATTCTGAAATTTCCATCCCCAACTACAACATTTTCCTTTAAGATTGAACTGCCAACGGGGGTGGAGTTGCAATCTACTGCAGAGAAAACCTTCAGAGTTCACTCATACTATCCAGGTCTGTGCCCAAAGAATTTGAGCTTCTACTTTTAAAAATCCACCTTTCCAGAAATAAGTCTCACCGTTGCCGCTTGTTATAGACCGCCCTCAGCTGTGCCCTCATCTGGACCCCCTCTTGCTAAAATTATCCGCCGCAATTGTTGCAACCCCTATTACTAGCCTGTTCAACCTCTTTCGTTTCGTCTGAGATACCTAAAGATTGGAAGTTGCCGTGGTCATCCCCCTCTTCAAAGGGGAAGACACTCTAGACCCAAACTGTTACAGACCGATATCCATCCTGCCCTGCCTTTCTAAAGTCTTTCGATAGGTAAGTTAACAAACAGATCATCTACCATTTCGAATCCCACCGTACCTTCTCCACTATGCAATCTGGTTTCCGAGCTGATCATGGGTGTTCCTCAGCCACGCTGAAGGTACTAAACGATATCATAACAGCCACCGATAAAAGACAGTACTGTGCAGCCGTCTTCGTCGACCTGTCTAAAGCTTTCGACTCTGTCAATCACCCCATTCTTATCAGCAGATTCAATAGCCTTCGTTTCTCAAATGACTGCCTCGCATGGTTCACCAACTACTTCTCAGGTAGAGTTCAGTGTGTGTAATCGGAGGGCCTGTTGTCCGGATCTCTGGCAGTCTCTATGGTGGTGCCACAGGGTTAAATTTTCGGGCTGTCTCTTTTCTCTGTATATATCAATGATGCTGGTGATTCTCTGATCCACCTCTACACAGACATCACCATTCTGTATACATATGGTCCTTCTTCGGACACGGTGTTAACTAACCTCCAAACCAGCTTCAACGCCATACAGCACTTCTTCCGTGGCCTCCAACTGCTCTTAAATGCTAGTAAAACTAAATGCATTCTCTTCAACCGATCGCTACCCGCCCGCCTAGCATCACTATTCTGGATGGTTCTGACTTAGAATATGCAGACAACTACAAATAACTAGGTGTCTTGGTTAGACTGTAAACTATCCTTCCAGACTCACAGTAAGCATCTCCAATCCAAAATTATATGTAGAATCGGCTTCCTATTTAGCTGAAAAGCCTCCTTCACTCATGCTGCCAAACATACCCTCGTAAAACTGACTATCCTACCGATCCTTGACTTCGGCGATGTCATTTACAAAATTGCCTCCAACACTATTCTCAGCAAATTGGATGCAGTCTATCACAGTGCCATAAGTTTTGTCACCAAAGCCCCATATGCTACCCACCACTGTGACCTGTATGCTCTTGTTGGCTGGCCCTTGCTACATATTCGTCGCCAAACCCACTGGCTCCAGGTCATCTAGAAGTCTTTGCTAGGTAAAGCCACGCCTTATCTCAGCTCACTGGTCACCATAGCAACACCCACCTGTAGCACGCGCTCCAGAAGGTATATTTCACTGGTCATCCCCAAAGCCAACACCTCCTTTGGCTGCCTCTCCTTCCAGTTCTCTGCTGCCAATGACTGGAACTAATTGCAGAATTCACTGAATGTGGAGTCTTATATCTCCCTCTAACTTTAAGCATCAACTGTCAGAGCAGCTTACCGACCCAACTACCTCATCTCCATATTGTTATTTGTTTTGCTCTTTTGCATCTCTACTTGCACATCTATCACTCCAGTGTTTAATTACTAAATTGTAAATATTTCGCCACTATGGCTTATTTATTGCCTTACCTCCCTAATCTTACTACACTGTATATATATTTTTCTATTGTGTTATTGACTGTTTTTTTTTATCCCATGTGTAACTCTGTTTGTGTCGCACTGCTTTGCTTTATCTTGGCCAGGTCGCAGTTGTAAATGAGAACTTGTTCTCAACTGGCCTACCTGGTTAAATAAAATAAACAATCTTTTCACTTAATCTTTTTCCAGAGCTGATCTGATTGGTCCAAAGATGCTTCCATCCAGAGGATTGTAGTGAAGTATACCCCAGCTAGTCACGGGCTCTGGCGGGGCCGGGGGCTCTGGTAGGGTTGGGGCTGTGGGGCTCTGACAGGGCCTAGTGGCCTGGTTGGAGAGAGAGATGTCGGTCAGCACATAGCCAGAACCCAACCCTTCTGCAAGATTGCGAAAAGAACAGAAGGCGGCCCAGGGGGGACCCCTCCACCCAACCCTAAACCGCTTTAAAAGTAGAGGGGGAAGAGGTCAGCAGGGAGTCTTGAATGTTGTTGGAGGGACGTAAAGGTGGAAAAGAGACTGCTGCTGTACTCCAGGAGAGGAAGCGAGGGAGCAGAGCAGAGGACGGAGGAGGAAGCGCTCACTGTGTGAGCCCAGTGTGCCGGAGCAGGAGTGAGGGATGCACAGAGGTGATGGAGGAGGGGATACAGCTATGACCGACGACCTTCACTCTGTCAACCCGGCTGGTTAGCGTGATAAATGGAGGTAGAGAGGAGAAGTTTCAGACACCGCCGTTCATAAAGCATAAAACACGCGGATGGCCTATTTTGAAATGTCAGCTCCTATTCTCCTGTGGCTCAGCAGATGCCTATAAGTTTTCTTGTAAAATATGGAGGAATTCTCTCCCCCCTTCATTCGGGCTCAATGAACAGAGGTCCTGTCGGCGGTGCTGCTGGGAATTGGAGTTCTTCTCATTTTGTGCCTGAGAGTAATTGGAGTGCGCCCCCCCCCTTTCCGTGTTTAGAAACAGTTCTCAAAGAGAGGGTGAAGTTTTAGAAGGCTTGAAAGCGGCCTGAGATCTCTCCAGGCCCGGGGAGGGGTGCTAAATCTCCCCTCCCCGGGCCTGGAGAACACACTGACTGGTGGAGCTGCCATGGCTGAACACTGGGCCTGGAGAACACACTGACTGGTGGAGCTGCCATGGCTGAACACTGGGCCTGGAGAACACACTGACTGGGTAGTGTGCGTGCCTGTGCGGGTTGTCGATGTTGGTATGTGCACGGAAGTGCATAGGTCTGTGTGCTTTATGTATCTGTGTGTCGGATATGCCCCTCTTTGGGTCGGATATGCCCCTCTTTGGGTCAGTCCAAGGTTGTATAGAACTGTACGAGACTAATGGATACACGTCCTCTAACTCTGAATCCCTGTCAAGTGTGTCATGTCATGTTTGCTACATCACTCAAGAGTTGCATCAACAATGGCGCTCAAAGTCTTGATTAGCCACTCTTAAACCAAACACAACCTAGTCACATAGGCTAAACTGGTCAGTATAGCCATAACAAAGAGGCTTTAAAAGGAGACAAGTAGCATTAGCACTAAAATACCTCAGTGGAAATGGGGAGGGGGGGGGGGGGGGATGGGTACCCTACTTGAGCAAATGGCTGCACTGTTTGTGGTTATCGTGATTTTGTGATAAATCACTTGTATCCAAGCACATACGTTCCCAGACATATACTTTACAAAGTCAGTACTGTACACATGCTTCCATACATTAGTGTTCCCTCTGTTCACCCTGTTAGAAATCTCAATTTTTTTGTTCCATGGTTGAATTCCGATATCAAATGGGATACTATGCTCACTGTATGATGTAGCTGTTACCGCAGCACACCCCAGCGCTTGCAAGCCTGTGTGGCCTTTTATGGCCCCAATCAAGAATGGGCACACTCATGTGGAGAAATCCTGACAGCTGCACTCCTCCCTGTCTCCTCTCTCTTGTTCAATTTCTCTACCTCTTTAGCCCCCCCATCTGTCTCTTTCTCTCACTCTCTCTCTCTGTGTGTCGGTCAGCTTTGAAACCTGAGGCCTTTCTCTCCAAATATTGTCCTTCAAGCTTGGGTTTCAGAGCTTTGTTATGCCAGAAGAGGGTTGCATGGCCCCGTCAGTGCCCTTAGGTATCTAACCCTCCTCAACAGACCTTTCCCAAGCCTCATTCATGACCACTAGGTCACTCTTGCGTTGCATAATGCTCATGCCCGGCCGAGCCATCTGTTCAATGCGTTAGGTGTGACCACCTTCGGGTGGAAGGGCCCACCTAGGTCTCGTAACCCAGTTCATGCCCTCGATCTCGTACACGGCCGGAAGTGGATACCTATGAGTCTCACACACTGACCTCACTCTTCAGACCACACCAGTCTGCCGGAGTCTACCACTCCCATGGGCAAACAGGGTGACTTTCCACCCTTCTTTATGAGTTTCCCTTTACAATCGTTTGAGTCACTTCATAGTTATGGGCTATATTAGTCATACAGGAGAAATTACAGGACAATGTTGATCCCCAATAATGGAAGTGAGGCCAGAGTAAAAAAGTTTGGGAACCATTGCTCTAGGAGATGCAATGTATCCTACTGCCCAAATAAATATGATCAGGTTTCATCCATGTTGTTTTAAGCAGTCTTATATCTTATTTCCATTAACCAAGCCCATGGCCCCAGAACTTCATGCTCGCAATCCTCTTTTATAAGCACATCCATACCTGTTCCGGTCACTCTTGGAAATGGATCCTTGTTTGGGGTTTCATTTCCTGATGGGTTTGGCATCTGGGAAATGGTTGGAGAAGTTTTCTCCAGATGCACAGATGATGTCATCACGACTAGGTCCATCTCCATCCTGGGCTTTCCTGAGTGCAGGATGTTGGTTATAGCCGCCCCTATTAGAGGGCACTTCATCTTCCTGGCCATCCTCAATATTTATGGCATTTCAACATCGCTTGTCATCATAGCACTATATCACACACGACTCGAGAATGCATCCATTCACGTCCCAAACCTTTTGCTCCGTTTGGGGTTTTAGTAATCGCCTCTTGGCCGGGCGTCTGGATAGTCTGTCCAATAGGCATGTAAAACACAGTTCAAACATGGAGGACAGCTGCTTTACGGCAGCTTAATAAGAGAACGGAGAGTGGAGAGAGCAGGGGCTTAACATTTTAACAGCCCTTATTGATTTAGGGACTTATAAAAGATGGGGCCTCTGAGGACGCTCACAAGCCAGGTTAGGACTTAGAACTTTCGAATGGGCTTTCAAGCACAGTACTCACCTGAGATCTGTGGAAATCGTATCTAGGTATGCGCTTCTTGGTTTCTGACATGAAACGCAGAGGATGGCGGATCCCAATGACATATGTCTAGGGTGTCTGTCCTCACGGGAGCCCATACATACGAGCCTTCGCTCCAGCAGATGATCCGAGGAATCACTCTTTATGGGGGAAATTATATAGAGGTTCAGTGCATTCCCAAGCCAAACACCACCCATCCGCCAGCACACCCTAAGCCTTAGAATAACAGTCTCTTATTTAAGGCCCTATTTGCCATTTGAAGAGTAATTCTGAGTTTGAAACATAAAACCAACAGAGGGGTAAATGTAGTATCCATATTATTCAAGTCGGCAGTTATTAAAATCATCCAGGTTTAATCAGCATATGGAAATATTCCTGGCTTCCAGTTTGAAGAAATTCAGCTAGCTAGGGACATTCCTGAAAAATTACTCGTAAACCCAGACAAATGTACAGTACTTGCTGAGAACGAAATGATGGAACTGTGCAGTGAGAGAGTAGAATCCCTCTTTTCTCTTTCCTATGCTATTGGTATTAATGCCGTGTGACGTTATGCTTTTCCAAATGAACCATCAAACCATTTCTAATGGAGTATGCCTTATTTATTGTTGTGTATATTTATTTTCTTATGATGTTCTATCATCTAGCAAATGTAAATTTGCTTGGCAAGTTTGAATAATCTTTACCATATGTCATAATAGCACTGTAAAAATTATAAAGGGATCGATGATAAGGTCAATTAAATCACTGGAGAATAGGGTTGCCTAGCATCGTGTTCTATCAAAAGCATTTAATTGATAACCATATTTAATTTGCTTCATTGTAATTTGTATCTCATATTCTGTCTAGATAGTTCTAATGATGAGAAAATGTGTGCCTTTTCAGGCAACCAGGGAGACCCTCAGCCACCACTGTGGAATGCTGGGAGACGCCCTTTACAAGGAGAACGATTTCGCTCTCATCATCGACGGAAATACGCTAAAATACGCCCTCACGTTTGGAGCACGGCAGTACTTCCTAGACCTTGCCTTGTCCTGTAAAGCCGTGATATGCTGCAGGTAAGGCCCAGTCACCTATAACAGCATTACACTATAGGGTGTGTACATAGTACATTCAAGTTCATAAGTTCCCCATTTACTGTTCGAAAAGTGTTAGAACCACACAGAAGACACACTGTACTCCGGTTCAGACGCTCATTGTATGTTTCCTGTTGAGAGAACTGAGAACCAAGACTCCAAGTACAGAGAATCCCAAAGTTGTTAGTTCAGTTGGCATTAAATCGGCGTACAATTTTATTCTAATGTACCGTAGGAGCAAATCAGGGCAAACCTGAGCATTCAAAGGTTTATGCTCTGCCCTGAAAGGTAATCATTTAGTGTGCAGTTCATGTATTTTACAAGAGCAATTTAAAACCTGAGGTTGTCTCCCAAAAAATGGTAATGTTAGAATTACGTGTGTTGATTTGCACTTGCTGCATAAATAAAGTACTGGAGTGCTCAGGAGGCTGTGAAGAGGTCTGGACAGAAATCAGTGCCACGTTTCTTAGGGACCACAAACTACATACAGGTAGGTGCCACACTGCCGTGATCCAATACAAGACATCAGCTTTTTTTTGTGCTACTTTCTCTCGTTATACAGCACCCTGAGCGCTAACAGACCTTGGGAGATGAACAAGGAGGTCTCTTCAGGCATGTAGAAAAATCCTGTCTCACAGGGTTGGGCTAACCCTAACCACGACATCCAGTTTCCAACACCTTCTCTTGAGAGTTTTTGTACTGTAGCTGTACATCATGGAGTGCATCTCAAATGGCACCCTATTCCCTATATAGAGCCCTGGTCAGAAATAGTGCACTATATAGGGAATAGGGTGCCATTTTGGATGCATTCCATATCTTCGACCCGGGCCAAGGCAAAGAAAGCTCTGTAGCTTGGAGCTCCGGAAGCCTGTAAGACTCAGCCTGTCATTTCAGGGGTAAAAGTTGGAGAGCTCGAAAAAGGAGGGACCACAGGAAGTGGGAGATCCATCACATGACGAGTGGTTTTGCAGGCAGCCAGGGAGGTCAGCCAGGGGTCAGGGGTGGATGAGATCCGCAGACACGGGGAATTCGTTGAGAATTATCATCCAGAAAATTTGAAATTGCTTGTGTAATACCTAAAGCGACATTGTTTGAAAGACGTCGTTTCGAGTACAGCCTCGGCCTTGTGTTTTGTTGTAAGTCGACTCGGCACCAACCCACCTTTGTTACTCCCTTCTTTGTTCTTTAGTTTGAGGAAAGCATTACGTGATGAACTATACAGAATGCTTTCTTTTGTATTAATCCGCATTGTCTAGATGTCTTGACCTCGCTTAGATTGGTCAGTTCTGGAAAATGGCTGAAAGTGTCATCTGTTTTGCAGACTCCCAAAAAAATATGAATTTCCATGAAAACGGACAGTAAAACCAAGCATATCCCATCTCATTCTAACGTCCTGCGTCACTTCCTACTCTCCTTTAGGGTGTCTCCGCTGCAGAAGTCTGAGGTGGTGGAGATGGTGAAGAAGCAGGTGAAGGTGATCACACTCGCCATCGGTGATGGCGCCAACGATGTGGGAATGATCCAGACGGCACACGTGGGCGTGGGAATCTCTGGCAACGAGGGCCTGCAGGCCGCCAACTCCTCCGACTACTCTATCGCACAGGTGAGGGCTCCGGAGTGAAGTTCCTCCAAGGTACAGATCTAGGATCAGCTTCCCCTCCCCCAATCCTAACATTAACCATTAGTGGGGAAAATGTCAACTTGACCCTGTCTAGGGGCATCTCATTACTCCCACAGGGGAGGAGTTTGGAAGGAGTGTTAGGGTTCAAGGGGTTTACTTTGTGCAGGTATGCTAGACCCATCTGATCCAGTGATACATCTTAGTTTACCCAGGTGAGCAGCAGCAGGGCAGGCATCTGTTCACACCTCATTCTATAGCCACAGTTAGGAACCGATATAGAAACCCTATCTTGAAAATCCTAATGTATACGCATTACTTCTTCAGTAACCAGTTTGTCTGAAAATCATCTTGCATAAGCAGCATTGTGCCGGTAACAAAAGCAACAGGGTTTATCTACTGCATCGTTATCTACTGCATCATGGGTTGTTTTTCTTCGGTCTCCTTCCATTATTTCGTGGTATGTGCTGCCTATGCCTGTACATATAGCCACAGGGCCTGTGAGCGAGCCAAGGCCAGTTCACTAAAGCACGATGCTGTCTCCATAGCATCGGATTACTCTGACAAAGACTGTCTTGTCTTAAGTGCCCCCATTATCTATCTACATGACATTCAGAATGACGAATGCAGAAGGCTTCATTTAATCGGTTTAGGTTGCATCCCGGTAACGTATCGAATTAGCTTCCAGGCGTGTTTCACCCTCATTGGCATGTATCAGTGTTCTTTCTTCAATTTACTGTGCAATAAAATCGACCTTTGCAGTTGTAATAGATATTTCCTTGAATTGTACTATACAGGCCACAGCCCTGTCCAGACTCACTCCAAATGTATATATTTATATATAGACTGTAGCATCATAGCTGCATAGCAAGACAGTTCAGCATTACACTACCTGAATACAATGCACAGTACAATACTGTCCATTTACTTAGAAATCTATTTTGTGAGGTCAGCTATACATGCTAGTTCTATGTGATTGAGATCTACATGCAGCACTGTGAAACTTGTTCTGAGATCAGCTGAATGAAGTTCAGGGCCCAGGCACCCCTGCTGTCCATCCGTCATCAGCTCATAGCTGTGGGAATACAGGCCGTTTGATCCCAGAGTGCCAGGGGTCAGCAGAGCAGAATCCCCTTAAACGTTTTAATTTGCTATGGAATACAGTCTCCTCCCTACTGTTTCTCTGAAAGATGACTTGGCTGTTAAAATAATCACAATTCTGTTGACGTTTGACTTCATAAAGGCCTATACGTTACAAAAGTAATTTACTTAAATTTACTTTACATACAACTCAAGGTACTTAGAACTGGAAAACAGGATGAGATGTTGAGCTTCCCTACAGCAGCGTTACAGTATGTGCATTGTTTCTAAAAGCTAAGCTTGACGGTAACCAAGACAAAACAGTTCCCCAAGAGCAACCTTCTCAATCTAATCAACGTTATCAAAAAGCGCTTACACGAATATGACGTCCACCGCATGCCCCAAATAGTAGGATTATCAGAAACCCATTAAAGTATTATGTTGAGCCATGGGAGAGTGTTCCCCCTTTCTGCCTCTCCCCTTTTCAACAACTTAAGGCAAAACTAAGCCCAAGCTGTATTAAACTGTGAAAAATGCCTGGAATGTGTCCGTGAAGACCTTGCCCTCAACTCCCCTCTGGCCCTTCAGTTTCCTGCTTTCAAATGATGATAAGATTGTTCCTTTATTTAATCCAAGAGTTCCTCTCAAATGCTGTTTTTTTCTCAAGGCATAGCCCCGGTCCTGGGTTGTCCAGGAACACTCTGTATATAAACTGTATAATGCCTGTCTTACAACTTTTAGGTTATTCATTTATCTTGGCCCTTCTCCCTTCCCTCCCACACAGTTCAAATACTTGAAGAATCTTTTGCTGGTCCACGGCGCCTGGAATTACAACCGTGTATCCAAGTGTATCTTGTATTGCTTCTACAAGAACATTGTCCTGTACATCATCGAGGTAAGTCATGCAGCTCTCGACACGAACAGCCTCAGTAGGGTTCCCAGGGCAGTGGTAAGGCAGTAAACTAGATTGGTATATAAAAGGTGGATTTTCCGCATGACATTACCAGCTTAAAGTGAAGGGATTTTCCTCTTTAGTATATTTTTATGTCTAGGCCTATGCTAGAATGCTAGTTTGCCAATTTGTCTCTGTCTATATACAGAAAAATATAACATGAATAAAACAGATTCCATGTATGTTCCGCTTTACTGACACTGTCGCCAAGAATCCATTGCCAGTTTTTAGAAAGCTGCAGTATAGATAATAGGAATGCTGCTCACCATGTTAAACCTCTTGGCCTCCGTGGTCTGGGATGGCATTTGACAGAATCCAGACCTCGTGCTGATAGCAGCTTCAGATCTACCAACAAGAGTGACCTGACAAGCTGAGGGCTTGCTATCAGCACCAACTTTATCACAGGGTGCTTGGACGCTTTCATCTATAGCCCAACACACTTGACTGAAGGAAGTTGCACCTCTGGAACAGCTCAATGTTTTTCTGAAAGTCCCTGAAGCAGTGAAGCGGCCAATTAGCTTTTGGTATGACTAATATATATAAAGTCTGATGTCCCCACAGTAAGGAAACATTATAAATAAACTCAGTTCTCATCTCTCAATACTTTTTTTAACCAATTTTTTTCAGAAACAGTTACCCCCTCTCTTTTGGCTGGCAATCCTTGTGCCTGAAATGTCTGTCCCTCTGGGGAGCCAGTGATACAGACACACTCCCCTCTCCCCCTGAGTGAGACATCACTGTGTGCTCCCAGGCGCACTGGAAGATTAGACAAGGGTCTTCTGGGCCCAATCATCCTGATGATGTCATGAGAATGTCACCACTACTGAAAAAATGCTCCCGGCGCATTACAGAGACCATAGGGTTGTACGCTGTAAGCGACACAACCCGTACAGAAATATGTGCCATCTTTTTCTGGGCCACTTGATCTTTGAACTCCTTTTTCATCTTGGTTTTGGTTTATGTGCTGCGGTAAATCTCGGCGTAACCCAAAGGATTCCAGTATGTCTGCATCTAGTCTTTGTATGAAGGCCCACAACTATAGAAAACATGTCTTTCAATGGTTTCCTCTAACTTTGCGCTGTTACGACATGACTTCTGAGAGACTGATGTCCAAGATAACATAACCATTTTGAATGGTAGTAATCTGCCTTTTGTTGACATGTCAACAGGAAACCCATTTTCATAGGGCATCATAGACGTTCAGATCCTTGAATATTGTCTCGTTCACCATTTCCCTTTGACTCAGTCTACTCGTTAAGTACAGCTTGGATGTCTGTCAAACCATTTAGGTATAGGATACCAAATGTAAATGAGAAACAAAAATTAAATTCAAATTGCAATCAAGGGCTGCCGCTGCTGGAAGCAAGTACACAGTATGGTCAGAAATTAGACATTTAAATGTAAAGGCTAATTCCTTTCATGTTGTCTTGGCTTTTGCCCCCTTGGTGTAATCTTGTTGCACCCACTGGGAAACACTCTTTGAACTTGAAATAGTTGGCAAAAATGTTGACATGAATTCAAAAGACCAGAGGTTCTCATCACACACCAGGCCATATGACCCTCTCTCATTCCTTTATGTAAATGATCCATGGACTTGACTAGTGGTGGTTTTCCTGTCTGAGCCCCCCCCCCCACTTTATTTAGCCTATTGTGTCCAGCCACCAGCGCTCTTTCAAATATACAATTTCCCTTTTCATAAGCAGGTTGTTTCTCTCCGCTTGTCCGCAAGGCGAGTCTCTTCCCAGCACACCTTTTGTTAACACCCTGAAAATGTAACTCCCCCTTGTTCTCTGTACCCTCCTTCAGGGGATTCATATACATAATAGAGGATTTTCTTCTCTGTTTGCTGCTTTGTATAGTATAAAACACCCCTGTTTTGTAAGGGTCTGACAGCCAAGACACTAGCAACCCAGGGGAGGGCTAAAAGTTACATTTGTTGCTCTAATAGGTTTACTTTTGTAGGCACATGTTTTTACTCTCCCGCTCCCAGGCCATGTCCTTGAATAAGAAATGGGGAGAAAAGTAGAAAAGGGTCGTTTTCACTTTTCTCTGAGAACATTGTCTGTTTCAGTGCGCATTAAAAACCGAATAGCATGGCTAGGAGATTGAATAGAGGACTGTAGCCTGACCTGGCCTTCTCTGGTCTCACTTGTTCTGTTCTCTCCTTCACTCCCTAGCATTAACCTTTGGTGGTTTCAAAAGCATAGAGGGGGGGAAAGGGTTTTTCATGGCCATTGTAGGGAAATGTCAGTGTAGACTGAGAGGAAGAGGCGAAGCTAGAGTTTTCATTCTCGCCAAAATCTGTCCAAAGTATGCCCAATGCGTTTCTATGGGCTTATTTTGGACCTAAGCTTGTCGCGTGCCTTCCCCCCATTTGGGACAATGACTCCCGTTGGTTAGGGCGGAGACATGACCGTCTTGTCATTATATACAGATGTCTGGTGGTGGGAGGAGCAGCTGTGTTTATAATTGCTGTTTTGTTGGGAGCCTGGATGGATGGAGGTTAATTGAGAGTCAGAAAGTGAGGGAGGGACAGGTGGGGCTGCCATTCAATGCCCCAGTCAGGTTTCTCATCGTCTCTCTCCCCCCCAGCTAATGAGCTGTATTTTTCTGACAGGACACTCATTCAGAGGGAGAACTCTAAATTGACAGGACTTTTAACTTTTTCATAACTTTGTGAGGTATAGTTGGAGGAAGACCATAATGATCAGAACATTAAGGGGGAAATGAGGGAGCTGAAGACTCTAAAGAGTTATGTTACACACATGCCAAAGGATATTTAACGCAGCAGTCATACGGTACTTTCCTCTGTCTATAATCTTTGCAAAGATAAACCAACTAAACAAAAACTATTAGAAAAAATGGAAGGATGAGCCACATTCAAAGAAGATACCTTTTCAATGATGATACCTTCATTCAAATGTTTGGTCTAGCTGGGCCTACTTGGTTTGATTGACACGTCGTCAAGTGGCCCCAGAGAGACTGATGGACAAGTGGCATTTATGAGGTAATTACAAGAAGCTCATTTGGCGGGGCTCAGAAAACCTGGAGAACGCCTCAAGCTTGAGAGAGGAGGGCTCCCCTAGTGCAGAGCACAGCCTGCTGACTGGTGCCACACTGTGAATACATCCACAAACCAGGGCCCCATCCAGCATTGTAACACAGGGTGCCCTCCTGTTTAGCACCACACGTTTCCAGCATATTTACTAGCTCCTGTTTCTTCATCCCTCTTTCTCCTTTGCCTTTTTATATGGGGGATAAGGAGTCTGTTGGTATTTTTTCATGGGTTCTGCATAGGGGCAAAGAGTGCTGTGATTTGTTGAGGACAAATGTCACTCCTCTCTCTCCCTCCACCCACTTCTTCCCACAGAGACGCCTACGGAGCTGTGGGACGGCGTCTCGGAATCATTGATTTTTGATTCTGCTGATGAATTACCAGGGACCTTCTTTATTGGCGGCTTGCTTTCCTTCCTTCCTCCGATCTGTTTTTCCTAATGTGCACTGGGAGAGGTCAGCCGCCGCCCTCTGCTGAGGGGGAAAAATAAGAAGGAAAAACTCCTGCCTGGACCTTTCCCTAATGAGCGAATCAATGCATCTGTCTCAAGAGAGAGGGAGAGCGGGTGAGAGGAGTGCTGGTGGGACCTGAAGGACCAGGCCAAAACACTCAGGCAGAAGCTGTTACAGCATGCTCTGAATAGGCTTCTTTTTAAACTTAGCACAACAATATATCAGCCCAGAGCCCCTCATTGAGCCGGCCCTTAATTAATTCAGCACTTTGACCCACCCGCTAGGCCAGCCACATCATACTGCCGGTTTAACCTGCTCCATGGCTTTCGCCTCGTCTCACCGTAACCCGTAGCAACAGGGTCTATATATTATTTAGTGAAGACAGACCCTTAAACACAATTTTATTTCTGATGGATGTACAGTAACATGGGACTTTAATCAAATCAAAATGTCACATGCTCCGAATACATCAGGTGTAAACTTTACCGTGAAATGTTTACTTACACGCCCTTCCCCAAAAATGCAGATTCTTCTGTGTGAGGGAGCACAATGCCAGACACCTCCGGGTGAGTCACATGTTCTTGTGTGTGTGTAAAGAAACAGGAGTTGACCACCACTGTCCCCCACTTTAAAAAGCAGCATCATGGTAGAAAGGAAAAGGGGATAGCTAGTCAGTTGTACAACAATGCATGCACCTGATGATGGGAAGATTGGGCGCTGGAAGAGGGGGGTGGGGTTTATGGTTTAGGAGCGCACATACACACACTTGCTTCACTCTCCTCGCCCAAGGGAATGAACGGGAGGGGTGAGCGGGTGACAGACATTTGTTTTGGGAACATTTTTGCGCATTCGCTCGATTGAATGGGAAGGTCCTGGCTGGTGGGTTGGGAATTTGGCATGTAAAGAGTGGGTGGAGGTGGCGGGTGAGGCCCTTTGTCCGAACTGAGAATTTGTAGTAATTCAGGCCCTCATAATGCAGTTAAATGAAGCGAGGAAATGTTCGCTGCCTGGCCGTGGCACAGAACAGCAACCCAACAGAGAGGGTCTGTCCAACGCCACTGTCTGTCCACACAATTACACAGAGACAGGCTGTTTCTTTCTGTGCCTGTCATATGCTTTAATTAACATGGTTGGAAATCGATTTACGTTGTTTGTATGAAAACAAGTCCACCATCAATAACAAAATGTGTTGTCGTTGCAGTCTCTGGATATTTCTCCAAAAAGTAGTATTTTTCGGTAGTAGTTTGTTATAGACAACAACCAGCAAAATCTACCCTTCCCTATATTCCAAAGCGGTGGCAGTTTGTTTCTTGCCTGACAGTTGAAGCTGTGTCCAGACAAGTCTGACTAATCAAGATATGAGGTGATAACATGCATCTAAACCATATGAATCTTAGTCATCTTCACCTCCCCCCTCGGTGAGCAGATCCAAGGCTGTCTTTATCCAGCCAGTCTGTCCAACCCCATGGCTCCTGCCTCATCACTAAGGCTGGCTGTCACTTGGATATCGCTGGCTGGCTCATTGGAGGGAAACGGTGGGCTTGATATACTATATGTTCATATGTCATCTCGAGCTAAATCCATGGGAAATATTACACTGTGGAAATGGTATCTCTTAGGCTTCGTTTTGCCACTCCCACTAAGTCAGTCATACTTGGTCCCTGTCTCCTGTCCCCCCCCCCCCCCCCAAAGATTGAGAGGCAGTGCCTTCAGAGACTAATGATGTGTTGAGCACAGGTCAGAACTTCAAAGGGACCAATATTAGATTATAGACTCATTCTAGCTCTTTTTACATTGCCTGGAAAAATGTTCTTCAATTCCTTTAGTAAAGGGCATATTACTTAATGTCAGGATGTCTTTTTGATTATACCTAATAGAAATACCTTATTTTAATGGAAGTTAACATTATAGGAATTAATGATATTGTATTGGTACAGTATGTGCAGTAGGTGTCAATGTGATGTTTCTTTATTGTCATTAGACAGTAAAGAGTGTCCCGTCAGGGATGGAGGGTGATGGTATGATATCTGCAGATCCTCTTCGGACACCCATGGACTGATGCTAATTGACTAATGGGGGCACCTCTCTCCATTACTATCAGTGATGGAAAGCATGCATTCAAAAGGAGGAGGGGGCAAGATCACATGCACTTCTATCACTGATGAAGGAACCCAATCTACTGCTTGAAAAAACACCTAAAAGATAAATGTGACAGCTGAAAAGGAAAATATTCACTTTAAGTAAAGATGTGAAACCATCGTCTTTGTGTTGGCAAAATGTTTTTGTTTTTTTATCTTACCTGTGTCATTAATAACAATCACCTCGCGTCCCTTTGTTCTTCAATGTTGCACATCTAATGTCCTTTTTGTCACCTTCAGATTTGGTTTGCCTTCGTCAATGGATTCTCTGGTCAGATTCTGTTTGAGCGCTGGTGCATCGGCCTGTACAATGTGGTGAGTGCTAATGTGATTTATATTACTGTGGAAGCGCATGTTATATAATTCTCCTCCCCTGTTGCTCTCTGGCAAGAGAACTAATTTGCCATGGCACTCCAGACGTGATCCCTTTACTGCGGGAAATGTCCCATTTATTTATGACCTGTTGTCAAGTCCATATTCCCCTCGTGCCCCGAACTATGTACCGAATGTGAGAACAACAGCCTTGCATGCCCCTAAAGAGTGTAGTTAGTAAATGCGGTCATTTGTGAATTATAAAGGAACCGGTGGAATAGAGCAGCACACAACCAGCTCTGAACAACTGGTGTCCCACAGGGTTCTGTGTTGGGTCCCCTCCTATTGAACCAATGTCAAATCAAAATTGTATTTGTCATGTGCTTTGCAAACAACAGGTGTGGACTAACAGTGAAATGCTTAAGGGCCCTTCCCAACAATGCAGATAGAAAGAAAATAAAGAAATTATTGGAAAGTAAATTGCGTAATAACATATTCATAATGAATAACGATAGCTTTGCTATATACACAGGGTGCCAGTCCCGAGTCGATGTGCAGGGGTACAAGGTAATTGAGGTAGATATGTACATACAGTGGGGCAAAAAAGTATTTAGTCAGCCACCAATTGTGCAAGTTCTCCCACTTAAAAAGATGAGGCCTGTAATTTTCATCATAGGTACACTTCAACTATGACAGACAAAATGAGAGAAAAAAATCCAGAAAATCACATTGTAGGATTTTTTATGAATTTATTTGCAAATTATGGTGGAAAATAAGTATTTGGTCAATAACAAAAGTTTATCTCAATACTTTGTTATATACCCTTTGTTGGCAATGACAGAGGTCAAACGTTTTCTGTAAGTCTTCACAAGGTTTTCACACACTGTTGCTGGTATTTTGTCCCATTCCTCCATGCAGATCTCCTCTAGAGCAGTGATGTTTTGGGGCTGTTGCTGGGCAACACAAACTTTCAACTCCCTCCAAAGATTTTCTATCACTTGTAGCGTTATACTGTTTATTAAAGATGTACCCAAGTCCATAGACAAAAAAAGTGAAGGAAGTGAGATGAGAGAAGTTGCCCACACATCGTTGACGGCCCGCAAATGGAAGTGAGTTCGTCACCGACCAAGAAATTAGAACATAGTCACAGCTCTGGCTGTTTTCAAAATTGCTCAATAAACCGTGGCTCTGTGGCAGGCAGTCTGTCAGAAGCAGCAGGCCACATCCCCCCATGGCAATGCTTGGCACCCTGAATGAGAATAGAGCCTATGCAGTGGAGCATGTCCTAATGCGGCCCACCAGTCCGCAGGGCACCCCGGCCATACTGTACAATACTGACACTGCTTTCACTTCTTCTCTCACTCCTCTTCGCCGTCTCTCTCTCTGCAGAGAGAAACATTACAACACCACATAGAAATGACACTAGCGCCGCGAAAATACCTAACTAGTAAGGGCGTTGCAGATGTTCGTCCAAGACGGAGCGTGTCGAATTAAAATAAAAGCCCAAAAGTGCTAAACACTCAACAGCCTCCACTCAATAAAATCAGTCAGTCATAACTTCAGCATATGACCATCAATGCAAAAGTGAAGCATTTTTTGTGTGTTTTCAATGATGCACTGTTTCCTCCCCAAAATGTTTTATGATCACATAAAAAAATAAAGGTTTGTCAATTTAGCAGACGCTCTTAACCTTAATTGCTCCTGTAATTTGCTATGGTTAAGGGCCTTGCTCAAGGGAAATTAGATTTTTCACCTAGTCGACTCGGTTACTGGCCCAACGCTCTTAACCACTAGATTGTATGCTATCCCAAATGTGTGATGAACTGGGGATGACCTGTCTAATGGACAGGATGAATAATCTCATGTTGTTGATCATAGTGAGCAAATTGTCTCTTTTCAGACATGTATCTTAATAGGACATCATTAGTGTCTCCTTGTTTTCACTAACGAAGTAATGGAATCAATAACGTCTTGAAGGTCCTCGCCATTATAAAAACCCTGGCTTTTATTGAGTTATTCACTGTGGAATGATAGAATTCCCATCTAAAAATTGTATCTGATACGGTCTTTGCTAACAGGCCGTTAATTTAATCTGCTTAGATTCTGAGTTTACTACCTTTATCCTAATTTCTGAGTTTTGTCAGGGGATATGTTGACATTAGTGTGTTTGTGTGTTTAGATTTTCACTGCTCTGCCTCCTCTCACGCTGGGCATATTTGAGCGTTCATGCAGGAAAGAGAACATGCTGAAGTACCCGGAACTCTACAAAACCTCCCAAAATGCCATGGGCTTCAACACCAAGGTAGGTCATGTGTCCGTTTATGCTGCATTGAAGAACGTTAAAGGAACATTGTCTCAACAATTCCATAATTTTCCACTTTTATGCATCATGTTTGTCTGGGACACATTTTCATTCATAGTAAAGTCAATGCTTAAGTATTTCTAAGCTTAAATAGGTTAACTTAGGTTTACTTTGCACCAACAAACAAAAAGCGAGACAGAAGACTGCAATTAACCAGGCTGTTTTTTTTCTAAACCTCCTTTCTGTCTCCGAATTGACATCCTTTACACACAATGGAGACCTGATAAGCTCCAAACGCGTCTTTCCCCATTGGCCTGTGTCTGACCTATGGGGTCTCTACCACCAGTCTGACCGGGTGCAATGGTCAGAGGGTGTCTGCCTGTCTGTCTGCCTGTCTGTCTGCCTGTCTGTCTGCCTGTCTGTCTGCCTGTCTGTCTGCCTGTCTGTCTGCCTGTCTGTCTGCCTGTCTGTCTGCCTGTCTGTCTGCCTGTCTGTCTGTCTGTCTGTCTGGAGGGGCTGTCGGTTAGCTTTCCCTGCTGTCTGTTAATGAAGATGTCTCCCCTTCTCCACGCCTACCCCTCCCTCCCTCCATCTACCACCCCCGCCTAACTCCCTTACTTTACAGCCGTGGAGAGCCGGTTAGTGCAGCATGGAGACGGATTAAAGCCCGAGTGGCCACAGAGGTCATGGGCGACAGGGACAGGAGAAGTGGGGGGATAGCGGCCCGGAGGAGTGGGGGTGTAAAGGAAGAGTGCTCTTCTGCCAGGGTGTGATGGCATCCAATGTGGAAAATTATGCAATTTGTTTAAGCAAGGGCCTGTTTGCACTGGAGTCCTTCTGCCTAGTCTGGCAGAGCTTGGCCTAAGTACTGTCAATAAGACAACCCCAGTCTACTGGTCTCTCTCGACCCCGGGAAGTTGGCCTGCATGGGGCCAGTCACCTCAGTTAGTGACCCACGGACCACAGCCGACATTTCCCCCTCATAGCTTTTAGTTGTGTTTGGGTGAGAGTATGGCCCAGTGTTACATGACCCTCCAGGGAATAGCAGGATGATATTGTGCAAGACAGGCCACTCTGAAAAAACTGACTTGTTGATTCATATTGGTTTTCCACCATTTTTGTTTGACCAGTAATTTCTTAACACATGTAAATAATGACTTGTCCAGGTCACCGTTGTGTTTTAAATGGACTGTCAACTCTTTCCCTCTGATATTGTCTTTGCCACATGGCCCTAGGCGAGGTGCCAAAAATCCAGCAGGAATTTGCCCGAATCCCCTTTCTTTCTGCACGCCTGAGTCTTTTGTACACAAACAGATACTGTCTGGGTGAATTAAAGGCATTTGTGTTGAGGAAGGGGGCAGGGGAAGGGTGTGAAATATTTAAGACGTCGCCCGCCCTCGCCACTGGGCCCCCTTTCACCACTGTGGCCCCTTTCACTTTTAATTACATATTCTTGACACTTCAGTCACTCTAATAAACCTCAGTCCCCTGATGTGGCCACCAGTAATTACACTGTCCCCCCTGCTCTGTGCAACAGCATTAAAGAGGAAGGGGTGAGGACTGGAAATATTTGGCTCGATATAAAGTACATGCATTCATGCTTTTTTAAGCAATTAGGCGCTGCACAATGGGCCTGAATCTTTTAGCCTGGGCACGAACAAGGACAGGCAGGCATTCACACTGGTGTTCTTCGAAACTCGCCGGGATACAGCGGAGGGGGGTAGAATTGGGGGGAGGGGAGTGAGGCTTCACTGTGACAAATTATTATGAACATTCGGGGTGGCAGATAGCCTAGTAGTTAGGGCGTTGGGCCAGTAACCGAAAGGTTGCTGGATCAAATCCCCAAGCTGAAAAGGTACAAATCTGTCGTTCTGCCCCAGAACAATGGAGTTAACCCACTGTTCCCCGGTAGGCCGTCATTGTAAATAAGAATTTGTTCTTAACTTACTTACCTAGTTAAATAATAGGTTAAATACATTTTTTTAAGTATTTATTGATTTCATTAGTATTCATTAGGTTGCTGGGCACTTGGAAAGTCTGTTTTTTCCACACTGTGTTGTGCTGGGCAGAGTGAGGAGGGTGATGTGAGGTGTTGTTCCACATTGTGTTGAGCTGCGCAGAGTGAGGAGGGTGATGTGAGGTGTTGTTCCACATTGTGTTGAGCTGGGCAGAGTGAGGTGGGTGATGTGAGGAGGTGTTGTTCCACATTGTGTTGAGCTGGGCAGAGTGAGGAGGATGATGTGAGGTGTTGTTCCACATTGTGTTGAGCTGGGCAGAGTGAGGAGGGTGATGTGAGGAGGTGTTGTTCCACATTGTGTTGAGCTGGGCAGAGTGAGGAGGGTGATGTGAGGAGGTGTTGTTCCACATTGTGTTGTGCTGGGCAGAGTGAGGAGGGTGATGTGAGGAGGTGTTGTTCCACACTGTGTTGTGCTGGGCAGAGTGAGGAGGGTGATGTGAGGAGGTGTTGTTCCACACTGTGTTGTGCTGGGCAGAGTGAGGAGGGTGATGTGAGGAGGTGTTGTTCCACACTGTGTTGTGCTGGGCAGAGTGAGGAGGGTGATGTGAGGTGTTGTTCCACACTGTTGAGGTGGGTGATGTGAGGAGGTGTTGTTCCACACTGTGTTGTGCTGGGCAGAGTGAGGAGGTGTTGTTCCACACTGTTGAGGTGGGTGATGTGAGGAGGTGTTGTTCCACACTGTGTGGTGCTGGGCAGAGTGAGGAGGGTGAACGGGAGGAGGTGGTGGTGTTCCACACTGTTGTGCTGGGCAGAGTGAGGAGGGTGACGTGAGGAGGTGTTGTTGTTCCACACTGTGTTGTGCTGGGCAGAGTGAGGAGGGTGATGTGAGGAGGTGTTGTTCCACACTGTGTTGAGCTGGGCAGAGTGAGGAGGGTGATGTGAGGAGGTGTTGTGCTGGGCAGAGTGAGGAGGGTGACGTGAGGAGGTGGTGTTCCACACTGTGTTGTGCTGGGCAGAGTGAGGAGGGTGACGTGAGGAGGTGGTGGTGTTCCACACTGTGTTGTGCTGGGCAGAGTGAGGAGGGTGATGTGAGGAGGTGTTGTTCCACACTGTGTTGTGCTGGGCAGAGTGAGGAGGGTGATGTGAGGAGGTGTTGTTCCACACTGTGTTGAGGTGGGTGATGTGAGGAGGTGGTGTTCCACACTGTGTTGTGCTGTGCAGAGTGAGGAGGGTGATGTGAGGTGTTGTTCCACACTGTTGTGCTGGGCAGAGTGAGGTGGGTGATGTGAGGAGGTGGTGTTCCACACTGTGTTGTGCTGTGCAGAGTGAGGAGGGTGATGTGAGGTGTTGTTCCACATTGTGTTGAGCTGCGCAGAGTGAGGAGGGTGATGTGAGGTGTTGTTCCACATTGTGTTGAGCTGGGCAGAGTGAGGTGGGTGATGTGAGGAGGTGTTGTTCCACATTGTGTTGAGCTGGGCAGAGTGAGGAGGATGATGTGAGGTGTTGTTCCACATTGTGTTGAGCTGGGCAGAGTGAGGAGGGTGATGTGAGGAGGTGTTGTTCCACATTGTGTTGAGCTGGGCAGAGTGAGGAGGGTGATGTGAGGAGGTGTTGTTCCACATTGTGTTGTGCTGGGCAGAGTGAGGAGGGTGATGTGAGGAGGTGTTGTTCCACACTGTGTTGTGCTGGGCAGAGTGAGGAGGGTGATGTGAGGAGGTGTTGTTCCACACTGTGTTGTGCTGGGCAGAGTGAGGAGGGTGATGTGAGGAGGTGTTGTTCCACACTGTGTTGTGCTGGGCAGAGTGAGGAGGGTGATGTGAGGTGTTGTTCCACACTGTTGAGGTGGGTGATGTGAGGAGGTGTTGTTCCACACTGTGTTGTGCTGGGCAGAGTGAGGAGGTGTTGTTCCACACTGTTGAGGTGGGTGATGTGAGGAGGTGTTGTTCCACACTGTGTGGTGCTGGGCAGAGTGAGGAGGGTGAACGGGAGGAGGTGGTGGTGTTCCACACTGTTGTGCTGGGCAGAGTGAGGAGGGTGACGTGAGGAGGTGTTGTTGTTCCACACTGTGTTGTGCTGGGCAGAGTGAGGAGGGTGATGTGAGGAGGTGTTGTTCCACACTGTGTTGAGCTGGGCAGAGTGAGGAGGGTGATGTGAGGAGGTGTTGTGCTGGGCAGAGTGAGGAGGGTGACGTGAGGAGGTGGTGTTCCACACTGTGTTGTGCTGGGCAGAGTGAGGAGGGTGACGTGAGGAGGTGGTGGTGTTCCACACTGTGTTGTGCTGGGCAGAGTGAGGAGGGTGATGTGAGGAGGTGTTGTTCCACACTGTGTTGTGCTGGGCAGAGTGAGGAGGGTGATGTGAGGAGGTGTTGTTCCACACTGTGTTGAGGTGGGTGATGTGAGGAGGTGGTGTTCCACACTGTGTTGTGCTGTGCAGAGTGAGGAGGGTGATGTGAGGTGTTGTTCCACACTGTTGTGCTGGGCAGAGTGAGGTGGGTGATGTGAGGAGGTGGTGTTCCACACTGTGTTGTGCTGTGCAGAGTGAGGAGGGTGATGTGAGGTGTTGTTCCACATTGTGTTGAGCTGCGCAGAGTGAGGAGGGTGATGTGAGGTGTTGTTCCACATTGTGTTGAGCTGGGCAGAGTGAGGTGGGTGATGTGAGGAGGTGTTGTTCCACATTGTGTTGAGCTGGGCAGAGTGAGGAGGATGATGTGAGGTGTTGTTCCACATTGTGTTGAGCTGGGCAGAGTGAGGAGGGTGATGTGAGGAGGTGTTGTTCCACATTGTGTTGAGCTGGGCAGAGTGAGGAGGGTGATGTGAGGAGGTGTTGTTCCACACTGTGTTGTGCTGGGCAGAGTGAGGAGGGTGATGTGAGGAGGTGTTGTTCCACACTGTGTTGAGGTGGGTGATGTGAGGAGGTGGTGTTCCACACTGTGTTGTGCTGTGCAGAGTGAGGAGGGTGATGTGAGGTGTTGTTCCACACTGTTGTGCTGGGCAGAGTGAGGTGGGTGATGTGAGGAGGTGGTGTTCCACACTGTGTTGTGCTGTGCAGAGTGAGGAGGGTGATGTGAGGAGGTGGTGGTGTTCCACACTGTGTTGTGCTGGGCAGAGTGAGGAGGGTGATGTGAGGAGGTGTTGTTCCACATTGTGTTGTGCTGGGCAGAGTGAGGAGGGTGATGTGAGGAGGTATTGTTCCACATTGTGTTGAGCTGGGCAGAGTGAGGAGGGTGATGTGAGGAGGTGTTGTTCCATACTGTGTTGTGCTGGGCAGAGTGAGGAGGGTGACGTGAGGAGGTGTTGTTGTTCCACACTGTGTTGTGCTGGGCAGTGTGAGGAGGTTGATGTGAGGAGGTGTTGTTCCACACTGTGTTGAGCTGGGCAGAGTGAGGAGGGTGATGTGAGGAGGTGTTGTGCTGGGCAGAGTGAGGAGGGTGATGTGAGGAGGTGTTGTTCCACACTGTGTTGTGCTGGGCAGGGTGAGGAGGGTGACGTGAGGTGTTGTTGTTCCACACTGTGTTGTGCTGGGCAGAGTGAGGAGGATGACGTGAGGAGGTGTTGTTGTTCCACACTGTGTTGTGCTGGGCAGAGTGAGGAGGGTGATGTGAGGAGGTGTTGTTCCACACTGTGTTGTGCTGGGCAGAGTGACGAGGAGGGTGATGTGAGGTGTTGTTCCACACTGTGTTGTGCTGGGCAGAGTGAGGAGGGTGATGTGGAGGAGGTGGTGGTGTTCCACACTGTGTTGAGCTGGGCAGAGTGAGGAGGGTGATGTGAGGAGGTGTTGTGCTGGGCAGAGTGAGGAGGGTGATGTGAGGAGGTGTTGTTCCACACTGTGTTGTGCTGGGCAGAGTGAGGAGGGTGACGTGAGGAGGTGTTTTTGTTCCACACTGTGCTGGGCAGAGTGAGGAGGGTGATGTGAGGAGGTGTTGTTCCACATTGTGTTGTGCTGGGCAGAGTGAGGAGGGTGATGTGAGGAGGTGTTGTTCCACATTGTGTTGTGCTGGGCAGAGTGACGAGGGGTTGTTGTTCCACACTGTTGTGTTGGAGGGTTGGGTTGTTGTTCCACACTGTGTTGTGCTGGGCAGAGTGAGGAGGGTGATCTGGAGGAGGTGGTGGTGTTCCACACTGTGTTGTGCTGGGCAGAGTGAGGAGGGTGATGTGACGAGGGGTTGTTGTTCCACACTGTTGTGTTGGAGGGTGAGGTGGGGCTGTTGCCAGTGGGAGGCTAATTGGGTTTAAACGTGTAGTTGTAACATTGGAGATCATCTGTCACACATTGAACCACATAGAGAGGGGGGTACTCCTACCCCAGCGTGGGGGCTTGTTGGCAGGGTGGGAGGTGAAGTAAGGGGGGGTGGGACTAAGGGCTCTTGTTTTGTTAAGGTGAGAAGGTCATGCCAGAGAGGCCAAAGTATGACATAGAGCCCAGAACAAGACACACTCCTCCTGTTCCTCCTCTCCTCCGGTTTCCTCATCTGTTTCTAGTGCTCACTAGTGTTTTTTTTGTATGAAGCCTGCTTTTTATTTTATTTATCTTTTGCAGAAATACTGAGACATTTTCGCTTTTGTACAACAAATAATCCGCATCCCCAGACTTCACCCCGCAGCCCCAGACGTAACTTCCGACCACAGAATCCCCAATTGCTGACTTAACTACACATGACACAGATCCACCATTAGGGAATCTGCACTAAAGGGAAACAAGTTGGAGTACAAAGAAAACCATGCTGCATATGCCTGCTCTTTTAAACAACTGTTTCGAGCACTAAGAGTTGATCGTTATTCCAAAATTGCTTAAAACTTGTGAAAAACGCATCGACTTCAATAAGCCAGCGGTTTTATAATATGTCTTGGATAAGAAATTGTGCGTTCATAGACCGGTTTTATGAAGTTGTCGAGGGCGCGTTTTTACGGAAGTGTGAAAATAATTTGGTCTTGCTGCCTGCCAAAAATGAATTAAAAAGTGAATATTGAGTGAAGTGTTCCCCCGCCACCCCGTTTTATTAAAATCTATTTCAACTTTTTTTAGTGGAGCAGGGTATGTGAACGAGGGGGCATGAAGACAGACTTTTTTGGCGGGGTTGATTTCACGGCCATTTCATGCTACATCACCCTTTAGTGTTGTGTTTGGCGACATCCGAGCATAATGTACATTTGAAACACTGTGGTTTGGGAGAGGGACTATTGATTTAAACGGCTCATCCAAAATCTACAAACACACACCAACAGCACACACATACTGTAGAGTCGCCTGTGTGGAAACACACAAACTACTGTGTGCCCCTTCTTTTCCAGCTTCTTACTAATTACCGTAAAAACAAGTTAATCCACGTCAAACATGTCAACTTCTCCATGTTTTCAGATTGATTTCTGCTTGTTCTGTGCCCTCTTCATTTATTTTTCCCCCAATCTTAAATTTGCATATGAAAGACTGTTGAAATTTGATGTGGGGGGGTCTACAGGAAAGGAAAGGGAAATCCTGCCCCCCGCATAGTCCGACTTACGTGCACACACACACCAAACCTACACACATCCCTGCACCCTCTTCTCCAGTCCTACACACAGGAGGATATACAAAGTGTGTGTCAGCGGGGTGGCCATTCAGAGAGGAGGCCCTACAAAACCGCCACTTAGCCAACTGCTGAGCCGGGACAAAGAGCCAAGGTCAGTGGTCGCTAGGCGGGTTGGGTTGGCCAACGGGTTTCTCATGCTTTTTCCTCTCCTTTTCTCCCTGGAACCCCCCATCCTACCCAACCCCCTCTCTCCTCCATCCTTCTCTCCCCCCTCCTTGCAGGTCTTCTGGGCCCATTGTCTGAATGGCCTCTTCCACTCGGTCATCCTCTTCTGGGTCCCCCTCACAGCCTTCCAGCACGGTAAGCACCTCCTAGAGACTCTAACCCTGACCTCCCAGGGACTCTAACCCTGACCTCCTAGAAACCCTGACCTCCCAGGGACTCTAACCCTGACCTCCTAGAAACCCTAACCTCCCAGGGACTCTAACCCTGACCTCCTAGAAACCCTAGCCTCCCAGAGACTCTAACCCTGACCTCCCAGGGACTCTAACCCTGACCTCCCAGGGACTCTAACCCTGACCTCCCAGGGACTCTAACCCTGACCTTCCAGGGACCCTAACCTCCCAGAGACTCATCTGGCACCTTGCTATTTGTGACTGAGCCTGGATTTCTAGTCTCTACATGCTCTGGGTAGAATGAGGCCAGTTAACACATACCTTATCTTGATTACTTTTATTTTTTTACCCACAACCTCATGAATTATAAACATTGGCATGCTTGGCACGCACGCACACTCAAACATAGACACACACACACACACACACACACTTTCAAGTTCCCTTCTTCAGCTCACACTTCACTATATGGCCAAGTAGCTACAATTCTCAGACTGTGGTAAGGCTCAGGGTTGAGAGAATGGGTATCTTTGAGTCGATGGAGTCTTGGCTGGTGGAGCCAGAGGACCACACAGGCTTGGGCCTGCTCTCCAAATAAAGCGAAGAGTGAAGCCCCTTCAGTCTGACTGACAGGCTGTCAGCAAGGCTTCGAAGCACACATAGGCATGTGACTAGCCGAAAGCAAAAAGGAGCCAGTGTCTTGCTCTCCCTCTTTCTTCTTCTCTTTCTCCCTCTCTCGTTCTTCTTCTCTCCCGCCCTAACACTCTCCCCAAGCACGCCCATGTGTTGAATTTGGAGGATGCTCAGAAGTTAGGGGGTATTGAAGTAAATGTTGCTAGTACAATCAATGAGGCAGTTCTTTTTTTTTTAACTGAACAAAGAGTTGACCCATGCCTTTACCGATATTTGAGTAGCAGTTTGCTTTGATTTGAATACTTTATTTGTCAAAGATTACTGGACTAATTCTTGTTTTTGTTTTCAATAATAACCTGGCTTAACTGGTCACATCAACCATAGTCCAGACTGCTTCCTGATTCCTCCATCAGGTTGCTCCATTAAGCATATGCAATGGACACACACACACACACACACACACACACACACACACAGTCTTGTACAGCTCACCTTGTGGGGACACACAATTCTATCCCATTCAAAGTCCTATTTTCCCTCAACCTAATCCGTACTCTTACCCTAAGCCTAGCTCCTAACCCTTAATGTAATTCTAACACTAATTCTAACCTTAACCCTAAACCCCCTAGAAATAGTATTTGACCTTGTGGGGACTAACTGTCAAATGTTTGTTTATTTACTTTTCTTGTGGGGACTTCTGGTCCCCACAAGAATAGTTAAACATGTCCACACACATCTCACTGCTCTAATGGGCCATTATGTCCAGTGTTACATCTCACTGCTCTAATGGGCCATTATGTCCAGTATTACATCTCACTGCTCAAATGGGCCATTTGTCCAGTGTTACATCTCACTGCTCTAATGGGCCATTATGTCCAGTGTTACATCTCACTGCTCTAATGGGACGTCATGTACAGTGTTGTATCTCTAATGGAGAATGATGCTCGCCTGCACATACAGTACTCACAGGCTGCATCCCAAATGGCATCCAATTCCATTTATAGTGCACTGCTTTTGACCAGGGTCCATATGGCTCTGGTCAAAAGTAGTGTGCTATAGACTGAATAGGGTGCCGTTTGAGATGCCGCCTTATCCTCAGCTCACTGGTCACCGTAGCAGCACCCACCCGTAGCACTCGCTCCAGCAGGTATATTTCACTGGTCATCACCAAAGCCAACTCCTCCTTTGGCCGCCTTTCCTTCCAGTTCTCTGCTGCCAATGACTGGAACCGAATTGCAAAAATCACTGAAGCTGGAGACTCAAATCTCCCTCACAAACTTTAAGAATCAGCTGTCAGAGCAGCTTACCGATCATTGCACCTGTACACAGCCCATCTATAAATAGCCCACCCAACTACCTCATCCCCATATTGTTTTTGTTTTTTTTGCTCCTTTGCACCCCAGTATCTCTACATGCACATCTTTCACTCCAGTGTTAATTCTAAATTGTAATTATTTTGCCATGGCCTATCTATTTACTCCCTTACCTCCCTCTACTACATTTGCACACACTGTATATATATTTTTCTATTGTGTTGACTGTACATTTGTTTATCCCATGTGTAACTCAGTGTTGTTTGTGTCACACTGCTTTGCTTTATCTTGGCCAGTTCAGTTGTAAATGAGAACTTGTTCTCAACTGGCCTACCTGGTTAAATAAAGGTGAAATAAAATAAATGCAGACAGTCTGTCTGCTCTTTGGTAGTTTTCTCCATAGCCGAGATTTCACATTTCTTCTGGTCTAGTGGAACTAGCAAAGAGGGATATGACCATACGTCTAAAAGCTTTTCATGTTCATCCTTTTCACAGATACGGTCTTTGGCAACGGAAAGACCCCGGACTATCTCCTCTTAGGCAACATGGTTTATACAGTAAGTATGTGTCTCAAATGGCACCCTTGTGTGTGTGTGTGTGTGGTGCACTATGAAGGGAATAGGGTGCTATTTGGGACACAGCCTAAGTCTCTTTTGGATGAGCACACAGTCAGTTCAGCCCTCCCCTGGCTGATAACCAGTGTTGTATTTCTGCTTTCTTAGCTTTGAGAATGAAGACATCTTTGTCTGTCTATCCGTAACCTTGTGTTAGCCTCAGTGTCTTGCTGTGAGATTATTTTTCAGTTTGTTTTGAATTTCTTTATTTTTTTGGGGCCGTCTTGAGCGTCATTACTGTGTTTTGATCAAATATGTGTGAGTCACAGTATTTAAAGTTCTAAACTAAGGAATACACATTTAGCTGTCATGTAAAAAATGTGCCTTTTCCTGTCAAACTTCTGACTTTGATTTTGACTTATTCTCAATAGCGAGGAAGATGTTGGTTTAGCATTTAACGTTGATGTTCTGTTTCCTAGTTTGTGGTCATCACCGTGTGCCTTAAAGCTGGCCTGGAGACCTCATCGTGGACTATGGTAGGCTCTCTCCTCTCACTACAATATCTTGTCTTTTCATCGTCATTCTCTTATGGTACCACAAACACTTGTAACAGAGGCAGATTTTCAAAGGTCCATAATAATGCTCCATCCAGCTTTTCCTCTTCCTCCTGCCACTCCTGGCCACCATTCACATGACATAGGCTTTTCAGCAGCGCTACTAGCAGAATAACTTAGTCATTGTATAATTACTCTACAATGTGATGGTTAGTACTCTGTATTTACTGTTGGAACTCTCACTGCCAAAACTCTATGTAAAGACAAAAGGAAGTAACATTCTCTGTCTCCTCCAGTTCAGTCACATTGCCATCTGGGGCAGCATCAGCCTGTGGGTGGTGTTCTTCGGTATCTACTCCTCTCTGTGGCCGCTCATCTCTCTGGCTCCGGACATGTCTGGCGAGGTAAACACTCATCTTACCCTCCACCCTCCTTTAAACCCAGCAAAACATGTCTGATTACCTCTTCATTCCCAGAAAGTTAGTAAGGGCTCCATTGGAAAATTAACAAACGTTGTAGGAATGTTCACCCCCCCAGCAGTGATAAACCCTACTGTATCATGCTGTCATTCATAACTCAACAGAATATACAGTATCTCCTAACATTGCTGTTACTGACTAAGGGTGGTAGTTGTTGAGAAGGATTTCAATGTGTCTATGCCGTAACCCAACTCTGTGTCTCATCGGAGGGCCAGAGGGGATCTAGACTGTCGGGACTGACAGATTCAGGGTTGTGTTGAGGAATGACTTAATTGGGCCCAATTAGCCCACTGTTTGTGTTATGTCACCCTCGCTTGCCCCCTAAGTATCTGCAGGTGACGGTGAAACCTTGTCGCTGTACGGAGGAGCGATTCAACAATTCACACTAAAACCTGAAGTATTTGTGGTGGTGTTGTCAGCAAAGTTATATTATAGCAGGTATTTGTGTCTAAGCATTGTATTTGTAATACATCAAAATTAAACAGAATCAAACAGATATTCAGAACAAGGTAAAGTGTCTTAAATGCATTTTGCGTTATGACACATAAGGCACTCCTCCCTTGGTGCATCCCCGCCCGCCCGCACACACACACACACACTGGTGCTTTCATCCAGTCCCTGCAGTTTTGGAGTAAAGGGAGTGATGGTGCTCTCTGGACAGCTTGGTAACCCTATGCCTAGCTCAGCCACGGGGACCCCAGTACATCATCACACTGGAATTATGTTCCTGACACCCGAGAACATATCAGAGTCCTGCTAAATGACACCAGGCCTCCCAGGCCCCAGTTGTGGCAGAGGAAGAGTGGAGGTCTCTACAGGGTTGTTCCACCTCGAAACCAACCATCTCAGATTGTTCTGATATTGTTTCTGTTAGAAACAGATAATATTACATTCCTGCAACATTATTGTGTTGAAATATAATTAGATCTCTTTGAGCTAATTGATTGCATCCAAATTGGCCATTTTAATTTATAGGATTAATGTAATATTCCATAACTATAGTCCCTAATATTCGATTTGGACCAAACTGTTTTCTAACAATGAGTAGGGACAAGGAATCCAAAGAAATAGTCAAAAGTCAACCACGGTCCGCCCACACCAATCCCACAACGAGTATATATTATCAGTTCTCTGTCTGACAAGGAGTATGGTGCTGCAGCTCGGGTATTGTTTCGTCATCCGTTGTAATGTGAAGTTGGTGACGTTTTCTTCCCCCTGTTCAGATACAGTTGTCATTGAAGTTATGTTTATGTCCCATCCTACGTCCTTACCAGATTCTGACCACTATTACAAAGGTACAGTGGGGCAAAAACAGTATTTAGTCAGCCACCAATTGTGCAAGTTCTCCCACTTAAAAAGATGAGAGGCCTGTAATTTTCATCATAGGTACACTTCAACTATGACAGACAAAATGATTTTAAAAAATCCAGAAAATCACATTGTAGGATTTTTAATGAATTTATTTGCAAATTATGGTGGAAAATAAGTATTTGGTCACCTACAAACAAGCAAGATTTCTGGCTCTCACAGACCTGTAACTTCTTTTTTAGAGGCTCCTCTGTCCTCCACTCGTTACCTGTATTAATGGCACCGGTTTGAACTTGTTATCAGTATTAAAGACACCTGTCCACAACCTCAAACGGTCACACTCCAAACTCCACTATGGCCAAGACCAAAGAGCTGTCAAAGGACACCAGAAACAAAATTGTAGACCTGCACCAGGCTGGGAAGACTGAATCTGCAATAGGTAAGCAGTTTGGTTTGAAGAAATCAACTGTGGGAGTAATTATTAGGACATGGAAGACATACAAGACCACTGATAATCTCCCTCGATTTGGGGTCCACGCAAGATCTCACCCCGTGGGGTCAAAATGATCACAAGAACGGTGAGCAAAAATCCCAGAACCACACGGGGGGGACCTAGTGAATGACCTGCAGAGAGCTGGGACCAAAGTAACAAAACCTACCATCAGCAAGGGCATTGAAGATGAAACATGGCTGGGTCTTTCAGCATGACAATGATCCCAAACACACCGCCCGGGCAACGAAGGAGGGGCTTCGTAAGAAGCATTTCAAGGTCCTGGAGTGGCCTAGCCAGTCTCCAGATCTCAACCCCATAGAAAATCTTTGGAGGGAGTTGAAAGTCCGTGTTGCCCAGCAACAGCCCCATCACTGCTGTAGAGGAGATCTGCATGGAGGAATGGGCCAAAATACCAGCAACAGTGTGTGAAAACCTTGTGAAGACTTACAGAAAACGTTTGACCTCTGTCATTGCCAACAAAGGGTATATAACAAAGTATTGAGAGAAACTTTTGTTTTGACCAAATACTTATTTTCCACCATAATTTGCAAATAAATTCATAAAAAATCCTACAATGTGATTTTCTGGATTTTTTTCTCATTTTGTCTGTCATAGTTGAAGTGTACATGTGATGAAAATTACAGGCCTCTCTCATCTTTTTAAGTGGCAGAACTTGCACAATTGGTGGCTGACCAAATACTTTTTTGCCCCACTGTATATATTGGTTTGCTTGCTGTGTAAGCAGTCCCTGGACAAGTTATGACAGCAACACATGCTTTGGTTTTGTCGGTCACGGTGTCAAATGCTAACTTTTTAGCATTTGTAGAACAAATCCAAAATGATGGTACCTAATACCTATATTAGTATTTTCAAGCCTCATATTCAAATCATCCCAAAGTATCGAAAAAATGATTGTGTAACTCAATTATGTTACTTATACAGTTGAAGTTGTAAGTTTACATACACTTAGGTTGGAGTCATTAAAACTAGTTTTTCAACCACTCCACAAATTTCTTGTTAAAAAACTATAGTTTTGGCAAGTAATTTAGGACATCTACTTTGTGCATGACACAAGTAATTTTCCAACAATTGTTTACAGACAGATTATTTCACTTATAATTCACTGTATCACAATTCCAGTGGGTCAGAAGTTTACATACACTAAGTTGACTGCCTATAAACAGCTTGGAAAATTCCAGAAAATGATGTCCTGGCTTTAGAAGCTTCTGATAGGCTAATTGAAATCATTTGAGTCAATTGGAGGTGTACTTGCGGATGTATTTCAAGGCCTACCTTCAAACTCAGTGCCTCTTTGCTTGACATCACAGGAAATCAAAAGAAATCAGCCAAGACCTCATAATAAAAATTGTAGACCTCCTCAAGTCTGGTTCATCCTTGGGAGCAATTTCCAAATGCCTGAAGATGCTGGAGGAAACGGGTACAAAAGTATCTACAGTAAAATTAGTCCTATATTGACTTAACCTGAAAGACTGCTCAGCAAGGAAGAAGCCACTTTTTGGAGAAATGTCCTCTGGTCTGATAAAATAAAAATAGAACTGTTTGGCCATAATGACCATCGTTATGTTTGGAGGGGAAAGGGGGAGGCTTGCAAGCTGAAGAACACCATCCCAACTGTGAAGCACAGGGGTGGCAGCATCATGTTGTGGGGGTGCTTTGCTGCAGGAGGGACTGGTGCACTTCACAAAATAGATGGCATAAGGGGGAAGAACATTTTGGGATATTTTGAAGCAACATCTCAAGACATCAATCCAGAAAGTTAAACCTTGATCGCTCATGGGTCTTCCAAATGGACAATGACCCCAAGCATTCTTTCAAAGTTGTGGCAAAATGGCTTAAGGACAACAAAGTCAAATTGGAGTGGCCATCACAAAGCCCTGATCTCAATCCCATAGAAAATGTGTGGGCAGAACTGAAAAAGTGTGTGCGAGCAAGGAGGCCTACAAACCTGACTCCGTTACACCAGCTCTGTCAGGAGGAATGGGCTAAAATTCACCCAACTTATTGTGGGAAGCTTGTGGAAGGCTACCCAAAATGTTTGTTAAAAAACAACAACAACAATTTAAAAGCAATGCTACCAAAATACTAATTGAGTGTATGTAAACTTCTGATCCACTGGGAATGTGATGAAAGAAATAAAAGCTGAAAGAAATCATTCTCTCTACTATTATTCTGACATTTCCCATTCTGAAAATGAAGTGGTGATCCTAACTGACCTAAGACAGGGACTTTTTTACTAGGATTAAATGTCAGGAATGGTGAAAAACTGAGTTTAAATGTATTGGGCTAAGGTGTATGTGAACTTCTGACTTCAACTGTAGATGATTTGGATATGAAGAGCGAAAATGCATTGCAATTGGTACTATTGACCTGCTTTGGATTTCTGAAATGACATGGAACGACCCTGCACTAGCACCAAACACCTCTCTTTCGCTGACTCGCTTTCCCTCTGTCACTGTTGCTCTGTCGTTCTCGCTTGATCTCTCACTAACACTTTCTTTCTCTCTGCCTCTTCTCCTCTTTCTTTTCCATGTTCTCTCTTTCCCCCCTCCTTCTATCACCCACCTTCCCCTCTGTCTCTGTGTCGGTTTGTAATGCCTGAGGGTCATGATGATATAGACACCACTTCTTGTTCTACAGTTTCTGACTCCACAATTCACCTCATTCAAGAAAGACGTTGAGCAATGGCTGACTTAATGCGATAGCATTTGTCAGTGTCAGTGAGTTTGAGCTTTACTTGGACGATTGACAAGACAGGTGCCTTGGACCATCCCTTAAACATCTTGAAACAGACATCTTAAGTTTGACAAGATGCTTGGTTGGCCCAGGCCCAAACCACACATGAATTTTAGCCTTGAGTTGACGTGGATGAAAAAGGAAGATTCAAATCTGCTATTTTCCGAGGAGTGACATGAGCTGCTATAGTAAGGGGCTTAGGCACACCATACGAGATAACACGGCAAATGCCATCACCCTGGCCCGTCTCCTGGCGATTTCCTGTCGCTATCAACAACACAGCTGTAAGGATGTTAGAGCATAGATAACTCTGTGCCTTTCCGACACCTGCCATTTCCTTTGCTTTTGCCAGCGTCTGCAGGGAACAGTACTTATTCTCACACTCACTTGACCGCTTGTCATCGACACTTTGGATTCACCCCTCAACAGGTGCGCATCACATTCCTCCCGCAGTTTGTGCCAAGCGATAAGCAACACGTTCTCCTCAGTGTTTTGCTCAGAAGGGAGAGGTTCATATTTTGGTATACTACAGACGTACAGCAGAGAGACAGACGTTTTCAATACGAAGGAAATATGAACATTTAAGAGAATAGAATTAAAGGTTATCTTTACAATTTGTATGTCTTTTGTGTCCTGAGAACCTTCACCGAAAGTTAACTTTTCTGAAATTGAACCCTCCAGAAATGTCAGATTAACAAATCCTTTTCTAGTTACTTTGATCAGTTGTAGTCATTAAATGTTAACAGTACATGGAAGGGCTACATATCAGTTCATGTAAAATAATAAAAATAAGAAATCCAGGACACCGATAATGAAAGGTGACTTCACCGTCTCCTTAGGCTCTGGTCAAAAGTAGTGCACTATGTATGGAATATGGTGACATTCACTCACACGTTTGTTTGAATGGAATTATTTATATTGAAGTACAACTATAGAGCCTCCAGTGCAGGCAGCTCATCAGGACTCACTTGCTTTGAAGAACAATAATGCCCCTACAGAATGGCACAGAGGCCAGCTGCACCTCACTAGATAACCCATCCTCTCTCCACTCAGCCATGACCAGTCTAGGACAATAGAGATGGTGCGTGCATGTTTTGACGGTGTGGGTGTCGCTGTGCGGGTGTCTGCGTGCATGCTTGTGTGTGTGTACACGTGGACGATCACCAGTGATCCTGCGATTGAAGTAGCAGGGCCACAGATGACAGATCTCCCAATTTCTCCAAAATCACCAGGGACCCCTAAAAACTCTGCAGGACGACTGAAACGAGGCTCCCAGCCCACTGTGGTTTTATAGAATCCACAAGGTTCCTCACTATTAAACCTGTGACAGCTATGATGGAATTAAAGGCACTTCAGCATTTCTATTGACTTTGTCCCCTCCACTGGTTTCCCTCTGTGTCTGTGTTTTAGGAATACTTAAGGCCTTTAAGAACTGCTCCTGTGTCGTATGGTAGCCCCCTCTGTGCTGTCGTTGAAAACCCAATGATTTATGGAAGACTTGAGCGGCTGTGGAAGCCACGGGATAGTCCATGGTGTGAGACTTGCTGTGTGTGTGTTATGTGTGTCAGTATATGTAGTTGAATGGCCATGGATATGGGCGTACTTGTCATTATCCGTGAGCTAATACATTTCAAACTGACACAGTCTGTCGGCTAATCTATCTCACTTTAATAATTCTTGAGTCACATTGTAAATCACTATCGGACAGTTGTGCCTAGATGACTTCTGTTGAGCTATTACTGTTTTTGTTAGCGTTCTGTCCTATGTTTTTCTCCGGGATATCTCAGGGCTATTGAGAGGCGACACGCAGAGAGTAAACAGATGGACCCAATTGAGCAGGCCCAGTTTAAGTTTTCCATAGTAAAAGCTTACTGGGGTGGGGGTGTTAGGGATTTGCTTTTGCGTTGCAATGATGACATGCAGGGAATTTGTGGGCCGCGTCCGAACAAGGCCCCTCACATACTCTTGCTCTCTTTCTCCTTCGCTCTCTTTCTCCTTCGCTCTCTTTCTCCTTCGCTCTCTTTCTCCTTCGCTCTCTTTCTCCTTCGCTCTCTCTCTCTCTCCTTCGCTCTCTTTCTCCTTCGCTCTCTCTCTCTCTCCTTCGCTCTCTCTCTTTCTCCTTCGCTCTCTCTCTCTCTCCTTCGATCTCTCTTTCTCCTTCGATCTCTCTTTCTCCTTCGATCTCTCTTTCTCCTTCGATCTCTCTTTCTCCTTCGATCTCTCTTTCTCCTTCGATCTCTCTTTCTCCTTCGATCTCTCTTTCTCCTTCGATCTCTTTCTCCTTCGATCTCTTTCTCCTTCGATCTCTTTCTCCTTCGATCTCTCTTTCTCCTTCGATCTCTCTTTCTCCTTCGATCTCTCTTTCTCCTTCGATCTCTCTCTCTTTCTCCTTCGATCTCTCTCTCTTTCTCCTTCGATCTCTCTCTCTTTCTCCTTCGATCTCTCTCTCTTTCTCCTTCGATCTCTCTCTCTCTCCTTCGATCTCTCTCTCTCTCTCTCTCTCCTTCGATCTCTCTCTCTCTCTCTCTCTCTCTCTCTCTCTCTCTCTCTCTCTCTCGCTCTCTCTCTCTCCTTCGATCTCTCTCTTTCGATCTCTCCTTCGATCTCTCTCTCTCTCTCTCCTTCGATCTCTCTCTCTCTCTCCTTCGATCTCTCTCTCTCTCTCCTTCGATCTCTCTCTCTCTCTCCTTCGATCTCTCTCTCTCTCTCTCCTTCGATCTCTCTCTCTCTCTCACCTTCGATCTCTCTCTCTCTCTCACCTTCGATCTCTCTCTCTCTCCTTCGATCTCTCTCTCTCTCTCTCCTTCGATCTCTCTCTCTCTCCTTCGATCTCTCTCTCTCTCCTTCGATCTCTCTCTCTCTCTCGCTCTCTCTCTCTCTCTCTCTCTCTCTCTCGCTCTCTCTCTCTCTCTCTCTCTCCTTCAATCTCTCTCTCTCTCTCCTTCAATCTCTCTCTCTCTCTCTCTCTCTCTCTCTCCTTCTCTCTCTCTCTCTCTCTCCTTCTCTCTCTCTCTCTCTCTCCTTCTCTCTCTCTCTCTCTCCTTCTCTCTCTCTCTCTCTCTCTCCTTCTCTCTCTCTCTCTCTCTCTCCTTCGCTCTCTCTCTCTCTCTCCTTCGCTCTCTTGCTCTCTCTCCTTCGCTCTCTCGCTCTCTCTCCTTCGCTCTCTCGCTCTCTCTCCTTCGCTCTCTCGCTCTCTCTCCTTCGCTCTCTCGCTCTCTCCTTCGCTCTCTCTCCTTCGCTCTCTCCTTCGCTCTCTCTCTCTCCTTCGCTCTCTCTCTCTCTCTCCTTCGCGCTCTCTCTCTCTCTCTCCTTCGCGCTCTCTCTCTCTCTCCTTCTCTCTCTCTCTCTCTCTCTCTCTCTCTCTCTCTCTCTCTCTCTCTCTCTCTCTCTCTCTCTCTCTCTCTCTCTCTCTCTCTCTCTCTCTCCTTCAATCTCTCTCTCTCTCTCCTTCAATCTCTCTCTCTCTCTCCTTCAATCTCTCTCTCTCTCTCGCTCTCTCTCTCGCTCTCTCTCTCTCTCTCCTTCAATCTCTCTCTCTCTCTCTCCTTCAATCTCTCTCTCTCTCTCTCTCTCTCTCTCTCTCTCTCTCCTTTGCTCTCTCTCTCTCTCTCTCCTTTGCTCTCTCTCTCTCTCTCTCCTTTGTTTGCTCTCTCTCTCTCCTTTGCTTGCTCTCTCTCTCTCTCTCTCTCTCTCTCTCCTTCTCTCTCTCTCTCTCTCCTTCTCTCTCTCTCTCTCTCTCCTTCTCTCTCTCTCTCTCCTTCTCTCTCTCTCTCTCTCTCTCCTTCGCTCTCTCGCTCTCTCTCCTTCGCTCTCTCGCTCTCTCTCCTTCGCTCTCTCGCTCTCTCTCCTTCGCTCTCTCGCTCTCTCGCTCTCTCCTTCGCTATCTCTCCTTCGCTCTCTCCTTCGCTCTCTCTCTCTCCTTCGCTCTCTCTCTCTCTCTCTCCTTCGCGCTCTCTCTCTCTCTCTCCTTCGCGCTCTCTCTCTCTCTCTCCTTCGCGCTCTCTCTCTCTCTCTCCTTCGCTCTCTCTCTCTCTCTCTCTCTCTCTCTCTCTCTCTCTCTCTCTCTCTCTCTCTCTCTCTCTCTCTCTCTCTCTCTCTCTCTCTCTCTCTCTCTCTCTCCTTCAATCTCTCTCTCTCTCTCTCTCTCTCTCTCTCTCTCCTTCAATCTCTCTCTCTCTCTCTCTCTCTCTCTCCTTCAATCTCTCTCTCTCTCTCTCTCTCTCTCTCTCTCTCTCTCCTTCAATCTCTCTCTCTCTCTCTCCTTCAATCTCTCTCTCTTTCAATCTCTCTCTCTCTCTCTCTCTCTCCTTCTCTCTCTCCTTCAATCTCTCTCTCTCTCTCTCTCTCTCTCTCTCTCTCTCTCTCTCTCTCTCTCTCTCTCTCTCTCTCTCTCTCTCTCTCTCTCTCTCTCTCTCTCTCTCTCTCTCTCTCTCCTTCGCTCTCTCTCTCTCCTTCGCTCTCTCTCTCTCCTTCGCTCTCTCTCTCTCTCTCTCGCTCTCTCTCTCTCTCGCTCTCTCTCTCTCTCTCTCTCGCTCTCTCTCCTTCGCTCTCTCTCTCTCTCTCTCTCGCTCTCTCTCCTTCGCTCTCTCTCTCTCCTTCGCTCTCTCTCTCCTTCGCTCTCTCTCTCTCTCCCCTTCGCTCTCTCTCTCTCCCCTTCGCTCTCTCTCTCTCTCCTTCGCTCTCTCTCTCTCCTTTGCTCTCTCTCTCCTTCGCTCTCTCTCTCTCTCTCTCTCTCCTTTGCTCTCTCTCTCTCTCTCTCTCTCTCTCCTTCGCTCTCTCTCTCTCTCTCTCCTTCGCTCTCTCTCTCTCTCCTTCGCTCTCTCTCTCTCTCCTTCGCTCTCGCTCGCTCTCTCTCTCCTTCGCTCTCGCTCGCTCTCTCTCTCCTTCGCTCTCTCTCCTTCGCTCTCTCTCCTTCGCTCTCTCTCCTTCGCTCTCTCTCCTTCGCTCTCTCTCCTTCGCTCTCTCTCCTTCGCTCTCTCTCCTTCGCTCTCTCTCCTTCGCTCTCTCTCCTTCGCTCTCTCTCTCTCTCTCCTTCGCTCTCTCTCGCTCTCCTTCGCTCTCTCTCGCTCTCCTTCGCTCTCTCTCCTTCGCTCTCTCTCCTTCGCTCTCTCTCCTTCGCTCTCTCTCCTTCGCTCTCTCTCTCTCTCTCTCTCTCTCCTTCTCTCTCTCTCTCTCTCTCTCCTCCTTCTCTCTCTCTCTCTCTCTCCTTCGCTCTCTCTCTCTCTCTCTCCTTCGCTCTCTCTCTCTCTCTCTCCTTCGCTCTCTCTCTCTCTCCTTCGCGCTCTCTCTCTCCTTCGCTCTCTCTCTCTCCTTCGCTCTCTCTCTCTCTCCTTCGCTCTCTCTCTCTCTCCTTCGCTCTCTCTCGCTCTCCTTCGCTCTCTCTCGCTCCCCTTCGCTCTCTCTCTCTCCTTCACTCTCTCTCTCTCCTTCACGCTCTCTCTCTCCTTCGCGCTCCCTCTCTCCTTCGCTCTCTCTCTCTCTCTCTCCTTCGCTCTCTCTCTCTCTCTCCTTCGCTCTCTCTCTCTCTCTCCTTCGCTCTCTCTCTCTCTCTCCTTCGCTCTCTCTCTCTCTCTCTCCTTCGCTCTCTCTCTCTCTCTCTTTCGCTCTCTCTCTCTCTTTCGCTCTCTCTCTCTCCTTCGCGCTCTCTCTCTCTCTCCTTCGCCCTCTCTCTCTCTCTCCTTCGCCCTCTCTCTCTTTCTCTCCTTCGCTCTCTCTCTCTCTCTCCTTCGCTCTCTCTCTCTCTCTCCTTCGCTCTCTCTCTCTCTCTCTCCTTCGCTCTCTCTCTCTCTCTCTCCTTCGCTCTCTCTCTCTCTCCTTCGCTCTCTCTCTCTCTCCTTCGCTCGCTCTCTCTCTCCTTCGCTCGCTCTCTCTCTCTCTTTCGCTCTCTCTCTCTCCTTCGCTCTCTCTCTCTCCTTCGCGCTCTCTCTCTCTCTCCTTCGCCCTCTCTCTCTCTCTCTCCTTCGCTCGCTCTCTCTCTCTCCTTCGCTCTCTCTCTCTCCTTCGCGCTCTCTCTCTCTCTCCTTCGCCCTCTCTCTCTCTCTCCTTCGCCCTCTCTCTCTCTCTCTCCTTCGCTCTCTCTCGCTCTCTCTCTCTCTCTCTCCCCTTCGCTCTCTCTCTCTCCCCTTCGCTCTCTCTCTCTCCTTCGCTCGCTCACCATCCTCAGGGACTAGGCTTTTTCATTCTGCGACTGTGTTCACAGCCTATCCGACCACTCGATAACCTTAAGGATTTGGTTTCGGGTGGTAGCATGGAGCTAGCTGGTCATGGGACTTTTTGGGGGCTTTTTTTGGCCAAACGTATAGATCCAGCTTCAGTTTGTAGCATAGAAATCTGCACCCTCAAATCACCCAATAGCCATTTCCCTAGATCCTTAGCTCCATAGCAGAACAGTCTACCCCTCTGTTCCAACATTCACCCCAGTCGTATGGTCCGGTAGAGCCAGCTGAATTTAGCCAAACGGACATGGATGGAGGTAGACCAAATCATTCACTGGGACTGGATTTGACTTTTTTTTTACTTGTCCTTTCATCGGGCCCAATAAAAAAAAAATGCTGTACAAAGAGACTCTGCGCCCAGGCTGCTAGTGTCCAAATATGAATCCAGAGGCTTTGGCTATGGCAGCACCAGGGCCATGCAGAGAAAAGGGGAGAGACTCAAATCTGACAGCCTTTCAGATATGACAGAACGAGACATGGTAAGAGTGAGGTGTGTGTGTGTTTGTATGCTTCTGTGTGTGTGTGCGTATGCGGTGGGCGTGTGTGGAAAGTTGGCTTTTCTCAATCTATGCTTTCTAAAGCCAAAGGCCTTGGAACGGGGTGAATAGTAAAGGCCTTGATTGTCCTTCCTTCATATTTACCATCACAATGGCAGGCATTAACATTCTTGGGGCCTTACTATCACTGTGGCCTGCCTGGCATGATCAGCCAACTGCTGCTGCGCTGAGACCCCCTGATCAATGCATCCAAGCATAGTAATCAGACGCCGCAGCACTGAGCCGATTGGATCAGTCCTGTCCCTTGACAGTCACATAAAGGATGGTTTGAAAAATCAGTTTTCTTAAACTGAGACTCAAAGTTTTAAGATTGTGAAAAATGACAAACGACTGTTGGCGTGTCCATATCGTATTCAGAGTGAAACCACTGCTTCATTTTGTAGATCTAAATATATTTAGAATGTGTATCTCAAACAAATAGCCTTCAACAGCTCTGCAACAGCAAGAAAAGCTTGCTGGTCTGCTCCAGACCAGATCTTGCTGGTCTGCTCCAGACCAGATCTTGCTGGTCTGCTCCAGACCAGATCTTGCTGGTCTGCTCCAGACCAGATCTTGCTGGTCTGCTCCAGACCAGATCTTGCTGGTCTGCTCCAGACCAGATCTAAGGATTTAAGTGACACAGTGAATGTTTTTTCACCTATGGCTATGAACTAACTTGGCTGTGTGTGTGTCTATTTTTGTGAGTGTGTCTGTCTCTCCAGTGGCTGTGAGGGGGTTGACAGCCTGTCAAAACACTCTGCCCTGTAGCTGCGGACACCACTGTCTGCCCACCCAGACGAGTTTATTTGTTTGTCCTAAAATACATCCACCTGCACCCCAGCTCCATCTCTAGCATCTACCAAAATGGCTGGCTCTGCCAGTATTTAATGTGTCTGTCTTCAAATCCTCAACAGATAAATATTTATTAAGATTTAGTTGAGCATTGAATTTACAGATTAGAGAAGTAGTCAGACATTCAATGCAGTTTAAATGTTTGTTATGATTTGTTGTTTTGGATATATTGTTTGTGCTTTGTATTATTTATGATGATATTTTGGAACAGTATTTGTAAGAAGTTGGAGTTTAAATTAGGAGCTGGTTTATTTTCCATGCTCGTTGACTTCAATTTATTGTATTTAATGTGCTGAGACACTGTCCGCGGTTTATTTTTTTTATTTTTCTAGACACTTTAAATGCGGCTATTAAAATGTGTGAAACATTGGATGAAAACAAAAATAATTAAAGTTGGCGTTACGATAAAGAAAAGTCTATGTTTCTACCCGGGACTGCCTAACTTCAAACTTGACGTGAATATGTCCTGTGCGCTAATGTAATTTTCCCTCTACTTGTATTTTGGCCACTGCTGGCCAAAATAGAAAAGCTCCATTCATTCCAATATCATTTCAAACATTCAGAAAAAGCCATTTTGATTTCCACTCATTTGGGATTTCCTCTTTCCCCAATGTTTTGTCAGACATCATAGTCTGTTTGCCTGATAATGGAGAGCAGATTAGCTCATTTAGGAACACCTGAACCCTTTGATAACTTTGACATTGATCCGTGTGTGTGTGTTTCCTAAGGCGCCATCCCAGGGTCCGGCCTGTTCCTAATTACAGGAAGACCCTTGTCTGGGGGCCCCTGCGGTTTGAACAACTGGCACAAGCATGTACTGCCCAAATTGCTGATGCGAGGAGGCGTGTGTTTTGCTTTTTGACATGTAATGACCGATAGTTTCACAGCAGCCAGGCCAAAGCAAACACAGCCCTGCGCAGACGGCTGTATGTGACGGGCCGAGCCAAGAGGATTCCTCTCTGACTCCGCCCCGCCAGACCAAATGGAACATACACAGCTGTAGTTGCCCACCATCTTCGAATAGGTCAATGGAAAGACTACCTTTTAGAACTGAACTCAGTGGACTTTCATGTGTTGCTGCTATCCCCTTCTAATGTTTCTCTTTCCTTGTACTGAGGATCGAGTGAACGCCCTTCAGGCATCATCAGGGCAACAGGTTGCTAGTGGAGATGGGTTTCGGGGTTCGAGTTGAGAATCCCCTTCACCCTTCTTCCCATTGATACCTCACCAGTGGCCTGTCTGCTGAAGAGGCATCCCGCTCCGCTGCACCGTCATTCCCCACCTGCTCTTGAGGCCAGTCACTGTAGCTAACAGTTGCCACCAGGATGGGAAATTAATGGGTTAGGGCAAAAATGCCATTGAAAATGTAATGACAAGTATGAAGAAGTGTTTCCTACTGTGTTTCCTCCACTCTGGCTGAAAGTTTCCTTTTGGCACAGATCTAGGATTAGCTACATGCTAACCTTAATCATTTGAGGGTTGAATGCAAAATTGACCTTAGATCAGCTACACCCTACCCCACCCCCCGCTCCACTTTGTCCACAGGTATGTTGTCCAATACCTCTTCCTTGTCAGAAATTGAGCTTTACCCAAGGTTTCTCTACTGATAGGGAATAATTGGAATAAGGGGTTTGGACATGGTTCCCATTGGTCTATTTGGAGAGTGAAATAACACCACAGTAACTGCCTACTCTAGTAAAGAACACCATAGTAACTGCCTACCCTGGTAAAGAACACCACAGTAACTGCCTACCCTGGTAAAGAACACCACAGTAACTGCCTACCCTGGTAAAGAACACCAAAGTAACTGCCTACCCTGGTAAAGAACACCACAGTAACTGCCTACCCTGGTAAAGAACACCACAGTAACTGCCTACCCTGGTAAAGAACACCACAGTAACTGCCTACCCTGGTAAAGAACACCACAGTAACTGCCTACCCTGGTAAAGAACACCACAGTAACTGCCTACCCTGGTAAAGAACACCACAGTAACTGCCTACCCTGGTAAAGAACACCACAGTAACTGCCTACCCTGGTAAAGAACACCACAGTAACTGCCTACCCTGGTAAAGAACACCACAGTAACTAACTAGCCTGGTAAAGAGCACCACAGTACTACTTCCTTAGCCCCAGGCTTCTCAAGATCATAGTTAAAAACCCAAACAGCAACGTGTCATTTAGTCACAGTGGATTACCATGTATTGTCAAACTGAGTTGATCCATGTAATTATTTTGCCTATTCATTTGTTTATTGTGGGTAATTTGGTTGTTATAAAAGATGTAACAAGACTGCCTAAAGCAATCTGAGCCTTTTACTGCTGCACCTACTGAGCCCTGTTTTGTTTGCATTGACCTAAGGAATGTGTTCCTTTTTTTCTGTCTGTGCGTGTGTCTCAGGCGGACATGATGTTCAGTTCGGGAGTCTTCTGGATGGGCCTGATATTCATCCCTGTCACCTCCCTGGTCTTTGACGTGGCCTACAAAGTGTGAGTTCTTCCCCCCCCCCCACACTCATCACCACCACCCCATCCACATGTCCTGCTCACGGGAAATTCCTTAGATCACATGTACAATTACATATAGAAGTCATTTATAGGATCCATGTGGTGCCGGGGTTGGAACCGTTTCAGTGAACAGAACCGAAAAGCGTAAAATATTTTTTTCCGAGAAACAATCAGAACCGCAAAAGAAAGAGATTAATATTGTTCTGGAACAGAACTGTTATTTTTTAAACATGGGAACCGGTTAATAACTTTATTTTACACTCTAGGCATTTTTTTCCAGTCCCACAAGATACACAACAAAGCACCTATGCAAAGCCCTCACACTGTCACTCAGAAACGTATTCTAGTGTCAACTGAAAATTCTTTGCTTAAAAATAAATAAATCAGGAAATGGGAAATATACTAAATAAATACTAAACCGGTCTCAGACATGCAGGTGTAACATTTATAGTTACCGGTATATCATGTATTTTTTTGCAGATTCTGCTCTAGGAGAAATGTCTTGAGAAACTATTTAGACCACCAATAAATAACATGCAGTGTAACATTTTATAGTTATTTGATTCATAGCAAGAGATGTATTCTAATACTGTCCGATTCAGAGTTTAAATAAGTGTGGACCATTCAGAATGAAATTATTAATTGAGGTCATTGGGAGACTTTGATTCAGAGTTGAGATACCTAAACTGTCTCATAGTTCTGGGAAATCCAGAGGAATCACATTTACAGCAGATTGAAGCAGCAACTAAAAGCTAATTGTGGTATAATTTACCAGACATCTACTTTGCCTCTGATATGCAGAATTGATTCAGATTGCATGTACATTTTTGAGAAGCCTCTTGGACTGATTTGGGATCGTCTGTTACATAGAGATACAATATAATCCTACTGTATAATAATATAAGGAATAGTGTTGTATTTAACGCTGTGGTTGTGAATGCCTGTTGGTGACGTCTGCTCCTTTTGAGCCAGTGTGAAGAAGGTGTGCTTTAAAACCCTGGTGGATGAGGTGCAGGAGCTGGAAGCCTTGTCCAAGGACCCAGGAGCCCTGGTGCACGGGAAGAGGTACTGGACCGTCTCTCACCCTTTTCTCACCTTCCTCCTTTTCCAAGAGGACATCCCAAATGGCACCCTATTCCCTATAAAGTGCACTATTTTTGACCAGGTCCCACCATATAGGGAATAGGGTTATATTTGGGGCGCAGACTTGAAAATGCTTTGTTTGTAGGTTAGCTTTTATCCTTCACAGTACCCTTATAAACTCAGCAAAAAAAAGAAATGTCCTCTCACTGTCAACTGCGTTTATTTTCAGCAAACTTAACGTGTAAATATTTGTATGAACATAACAAGATTCAACAACTGAGACATAAACTGAACAAGTTCCACAGACATGTGGACAACAGAAATTGAATAATGTATCCCTGAACAAAGGGGGGGTCAAAATCAAAAGTAACAATCTGTATCTGGTGTGACCCCCAGCTGCATTAAGTACTGCAGTGCAGCTCTTCCTCATGGACTTCACCAGATTTGCCAGTTCTTGCTATGAGATGTCACCCCAATCTTCCACCAAGGCACCTGCAAGTTCCCGGACATTTCTGGGTGGAATGGCCCTAGCCCTCACCCTCCAATCCAACAGGTCCCAGACGTGCTCAATGGGATTGAGATCCGGGCTCTTCGCTGGCCATGGCAGAACACTGACATTCCTGTCAGCAGGAAATCACGCACAGAACGAGCAGTATGGCTGGTGGCATTGTCAGGATGAGCCTGCAGGAAGGGTACCACATGACGGAGGAAGATGTCTTCCATGTAACGCACAGCATTGAGATTGCCTGCAATGACAACAAGCTCAGTCCGATGATGCTGTGACACACCACCCCAGACCATGACGGACCCTCCACCTCCAAATCCCGCTCCAGAGTACAGGCCTCATTGTAATGCTCATTCCTTCAACGATAAACGCGAATCCGACAATCACCCCGATGAGACAAATCCGCGACTCTTCAGTAAAGAGCACTTTTTGCCTGTTCTGTCTGGTCCAGCGACGGTGGGTTTGTGCTCATAGGCGACGTTGTTGACGGTGATGTCTGGTGAGGACCTGCCTTACCAACAGGCCTACAAGCCCTCAGTCCAGCCTCCCTCAGCCTATTACGGGGCAGTCTGAGCACTGATGGAGGGATTGTGCATTCCTGGTGTAACTCTGACAGTTGTTGTTGCCATCCTGTACCAGTCTCGCAGCTGTGATGTTTCGGTTGTACCGATCCTGTGCAGGGGTTGTTACACGTGGTTTGCCACTGCGAGGACAATCAGCTGCCCATCCTGTCTCCCTGTAGTGCTGTCTTAAGCGTCTCACAGTACTGACATTGCAATTTATTGCCCTGGCCAGATCTGCAGTCCTCATGCATCCTTGCAGCATGCCTAAGGCACATACGCTCAGATGAGCAGGGACCCTAGACATCTTTCTTTGGGTGTTTTTCAGAGTCAGTAGAAAGGCCTCTTTAGTGTCCTATGTTTTCATAACTGTGACCTTAATTGCCTACCGTCTGTAAGTTGTTAGTGTCTTAACGACCGTTCCACAGGTGCATGTTCATTAATTGTTTATGGTTCATTGAACAAGCATGGGAAACAGTGTTTAAACCCTGTGGGTTATTTGATCTGTGAAGTTATTTGGATAATTCGTAAAATCATTCGTAAAAATCCAAATAATCTTTGAAAGACAGGGTCCTGAAAAAGGGCTGTTTCTTTTTTTGCTGAGATTACAACCAGAACATCTCTAACTTTTCTCCATCTCATGAATTCACAAATACTCTTTATATTACTGCATACACCGCATGTACAACACTTGACTTAGTCTATAACTTCTAAAAGTTTAAATGTGTATTCACCCCCTGAGGATTCAGTAATATTTATCTTGGCTTCCCTGTTTTTAGTACGTATGGTGTAATCACGGTCTGCCTACTGTATACTATACGGTTCACTCTTACCTCTACTCTTTGAACTCTGCTCCAGGCCATCCATCCAGGCTGTTATACATGCTTGGAACATGACTCTCTCCCTCTGAAACTGTGTGAAGAGAGACTGTAGTGTACTATGGAGCCTCCAGCTAATTAGAGACTTGCATCTTGAGCTAAACTCCCAGAGATGATTTGCGTTGCAAATGGCACTGTATAGTGCACTACATTTGGCCAGGGCCCATAGGGAAATGGGTGCCATTTGGGGCACAGCGATCAGTTAGCCGGGTCCCATCGATAGCCTGTGGAGTGCATTAGCATGGATCAGACCAGTGTGAAATCTCCTGCCAGCTGAAAGTGAACCCCCCTATCTGGCCACAGGCCCAGGCCCAGCAGGCTAGGAACCTGGCCCTGGACCGGACGCATGTAGATGCACTCACTCAGTTCCTTTCTCACACTCACACAATTATATACACACACACCACACATGCGCACTCTCTCTCACACACACAGAATCCACCCCTTCTTCCTCTCCCCCATGCCTGGTCTCTACTCAGCAGGAAGTGCAGTTGGCTGGTCTCCTCTGTCCTGTGGAGGACTGTACTGTGAGAGCGAGAGGGCTTGATGTATGAGTGGTTAAATCTGGCTGAAGGGCTCACCGTGGCACTCACTGTCTCTCTGTCTCTGTCTTTGCAGCCTGACGGAGAGGGCACAGCTCCTGAAGAACGTCTTCAAGAAGAGCACTGTCAGTATGTACCGATCGGACTCCATGCAGCAGAATCTGCTACGTAAGTCACACACACAATATTAAAACATGCACACACCTCACACCCTGACCTGAAGGAAAGCCCTCATGCAGTTTTTCTCAGAGAAAGAGACCCATTTTCTCTCTGTAGCAGCACTGGTCCAACACACCAAGACAGGCTTAGTTCCTATGTGGATACATTGCTCCATGCTATGGGGATTCTATATATATACTGTAGCTTCAAAGGGGACTCCGCTTGCGTCTTAAACGACACCCTATGGGCCCTGGTAAAAGTAGTGTACAGCACAGGGAATAGGGTGCCATTTGGGAATAGGGTGCCTCAGCGTTGCAGAAGTGCTAATACTCTGCTGATCCCACCGCTCTTTACAATTTGATATCCATGTTCCACATTAGCCAGCATGACATCCACATACATGATCCTGTCGTTAACCTCATTAAGTAACACAAAACATCCCACTGTTCCCCCGTTGGTCTCTCCACCTGCTAATACAACCCCCCCACCACTATATTTGCATCCCAAATGGTACCCTTTCCCCTTTACAGTGCACTACTTTTGACCAGGGCCCATAGGGCTCTCGTCAAATGTAGTGCACTTTATAGAGAATAAGGGGCTTTTTATGGCGCACCCTAATGGACAGTCACGTCCCATCTAATACAAATCTCATAGTAGTCTAGATAGAAGCTATAAGACAACACAGATGGGTTTTATTTTGGATTGTAAACTGGGTGGTTCGAGCCCTGAATGCTGATTGGCTGACAACCGTGGTATATCAGACCGATTAACACGTGTATGACAAAGCATTTATTTTTACTGCAGTTATTACGTTGGTAACCAGTTTATAATAGCAATAATACACCTTGGGGGTTTATGATATATGGCCAATATACCACGGCTAAGGGCTGTGTCCAGGCACTCCGCGTTGTGTCATGGTTAAGAACTGCCCTTAGCCGAGGATAAGAACTGCCCTTAGCCGTGGTATATTGTCAATATACCACACCCCCTCGGGCCTTATTGCTTAAATATACCACGGCTAAGGGCTGTTCTTAGCCACGACACAAAGCGGATTTCCTGGACACAGCCCTAGCCGTGGTATATTGGCCATATACCACAACCCCTCGGACCTTATTGGTTAATTGGATTTATTTCTGTTTGTTTCGCTGATCTTTTTGTATGTTTTCTGTTTGTCTCGTAGGTGGGGAAGGGATTGTTCTTGTGTGACCCCTGTTTGTCTCGTAGGTGGGGAAGGGATTGTTCTTGTGTGACCCCTGTTTGTCTCGTAGGTGGGGAAGGGATTGTTCTTGTGTGACCCCTGTTTGTCTCGTAGGTGGGGAAGGGATTGTTCTTGTGTGACCCCTGTTTGTCTCGTAGGTGGGGAAGGGATTGTTCTTGTGTGACCCCTGTTTGTCTCGTAGGTGGGGAAGGGATTGTTCTTGTGTGACCCCTGTTTGTCTCGTAGGTGGGGAAGGGATTGTTCTTGTGTGACCCCTGTTTGTCTCGTAGGTGGGGAAGGGATTGTTCTTGTGTGACCCCTGTTTGTCTCGTAGGTGGGGAAGGGATCGTTCTTGTGTGACCCCTGTTTGTCTCGTAGGTGGGGAAGGGATCGTTCTTGTGTGACCCCTGTTTGTCTCGTAGGTGGGGAAGGGATCGTTCTTGTGTGACCCCTGTTTGTCTCGTAGGTGGGGAAGGGATCGTTCTTGTGTGACCCCTGTTTGTCTCGTAGGTGGGGAAGGGATCGTTCTTGTGTGACCCCTGTTTGTCTCGTAGGTGGGGAAGGGATTGTTCTTGTGTGACCCCTGTTTCTCGTAGGTGGGGAAAGGATCGTTCTTGTGTGACCCCTTTTTATTTTGACGTTCTTACCTGTAGAGAAACGAAAACCCCTCAATCTCTATTAGAAACCCAACCAATGCCCTTTTCACAGTATCGTGCCGATCCAAAACACATTGTCCTTTTCAGCAGGCTTTCAGCAACTATGGTGGATGTGTAACCAGGCCATCTTAGTACAGTTTGGTTCAGTTCAATAGTGTGAAAAGCCCTCTGTACCCACCTCTCTTCCCCCGTGTGCTGTGACCTACAGCTGAAGTCGGAAGTTTACAAGTTGGCAAGTCGATTAGGACATCTACTTTGCTCATGACACAAGTAATTTTTCCAACAATTGTTTACAGACAGTTTATTTCACTTACATTTCACTGTATCACAATTCCAGTGGGTCAGGAGTTTACATACACTAAGTTGACTGCCTTTAAACAGCTTGGAAAATTCCAGAAAATGATGTCATGGCTTTAGAAGCTTCTGATAGGCTAATTGACATCATTTGAGTCAATTGGAGGTGTACCTGTGGATGTATTTCAAGGCCTACCTTCAAACGCAGTGCCTCTTTGCTTGACATCATGAGAAAATCAAAACAAATCAGCCCAAAAATTGTAGTCCGTCTCATCTTTGGGAGCAATTTCCAAATGCCTGAAGGTACCAACTTCATCTGTACAAACAATCGTAAGCAAGTATAAACACCATGAGACCACGCAACTGCATACCGCTCAGGAAGGAGACGCATTCTGTCTCCTAGAGATGAACGTACTTTGGTGCGAAAAGTGCCAATCAATCCCAGAACAGCAGCAAAGGACCCTGTGAAGATGCTGGAGGGAAACGGGTACGAAAGTATCTATATCCACAGTAAAACAATTCCTATATCGACATAACCTGAAAGGCTGCTCAGCAAGGAAGAAGCCACTGCTCCAAAACCGCCATAAAAAAGCCAGACTACTGTTTGCAACTGCACATGGGGACAAAGTTTGTGCTTTTTTGAGAAATGTCCTCTGGTCTGATGAAACAAAAATAGAACTGTTTGGCCATAATGATCATCGTTATGTTCAGAGGAAAAAGGGGGAGGCTTCCATCCCGAAGAGCACCATACCAACCGTGAAGCCCTAGGACCATGCCTCAGGACTACCTGGCATGATGACTCCTTGCTGTCCCCAGTCCACCTGGCCGTGCTGCTGCTCCAGTTTCAACTGTTCTGCCTACGGCTATGGAACCCTGACCTGTTCACTGGATGTGCTACCTGTTCCAGACTTGCTATTTTCAACTTTCTAGAGACAGCAGGAGTGATAGAGATACTCTGAATGATCGGCTGTCAAAAGTCAACCGACATTTACTCCTGAGGTGCTGACCTGTTGCACCCTCGACAACCACTGTGATTATTATTATTTGACCCTGCTGGTCATCTATGAACATTTGAACATCTTGGCCATGTTCTGTTATAATTTCCACCCGGCACAGCCAGAAGGGGACTGGTCACCCCTCATAGCCTGGTTCCTCTCTAGGTTTCTTCCTAGGTTCTGGCCTTTCTAGGAAGTTGTTTCTAGCCACCGTGCTTCTACACCGGCATTGCTTGCTGTTTGGGGTTTTAGGCTGGGTTTCTGTACAGCACTTTGTGACATCAGGTGATGTAAGAAGGGCTTTATAAAAACATTTGATTGAAGCATGAAGCACAAATCGTGTTGTGGGGGTGCTTTGCTGCAGGAGTGACTGGTGCACGTCACAAAATAGATGGCATCATGAGGAAGAATAAGTATGTGGATATATTGAAGCAACTGAAAAAGCATGTGCAAGCAAGGAGGCCTACAACCTGACTCAGTTACACCAGCTCTGCCAGGAGGAATGGGCCAAAATCCATCCAACTTATTGTGGGAAGATTGTGGAAGGCTACCCAAAATGTTTGACCCAATTTAAACAATTTAAAGGCAATGCTACCAAATACTAATTGAGTGTATGTACACTTCTGACCCACTGGGAATGTGATGAAATAAATAAAAGCTGAAATAAATCATTCTCTCTACTATTATTCTGACATTTCACATTCTTCAAATAAAGTGGTGTTCCTAACTGACATAAGAGAGAGTCTTTACTAGGTTTAAATGTCAGGAATTGTGAAAAACTGAGTTTAAATGTATTTGGTTAAGGTGTATGTAAACTTCCCACTTCAACTGTATGTGAGTGGTGGTTACACATATTTAACGATTCATTAAATGCTGCAATATTATTCCCACAATGCACTCCCCTCACCGGGCCTTTTGAACTCATCTGCTGGCCTGCAGGTAGTGAGTGACTGAATCATTTGAGACCTAAAGGTGAGTTAGGGGGTCAAAGGTTAGGATAAGAACTCCCGTAGTTGTAGGTAGTGGCTGTGTAGCTAAGTAAAGAGAGGTGTCAGGTAACATGACTGCCCCTTCCTGGCTTAGCACTGGTCAAGCTTCTTGGGGAGCTTGAAAGACACAAACACAAAAATGTTTCAGTCAATGTAATTTTATAAGTTATTTCTTGGTTTATTTTTAAAGCCATTCTTTAATCCGTTTTTATTCAGTTTATAAAAAATGTTTTATGAGTTTTCTGCTTTTGTTCCGAAATGGTTTACTTCTTTCTAATCACTTTTGGAATTTGAACGTCAGCCATCGTTTCTCACTCTGTCTATCTGTCCTGCTTGCAGATGGCTACGCCTTCTCTCAAGACGAGAACGGAGTGGTGTCCCAGTCGGAGGTCATCCGGGCGTACGACACCACCAAACAGCGGACCAACGAGTGGTGAAACCACACCCCTCTCTACCCGGCTGGCCTTTTAAGAGCCACAGCCGTTTTCGACGGTGATTTGAACCTGACGGGGAAGTCTCCGGATAACCCCAGCCCAAGCATCACAGGATATTGGACATGATAAAGGAAAAGAAAGAGGGATGTCTTGTACTTCAAAAAGGGAAAAAAATAGGAACAAAATGTGTTCAAAAAGTATTCACTGCTGTAGTTGTGTGTCCAGCAGACATGAGCACTGTGCTTGCATTTTTAGCAGTCTGTGGTCTGAAGTTCCTCTGTTCTTGCTCTATCTAATGAAGAGGTTTCACTTCTTAATATCTCCTCCATTCCTATTAATAGACCCCAAAAAATATGTAGTTTGCTCCAAAATCGTCAACTGTTGTGTGTGTGTACTCTAATTGGTGACTGAATAATCCAGATTTGATTTTGACCCCACCCCACCAAATATTTAGTTTTGTTTGAAAATGCAGATTGCGAAATAGCAGTTGTAAATGCAATCTCTTTCAAGTCGGCTGTAGCTTCGATAAAAAATTTTTTTAAACTCAACCAAGAATATTGACACTCCTGAGTCTATTCCAGCTCTGAATGGACCACTTCAGAACAGACTTTTTGTTGTTTTGTTGTTATTTTGCACTTCTACTGTATAAAAAGGCCTTACATTTGTTCATGCCTTCAGCCATACTTGTTTGTTTTTCTTCTAAATGTTATTATTTTAGAATGATGTAGTTATCGTGCCCAAGTTGAGTTTTTTTAATGATAGCCGCTTGCAACTCGTCCAATTTCCACCATTTTATTACAGCACTTTGATTGCTCTATACAAGTAATTGCATTCCACACATTACTCGGCTGCAACAATCACAATGGTGCCTGACTTTTTCCCTGATTAGAATACGTAAGATATCCTAGCTAGCTAGTTTAGAACAGTGCTCTACCCACTAATTGGCAAGATGAGCTCATTGTCCCCCATATATTGCTCCGCAGTACACAATGTGGTAAAAAGTAAAGTGGTATATATAAAATCACAGGCTCCATTGTTGCTTTCTTTCTACCCAGTGTTTTGGGGGTGGCTGTATGACGATCTTGTTGAATTTCCGTATGCTTACAGTGGCGGCTCTTCTTTCAAAAACGTCTTTTCCCTTCAAATAGAGAGTTTATCCTTCTAACATAAGTGCCATTAGCTTAAGGGAGAGAAAATTTGCCAGGAAACTCCACACAGTATCAAAACGACTTTCTCTATAGTTATTTTGAGAATTTGTATTTTTATATTGGAGAAGTACGAATTTTTGCATTGACCTGCTTTGTAATGAATAATTGTCCATGTTTTTCCTTTTTTTCTCTCAGACAAAAAAAAGAATGCCCAAAATGAATGCCGAAAAATATATTTCTTAAATGTCTCGTTGTTATTGTCATTATAGTACCTGTTTTGTTTATTTAATAATTAACTGTGTTTGTTCTCTTCTCCCTATGGGAGATTGGTTTCCATACCGGCTGCGTGTGTATGTGTGTGCGTTAATCCGCCATCTGCATGTGCATGTGCGTATGTGTGTGTGTGTAACCTCTTCTACTGTGGGTAACTTCTACATACGCATGTCTCTGTCATTTGTGTGAGACTGGGAGCCCTTAGAACCTCAGGTCTCCTTTTGCATTCTTTGACTGTGTTTTTGTATATGTTTGAGGATGTGTGGGTGACTGACTGTGTGTGTGGTGTCGCTTGCTCCTCTGGTCTGTCTGCATGACTCCAGGTATAATTATGGTGTACTGTCTGCTGCTGTATGGCCCTCTCTGTGTATGGCCAGACCTCAGCCCTGGGGGTCCTGGGCTCTGACGCTAAGGCTCTCGCTTGACAGGAGATGTTGCACAACGCACTCTGTTACCTTTCCAATAGTGGATATTTTGGTATTATCTGGTTATTGGTTTCAGTGTATTTTCTCTGGGTCTACATGTTTGTAACTTGTTTAGGTTTTTGTCTCTCATGCAGTGTACCTCTACTTTACTACAAACCTTTTTGTGTTTCTTCCTGGTTTAAGTGAGGGTATCAGTAAAGATGTATTTGTTACGCTATACTTTTGTGTTTCGATTGATTAGATGTCAATGGCTGTCACAATTCCAAAATGCTGAATGTGAGTCTTCTGATGTGAAAGTGGTCGTGGAAGGCTTGGACTGTTGCTTTTTGTCTGTGAAAGTTGTGGGCTGCATGAATGGACTAAAACCTTCTCCGGTTAAGTGTTTATTGTACTACTTTGATTCTCCCTCAAGTGTGGGTCACTTTACAGAAAAAAATGCACTTTTCAATTTGTTTCAATATCATTTAATGATTGTTCTGCATGTTGGGACTGCAAACTTTTAAGTGTTCTGTCTTTTACTGCCATAAAGGACTACTACTAAAATAAACTTTTCAAACATGGAAACCAACCTTTGTCATCTACTATCACAATATCTATGAATGTCTGTCTGCAGTCCAAATGGCACCCTATTCTTTATGTAGTGTATTACTCTGGGCAAAAGTAGTGCACTGTGTTGGGATAAAGTGCCATCCCTCATTTAGGACTTTGTAACCGTCCGAAATGAGGGAAGGCAGCTAGTTGCGGCAGCAAACAGGGCATACAGAGCGCTGAGAACCTAAACAGGAAAAGGCAGGGGACACTCAGGGAAACTATCATTCCCTTCCATGTGTGACAAACAAACAAATGCCGTCATTATGGTTATGTATGATTTAGCTGACCCTCTCCTGTTGTATTCCCTGATGACTGGTCATCTGAGGTTTACTGTGCGGCCGTGCGGTAGGATATCACATCCGTTATAATTACAAATATTTGTCTCTGTTATTGACAAAGTATCCACTATCATAGCTGTATCACAAAACCAACATAGATGGACGTGTCTCATCCATCCAGTGTCCAGCAATCTACCCCATTTGGGAATGGGTAGTTTCTCTTTAGTTGTTAGTTTACAAAGCCATATTTTCCCAACCAGGTGTACCCTTGCTAGAGTATTCATACAAGAGTACTTGTATCAAATCAAATGTATTTATATAGCCCTTTGTACATCAGCTGATATCTCAAAGTGCTGTACAGAAACCCAGCCTAAAAACCCAAACAGCAAGCAATGCAGGTGTAGAAGCACGGTGGCTAGGAAAAACTCCCTAGAAAGGCCAAAACCTAGGAAGAAACTTAGAGAAACCAGGCTATGAGGGGTGGCCAGTCCTCTTCTGGCTGTGTCGTGTGGAGATTATAACAGAACATGGCCAAGATGTTCAAATGTTCATAAATGACCAGCATGGTCAAATAATAATCACAGTAGTTGTCGAGGGTGCAGCAAGTCAGCACCTCAGGAGTAAATGTCAGTTGGCTTTTCATGCCGATCATTAAGAGTATCTCTCCCACTCCTGCTGCCTCTAGAGAGTTGAAAACAGCAGGTCTGGGACAGGTAGCACGTCCGGTGAACAGGCCAGGATTCCATAGCCGCAGGCAGAACGGTTGAAACTGGAGCAGCATCACGGCCAGGTGGACTGGGGACAGCAAGGAGTCATCATACCAGGTAGTCCTGAGGCATGGTCCTAGGGTTCAGGTCCTCCGAGAGAGAGAAAGAAAGAGAGAATTAGAGAGAGCATACTTAAATTCACACAGGACACCGGATAAGACAGGAGAAGTACTCCAGATACAACAAACTGACCCTAGCCCCCCGACAGATAAACTACTGCAGCATAAATACTGGAGGCTGAGACAGGAGGGGTCAGGAGACACTGTGGCCCCATCCGATGGTACCCCCGGACAGGGCCAAACAGGAAGGATATAACCCCACCCACTTTGCCAAAGCACAGCCCCCACACCACTAGAAGAATATCTTCAACCACCAACTTACCACCCTGAGACAAGGCCGAGTATAGCCCACAAAGATCTCCGCCACGGCACCACCCAAGGGGGGGCGCCAACCCAGACAGATCACGTTAGTGACTCAACCCACTCAAGTGACGCACCCCTCATAGGGACGGCATGAAAGAGCACCTGTAAGCCAGTGACTCAGCCCCTGTAATAGGGTTAGAGGCAGAGAATCCCAGTGGAAAGAGGGGAACCGGCCAGGCAGAGACAGCAAGGGCGGTTCGATGCTCCAGAGCCTTTTCGTTCACCTTCACACTCCTGGGCCAGACTACACTCAATCATATGACCTACTGAAGAGATGAGTCTTCAGTAAAGACTTAAAGGTTGAGACCAAGTCTGCGTCTCTCACATGGGTAGGCAGACCATTCCATAAAAATGGAGCTCTATAGGAGAAAGAGAGACTTTATTATGTTCAACATAGGAGGGCCAAGCACAGGAAGCAGCTCTTTCAGTAGTTTAGTTGGAATAGGGTCCAGTATGCAGCTTGAAGGTTTAGAGGCCATGATTATTTTCATCATTGTGTCAAGAGATATAGTACTAAAACACTTGTGTCTCTCTTGATCCTAGGTCCTGGCAGAGTTGTGCAGACTCAGGACAACTGATCTTTGAAGGAATACGCAGATTTAAAGAGGAGATTTGTATTACTGCCAATGTAACTTTCAACAAGTGGAAATCTGTGAAGTATTTTCTTTGAGTTATGAGATGATTCAGAGCAGTATGATACCTCTAAAATACAGTATCTGAAAGAAGATCAGTTCTAGTGTTTTTAATAACTAGAGGTGCCCTGTCAAATGCTTTAACAAGACCCTTAATAATATAGGAAAACTATTGTGGTGACATTTGAGCAAGAATAGCTCCAAACAGTAGGATGCAGGTCTGCCTGTGTAAAGGTTTCTATTGGACTGGGGTGCTTGCCTGGCTAAACATGGTTGATTCTGAGACTTTCAAAAAAATGAGAAATGACTTGCGGTCGTCTTTGGGTGTTGCTGTCATTTTTACTTTGTTTGGCAGGTTCAGAATCTAGCCCCAAACACTATCCGCTTTATGAACTATCCCATCTTATCTGCCATAATAGGACAGTGATTTCCAAGTCGATTTCACGCTTGAATGACTAGGGAACAGAGCAGTCTTTGTGGACTCTTGCCATACCTGCTCGTGCAACCCAAAACTTTTCCCTATTTCTGGGACCAGTTGTTTTTAACACTGTGGCTATGACATGCTCATTGAGCATTGACAATGACTGATCTCATTGCCACATTCCTCATGTGAAGTATGGCATAAGAGTGAGCGACAGGTAGCGAATAGCTGATCTCCAACAGTTTTAGTTGCCTATATGTCTGTGGCTGAAGGGGAAAATCCGTTATTTGCAAGCCATATTTTTGCCTTGTAGTTTCATAAACAAATGGGGAGGCTGCAGTTGGGCTGAATGTTTAAAATACAAACTCAGGATTGTGGCTTTAACAGCCTAAAGGAAACCGTTGAAAAGCCATTTTCAGAAGATTGTACTATACAGTAAGTATTACTACCGAATGTATTAATAAATGAGCAATTAAGCAATTCTCAACCATCCACTGTTAGATTATTTAAGAGACGGTAACATTTTTCTGGGGAGTGTTTTTCACATTTTATAATTTATCATTTGTAGCGTTGCATGACAAGATAAAATACTGGACTCTTATTTGGTGTTGGCTAATATGATAGTTTATTGATTTGTGTGTCATAGCCCTACATAAGAAGTTGGGACACATCTGGTCTAGAGCATCAAACCAGTGAACACTGTACACAGTACATCCTTTGGCTTTGTCCACCTTACTGCACAACTTGGTGTCAGTCCTTTCCCTCTTTTTAGAGGGGCTTGTGATTGTCAAAATTATAATTTGATTTCCATTGCATTAAATGTCCAACAGCTTGCCAAAACAATTTGCAGAACACTTCTGAAAGATGTTGATGCCACAAAACTTATTGTGACAATTGAAAATCACTGTTTAACCAAAGTGTGTATAAAAGAAGACAGATACTCTTGATTACAATACAAATTAATATAAAAAAAGTGCATGACATTGAAAACGATAAAGACCAATAAACAGGTCCTGTCTGGAATGAGCAGATTCCATTCCTGTAACTTAGAGTAGGGTTTCCAAAACGTTTTCACTCAGGTTCCCCTTCCAGCATTGGAGAACATCTGTCACCACCCGTGCATGAGTGCACCACGTCTTTTTCAATGGACACAAGCACTGTTCATGACAAACTCTTCACACCCCTCTTGTTGGTAGATTTTGTATTGTTGCAGTTTTAAAGCTTATATCCTGCAATTCTACACATTTTCCCATGTCTAATGTGTATTCATGTGATATTTGAGTGACAAAAAAATTACAACATCTATGGGCAAAAAGAAAACATTGACTAGTTCATTGACTAGTTCATGTGGACATTTCTGATAAATAGCTCTCTAAGTAATGCAATGACTGACATGACAAGAGGAACTGATGATGCACTACCCAATTTTGAAATTGCACCTTGTGCATTCTACTATTACAACCTTCAAGAGCAAGTTGAAAGCCGCACTGAGTCGTCGCCCCCCCCCCCCCCCCCCCCCCCCCCCCACCGACCCGCACAGTTTGGGAACCACTGACTTAGACAAGACCCATGTATTCTGCTCGACTAGGGAGATTTCTTGTGGTTGATCTTGAGCACCTCCTAACTGTCCTGTCACCCAGTCTCCATTCAACAGGCCAACTGTACTGCACGTCAGCGCAGTCCTCCCCTTAGCCGCTGACTGTCAACACAACACACCAGGCTCATGTTCAGTAACGTTCACTGATTTAAAACGTCTCACAGCGTTAAACTAACTCATTCTGGACAGGTTCAGGTAGTCCCTTCCTAGTTTCGTTCCATTTTCTTCCGTTTGGTGCCTAGTATAATAGTATAACACAACCCTGCTCACATCACACAGTGCTCCTGTAATCCCCCTCCACATTGCCCGTGGAGCCCCGTCAGCTCTGTCCAAAGTCTGCAAAGCCCTTGGCCCCGGAGAAGGGCTCCGGCTGCAGTGGGAAGAAGTATTGCTGGGGCAGCAAGAAGCCCGTGCCCTGGGCCGGGTGTTGGTGCATGGGCTGGTGCAGCTGGGCGTGGGGGTGGGGTTGCTGGCAGCCACCTGGCATGCAGGCCGTGGGGGAGGTGTAGGGGGGCGGCGGGGGTGGTGGCAGCAGCGGCTGGGGCGTGGAGGGGGAGAAGGATGCAGATGCTGACACCAAGCACCCGTGCTGCTGCTGCCCCTGACCTCCGAGGGAGAAGCGGCGCACCGAGCTGCCCCCGCCAGCCGAGCTGGAGCTGGTGGTGGCCGTGCTGGACTGGCGTGAGGGGGTGCGCAGGCTGGGTGGCACAGTGGTCAGGATCATGGGGATGGTCTCGGTCTGGCAGCTGCGCAGAGGGAAACGGATAGGTTGCTGTGTTGGCTGCTTGGGGCGCAGGCAGGTGCAGCAGTAGACAGCAACCAAGGAGCCCACCACCACGAAGGCCACGAAGATAGAGCCCACCATCAGGAAGGGCACGTAGATGGGCTCTGCAAGGAGGAACAGGTGTTGGAATACTTGAAAACGTTAATTTGAGTACCTGTTTAAATACTTAAATTCATAATTTAACCTTTTGGTAATCACAGATCTGAATACTGGTTTGATTTGTGAAGGTGGTAACATTGCTTACCCCATCAATCACTGACAGACCTGTGCTAAGCTCATGGAAACAGGGCCAATAAGAAGTGGAGTTCATAGTTAATAAACCTATGTGGAGTCAGTGAACATATGTGTGATACCAAGTGTGCATAATAAACTGTATTGCGAATGTGTACAGACCTACAGTTGAAGTCGGAAGTTTACATACACCAAACTCCGTTTTTCACAATTCCTGCATTTAATCCTAGTAAAAATTCCCTGTCAACATGCTGACCAGACCGGACACGTTGCGTGCGTTCAGGTAAAATAACAACTCAATGTTTATATCCCAGGAAAAATTAGCTAGCAACAGCAAGCTAGCTAAATAGGACAAATTATATAGCAAGTGCAAGCTAGTTAGCTAAATTGCCATAAATGTTTAATGCTTTTTGATCTGTCCCCAAATTAATATAATTGGTTCAGAGTTTGTTTTGATATTTTAACCTGCGTGTTGTGATCGCGTTTGGTGTAGGGGGACAAAATTAATTTATGCACGATGGCGCACATGCACAGCCGGTTTGGGTTCCGTGTTGGTCAGTTAGGATCACCACTTTATTTTCAGAATGTGAAATGTCAGAATAATAGTAGAGAGAAGGATTTATTTCAGCTTTTATTTATTTCATCACATTCCCAGTGGGTCAGAAGTTTACACACACTCAATTAGTATTTGGTAGCATTGCCTTTAAATTGTTTAACTTGGGTCAAACATTTTGGGTAGCCTTCCACAAGCTTCCCACAAAAAGTTGGGTGAATTTTGGCTCATTCCTCCTGACAGAGCTGGTGTAACTGAGTCAGGTTTGTAGGCCTCCTTGCTCGTACACGCTTTTTCAATTCTACCCACAATTTTTCTACAGGATTGAGGTCAAGGCTTTGTGATGGCCACTCCAATACCTTGACTTTGTTGTCCTTAAGCCATTTTGCCACAACTTTAGAAGTATGCTTGGGGTCATTGTCCATTTGGAAGACTCATTTGCGACCAAGCTTTAACTTCCTGACTGATGTCTTGAGATGTTGCTTCAATATATCCACATAATTTTCCTACCTCATAATGCCATCTATTTTGTGAAGTGCACAAGTCCCTCCTGCAGCAAAGCAAACCCACAACATGATGCTGCCACCCCCGTGCTTTACAGTTGGGATAGTGTTCTTCGGCTTGTAAACTATTGTTGGAAAATGAGCAAATTAGATGTCCTAACTGACTTGCCAAAGCTATAGTTGGTTAACAAGAAATTTGTGGAGTGGTTGAAAAACGAGTTTTAATGACTCCAACCTAAGTGTATGTAAACTTACAACTTCAACTGTATGTTCTCTTTCTGTTTTCTACAGAATCCAGGTGTACACCTTTTAAATGGAGAGGGATTCAGGAGAAAGGACATTTTAGAAGACAAAGGTGAAATCTTACTCTTTACTCATCCTTTCCTAAATCCCCTTAATATACAGTATTTCTTTACATTAACTCACAAGACCATTTTTATTGTTGCAAAGCATATTTTCAAAAGCCCATTTTAATGTCATACTGGTAGTAAACGTGTGCACGATATAATGTAAGTAGGCCACTGAGGTGAATTATACAATACAATGCAGGGCTGCAAAAAAAGAAACATCTGCTACTATAACAATAAGCATGTACAGTTAGGCTGTCAATACAACGTATTCAAAGTGTTAAAAGGCATGTTTATACTATATTTTTTACATTTCATGTAACCAACATCCACCGACAAAACCATCTGTTCTGTAGTTATTAATAGCCTTCTATTTCTTGGGTGTTGTTGAGTAATTGTCTTTATATTAATTGTTTTAGGCCTGAATTGGACTATGCAACAGTTACTGTGAATATTCTTAAAATCATTTAACATAAGCGTTTTTGTCTGAATACATCTTTCCAAAACTTAGATTAAATGTTCAGATTACAGTTTAAAATGGCAATTGGCGCCAAGGGAAGGAAATCATTTGAAGATAATTTATTTTCATTAAAAAATGGAAATTGTATTGACCACGCGAGCTAGGGCTTCACAACACTGGAGACAAATTATTTTGAGATTTGGTGAAATTAGTTCAATGTAAGTCTAGATTCTGTTTTATTCCATAAATGGTGTACATTTTGAACTAATGGTGAATAATTCCCTGAATAAGCAGATTTTATGTGAATGAAAGCTTTTGTTTTTAAATTGGTAATTCATTATAAGCTAATAGCCTCTACGACACAGGCATGCCAAAATATAGTGAAATAGCCTAAGGTATCAAATACACACTCTGGTGGCAATCTGATGCCATCTTTGGACAGGATATTCTGCCATTGGTGTGCAAAATTATAATTTAAATTGCATGATTGTTTCAACGTTGCATGGTTTATATAGGGCCTTGTGGTCAAACTCCATCCACTTATTTTCACATAGGTCTGGGGTAGTATCACACAATGTTTTTTCTTGCATATCATGTAACTGGAGGAATGCATGGTGACACTCTCCAGGTGTATCACATGCCCACAATGTACCTAACCTGAGGTCAAATGAAGCCCAAGCCAAAAAACAGGTGCCCCACATGCATGGAATTGGAGCTGCTTAGTGCTTTTTCTTTGTAAATCAAGATAGGCTGTAATTTCTGCATCTTGATAGAGCAATTACGTTGTTATAACTCAATGAAAAGTTACTTTCAGTGCTTATGTTAGGTTTCAAAATTACAAGATCCATTTTAATTAGATTATTTGTACAATATGCTTATGACAACAAAATGTAGGCCTTGATAAATAAAATATAATAGCATTTTTGTCTTCTAAATCAGTCATTTTTGTCTTCTAAATTATTTTTTCAAATAGGACAAACGATGATGTATTTATAGGTTATATTTCATCTTAATATAGACTAATTTAAACCGATTGAAAACGAAAACTTTTATAATGAAATATATTATGCTATGCCTACATGCCTGGCAGTGCCCTGAAGAGTCTGAATGGTGACAAACATGAATGTTGAGTGACATGGCTCGTTAAAAGCGTGTCTAGATGCCATTTTTTATTTTGAAATATTTCACTATATAAAATCTTTATTAAACCTTTGAAATCTTTGAATGTTATATAATAACAACACTCCCAAGTTTAGTGTTTTGCATTAAAGTTAATTGTGCATTAACTTGTCCTCTCCTCCCAGGCTCGGCATGCTTTGGAAGTCTAAACTTACGCGCTGCAAACTCCGTGTTCTCCTGTTCTCTGTCGTTGGTACAGCTTCCCTGGTCCAGTCGTGCGTCCACGGCCGCGCAACAGTACCGCAGGGAACAAGACCCGCAGCACACGGTTGCGTCCATGGTGTCAAAGTCCTCCGGACACTGAAAGCCCTCGTGGTAATTTCCATTACTGTCCAGCCACCCATGGCAGTACTCTCCTTGTGCGTCTGATATCCGTAGATTCCAGGTCAGGTACCCCAGCATGAGGTAGTTTAGCAGGCGCACCATCACGACAACACTTTATTAGCAGCCCAGTAGCCTACGCACTATTCTTTATCTCTAGCGTTGTCTTTGCATTTAACACGTGTGCATGATGAATGCGGTTTGAAACAATCCCACGGTTGAAACCATCAACTGGTTCAATTGGTTAGAATTGTCATCATTCGTTTGATTTTAATTTAACCATACGAATACTTTTGCATATAAGTTTGTGTTTGCATTTCCATCCATTTGGCATATAATCTCCTCAACCAAAGTCGATCCCGTATCAGGTCACAGGTGTAAAATAAGCTTTAACTGAACTCTCACGGTTGTCCAAATGAATGACTCTTTCTCTCCTCTCAAAATGTCATTATTGCACAGGCAAAACACATCAGAAATATAACTAGCCAAGAGTGTATCCGAACTTTACCCAAACCTTTCTTCTCTTCACTGCGTAATTTATGAAACGAGAAAAAAAGGTGTACTTTCTTAATCCAAGTTGTTGTTCAGGTCGGTGAAGACGATGTGCTATGGATGGCTACGGTCGTCTTGTGTCCTGCCTCATTTGAAATCTGCTGCTTTTTTTGACCGACTCAGTAGGCGCGCACGCATCTCTTTGACCACCAGACGTGCGCATTCATGATGGAGCGGTCGCTTTTGCGTCCCTACGCGGAAAGAAGCCTGTCGCAAAGTGATGCTGAGAGGACATAGGCTTCAGTAGTCATGCGTGCCCTCATCTGTCCTTATCAAATCAGCTCCAAGTGATTTTAATTTTGGAAATCTGTTCCAAAGTATTCCCACGCATAATGGAGATATAATGTATATGTGATGATATGAAAATGTAAGCAAGGTTTGAAATGATTATGTTTTAGTCTAATGTTATATCTGTTTGGGGTTCTTGCCATCAATTTGCAGTCTACAAATAATTTGTAATTATGTTCCAGCCCCCTGACCATCCGCTCAGCCCGCGACAGAATCTAGTTGATGATCCCTGGTCTTTAATTTCCAATAGCCTATGCTAGTGACCATTATTTGGTATCTTTATCTTTGTACCCTGTATGAAAAACACCTTTAGAAATATATATAATATAGCCTATTCATATTACTAAGAGGAAGTTGTATATGCTCAGGTTAAGGTTTCAGTTGTCTTTTGTTTGCAGCGGAGCTTCAACTCTGTAACTTTCCCTTAAATCGCCAAATTTATATTGATGTGTCGCCCTCTGGTGGCCTTCAAAAACTTTGATTGTCAGTTTATTTTATTGCCGTTTGTGTAGGTTGGATTTATTACTTTATTCGATTAATGGTTTGGTTATCCTATCTAGAGGTTAATGGATATTCTTCTATACATCTAATAGCTAAATGTAGGCTTGATGCACTGTCCTCTCAGCACATGTCAAAACTGCAGGCTAAAATTAAATCTAGACTCGTAATCGCTCCTCTTTCACCGCAGCTGCCAAACTAACCCTGATTCAGATGACCATCCTACTCATACTAGATTACCGAGACATAATTAATAGGGTGCTCTCGAGCGGCTAGATGTTCTTTACCATTCGGCCATCGGATATTCCACCAATGCTCCTTATAGGACACATCACTGCACTCTATACTCCTCTGTAAACTGGTCATCTCTGTGTACCCGTCGCACGACCAACTGGTTGATGCTTATTTATAAAAGCGCCCCACTCCCCCCTATCTGAGATATATACTGCAGCCCTCGTCCTCCACATGCAACACCCGTTCTGCCAGTCACATTCTGTTAAAGGTTCCCAAAGCACACACATCCCTGGGTCGCTCTTCTTTTCAGTTCGCTGCAGCTAGCGACTGAAACGAGCTGCAACAAACACTCAAACTGGACAGTTTTATCTCAATCTCTTCATTCAAAGACTCAATTATGGACACTCTTACTGACAGTTGTGGCTGCATTGTGTGATGTATCGTTGTCTTTGGCTTCTTGCCCTTTGTGCTGTTGTCTGTGCCCAATAATGTTTGTAACGTGTTTTGTGCTGCTACCATGTTGTTGTCATGTTGTGTTGCTACCATGCTGTGTTGCTGCCTTGCTATGTTAGGTCTTAGGTCTCTCTTTGTGTAGTGTTGTGTTGTCTCTCTTGTTGTGATGTGTGTTTTGTCCTATATATATATATATTGTATTTATTTTATTTTTTAAATCTCAGGCCCCATACACGCAGGAGGCCTTTTGGTAGGCCGTAATTGTAAATAAGAATGTGTTCTTAGCTGACTTGCCTAGTTAAATAAAGGTTCAATGAAAATAAAAGAGGAAAGCATACACAGATGGCTTCTCACTGTGATGTCTAGAACCTTAAAGGGTTCTGTGGCTGTCCCCACAGGAGAACCCTTTGAAAAAAAACATTTTGGTTCCAGGTGAACCCTTTCTACAGAAGCTACCTTGAACCACCAAGGGTTCTACCTGGAACCAGAAAGGGTTCCCTACGAGGACAGCCGAATAACCCTTTTGGAACCTTTTTTCTAAGAGTGTAGGCCTATACATTATATTTTTTTGGAGAGAAAAGTAAATCTAAGGAAAACAACAATGACACTTTTATTTTGTATAATTTCCTTCTTTTATTTGTTTTGTCTTATAATAATGGTACGTAGGCCTATGAGAAACGCTGTTGATTAGTGAATTATGAAACATTTTATGGACTACATTCCTAATGAAAATAATGTACCTTTTACTCCATACATTTTCCTTGACACTCAAAAGTACTCGTTACATTTTGAATGCTTAGCAGGACAGGAAAATTGTCCAATTCACGCACTTATGAAGAGAACATCCCTGTTCATTCCTACTGCTTCTGATCTGGCTGAGTCACGAAACACGATTGCTTCGTTTGTAAATTATGTCTGAGTTTTGGAATGCCCCTTGCTTTCCGTAAATGTAAAAACATTAAATTAAAATAAAACAATTGTGCCGTTTAGTTTGCCTAATATAAGGAATTTGAAATGATTTATACTTTTACTTTGACACTTAAGTATATTTAAGCAATTACATTTACTTTTGATACTTAAGTATATTTATATATTATAAACAAATACTTTTGACTTTTACTCAGGTAGTATTTTACTGGGTGACTTTCACTTTTTCTTGAGTCATTCTCTATCAAGGTATCTTTACTTTTACTCAAGTATGGCTGTTGGGTACTTTTTCCACAACTGATTGTATGTGAAACTACTTATAAGACGCAAATTTACAGTTTTTCTGAACTCACCTCACTTGCGCATAGGGAGGCTTGTGCTACCCGGTGCAGGCACATGCGCAGATCAAATAAACCCATGGAACGCGGATTTAAACTGTTTACATGTCCTAATAATTCGAAAGATTGCTCAGAAAACCAGGTGTTTTAATCGGCGTATGCTTACTTCGATTATGACCTTACGGCGATTAAGATAAACAGAGTAAAGGGTTTACATGACTAATGCCATACTTGGCCTTCTGCTATAATCACTTTAATATCGAATTGTTGGTGTACATGTAAAGGTACACAGTCATGCCATGTTTGGTCTCATGTAGGTTATTTCAAACATTCCAAAAGCCAAACACAACCCAATTAGGCTGTCCTATTAATTTTAGCTGTCATTTTTAGAGACACACTTATTTGAGGCCGTTGTCATAGTGAAGGGGTAGCATATTCTCTCTTCACCCAGCTTGTCCTCAGAGGCAAAATGGCCGCTATAGTTTCATCGATATCATTTTCCTTTAAAACTGTGTATGCTCATGAAGACGATTAGAGACACAATGTACAGACAGCGAGGTGTGCAGATCGCGCCTGTATTTCCCGCTTGGCACAATCACTTTTTAACGCGGCGCCCCCCGTCTGGGGATTGGAGCTGTGTCTTGTCAGTAAATTAGCCCACCCTCTGAATATTAAAGTGCACTACTGGGGGGGAAACTGAGCCAGACAGCGAGACGGTGACGAAAAAAATAACCAGTCACCAGACAAGGACGCGACAAGAGCGAGCTCGAGTCACCACTGCGTGTTGAAACTTGCAGTGATGGAGGGGGAAATGCAACCTGCCGACGAGGGTCTCTGCGCCCCAAAGATGTGCAGTCAGCAGCGGGGTCCATACAGCAGCCTCAAGACCTTCCCAAACAAGCGGTTGGTGGGGAAGGCGCGGTTCGACAGACCCACAATGGTCGATATCCCGCTGCTGGGAGACGGAGGCGGTCATCACTACAATCATAATCTCAATCACCATCATCCGTATCAACAACAGTATCAGCAACAGCGGCAGCAGCTCCACCAAACCTCCCTCACCATCAGCAGCAGCAGCCAGTATCTCGCGACACCGCAGCTGCAGCAGCAACAGCGTTTCCCATGCGATAACAGGCCCAGCAGTAGAGCCGCGACATCTACCTCAGCAACAGTGGGGAGTGTGGCGGCAGCATCACTTGGCTTCCAGGAGAGGGTCGGCAGCGGCACCGCGGTGCGCCAGGACCCCACGTATTCGCCTGGAAAAGCCGCGCTCAACCACGAATCTCCCGATTGCACTTACGGGATAAGCTCAGGTATGTTTTCAAACTTGTTGAGAAAGTGAAATTAGGAAAAGTTTATCCTTTATTTTAGGAATTAGGTGTTGGACTAGACTAGAGGATGTCTAGGCCTGTTGCCTGTGCGCGTAAATGCAATGCAACCACTGTTAGAAATACATTCTCTGGTTAGTATTACAATCCTTTCCAACACAGAAAAAAGGGTCCCAAAAAGCTTATTCGGCTGTCCTCATAGGATTTTTTTGGGTTCCAGGTATAACTCTTTTTGGTTCCAGGTATAACTATTTTGGATTCCATGTAGAATTCTCTGGGGAAAGGGTTCTACATGGAGCCCAATAGGGTTCTACCTGGAACCAAAAGTGTTTAACCTGGAACAAAACATGGTTCTTCAAAGGGTTCTCCTATGGGGGCAGATTTTTTTCTATGAGTGTAATAAAACACACATTTTAAAATATGCTGTATGTATTTAGCCATATCCAGACCTTACTAGGTAGGCTATTTGCATGGTTGACCCAATATGACACAAATTTGTTGTCAAACAACAGTTTTAGGTTAAGGTTTTTTGTATTTTGCATAAAGACAATTATTGATTCACCACAAGTAGGGCCTAGGCCTATTTGAGGTATTGTAGGCTAAAATGATAGAGATAGCCTAATGAAATAGTCATAGAACAACAAATGAAACCTAAATAGCATATCAGTCCAGCAGAGAGTAGTAACTATACACTAAGTGTACAAAACATTAGGAACACCTGCTCTTACCATGTCCTAGACTAACCAGGTGAATCCACTTTACACTGCTGCTACTCGCTGTTTATTATCAATGGATACCCCTACCTATGTAACGGATGTGAAACGGCTAGCTAGTTAGCGGTGGTGCGCGCTAAATAGCGTTTCAATCGGTGACGTCACTTGCTCTGAGACCTTGAAGTAGTGGTTCCCCTTGCTCTGCAAGGGCCACGGCTTTTGTGAAGCGATGGGTAACGATGCTTCGTGGGTGACTGTTGTTGATGTGTGCAGAGGGTCCCTGGTTCGCGCCCGGGTATGGGCGAGGGAACGGTCTAAAGTTATACTGTTACACCTACATGTACATATTACCTCAATTACCTCAACTAACCTGTACCCCCGCACATTGACGCTGTACCAGTACCCCCTGTATATATAGCCTTGTTATTGTTATTTTATTGTGTTACTTTTTTTACGTTAGTTTATTTAGTCAATATTTTCTTAACTCTTATTTTATAAAAAACTACATTGTTGTTAAGGGCTTGTTCTAAGCATGGTAAGGTCTACCTACACCTGTTGTATTGGTTGCGTGTGACAACATTTAATTTGATCCCCCCCATATCTCAATCAATCTCCGCTCTCTCTATAATTTCCTGTGATAGATATTATGTACTACTGAAAATAAGCAGCCATGACTGAGTAGGCCCACTATAGGGTCTGTGTGTGCTCAAATGAGTGATAGGGTTGTGCAGTTGTTGAAGTGTGTTTGTGTTTATGTCTGTGTGAATATCCATTGTAATGACGTGCACTGCTTTTGAGCAAAAGCGGGCAAACTGGTTTCTCAAAGGAAGAGTAAGCATAGAAATACACCACACTTCTATTTCTATAGGAACCTTGATCTGCGTCCCAATTGGCACCATATCCCTATTATAGTGCACTACCTTTGACCAGAGCCGGAAGCAGTTTTGTTACTAAATTAAACAGATATCATATTTCCCCCACAGATATAGATCTCCTTATCACTCCACTAGCAGGGGAGGTTGAGCTCAGTATTCTGAGATTGTTGTTACGCTGACACAGCACTATCTAGCTTATACTGTATTAGCACTGTGCTGTAGCATTAAGCCAAATTGGTATAATACTTGTAATGTCACCTCATGCCATTATCCAGGGCAGTGACAAAGTACAGGCCTCATACAGTATTACATGCTCTATGGTAGGCCTATAGGCTCCCCTGAACAATCACTATGTTATAACTAACCTGCTCCTATGGTACTGGGGCTTCCAATTTTGTCTTAATTTACAACCCAATTCAAAGCCCAGTTTTACACAGTTTGGGTCAGTTTGGCGCAATAGTACAAAAAAGGGTATATATTTTGTTAACCATACGACAAAAGCTAGCCAATACAACTAAGTATTCATGTGATTTAATGATTCGAGTGATAAGAGCACATTTCCCTGTAGGTGACAGTCTGACAGAGGTGGTGTTTCTTTCCCATTCTGCATCCCACAGACAGAAGGAGGAACCCAAGGACGCCAGCCCTGAGATCCACACACAATAAAGCAAATTGCATTTAAAAGCTTTTCCAAAGAGTTGTGATTAAAATAAATGGTGCTCATAAATTTTCCTCTGCGGAGCATGTTGTATTTAATGACATTTTATGAGGCTGTCTCCCCGTGCACACTACCAGGGAGCAAGAGAAGAGGGGCGGGTGGGAGGGACGGAGGCACGGGGGATGATATCAGATACATCTCGGCGGGTAAACAAAGACGGCACGCATATTAATAAATGCGACACATCTGCGCCAGGCCGATAGACACGTCTCAGCGGCTGCCAGAGTGCCGGGCCTCCCGCCCAGTTGCAGCGAGGACGCCGTGGGTAGCTGTCTGCGCTCATAATTACCTGCCTTGTCTCTTTGTGTGTGAAGGCAACACATTCGTAATCATTAGAGGGGAGATGTGCGAGATCATCTCATTCCGATGTGCTGAGACTGCTGGGAGAAGGACACAGGGAGAGCTGCTTTTATGAGCTGTTATGGATGATATTATAGCTCAGTAGCATCATAACCCCATTTGTTTGGCTTGGGTGATTATTTAAGCTCAAGAGGAGGGGGGCATCAAATATCATCAAATCAAATGCATTTGTCAAAAAGTGCTCAACTGCAACCAAAGCCTATAACCCCCAAAGAGCAAGCACAGGCAACAATGCCAAGGGAAGGACTAGTGTAGGCCTAGATATTGACGTCTGACTCAACCAGCTTCCTTGTACAAGAGTGCCATTGAATGGAGGGAACCTGTACTCGGGTAAAATATGACTCTTGTAGAGAAAGAGGAAGAGCCAGATAGAGGGAGTGAGGGTGGTGAGGGGAGGAAGCCAGAGCAGCGAAGCAGAAACGCCAACACCTTTATATAGAATTTGAGAGTCAAGTAGAGGTGACTGAGAAAGGGATAAGACTGAAGCAATCCTACTGTAGTATTATGAACAACTAATCTAGTCCACGCTCTTCTGTGTTTAAAAAAAATCCATGCTATCAATTCAAAGCCAAGTAATCAAGGACTGTGGAAATGTAGAAATGTGTTGATGCCCAAATGTTGACTCCAAAATATGCTGGTTGGCCTTCATGTCATAGTGAACGTCTTGGCTATCTTTATCTACTCGCTCTCTGTTCCTCTAGAAAACCGCCTCATCTTGGATGCCTTCGCACAGCAGTGTAGCCGGGTCCTCACTCTTCTCAACAACAATGGCCGGTTTGTGGAGCCTCAAGCTCCTCTGCCCTCCTCCCACATCAAGCAGGAGGACAGCTGCCTCTCTGGACCTGGGGCGGAGTCAAGGCCAGTCGCGGGTCAGGGGGGTCATTACCCCACCCTGGGCACGCCACGTCTTGACGAGAGCGCCACCGTCGACCCTGATGACGAAGCCCAGCACAGCCACTGGAGCCAACAACAAACATCTGCCTTCCTGCGCATTTTCACTGAGTCCCTCCAGAGCTATCTGCTCACCGGGAACCAGCAGCCCCACCCGGGCCCGGGCCTCGAGGGAGAGCGATGCCCACCAGCTGAGCCCGAGTCTGGGGGGTCGCCGGGCCACAACCTGGGGGGCTGGAACTCCCCGGCCCCCTCAGATTCGTATGGCCACCCCTCGTCCACCCTGCCGGAGGAGGAAGAGGAGGAGGAGGAGAGCTGCTGCCCTCGCTGTGTGGAGCTGGAGCAGGAGGTACTGTGTCTGCAGCAGGAGAACGAAGAGCTGCGCAACAAGATGGACAACATACCGGGTACAGTACCGGGGTTTCAGGATCATAGAACCCAGTAAAGGCAGATTCTTGTGAGATTGTGACTTGGTATGTGGATACTATAGAATGCTGTCACCCGTAAAAGCCTCAAGTGAGACGATGTGCTAATTTTGCTGCCCAAGACAACTCTGTGGATTTGGGTCTTTACCCTGTGACTTGACATAGCAGGTCACAATAATGACACAGTGCCAAATGAGGGGGGTAACCATGTGGTGTAGTAATCTAACTTTTTATGTAAAGTTCAAGATTTACAGTGCCCTCTGGAATTTTTTTGTTGTTGTTTTGGTTCTGTACTCCAGCACTTTTCTGGGCTCCCGAGTGGCGCAGCAGTCTAAGGCACTTTATCTCAGTGCTAGAGGCGTCACTACAGACCCTGGTTCGATTCCAGGCTGTATCACAACCGGTCGTGATTGGGAGTCCCATAGGGCGGCACACATTTGGCCCAGTGTCGTCAGGGTTAGGGTTAGGGTTTGGGTTTGGCTGGGGTAGGCCGTCATTGTAAATAAGAATGTGTTCTTAACTGACTTGCCTAGTTAAATAAAGGGTCAATAAAAATAAATAAAATAAGAAACTTTGGAGAGAAAAGTGAAGTGAATTTGTCCCAATACCTTTGGTTCCCTAAAATTGGGGGACTATGTACAAAAACTGTTTTAATTTGTAAATGGTTTACCTGATATGGATCAAAATACCATCAAATTAAAGCTGACAGCCTGCACTTTAACCTCAATAGTCAATAGTCATTGTATCATTTAAAATCCAAAGTGCTGGAGTACAGAGCCAAAACGTGTCACTGTCCCAATCATTTCGGGGGAGGCTGTATTTGACATTTTAGTCATTAAGCAGATGCTCTTATCTAGAGCGACTTAGAGTTAGACACCCCGGACTCAATTTATATATCACATTCTTTCTGTGTCTTCAATCAAATATTTTTGATGGCTTTTATAACCCTGATTTCCTTCCAGCTCCCTGCCAGAATGTGCTGGACTTCTTCAAGACTGTTCTCCAGCACCATGACCAGTTTATACAACCCATGGCAGAGGAACAACTAACAGAGGCAAGAAATCAGTTTGTCTCAAAACACAGACTGTGTCTTTCTAGAAAGAAATACTCTTGGTCTGTTCCAGTTTCTGTCAGGTACTGTACTGTACCTTTTTATGTTTTATCACTAGTCATACTGGCCGTGTCTGAAATCTGTCTTGCTTACTGCATACTGTGTATTAATTGTACTACATACTATATTTAGAACGTATTGTTCAGTAAAAAACTAATGCAGTACGTGCAAATATCAACATACTAAGCTCATCCATTCTGAGAAAGCGTCATCTAATGTGCAATTGCAATGTTTCCCGCCATTCATTAATTTTGACAGGGAGTCAATGGCCAGGGGCTCTCGGGAGTGGGCTAGGGGTCCAGCCGTGTATCTGGTAACTAGTTGGCTACCTAAAGAGGCTCAAAGTTGCCCACCGTTTACCCGCTTCATTGAATTTCTTCACTTTGAGATGAGGAGCACTGGCTAAACGAGGCTTGTCATTCGGTTTAGCCACATGTCAGTGTAGTTCTGATCCTTTTCTGGCTTCCAGACTGGCTGTCAGTCGCCCTGTCTAGTCATCAATGTGCTACGCATTACTTCCCTGGAGAAGAGAGAGCCAAGGGCAGACACTACTAACCGGCGTGCTTCAGCTGGGGTGAGCGGTAATCAGTATTATCTTCACTGCTTGTTTCTGTCCGGCACTTGAGAACACCTAAGGCAACACAAGAGGGATTATTTGGCTAGGAATTGGATGGTAGCGCCCTCGGCCAATATATGAAAGTGTAAGACTGTGTGGTTTGCCAGTGTGAGTGTGTTTGTGATACTTGTTACTGTACTGGATGTGTGTTGCGAGAGGACGGCACTTATCGTGTCATCCAGTGTTTACTGCCTTCTGTGTGCATGGTCCTCTGAGTCCCCTCTTCCCTTTGATATTTATTGGGCGAGGCCGGTCCCATAGCTACACTTTGAATTTCTTGACTTTGACATACAGTACATTTAGGCTGATCCAGGGGCCAGGTGAGTTCAACCTAGCCGTTAACCCCTGCAGGACTCTGTTCCATGGAGGGATTCATATTTGCCTGTTTCAATACCGAGAATAATTCATATTTATCCAGAGAGTCCGGGAAATATGGCAAAAATCAGAAGTGCCCATTTAAAGCATGTAAAACTAAAATATGGTCACTATGCCAGGGTTCTCCGCAAATAAGATTGTCGCTGCGCCACCTTGTCACCTTGATTTCAGGGCAAATTAAACTGATATTCAGTAATGATAGAGGAACTATCTTTGATCGCCTACAACATTGTTTTGAATAGCAAAACAGGCCGTTCATAATGTTCCTCAATTAATTCAGAGAATTTCAGCAGTCGGCTAACTGGACACAGATCTAAATTAGGACACACGGAGTGCACCCCTCGTATAGCGTTGTCGAATCATACAAACTTTGTAATAGCAGTCCAACAAAAGTCAAATGAACAAAGTTGCTAAGCTTGCTAGATAACCTCCTTCAATGAATGACAGAATATTTCATATAATAAATATATCCTATATTTGGCTAAATCAAGTTGATGATTATACAGATCGATCATGAATAACGGGGGAGATAAAGAGTGGAAATAGTTTAAGCATCAAGGTACTATATCTTAACGGGGACCAACTCTGTTAAAACAGTCTCGGGATCCCAGTTACCCATGTTAATCACTAATGGACACATAGCCCGGGTCAGTTACCCTTATTATCGGATCTTGTCCCGGCCAACCCTTGTATTCCACCATGCTCTGACGGACACATAAGTGGACTCCCGACCACGGTTAGGGTTTTCCTTCTATGGAGTAGGGAGGAATATCAGACCCACTTGCCTGATGTGGTTTAAACACCTTCATCACTCTGTGCCTCTTCGTCGAGCCGATCTACACGATTGACATCTCTCAGCAGATCTATGGAGTAGAGCAGGACTCTTTGTTTTTCCAGCTTTGCGAAGTCCGCCCTTCAAGACCAAGATAGTCCCATGGCTAGCAATACTTAATCGTTAGGAGTAGGCCACTTGCTCAGGGCCCCTCTCGAGAAGCCAAACAAGGTGACCCTATCGACTCCCAGCAGCTTGTTAATGATTGATGCAGCAACAGTGATGTAGTATGCAATCTTTTCCGATATAGCCACCTTGACGGTGTCAACGACGTCTTCGTATCGCATTGTAATGTCAACCACCAAAGCGGCAGCATTTTTCACAAATATCAAGTCTGGTTTCCTTAGTCTCCCATCCAGCGTGGAGATATGTATCTCCTTGATAACGTTCCATCCGTTGCTTTCGGCTTCCGTTACTGATAGGTCACACACCCTGTTGTGCCTATTTATGCGGGCTCCTTGGATCAACTGGCATCGACCCAGTATATGTCAGCAAGATTCATACAGGGCTGGAAAGTGCCTCCAAGAGGAATCCTTCTCCGTTCTTCCCCTTTTGAACATCTCCTGAGTAGGATAGACATTTGCCCTCAACTTCAGTCCATTGTTATACTGGCCGAATCCCACTGAGGAGGTAAGCCTAGTTTTGCTGATCTTATCACTGCCAAAGGCCTGCGTCCCCACACCTTGAGTTGACAGGCATATCCATTTTCACATTTCGTCCTGCCTCCAATCACACGGTATTGGGAAATGCAGCGTCACTAAGCCAGTTGTGTTGTTGTCGATGGAGGGCATCTTTGTGTCGCTCTCACCGGCTTGCAGCCATATTCCCTCATCTGCCGGTGGATCCTTCTGGCCTGGATCGATGTAATCTGGGGGGCCAGCTTCACGATACCTAGACCCCCGTATCAGTGTTTCACATAGAGCAACCCGTTACATGTGCTCATGGGTGGGGGAGCCATTCTTTCACAGCGGTTCTTATCATTCCATCTATTTTGGTCAGGTCGACCCCCTTTAGGTTGCTGTGGTCAGCTCTGTAGATTAGCCTCGGGACAGTGAAAGACCTTCTGAGAAGGTTTTCTCACCGCCCATCCGATCTTGCATATCCAGTCACGAAGTAGCCCGATCAGTTTCGGTTTAACAATGCCTGCCCACGGGTTCACTTGCATTCCAAGATATTTTTAGGATTCCTCAGGCCCAATTAAGTGCAAGTCCTCTCCATTCAGTTTCCAGGATAAACAGTCATTAACCTTGAATGAGGACTTGCCCTTGTCATTACCACCTTTCTCAATTAAGAAACTGTGGCACTTTCTGGGTTGAACTCTCAACTCCATCAGTTGGCAATATTGTTCCAGAATTGCCATGTTTTTTTCCCATACCTTTCACCGAGCTGTTCAACAGTACCAAGTCATCGGCAAAAACTAAAGTGGTAGTCTGGCGGCCTTCTGGCCCGACCCCAGAGCCCTGGCGTTCGAGTGTCTGGACTGAACAGCAGCTGCGACCTTGGATCGTATTGCTTAACCCGGACCAACATGTCAATCATCAAAGATTTCACTCCATCGAGAGTGACCCTTGTTACGCTGTTCTCATAGATGCTCCCGATCAACTCCATGATGTGCCGGTCAAGGCCCCTTTACCCAAGAACACCCAGAAGGTGCTCATGCAATGCCGAGTCGAAAGCCTTCACAAAGTCCACAAATACCATGGCTAGGGGTGTACATTGTTTTTTACTCTGTTTGATGAGCCCCTGGAGTGACATACCATTTTTTGGGGGGTCGGAAATACAAAGGTATCTGATTGTCTTCGGACCGCTAACTTTTGTTCTTGATTAATGAAAACATTCTTGGCAAAAGCTTTCACTTTTGTCCGTCTTGCACCGGTCCAAGAATTTCACCTCTAGCGGCACAATACGAATGCCCCCCGTCCGTCCCTCTTAATCATGGCCCCAGTTCAGAAGAAAAACCCACAAAAATAGAACCAAAGTCCTATTCCATTAATCCTAGCTGAGGTATTCAAGTGACCGGGCCTACTTTGAACACAAATGTTTTCAAAGTCAACGCTTTGGACCACACAGGACATTCAATTAAGCGCATCAAGGGAGCACCAAGAAGCAGGGGCTGGGACAGGCGGTCCCAAGATCCAACTATAGGCTTTTTAACTGCAGCAACTTTAAGATACGCTATTGGAGCGTCACCGCCACAAAGGGCGCTCGATCGGCTCAAAGTTATCTAGAGTCACCAAAGGTGAACCGTCTCCGAAAGTGCCTCCACCGATGGAGGCCAATCCACGTGGGGAGCGAGGAACCATTTAGAAGCCGGCTGACAGGGGCCCTCTCAGGTGAATCATGAATTCCAAGAGAGTCCTCGTCACTCCAACCATTTACCTGGGCTTCAATGAATTGAATGAGAGATAGCTCCAGAGGGCCAGGTATGGCTGGGGGCGACCCCCAGGGAGGGGAGTCGGAGCAAACCCTGCCAAGGCCGCCAGGGGACGCAACTCCATCCAGCCAGCTCCCTGCCACAGGGAGATGGGTGGAAAGGGTCAGGGAGGGCTAGGGCTGACCCAGGGAGGACCCCAGCCATACTAATTTCAGAAAAGCCGAAGTGAGTACAGTATGACATGCTTTATGTAGCATAATACATTTCTGAAATTTCACATACCATAAAACTTTCTATTTTTGCATACTCAAAATGTCTACTATTTAGAAGCTTAGTACGGGTATTCGGACACGGCCAATGTGTATATTATAGCTGTTACATGAGAGATGCAAAATAAGACACCAGGGTGAACTTTTAGATCTAAAGAGCGCTCTATCTCTACAGGAAGAAGAACAGAAAACATTATATGAGGTTTGTGTTTTCAAGATGTGTTTTCTTACTGTATGTAACGGAATGACCCCTCACTTAGTTTGTGTCTTTCTAATGTGCCTTACTCTAATGTGCCTTAAATATCACCTACTCACCTTGGTGGCTTTCTCGGCATGAGAAGCATGAGAAGCGTTGTCGTCCCCACCCCCATCCTAGTTTGTCAGACATTTTGAGACCTCAAAAGTAGTCCATTATTAGAAAAAGTTTCACAATCTGTTATATAGATCCATTTAAAATGTGAAATTAACTGGGGCCTATCTTTCCCATTCATGTTTTAATCAAGCATATAGCTAGACCTACACAACAAATGGCATTGGGCTTGGACTCCTCTCTGAGAGTCTAACACACTTTGATTTTGGAGTAAACAATCATTTAAAAGCCCAGTTAAATAGGGGAGTGGATATATAGATTTTTGGGGATGTTGTCACTGACTCCCTTTGAGTCATGTTCAACTCAGTTGCACAGCAGCTTTATAGATAAAACCGAAACTAGTGGCACAAGATGTGAAACTGCCATTCAAATCAGCTTCTCTATTAAGGATGTGAAAATATCATCTTGCAACAGTGTTGCATAACAAGATAAAAATAGGTTCTGTTAAATGGAGAAAAAGTTAATGGACACCACCACCGCCTTTTCCTCAACATTGCAGTTACATCTGGCAATAACTTCTTGTTCTATGGGGCAATGGGTTTACAACGATAGGAACGGGTTATTGTTGGTATCAGGTGTATAGCACAATTAATGCTTTAGATTTATTTGAGAAACTAGACTAACTAAAAATATATCATAGTTCTCCATCACATATTGAGCATGAAGTTAACAACCTTGTTATAACACATGAATGACTGCACTTCTTCTGAATGCTTTGACAGCTTGAATGCACTTTTCAATACCCTGCTAGTGCCCCTCAGGGTTGGGGTCAATTCCATTTCAATTCAGTCAATCAACTGTAATCCAATTCCAATTTTCCTTTTTCGTTTCATTGCTTTTCAATGAGGAAAAAAATGGAAAAGGAATTTCAGTTGACTTTCTGAATTGGCGGAACTGAAATGGAATTGGCCCCAACCCTGGTGGCTCTATGGCAGGGTACTCAGAGCTCATAACTAAGCCGTTCCATTCTCACCAGTTGTGGTTTGTGGAAATTTAAATGGGGGGAACAGGTTCATAGTAATGGCTGAAACTGAATAAATGGAATGGTATCAAACACATCAAAAACATGTTTTTATACCATTCCATTCCAGCCATTATTATGAGCCGTCCTTCCCTCACCTACCTCCTGTCATTCTCACCCTCTTCACTTCTTCATACCCCTCCTCAGGGCAGTAAACAGCTCCTGGGGAACTACCCCCTCTTCATCACCAACAAGCAGTGGGACGAGGCAGTCAACTCGTCCAAGAAAGATGGCCGGCGGCTGCTGCGCTACCTGATCCGCTTCGTCTTCACTACGGACGAGCTCAAGTACTCGTGCGGCCTGGGCAAGAGGAAACGCTCAGTTCACTCAGGAGAGCCTGGGCCGGAGAGACGGCCCCTCAACCCCGTCAAAGTCACCTGCCTCAGAGGTACTGGCGGCATCTCTACTAAAGAGATGGGTACTACAGCAACATGTATGCTACTAAAGAGATGGGTACTACAGCAACATGTATGCTATTAAAGAGATGGGTACTACAGCAACATGTATGCTACTAAAGAGATGGGTACTACAGCAACATGTATGCTATTAAAGAGATGGGTACTACAGCAACATGTATGCTACTAAAGAGATGGGTACTACAGCAACATGTATGCTATTAAAGAGATGGGTACTACAGCAACATGTATGCTACTAAAGAGATGGGTACTACAGCAACATGTATGCTACTAAAGAGATGGGTACTACAGCAACATGTATGCTACTAAAGAGATGGGTACTACAGCAACATGTATGCTACTAAAGAGATGGGTACTACAGCAACATGTATGCTACTAAAGAGATGGGTACTACAGCAACATGTATGCTACTAAAGAGATGGGTACTACAGCAACATGTATGCTATTAAAGAGATGGGAACTACAGCAAAACGTATGCTATTAAAGAGATGGGTACTACAGCAACATGTATGCTACTAAAGAGATGGGTACTACAGCAACATGTATGCTACTAAAGAGATGGGAACTACAGCAAAACGTATGCTATTAAAGAGATGGGTACTACAGCAACATGTATGCTACTAAAGAGATGGGTACTACAGCAACATGTATGCTATTAAAGAGATGGGTACTACAGCAACATGTATGCTACTAAAGAGATGGGTACTACAGCAACATGTATGCTACTAAAGAGATGGGTACTACAGCAACATGTATGCTACTAAAGAGATGGGTACTACAGCAACATGTATGCTACTAAAGAGATGGGTACTACAGCAACATGTATGCTACTAAAGAGATGGGTACTACAGCAACATGTATGCTACTAAAGAGATGGGTACTACAGCAACATGTATGCTATTAAAGAGATGGTATGCTATTAAAGAGATGGGTACTACAGCAACATGTATGCTACTAAAGACATGGGTACTACAGCAACATGTACTACAGTACTACAACATGTATGCTACTAAAGAGATGGGTACTACAGCAACATGTATGCTACTAAAGACATGGGTACTACAGCAACATGTATGCTACTAAAGAGATGGGTACTACAGCAACATGTATGCTACTAAAGAGATGGGTACTACAGCAACATGTATGCTATTAAAGAGATGGGTACTACAGCAACATGTATGTAAAGAGATGGGTACTACAGCAACATGTATGCTACTAAAGAGATGGGTACTACAGCAACATGTATGCTATTAAAGAGATGGGTACTACAGCAACATGTATGCTACTAAAGAGATGGGTACTACAGCAACATGTATGCTATTAAAGAGATGGGTACTACAGCAACATGTATGCTACTAAAGAGATGGGTACTACAGCAACATGTATGCTATTAAAGAGATGGGTACTACAGCAACATGTATGCTACTAAAGAGATGGGTACTACAGCAACATGTATGCTACTAAAGAGATGGGTACTACAGCAACATGTATGCTACTAAAGAGATGGGTACTACAGCAACATGTATGCTACTAAAGAGATGGGTACTACAGCAACATGTATGCTACTAAAGAGATGGGTACTACAGCAACATGTATGCTACTAAAGAGATTGGTGAACAGATGTTGGCAACATCAAATTGTGTGCAGTTTGTTTTTCTAATCATAACAAATATTTACTTGTACTCCTCAGAGTTTATCCGAATGCACTGTGCCTCTAACCCGGACTGGTGGATGCCTTCTGAGGAGCAGATCAACAAGGTGTTCAGCGACGCGGTGGGCCATGCGCGCCAGGGTCGGGCCGTGGGCACCTTCCTGGGCAGCAGTGGCAGTAGCACTAGCAGTCTTTACATGGAGGCTTACGACGGGCCCCTGTCACAGGATGAAGTGTACCTGAAGGGCTCTCACAATGGCCTGGGGGATTGAAAGGAGAAGGAATAAAGCCTTGGTCAGGATTCAATCCAAGGTGCGTTATTGAGAAGCACACTAGACAGCCGACAGTGCGCCTTTTTAAAGGCAATTTCACAGAGATCGCATTCATGGTGAACGCTGCAAATGTTGGCTCAAGCGTAAATGACCTTTAAAAGGCACATTGTTGGCTGTCTAGGGTGCTGCTCTACAACGCGACTTGGATTTAATCCTGACCACTGTCTTCTAACATGTGGCGTCACTCCTACGCGATGTTAGTCCCTCAACCGAGGTGGTGATGCTGCTGATTTGTCACCACAGATGGTTTGTTTACATAGCAGGTTAGGATAATTAGCGTGCAGGTTAGGATAATTAATGTGGCAGGTTAGGAAAAGGGTTAGAGTTAGTCTTAGCTACAATGCTAGTTGTAAACAACTGTTGTCCCCGACACGCCCACTAGATGGCGATGTAGGCCTACTCCATCAAGCCACAACAGTAGAATCCTAAACAGACCATCTGTGGTGATAAGTCATCAGTATCATAACACTGGTTCAGACGAAACTAACGCTATCTGACGTAAGACAATGAGGATGAGAATGTTAGAACTGTAGGCCGAACCAACTGGTACTAACCTGCTCTTCTTCCGTAATGCTACAGAGCAGGGCAGGAAAATAACATTCAAACAACATTCAAGAGGAAATAGTCTCCCCATTGAACATTCTAAAACAGCTGTTTTTGGGGCTTATTTTCTTGGGGGGGGGGGCGGGGTTCTGCTCAAATGTTCCAACGTTGTAATATGCATTTATTAAGTTACATGAAAGCAGCAGGATGTTGTACAATTCATATTCAACTGTTTGTAAGAGTACAACGCTAGTTTTCCCTCAGTCTTCCTTCTGCTATTGCTTTGTGGAAAATGTTAGAAAAGGGTTACATACAGTAATACAAAATTTCGCAAACTAAGGGAGCTACAGCAATCAGTAGGTCTGACTGTAGCTGGGTCATTTCCAAATGACAATTAAGACGAATCTAGTGTGTCGTTTTTCAATGAGGATTATAACAGTTTCCTTTTGCTATAGAACATTGCCAAGAATATACTGGAATGTACTGTACCATGATGTACTGATTGAGATGGTCGTTATGATATCTGTAATGAGAAGAGAAAATGAAAATGAGACATTATCCTTCCTTGTACAGATAAATGATGTTGTCTACTTTAGACAAAACTCCCTCTTGTATTATGTTCTGGCTGACGCCCAAACCCACGTGGTACACGACACACTGCGCCCCATTGGTCTAAAGACAGTCTTCAGAAAGTCATATTCCGGTTGTCTCAGAGAGCAGCTACATTGGTTGGTTCTCTGAAACTTTTTCCTGGGGGTTTGAAAAGCCATCAATTGTATTGGAAGGGGGCGGCGCCCGGCGGATGTGTGTGGCTGTGCCTGTGGGTGTTTGGGTACGAAAGACAGATGAGAACCAACCAGAAAAAGCACAGCCCTTTTCATTATTGACACATCGTGCTGACAACATCAAACAGCCTCCCTCCCCAGACTCAGAGGCCTGGATCTTTGGTATCAGCCAGGCAACTTATGCTAACCAAAGATAATTAAAGTAGACATGCAGGATTTGTGCAACTGTACGATGACTATTGATTGATGGATTGTCATTGATTGTATTTAATCGTGATACATTTCAATTCATTGATGGTAAATATTCAAGAGATTGGTGGTAGAGAAAACCACAAAAGCCCAGACTAGTTTGAAACTTTGGAATGATAACCCCCCCACACACACACACACACACACAGCAAGAAACACTATATTTGAAATCCCTTAAAGGTCCAGTGCAGTCAAAACTAGATGTCCTGTGTTTGATATATATTTCCGCACTAGGAGGTTGGAATAATATTGTGAAAATCCTAATAATGCCCTTTTCGTGTAAGAGCTGTTTGAAAAGACTGCCAGAAATGTCAGCCTGTTTTGGTGGGATGGAGTTTTGGCCTGCCTGTTGACATCACCAAGTGGTAAATTAGTTAGACCAATAAGAAAGAGAGTTCCAAATCCCTCTGCCAATAACAGATCGTTTTCTCTTTTCCCCTCCCCACTCAGACCAATCATAGACAGTCTCTTTGCTAAGAAGCTATTTCTGTTTCCTTTTTACCATTTTAATTGAAAACAATCACAGTAAGATACTTAATTGTTACCCTGAAATGATTTGATGTTGAGATAAAAATGGCTGCATTGGACCTTTAAGATAAACTTTAACACCCATGTGTATATCTATAGTTCTGATGACTTAGTTGTTCAGAACATGGTGCTTGCATCACTGAGTTATGGGTTTGCCACATAATACTGAATAGTGTACTGTATATGTGTTAACTGTGTTTGCTAAATGACTATAATATTATAATTATACTCCAAGAACTACAGTACCCATAATGCCAGCTAGTGTCAGACTGCTTCTAGACTACTAAAATCATAAGATAAGGGCGGCAGGTAGTCTATCGGTTAGAGCGTTTGGCCAGTAACCGAAAGGTTACTAGTTTGAATCCTCAAGGTGAGAAATCTGTTGATGTGCCCTTGAGTAAGGCACTTACCCCAAATTGCTCCATGGTCACTGTTGATAATGGCAGACTCTGACCCGTGACTCCACTCTCCACAGGTGTCTCAGGGAGAGTGGGATATGCAAAAACACATTCCCAATTAATACACACTTGTGTGAAATAGGAGAAATGTAAGCACCCACCAAGTTTATTTTTTGTATTATTATTATATACCATAGATGTGTAGTAGAGAGCTCCTCTCGATGGCCGCTTCTGTGACAGCATGGGCAGCGCCTCATGCGGCTTTCCCCATTTTGGTGTCATCAACTGGGTAGGACTTGCTATGAGTTAAGGAAGGATCATAGAATTCCATCCAGGACAGCAGCGGCAGTCAACCAATTAATTATACTCCTGAGCAAACATTCCGTAACTGCAGGTGGCAGTAAATCACCAACCTTGACGTTATACCTGTTCTTTACACACTTCAGCACAGTAGGTGTTGGTATGCACCTTTTCAGTTTATTTTCAAACTACCTACACTCAAACTTGAAGTACAACAAGAAGAAATTGTCTACTTAAAAATGTCAATATCCCTCAAGGCGCTGCCCAAACTGTCACAGAAGCGACCATTGAGAAGAGCTCTCTAGTACACATCTAATGAAGAGATTTGAGCCTTTCACCTTCCGAAACACCTGCCATTATACTAACTGTTGCAGAATTCATCATTATGTTACTTCTTGGTCTTTCAGTCATTTCTGGAGTTGATTATAATAGAGAATGTCAATAACTGAAGAAGATGTTCATCAATACCAAACATTTTCTCTCACAGTCCTTAACTATACTAAATATCTATCAATGTGGCTTCAACCAAAGCAGTGATTCATTGTGAATCATTGTACCAATAGGGAGAGAGAAGTCTGCTGTGTTTTTCATTATACTTATTTAATTTGGGACATTCTTGTCCTTTGATAGTGTACTGCACTCGTTTTATAAATTTGAATGTATAACATTTTACTGTTGACTACAACTTGGTAAAGTTACATTGAAAAACAAAGACATGCAGTGTGTGTGTGGTGAATAACTATAATAATAACATCATTGTTAATAACAATAGCCCTTTTGAAAAGTGTGTAAAGGTAGTCTTTAAATATGTATTCTCTCTTAAATGCCTCAGCAAAGTAGAAAAGTGCCACAGAGACCTTGTTAGTGAGGTTCTGTTGTCGTGACGCGTACTGTTTTGAATGTAAATATTTCCCTGTGATTACTGCACATTCTGACAAATAATCCTTTATTCTCCAAGTGACTGTGTCAACACTGTGAAACTCCCAAGTAGATTTTTACAACAATATGATGCTTGTGTTTTTATTTATGATGAAATAAACATTCCATCCTATTTGACTTGATCATACATGATTTATGTATACAATCTTCTCACATACTTAGCAGATATTATATAGTGACAAATTCTGTTATTCTAAATTATGTCATTTTTGGGGGGTTTGCTCAATAAGATAAATTAACTGGTTTTACTGACCTACAATTACAGATCAACGCTGTGTGGCAGATGTAATTACTACTGCCCATTGAATCACACACACCCTCTTACACAACACGGCAGGCCTACTTGCGCCAGTACTTCTATGGCTATTTTCAAGAGGGTCATGTATTCGCCAGGTCAGCTAAATACTGTAAACCACCAGTTTGATGGACAGCTGTCTGCATAGCCTTTACACCTCAGCTTCCACCCTCTGGTTCTTGATCATCAGGATATTCTCAAGGAGCAGCTTGTGAGCCAATTCCTTCTAAAAGTTGCACTGGATGTATGGACCAACTTTCTCTAAACACACCTCACTGTTTTCACAAGCTGGTCTCATGCTTTCCAAGTGCTTCTGTCTGCTGGGAAACTCCTTAAACTTGCTCTCCAAACACACACACACACACACACTCAGGTTTGAGCCTGCTGACACAGATAACACACCTGATTCATCTCTTAATCTAGTCAACTCTTTGTCCAGAGATTATGTCGCCAAATTTTGCTTCAACCCGTACATGAATGGGAGCCATGCAAACTCATCTGTAGTTCCTTTGGCATAACCCAGACAAAGCCGTTTGCCATTGTCTTTCGACAGATGGTGTCCTTCTAATGCAACCTCGTTGCCATGAACCAGTGCAGACAGATTCGCCCATTGAAGTGAGAATATCGCCATTCTGAAGGTCGCCATGCTGAATTACATAAATTCAATGGCAGTTTTTTTTGTCACTTTGGTGCAATTTTCACAAGTATGTGTTACATTTTTACAACACTTAGTACAAAACTCAAAGAAAACAATAAATCACCAAATGAAACGTGAAGCAACTGACGTGTCTTTGGCTACGCCGGATTAAGTGACATGACATGCTATTCTATAAAATAATTTCTCCGTAATTAATATTACCTGATTGAGCTAATCATGTAAATGTAATTAACTAGAGAGTCAGGGCACCACGAAATAATATTTATATATCTGTTATCTTCCAAATAAACTCTTAAAGACCTAGTAATATTTTACATCAATAGCAGTCAATATTAATCGTCATCTTAATTCAGTCTCATCTGAACGTTGTAAATTCTTAGTTATCTTCACGAACCCTGGCTCACAAGTTGAATCAGCAATACAAAATTGGGTTTAATTATTTATTTACTAAATACCTAACTAATTACACATACACATAATTAAATCATAACTTGATTACAAATTACGTCATAAAGGAAAACGTCCCTAGCGGGCGGAACAGATATGACAGCTTGTTACACAAAAGAAAAGGGGCTGGGTTTGAGTGAAAGAGCGGGAAGACTGAGGAACAAAGGGAAGAAGCTGTGCTATCATAAATACAGTATCTTATGCATTCTAAATTACCGCCCATTTGGAAAAGGAAAATGCAATAAATATTTACTCTGAGCTGCGCTTCGGTAGGTTGGTGGTAGATGGAAGGCCGTGTTGCCCAACCGAGTCCTTTGAAGAATGTCTCTGCTGGTAAATTTGATACGTTGTAGTAACGTCATTGTGTGGTAGACGGGATACTCTGTCTGTTCCTTCCTAACCTGCGTTTGCAGCTGCGGTTGCTAACTCAACGGCTAGGAGGTATCACTTCTGTAGTGAATAAGAGTTCAAAGTTCATACCATTCGCAACCAAAGCTCACGCTGATGTTGGCTTCGTTCTGTAGTTATTATCTGAACCATTCTGACATAGGACCGTCATCCTCACAACAGGAGGTTACATTGTCGTCAAGGGCTTATATAGGAAGGGAGAGGGGGGCGTGTTTGAAAAGTTTTATAGCCCATGTCCCTTCACAGGGGCGGGCCACTGATTGAGCAGAGCCCTATCCTATGAAAACCCAAATCTCACATTTTAGAAGCTAAAATCACATTTCATCCCATCACAAATAATTTCATATTCAAACATTTAAATTGAACAACTATTCCATGTGAGTCCGATAACTCTGATGTGTAGACTTTCCACTGTAGAGTTTATGTCATCTTATCATTGATGAGAATGTCTTAGATGACAACCGAACTGACATCATATTCATTAAGTACCACCTCATATGTTCAATTGGTCAGACTACCAGAATATAGTTAATTTCCCCCCACCTTCTGATGTTCCCAGAATCTCTATGTTATCCAAGGGTTTTGCAAATGTAACATCAGTAGGGTAGAGAGAGGAAAAAGGGGGAAAGAGGTATTTATGACTGTCATAAACCTAACCCCCAGGCCAACGTCATGACACAACAATAGTGCTCACGACCTCTGATTGATTGGGAACCATATTTAGGCAGCCATTTCCCCTTTGTGCTTTGTGGGATCTTGACTATGTATTAGTTGCCTGTGAGCACTATTGTTGCTTCATCGTTCCATTTTGTGATTTATTGTTTTCTTTGAGTTTCACTTCCTAATAAAGAGAATGGAACCATACCACGCTGCATCTTGGTCCACTCATTATAACGATTGTGACAGAAGATCCCACCACAAACGGGCCAAGCAGCGTGGCCAGGAGGAGCAGACATTATTCTGACATTTCATTCTTAAAATAAAGTGGTGATCTTAACTGACCTAAGAGGGAATTTTTACTAGGATTAAATGTCAGGAATGGTGAAAAAGTGAGTTTAAATGTATATGTCTATGTAAACTTCCGACTTCAACTGTATGTCAATCAAGAATTGTGGCTTTCAGCTTCACCTGTTCGTAGCTATTTGTGTATTTGAATTGTTTTGTCCTCATTCTAATAATGTGTTATTGTTACAGGTGGAGCTTCAATCTTAAGATCGGGTGACACCTTGCCGAACTGATCCGGGAAAATGCTTCTTTATGGAAGCTTCAAACATCCTACCCTACTTACAACAGTTTGGTCCCACAGCCACTACCGTCTGGTTGCAAATTAAGGCTGCCTAACAATGGGTTTACCACACTGTTTCCTTTACTACTAGCATACAAGGTTCATCTGGTACCTGCACGGGTTTGGGTAGCACTCAGTTTTTCATGACACTTTTACTCAAGTGCCCTTTTTGGGGTTGGCCCCACCGTTTCTATGGTCATGTTGCAATAGCGCCTGTTTCAGATATCATTATGGGTTAGACAGTTGGGTCTGAGTATGGGTTTACTTGGACGCTTCCCATCCGTTTCCTTTTGTGGAATGTTTTAGGCTAGTAGTCCGCAGTTTATCGTTTTTTACATTATGGATAATTGGTTCATCTTTAGTGGGCCTCTTAGGGCTAGCGTCAGCATGTCGCACACTAGGCAAATCACATTAGTCAGCCACTACGTCTAGTTGACGTCTCATGCCATCTTTTCCCATTTATATCCAATTAGAACAACTTTTCCTCGCAACACAACCATTTTAATCTCTACACTAAGCTACTTGCTACCTGTTTTGCAGCATATGCTTGCAGTCTCAGACAAGGCAGTTCCCTCCGCTTGACGTCTCCGTAAGGTCTTTCTTTTTCATGGTCCCTTCAATGGCATTCACAACTCCTTCTATTATACATTTTCTTCACGTGATTTAGGGATTCTGACCTGGTCTCCTCACCTTAATCACTAGCTTCACTCAAGCATTTTAAATTGGGTTCCTGCGGTACTATCATAAGAGCTCGCACCTACACTTATCCTTTCTCTTGCTTTATGCTTATATTTTTCAACGCTGGACCGTGCTCTGCTCCTCATATTACATTTGATTTATATCCCTCCCATTCAACCCTCTGTTTCATTCCTCTCATTTCTTAAGTAATATGAAGGTCCTATGATACACTGGTCTTTCGTTCAGAACTGGAGCAGTAACCACTGCAGCTACATTAGGTATTATTCCACCATCACTCTCCAGCAACTAGGTTGCTGGCTATGTGCTGCTACACCTCACTTGTTAGGCCAAATCTTTTTGACTTCTCCTCAGCAATGGCTCCTTACCATAACTATCAATAGCTAATTTAGTTGGCGAGCTTTCAATGACACGCATGTATGTGGCAGTCATTCATATTACACTTGGCTTTTGGGTCACACATCTTTAGGCATGCATCACCATCCCTCGTTTACCTCATGCACGACTGGGTTCAAAGGAGCAAGCGTATCATGTTTCACAAATTGCATTACAGGATTTGTGGTCGGGTTCTACGTACCATCGTGCGTAACGTTTCTTCTAAATAAATTAGCGTAACAATAAGATTCACTCAGCAGATCAGCATTGGGCTAAACTCGGTTAGGTGCCCATATCTTCCTGCATTTTGGTCTGCACGGTTAGCGTTTCATGTCAATCATACATATAGCATTACAGCATGCACTGTTGGGTTCAACGCTCGATTAGTGTTCCATGTTAATCATGCACATCTTATACGGCGTGCATGGCTGGGTAGACGTATACGCAGACGTGTCATTTCAATCAAACATTCCATGTGATACTTTCCATTACAGCATAACTGCACTTTTCTTCTATTCTTCACATGCGTCTCTATTACATCTATTTATCTTGCATTCCATCTTGAGATCCAACCACTGCTCGGCCATGTCCCTTCTCCCTGGTGAGTAACTTATTTATTTAGGGGAGGTCGATGCTAGCTGTCCAGCATAGGGCAACCAGTCATCAGTATTTGTTTAATTTGATTACAGTACACCTATGTTGTAATTATGTCGGAACAGTTAATTATTTATTTTTATCCATTATTTCTATCCCATTTGTGATCAAAGGTGTGATAATTGAAGACATCTTTCACAATCATTGACCCGAAAAATAAATGTATTCTGATATAATTACAACATAAGTGTACTGTAATCAAATTAAATGAATGAAATTAACAATGTTTAGTAGGCATTAGTTTGCATCAAGCCTGTCTTGAGCATTTGGGCATAGGTTCTCATCGGCATCGCAGTAAATGTCCTCATTGTTCATGCACTTGGGGAAAAATGTGCATAACTCCACCTACGGTAACACTGTCAGGCTCAGGGCAATGTTTATACCCTTGCAGGAGCATGTAACGGACCTGTCTGGCCAGTGCAAGGCTAGCTGTTTAAATTCAATCTGACCATATCAGTTCACACCCAAGAAGACGATGTTCAAATGTACAGTCGTGGCCAAAAGTTTTGAGAATGACACAAATGTTAATTTTCACAGTCTGCTGCCTCAGTTTGTATGATGGCAATTTGCATATACTCCAGAATGTTATAAAGATTGATCAGATGAGTTGCAAAGTCCCTCTTTGCCATGCAAATGAGCTGAATCCCCCAAAAACATTTCCACTGCATTTCAGCCCTGCCACAAAAGGACCAGCTGACATCATGCCAGTGATTCTCTCGTTAAAACAGGTGTGAGTGTTGACGAGGACAAGGCTGGAGATCACTCTGTCATGCTGATTAAGTTTGAATAACAGACTGGAAGCTTCAAAAGGAGGGTGGTGCTTGGAATCATTGTTCTTCCTCTGTCAAACATGGTTACCTGCAAGGAAACACGTGCCATCATCATTGCTTTGCACAATAAGGGCTTCACAAGGCAAGGATATTGCTGCCAGTAAGATTGCACCTAAATCAACCATTTATCGTATCATCATGAACTTCAAGGAGAGCGGTTCAATTGTTGTGAAGAAGGCTTCAGGGTGCCCAAGAAAGTCCAGCAAGCTCCAGGACCGTCTCCTAAAGTTGATTCGGCTGCGGGATCGGGGCACCACCAGTACAGAGCTTGCTCAGGAATGGCAGCAGGCGTGAGTGCATCTGCACGCACAGTGAGGCGAAGACTTTTGGAGGATGGCCTGGTGTCAAGAAGGGCAGCAAGAAGCCACTTCTCTCCAGGAAAAACATCAGGGACAGACTGATATTCTGCAAAAGGTACAGGGATTGGACTACTGAGGACTGGGGTAAAGTCATTTTCTCTGATATATCCCCTTTCCGATTGTTTGGGGCATCCGGAAAAAGGCTTGTCCGGAGAAGACCAGGTGAGTGCTATCATCAGTCCTGTGTCATGCCAACAGTAAAGCATCCTGAGACCATTCATGTGTGGGGTTGCTTCTAAGTCAAGGGAGTGGGCTCACTCACAATTTTGCCTAAGAGCACAGCCATGAATAAAGAATGGTACCAACACATCCTCCGAGAGCAACTTCTCCCAACCATCCAGGAACAGTTTGGTGACGAACACTGCCTTTTCCAGCATGACGGAGCACCTTGCCATAAGGCAAAAGTGATAACTAAGTGGCTCGGGGAACAAAACATCAATATTTTGGGTCCATGGCCAGGAAACTCCCCAGACCTTAATCCCATTGAGAATGTGTGGTCAATCCTCAAGAGGCGGGTGGACAAACACATTTTGACAAACTCCAAGCATTGATTATACAAGAATGGCTGCCATCAGTCAGGATGTGGCCCAGAAGTTAGTTGGCAGCATGCCAGGGTGGATTGCAGAGGTCTTGAAAAAGAAGGGTCAACACTGCAAATATTGACTCTTTGCATCAACATGTAATTGTCAATAAAAGCCTTTGACACTAATGAAATGCTTGTAATTATACTTCAGTATTCCATAGTAACAGCTGACAAAAATATCTATAGACACTGAAGCAGCAAACTTTGTGAAAATTAATATTTGTGTCATTCTCAACTTTTGGCCACGGCTGTACAGCTCAATTGTCAGTAGAAACCACATTTGTTTTAGCAAGTCAGCCATATCAGCTATGTTTTCTAAAAAGGCAGTAAATGAGGCTGAATGAACTGTTTCGCTCTTAGACAAGGTGTCACGTTCTGACCATAGTTCTTGTGTGTTTTCCTTGTTTTAGTGTTGGTCAGGACGTGAGCTGGGTGGGCATTCTAGTCTAGTTTGTTTCTGTGTTTGGCCTGATATGGTTCTCAATCAGAGGCAGGTGTTAGTCATTGTCTCTGATTGGGAACCATATTTAGGTAACTTGTTTTGTGTTGGGGTTTGTGGGTGATTGTTTCCTGTTTTTGTGTTTTCTGCACCAGTTAGGACTGTTTCGGTTTTCACGTTTATTGTTTTGTATTCTGTTCAAGACCCGCATTACTGTTTCTAAAAATATGTATTTGGGTGGTTTTGGAGAGTTAATGTTTAATCCGTGCACCTGCAACTGCAGAATGAGCATCAGGAAGTCTATCGCCGGTGGAGTACATTTCTCAAAATGTAAGTGAAGTGAAATTGCTAAAAAAAAGTTTCTGTAAAAAGTTAACCTGTCCTCTACTTGTTCAACATTTAGCTGGGTGAATAAAATCATTTTTGTTTACATTTAAGTTATAGTAAATCCCCCCCAAAAAACATATGCTGTATATTGAAACAACAATCAATTGTTGAATTTATTAATGAGGAATAATATGAACATGTATTTTGCTTACTGTATGTGTTTTGCCTGTACATGTTTGCCAATACTTGTATGTCTTTTGCCAATGGAAATGCATAAATAACATTGAAGGTTCTATTGAACTTCTGTATTTTACAAAGCAGGAACAAGTAAATCACAGGGAGGAAGTTCTGAATTATTCCCGATGTGGGGATTGTGATAACTGCCATTTGGTGCATGAGTTGCATATCTAACTAATAATCAATTCCTCAAACAATACAATGAGCTGTCCATGTTACAATTAAGTACATGGCAGAGGTATTGCTTCAGTTTAACCAAATGGAATATAACGTTGCGGATAAAGTTCGGAATTACACAGTTTCATGTTTACAACATCTGTTAAACTCTAATCCTCCACAGACAGCCGCCCTGCCCACCACTCATTATCTGAACATATGACATGAGAAAGGCATGTTAGGCTACTGTTAATTGGATTCAAATACAAAAACAAAAGTAAATAAAATATTTACATGATCGCATAACTACTTGTCATCTTGATTCATTGTCAGAAGCAGTCAAAACTCAATTGTTAAGCACTTGTTTTCAATTTAGAACAGTTTCATTATGATAGGCTAATATTTAGCCGAGCCTACATTGCACAGAGGGGCCCTTCATTGTCGCTTTCAACCAGACTATAACTTGATTGGGTGGGTTGTATTTTTTTGGATTAGTCCCAGGCTACTATTATCCAATTGTTGCAATATTGACAAAGAAAAACGCATTGTGTTATTGCATGCATGATTGTAACATAGTAGTATCATAATAATGTCACAGTAAGGCTTATGATAGGCCTATTGTTTCCACCATCTTTTTTTTGTGTGTGGGGGGGGGGGGGGGGGGTCTATTTAATGTTGTGCTACCTATACGGTATGCGGACCTATTTTGTTAAGGAGGGCGGGCCGACAGTACATTGAGTTTTCGGACAGTAGACTAGTGATGAGGACTGACCAGCCTGCAGCGAGTAGCAAGTATTCTAATTAACAGACCGCACGCAGCTTTGAAGATGGCATGCGAGCGCCGCAAGCGCGGGATAGCCTGCATATCCACAAACTGAAGTCTGAGACATGCCGGAGCATTTTGGAGAAATTCTGCAGAGGTCCTGTGTCTGTTTGTGCTAGCAAACCGGTGGACACAGATGCAAGGGCGAGGCTACAAGAAAAAGAAGCGTCAAGGGTCGGCTATTTTGGACTTTCTATGCAGTCACGCTCCCCCAATCCATGCAACGTAATTTAAAATGATGTCCTTTATAGACTTAAATGATGACCAGAGATGGGTGCCTACACATGTGAATGTAACTGTCCTTCGTGCAAGGGGTTTGCGGACTAAGGGCAAGCACGGGGGTAGCCGTTATGTTTACACAATCATTCAGGTGGGGAAGGAGAAATACACCACTGGTTTGGTCGAGAAGGCGACTGTGCCAGAGTGGAATGAGGAATGCTGTTTCGAACTTCTACCCGGAATACTGGAGGATGGAGTTCGCAGTGCTTTTCCCTCAGGGAGTGGTGACTTGGTCCTCACCATTATGCACCGTGTGCTTATCGGACTTGACGTGTTTCTTGGTCAAGCAATCCTCCCTTTGGATAAAATATTTCAAGATGGAATGTGCCCGAGAGATGAGTAGGTTCCTCTCACTTACTAAGTTAATTTGCTAATGATGAACTTATTTCCACTGATTACATTGAAATGTAGGCTAAATTATAATAATATCACATCACTTTATAGGCCATTATGGCCATAGTAATTTGCCATGATTGACAGTAACATTAATAAGCCCAATCTGCTCAAGTATCTGTGCATTAGAGATGTCAACGATGACACATCATACTCATCATCTCTAATGCACAGATACTGGGGCAGGCCCAACTATGGAGAAGGGTGCAATTGCGGCCCGCAATTTGGGGTGCTCCTGCATGTCGGAATTCCTGCATCTGCTGGAACCTGTCTTTATACTTCTATTGGTCAAATTTGAAATTACAACAGGTGGGAGGTGTGGTTTCTCCAGTACGGAAGGTGGCGTTAATGCACAATAATATTGGAGGCCAGCCGCCGATATACCCCACAGGCACTGTTTTCCTGCAGTTATGTTAATGACGGCAAGGGCAGTTGTTCAGCAGGCGGGAGCGAAGGGCGCTGTGTGCCATCTTAGCCAGCTAGTCCTAAGGAGGATTCTGGTACACAGCAGGCTGGGGTGGCACAGTGTGCTGGCTAGCTAACTATCAAGATATCAACACTGTGTGCTAGCTAACTATCAAGCTAGCTAGCCTGCTGTGCTAGCGGGAGGCAGGGATGATTGCCCCTGCCTGTCGGCATGGTTTTTTCTGTGACACCTCGCATGTCGGGGGAGGGCCTCACAAGCTCACAGAACGGGACCGGAAAGTGTTGAATCGCATAGCACGTAAAAATCATCCGTCCTCGGTTGCAACACTCATTACAGGGTTCCAAACTGCCTCTGGAAGCAAAGCCATTGGACTCTGGAGCAGTAGAAACGCATTCTCTGGAGTGATGAATCACGCTTCACCATTTGGCAGTCCAACGGACTAATCTGGGTTTGGCGGATGCCAGGAAAACACTACCTGCAACAATGTGTAGGGCCAACTGTAAAGTTTGGTGGATGACAAATAATGATCTGGAGCTTTTTTTCATGGTTCAGGCTAGGCCCCAGTGAAGGAAAATCTTAATGATACGGCATACAATTACATTCTATACAATTCTGTGCTTCCAACTTTTTGGCAACAGTTTGGGGAAGCCCTTTCCTATTTCAGCATGACAAATCCCCCGTGCACAAAGCGAGGTCCATACAGAAATGGTTTGTTGAGATCGGTGTGGAAGAACTTAACTGGCCTGCGCAGAGCCCTAACCTCAACCCCATTGAACACCTTTCAGATTAAATGGAACGCCGACTGCGAGCCAGACCTAATCGCCCAACATCAGTGCCCAACATCAGTGCCCAACCTAACTAAACCTAGCTGAATGGAAGCAAGTTCCCGCAGCAATGTTCCAACATAGTGGTTAGTCTTCCCAGAAGCTGGAGGCTGTTACAGCACCAATGTGGGGACCATATTAAATGCCCATGATTTTGGAATGAGATGTTTGACTTGCAAGTGCCCACATACTTTTGGCCATGTAGTGTATGTAGATATCTTTGTTAGCAAAAATACAAAATTTACCACAGTCCAAAATTATAAGCTTTATATAGCCTATCAAAGTAATAAGACCAGATATTTTAATATATTTAACTTTGACTATATTTCACTGCTTCACTTAAGTAAAACGTTTTAAAATTCTTCCACTACCACAAAAATAATTTCAAAGAGCAGAAGCAAGTCACACTTTTTCTTCATGGAAAATGACCATATAGTTATAGTTATTATTATTTGGAATCTTCTTATACCTTAAGTTTAACTCTTCATCTTACTTCTGAGTTATTAGTGTGGCTTGTGACAGCAGCCACACTGTAAATGTTGTCCAAATTGTTTCTGACTTATTAACGTGGCACACTTTAAATGTTGTAAGAATGATTTCTTACTTATTGCTATTATTTGGAAGATAATTCCTCTAACACCGTTTAAGATATAAACACAATTCAAACAATTCAAACTAACTAAAAGTTATAGACTGATCTGGGTTAAGTTGCTTGTATACAACTTTGATACCATTTATACTTTTTAAACGATTACATTTTTTTTGTCCTCCATCCACTTTCATGGGATTTTCTCAACATTCTAAGAGGCCCATTGTGACATCGTGATTTCCAATATTATTTTCTATTCACTTTAAACAATGTAACTTTTGACACAAATAAGCTACTTTGACAACTTTCCCAAAAACAAGTTGTATGGGTATGACATCTTGGTCTACATCTCTGCAGAACAGAATTGTCTTCTACCAATCAAAATGTATAGCTGTTTTAGTAACCGCATAAACTACACTGAACAAAAATATTAATGCAACATGTAAAGTGTTGGTCTCATGTTTCATGAGCTGAAATAAAAGTTCCCAGCAATGTTCCATATGCACAAAAAGCGTATTTCTCTCACGTTTTGTGCACAAATTTGTTTACATCCCTGTTAGTGAGCATTTCTCCTTTTCCAAGATAATCCATCCACCTGACAAGTGTGGCATATCAAGGAGCTGATTTAACAGCACAATCATTACACAGGTGCACCTGGCACTGGGCACAATAAAAGGCCACTCTAAAATGTGCAGTTTTCTCACACAACATACACAATGTCACAGATGTCTCAAGTTTTGAGGGAGCGTGTAATTGGCATGCTGACTGCAGGAATGTCCACCTAAACTGTTGCTAGAGAATTGAATGTTAATTTCTATACCATAAACCACCTCCAACTTCATTTTAGAGAATTTAGCAGTACATCCAACCAGGGCTCGCAACTAACTTTTGTCCTACCGTCCCGGTACCATCATGGAAGAGCAATTCAACTGTCCCAAACTGAACTTGAACTGTCCCAAAATTAATATATATATATTTTTAATGTTTTGATATGCCAATATGGGTCTAGATCATTTGCAATGCTTTTAAAGTAATTTATGTATTTTTCTAAGACCGATACAGAAAGTCTATATTACATAAACTGAATTTCTTCAGAAAAAAGAGTTTAGCATCTTAATGAAAACAGACAAACATTCATTACATTATTAATAATGATCATGTATTAATTGAACATTTTAACCACATGTATACAATATAGTTAAGAGAGAACAATGTTATTGTGAACTGCTTACTGAAGAAATGTAAGTTAGAGACATTCCATCACCAGCTGCCCCATTAAACAATATAACACAACAATATACAATAAAGAACGTGTGTGTTCCCCGGCCTTCACGTTCTCTGCTTCACCCTCTCTCTTCAGTTACTGAAGAATGTTCACCTTAACCTTAACCCACTTGCTAACAGCCAGGGTCTACAATGTACTTTTTGGTACACTGGCCACTATGGCAGGTAGATTAAAAACTCAACAGTGCTTCTAAAAATGAATCTGTCTTCACATGCGCATGCACTGCCTCGGCTGCAACCTCCGCTCCTAAATGCCACAGCAACTCCCTGCAACCTCAGCTCTCAAATGCCACAGCAACTCCCTGCAACCTCAGCTCCTAAATGCCATATAAACTCCCTGCAACCTCAGCTCCTAAATGCCATATAAACTCCCTGCAACCTCAGCTCCTAAATGCCATATAAACTCCCTGCAACCTCAGCTCCTAAATGTCATATAAACTCCCTGCAACCTCAGCTCCTAAATGTCATATAAACTCCCTGCAACCTCAGTTCCTAAATGTCATATAAACTCCCTGCAACCTCAGCTCCTAAATGTCACAGCAACTCCCGGCACAGGCAACCTCAGCTCCTAAATGCCCTATATACTCCCTGCAACCTCAGCTCTCAAATGCCACAGCAACTCCCTGCAACCTCAGCTCTCAAATGCCACAGCAACTCCCTGCAACCTCAGCTCCTAAATGCCACAGCAACTCCCTGCATACCTCAGCTCTCAAATGCCACAGCAACTCCCTGCATACCTCAGCTCTCAAATGCCACAGCAACTCCCTGCATACCTCAGCTCTCAAATGCCACAGCAACTCCCTGCAACCTCAGCTCCTAAATGACACAGCAACTCCCTGCAACCTCAGCTCCCAAATGCCACAGCAACTCCCTGCAACCTCAGCTCCTAAATGCCACAGCAACTCCCGGCACATGCAACCTCCGCTCCTAAATGCCACAGCAACTCCCTGCATCCTCAGCTCCCAAATGCCACAGCAACTCCCTGCAACCTCAGCTCCTAAATGCCACAGCAACTACCGGCACATGCAACCTCCGCTCCTAAATGTCACAGCAACTCCCGGCACATGCAACCTCCGCTCCTAAATGTCACAGCAACTCCCGGCACAGGAAACCTCCGCTCTGAACAGGCAACCTCTGTTCCGGGCCGGCGGTCCGCAGACCGGTTGGGAGAGAGTCAAATGTGTATTCTGAAAGAGCTATTTGCCCATAATTGAAATGATATTTTAATCTTATACATTTCCATAACCTAAATAATAACATATGCGATGCCTAGCCAACCATATCATTGTTTGAAACCTGGACTTTTTACATAGCCTATTTTACCATGCTTTTGAAAGCCTACAGCCAAAATCCTACCATAGAAACAAAGCAAAGATTTCCTAATATGCCATTGAAAACATCAGTTTTCTTCTACTGTCCAAAGGCAGTATGGCACAATCCTATTGTTACATCTTCAGATATTCCCTCTTTCTAAGTTTCTACCATTAGGCTGTATATCATTCTGTCGCATTATAAAAAATGCTTTTATCAGGTGCGCGTTTGAGAATGCCATTTTCCTTTAATAGCATTTTGGAACATTCACGCATATGGCTGAGACGAGTGAACACATTGCTGCGCTTGTAATGTAAATTATTCATAGTTTTATTAACTTTTAAGCTAAATGTTGTGATCTGTTTTATCAACCTTTTCTTTGTGTTTAAACATTTTAGTATGGAATCACTCTTGTATGCATTTTATATTCTTCTGGCCTATTGTCCTGCAACTGTCCCAAAGTCTGTTTTGAACCTTCCAAGGCATATTTTTTATCGTCCCCAGGATGACGGGACACCATTGGCTTTTCTCTGCAACTCTATGGATCACCACGTCAGTATCCAGGGCCATTAGGATGTCCTCCTCAGTAACCATGTCAGTATCCAGAGCCATTAGGATGTCCTCCTCAGTATCCAGAGCCATTAGGATGTCCTCCTCAGTATCCAGGGCCATTAGGATGTCCACCTCAGTAACCATGTCAGTATCCAGGGCCATTAGGATGTCCTCCTCGGTAACCATGTCAGTATCCAGGGCCATTAGGATGTCCTCCTCAGTAACCATGTCAGTATCCAGGGCCATTAGGATGTCCTCCTCAGTAACCATGTCAGTATCCAGGGCCATTAGGATGTCCTCCTCAGTAACCATGTCAGTATCCAGGGCCATTAGGATGTCCTCCTCGGTAACCATGTCAGTATACAGGGCCATTAGGATGTCCTTCTCAGTAACCATGTCAGTATCCAGGGCCATTAGGATGTCCTTCTCAGTAACCATGTCAGTATCCAGGGCCATTAGGATGTCCTTCTCAGTAACCATGTCAGTATCCAGGGCCATTAGGATGTCCTTCTCAGTAACCATGTCAGTATCCAGGGCCATTAGGATGTCCTCCTCAGTATCCAGGGCCATTAGGATGTCCTCCTCAGTATCCAGGGCCATTAGGATGTCCTCCTCAGTAACCATGTCAGTATCCAGGACCATTAGGATGTCCTCCTCGGTAACCATGTCAGTATCCAGGGCCATTAGGATGTCCTCCTCAGTAACCATGTCAGTATCCAGGGCCATTAGGATGTCCTCCTCAGTAACCATGTCAGTATCCAGGGCCATTAGGATGTTCTCATCGGTAACCATGTCAGTATCCAGGGCCATTAGGATGTCCTCCTCAGTAACCATGTCAGTATCCAGGGCCATTAGGATGTCCTCCTCAGTAACCATGTCAGTATCCAGGGCCATTAGGATGTCCTCCTCAGTAACCATGTCAGTATCCAGGGCCATTAGGATGTCCTCCTCAATAACCTTGTCAGTATCCAGGGCCATTAGGATGTCCTCCTCAGTAACCATGTCAGTATCCAGGGCCAATAGGATGTCCTCCTCAGTAACCATGTCAGTATCCAGGGCCATTAGGATGTCCTCCTCAATAACCTTGTCAGTATCCAGGGCCATTAGGATGTCCTCCTCAGTAACCATGTCAGTATCCAGGGCCATTAGGATGTCCTCCTCAGTAACCATGTCAGTATCCAGGGCCATTAGGATGTCCTCCTCGGTAACCATGTCAGTATACAGGGCCATTAGAATGTTCTCATCTGTAACCATGTCAGTATCCAGGGCCATTAGGATGTCCTCCTCAGTAACCATGTCAGTATCCAGGGCCATTAGGATGTCCTCCACAGTAACCATGTCAGTATCCAGGGCCATTAGGATGTCCTCCTCAGTATCCAGGGCCATTAGGATGTCCTCCTCAGTAACCATGTCAGTATCCAGGGCCATTAGGATGTCCTCCACAGTAACCATGTCAGTATCCAGCAACATTAGGATGTCCCCCTCGGTAACCATGTCAGTATCCAGGGCCATTAGGATGTCCTCCTCAGTAACCATGTCAGTATCCAGGGCCATTAGGATGTCCTCCTCAGTAACCATGTCAGTATCCAGGAACATTAGGATGTCCTCCTCAGTAACCATGTCAGTATCCAGGGCCATTAGGATGTCCTCCTCAGTATCCAGGGCCATTAGGATGTCCTCCTCAGTAACCATGTCAGTATCCAGGGCCATTAGGATGTCCTCCTCGGTGGCCATCAGCATGAAGGCCTCTAGGTGTTCTTGTGAGAGAGTGCTCCTGAGTCTACTCTTGATATACTTTAAGGTAGAGAAACGTACCGCACAAGCTACCTGGGTAACTGAGAGGGTGAGTAGGAACATGTATCCAAGGGCAAGGATATGGTATGCATCAGTCAGCAGGTTGTACCGTCTCAACATCTGGTAACAACACAATCAAAATTATTTGCAGGATTCTTCATTTCGGCCTCATCTTCATTTCCATCAGGGCCATCCTCCACTGTCCTTGTATTCCTCCAATACTGAACTTTTCAGTATTTTCCACTTTACAGCGAGGCTTCTCAGCTCACATTACAAATTGTCAACAGTTGCTCGCTTATCAAATCTAAGCAAACATTTGCTGAGATCTTGAAGGGCTGTCTCTGGAAGACCATTGGATGTTATTTGGGAGATGTTTCTAGGGTCCAGAAGGGCTAGGTCAGCATATAGAGTGCCACGAGACATAAATCGCCTGTGGATACTATCTGTGACTGTATCCATAATTTGATTGTGGACTTGAACTTTATAGACATTCTCTGTCTCTGTCAAAGCTTCATCTTGAGCCATCTCTCCAGACATGATTTTCTTCTTTCTTGCCCTTTTCCGTGGCAGAGTGGCTTCCACCTTCTCCAGCTCTGTGTCCTCATCCTGTTCTTTGATCTTCTTATTTGCAAACTGAACAAATGTGTCTGTAGCTGCCTTAATGGTGTCAAAGTCTCTTGACATGCCTTTTAGGGTTTCCTGTGTAGCCACAACCATTCAATGGGCAGACAGGATGTCCCTCCAACTTGTTTGCAGGTATTTGGACAGTGGTGACGTGTTCTCAAATATCCAAAGAAATATTTGAGCTGTCAGTATCGTCTCATACCTGAGAAGTGCCTCAGTAAGTAGGTTGATACATGGCCTGGCCCAGAAAAAGTTGAGTTGCGTCTGGACACCCGTTGGCCCTCTATGGAAGCAAGGGTAAATCATGTGAAAGTTGAGATAAATGCAAGAGATGATTCGGACAGCAACATGAACATGATAGTCTTATGGATGCGCAGTGATAATTTGAGATGGAACTGTTAACAGGTATGGTGTGCCTGTGTCGGCCAATACAGCACAGCTTAGAATGCTGCTCATCCAATCAGCATCCAGGATCTAAACAACACGTTTTATAATATAAAATATGCGTTTAAGTTGCATGACAATGCATGTGTGGAGCGCTGGAGATGGTTGACGCCTTACAGTCTCCTCTCACTGTGGGTCCAGATGGCTCAAACTCAACTCCAAGGCCGGCCGGAAGGAGAAGGAGCGCGGCGAGATCCAGGTGACGGTCCAGTTCACCCGCAACAACCTGACAGCCAGCATGTTCGACCTAACCATGAAGGATAAGCCACGGTCTGCCTTCGGCAAACTTAAGGACCGCGTGACAGGGAGGAAGATCGGCGACATGGAGTCCTCATCAGCCATCGTGCCGGGACGCTTCGCCACCCTGTCAGGTTCCCTAGGAAAGCCTTTCCGAGAGGGGGACCGAGGGGAAGGGGGAGAGGACCCCGTGGAGGTAGCCGAGGAGAAGCGGAGCAAGGTGAAGGATTTCTTCAAGGGGAAGGGAAAGCTGAGGAGTTCGTCCGACACAAGGTTGTGCTCGTCGCTGGCCTCAGAGAGCAGCGTGTTGTCCTTGACCAGTGAGAGGCCCTGCCCCCCTCCTCTGGACCTAGGCATCCTGGTGGACCCTTCCAGTCCCCCCAGCTCCCCCATCTACAGCAACAAGGTCAAAGTTGACACCCACCACAGAGACACAGACCTAGCTAAAAAAGGTAAGCATGCAGATTTCCTCTGTCCAAGTGTTTCATTTTCATTAGAAATTGCCCTGTACGTCTGTAATATGCAGTGACCTGTATTTAGATTATATTCTGACAGAATCTTTAGCAGACACAAAAAAGCATGTAATGTATCTAAAGGATCTAGCAAGCTTATGCATTTTAAGGAATTGTTTTGGAAGAGAGGTTATTGTTAAGGCCGATCCATTTCAGGCCAATACTTTGACCCCCTTTTTTTCCCCCCAAATAGTGCTCAACAACACACAATCTTCCCCAAAGATACTGACTCACAATCGAACCCTCAGCGACGAGGCAAGTAGGATCACCACTACTGCCGTTCCCCAGCCCTATCCTGCAGTGGAATCCCTCAAAGGTCAGGGTATGACTCCCTCCCAATCCTCTCTGTGCATCAACGGAAGCCACATCTACAGATCCAAACCAGTGGGTCCCAAGGGATCAGGCACCCTCCCATCCAAGCTGGTCCTCCTTGAGAAGTGCTCCCCCCTCTCTCGTTCGCTGCAGAACCTCACAAAGCAGAGCGAGGACAATGGTTCAGCCGGTGAGGGACGGCGCTGGTCCTTCGACAAGGTGAATAAGGAAGATGAGTATGTGGAGAAGGAGGCCGTACCTCATGTCTCCCAGGTTCAAAGCGCACAGGTGGGGGGTCGTCCTGTGCTGGCAGCTGCCTCAATGCTGTCTTCCAACACCACGGTGGACTCAGCAGACAAAAGGAAAAAGCTCAGAAAGTCGTTATTCTCTGGAGGGAAGAGTGATTCTCTACCTGCCAAGTTGGCGCCGAGCCAGGGTTGTCCTCTCACCGAGGGGAGACTGCGAGGCTGGTTTGGCTCCAGTGACTCCCAGAACAAGCCAAGGTGAGTGGAGGGTCATTTCAGATGTCTCCACACTCCAGGACTTCATACAGTTTTGCCTTCCATCAAAAGCACACAGACATTTACATCTTGGAAGGTTTTGATTTCCTTGTGTTCAGTGTTTATTCTGCCCCTTGTTCCTTTCAAATGGAAATGTGGCCAGTTCATCTACTATTTCAAATCAATCAAATGTATTTTATAAAGCCCTTTTTACATCAGCAGTTGTCACAAAGTGCTGCAATCTCATATCACCTCATGTAAGGCACAACATGTTAAGGTTCATACTGTACTATTAACACAGGATAATAGTCGACATCTAGGCCATTTGTATACGAATATATGTAACGTTGCTGTCCTTTGAATCAGAGGAAATCAAAGACAGAGGCCATGTGACGAGTTGAAAAGGAAATAATGGCATATACAGTATATTTCACTCTTAACCTTGCTTGGGGTCAGATACTGTATACAGTGATTGAATCAGATACTGTATACAGAGAAAGATCTACCTGCACTTTAAGCTTTAGGTTTGGTATTTTGTGGAACATCTGGGCCAGTATTCATAAAGCATATCAGAATAGGAGTGCTGATCTACGATCAGATCCTCCCTGTTCATGTAACCTTATTCATTATGATCTAAAAGTCCAAACTGATCCTAGATTAGTACTTTACTCTGTGATGCTTTATGAATACTGGCCCAATACACTAATCACCTGTTTTTGCTATTAAATTATCTGCAGTATTACTGTTTCTATTACTGTTCCAAATGTAGTACATCTTGCATTTTTGCTCTTCACCTTGCTTCAGTAATTTGCCAAATGTTATTTTGCTTTTTGTAGTACACTCTTGTTGCTGTTTTCCATAACACGTTATTGTTTGCATTTTTTGGCAATTGTAGCATATTCACATATTAAAATATTTGAAGTTAGTCCTCAAATAGACAGTAGTTGGCATGAGATGCTTCTTCTCTTTAGACATCTGGGTTTCCTTTTTCTATGTGTGTTAGAAAATGGCACCCATATTTTGAATGGGTCAGATTGCACAGAATTAACAAAGAGGACTGCTTGTGCCTTCCCTCCACAGGCTGGAAGTTTCTTCTAAGGTAGAAAGCGACTCAGACACCCCTCCTCCCCTCCCCCCTCGCTCCCCCATTCCCACCCAGTGCTCTTCTTCCACTGGCCGTGCCTCACCCGACAGTGGCCATCCCACTAACACCTTCACCCCCTTTCTGACACCCAACCCCATCTCTCCCTCAAACCCCTTCCTCCCGTGTCTGCAGTGTAACCCCTTTTTTGAGGACCTCATAACCGAAGAGGCCCGAAGGTCCCCTTGCGCCACCTGCTCCCCCTGTCATTCCACAGCTTTGCCTTGCATCCCCAGTACCACCCACGATGTCGCAGTGCCAAAGAAAATGGCCGCCATACGGCGCGAGCGGCCCAGGCCTGTAGCCAGGCAGACATCCCTCCCTGCCTTACTCCCGAGAGCGGTGACTGCCAGCCTCCCGAATCCGTTCACCTCTCGCTCCATATCAGAGAGCTTGGGAAGAGAATGCGACGAGTCCTTTGACGCCTTTGCGTCCAGCAGGCTGAATTCTCCAAAGAGCTCTCCTACCAATCACCCTTCGAATGCAACCTTGTGGCAAGCTCAAGTAAGAAGCACTCCTCCACATAAGGGTAACACTATTCCACCCATTGAGGAGATGCGGATGAGTGAAGAAGAAGCAGAGCCTCCACCGTTGCCTCCACGGAGGCCCATAACAAGACCTTTGGTAAACAAGAGATCTTCTGACAGCTGGTTGCACAGGGGCCAGGAGCTGGCTGTGCAGAAAGAGGCCTGTCTCCTGTCACAAACGGGCGCAGCTTCCCTGCAGCACACAAGAGAAGGCGGGCACAAGAGATGCACACCAAGTCCCCACCTGTACCCAAGCTTAGGCAAAGACCTTCTCGTCAGCAGTGACATGTCCGACTTTCATACCGAACACTCACAGCATTATGCCAATATTTCTCCAGAGTCTCCATCTCCATTCAAGTCTGAAGATGACTTCAAGAAGTTTGACTATGAACCATTGCGAGATGAAGATGATAGCTGTAAATGTATGTTTACTGAGCAGGACTTATGGCCAGATGCAACCGAAAACCATCTAGAGCCGAATGTAAAGGATTCGATAATATTGTTAGCCTCAAAGGATACGACGGACACCAGTCCCACTGTTAGAGAAGACGCCATTGTAAAGAACACTTCACATTCTGAAATCAAAGCCTTATCTCTACCAGTAATGCTTCTTGATAGTGAAATGACTGTTGCCGACCTACTGTATATGTCTTCCCCAAAACACTCTAAATCCAGTCTTAAGACGCTTGACATTGCGTCAATTACACCAGATCCAACAATGGAATTATTCTCAATTCACCCAGATAAACCTGCCAAGTCCAGAAACATCCATCATGAATCGCCTCCACTAACCTTGGAAGATCTAAATAAAAATCTAAGTAACTCTGATTTTAGTTTTATTGACTCTGCTTCTGATGCTTCCCCATCTCCATCTGAAATGATTCCAGTGCATACCCTCAAAAGTTTAGGTGGCATTTTTCCTCAACCTCCACAAGTTACTCACATAGCATCTTCTGCTCATGATATACGGCTATCTGCAGAGGATATGCTAACTTTTCAGAAGCCTAGTACTATAGACGTCAACTCTGCCTTAAAAGCAAATTTACCAGAAGCCTCGCTTTGTCAAGACAATTGGCAAGATGGAGGTTGTGAATTGAACACATCAGGCAGAGATCCTGCAAGCAATAAGAACAATAGCATTTTTACGCCTAACAGTCTTAACATTGAGTCTGAAGACATCACTAGAGACACTGTAGATATAAAACACACACAATCTCCACTGAATAGAAAAGGCAACATTTATAAATCAAAGATAGACAGTTCAATAGTAGACCCTTCATGTCACATTAGAACTTCTCCAGTTTCTCCACAGATTGGAATGCAACAGGAAGTTATACGCAATAAACAGGAATTGAGTCAGCCTCTGGTCAAACGAACCAAGCCTGTCAATGAGTCTTCACCAAGGGGTGCTAGTTTACACAGAAGTCTCAAGGGAATGATACGAGAGCTCTACGGCAACGGTGGTGCAAATAGCCCTGGCAAAGGATTGCGTGAGAGCCCTCTTCACCAATCACTGTATCCTGGGCATGTACTCACAGAGAGCATTGAAGTACCCTTCTCATATCAACCCACCAAATCAAATTTTTCCTCACCTTTGTCACCAGATAGAGAGACAACGTTCAAGGCAGCTAAATTATTTGTTTCCTTGCAAAAAACAAACACAAATAGTTCCACTCAGTCAATTACAAAAGAAAACTGCTTAACGGAACGTTCCCCATCCAAACATACCGGGACCATCAGCTTCGAAGACCTCCATGCCAAAGTAGCCCCAAACGTCAGAAGCCCCATGAGTGCCAGGTTAAGGCCTGGTGTCTCTCTGCATGCTTCCAGTCCCTCCTCTGTGGCCCCCTCCCTGGTGACTGAAACTAATGCCCAGGCTAAGTTACTCCCCACCCCCGGGCCCTCCTCCATCCATCACCCCCCAATCTTGAGACCCAGCACCGGAGCCAATGCCACCTTTGCTATTGCCCCCTGCACCTCTTCCTCCTTCTCCTCCTCCTCTTCTACCTCCTCCACCACTGTCCAGCCCCTGGTCGATGCACGGCACACACTTTTACCTGAGGAGACCCAGCCAGCTAGCAGCCTGCCCCGACAAGAGAGCAGGTGAGACTTCTCCTCACACTTAAGCTCTGCAGAGTGTAGCCACTTGACCTCTCTTGAGAAAATATCAGGTTGGGTTGCCAGGTTGTAGTCAACAATGGGATGCAATAATTAGAAATAGTTAGACAGCTAACTAAGACAGCACACCTGCTAGCTGTTTATAAGCCATAGCTTGAAAACCTGAACCTACATATTGTTAGACTGTATTCTCATTCTTCCAAACAAAACTAATATTTTCAGTTCCTTTTATTTAATCTATTCAAGTAGCTTCCTTAAGAGGAAGTTATCTTTATTAATCAGTATATATCCCCTACCAGTACCACCTACCCATGCAAACCCATTGGTTGCTACGGTTTTGTAAATTGCTTAATCTTTTACGTTGCTCATCTCACTTCTGTGTAATTAACTTATGTGTCATACATTTGTGTTGCTGACTGTCCCATCACATCTAGAAGTCCACATCCACAATCACAGTCACCACAATGAAAATCTCAGACTTATCTTGATGATTTAAACAACTGCTTCAGCTCTCTGCTGAAATTTTGACCATCTGTAAATGAAAGCAAAATGGAAGTGCCTTCCTTCACTCTCAATAGGTATAGGGTGACGTTTCCTCAAGATGCTGATCTTGGGTCAATTTGCGTTTTCCCACTAAGGTAGCTGATCCAAGATCTGTACCTAAGGAAACTTCACCCTGGAGCCTGTCATTCCTGCTGAGGGATACCGGCTTTGTGCTATACTAAAATCAGACAACATAAGCTCTTTTTATGCTCTCTTGCTGAAACCTGTTGCTGAACAGATTTTGTTGTTTTGTAGAGATATATACAGTAAATTCTAAATCCAGGCTGGTGCATTGTTATGAATTTTACCATATACTATGTAATGCCAGTGCCTCACATTGTACTGTACTATATATTGATTTTCATGTGAAAAGTGTTATGTACACATAATCCAATGCAGTAAACCTTTGATGGTGATGTTTTCTTTGCAGCCCCCACCCAGTGAAGCCCTTGACCACCACAGCCAGTCAGGGGGAGAAGAAAGAGGGCCGGTCATTTCTAGAGAAGCTCAAGTCTTCCATCCACTCAGGCCTCGCCGCCAAGCAGACACTGGCTGAGGCTGAGACTGAGATTGAGGTATAAAAGAGTCCATGAATTCACATAATTAATGAAAGGTTTTTGGTCATGTATGGCTGACTCTGTAAAACAATACATTTCACTGCACCTATCCGGTGTATGTGACAATAAAATGTATTCTGACAGAAATAGATTTTTATCAATTGAGTACCTCCTCTTGTTAATCTGTGTTTTCCCATTTTATGTAACAGATCCAGGCTTGTCAGATCAGTGATTACTTCGAGATAGGAATGAAGGATGTATTCTTAAAGTATTCTGACAGGGCCTGTGTTTGTCTTCTCAGGAATCATTAACGGACAGGTCTGCCCAGTACGAGCAGCTGACCAAAATGGAGCTGATCTCCCTTCTGCTGCAGCAGCAGATGGATATGGAGAACCAGAAGGCGGCCTCAGAACAGCAGGCGGTGCCGCTTAAGAAACACGAGGCGGAGATGAAGAAGATCAAGGCGCAGGTGCGCGACCTGGAGGACTACATCGACAGGCTGCTGGTGCAGATCATGGAGCAGACACCCACACTCCTTCAAGTGCGCTCCCGACACAAGTGACCGCTAGTGCTAGTATAATATAGTATAATATAGGGCCATGGTCACCATCAAACCCTAGTCCCAGATAGCTACCAGGAGGAGCAGACTCTTGTTCCAGCTCAGTCCCTGATTAGGTCTTGATGGTTAGTTGTTTAGCTGAACCAGAAGTTATAGTGCAGGGCTGAAACAAAAGCCTACACATCCAAGTAGTTCTTTCCGGACCAGGGTTGGTGATCACTTCTCCAGGGGCAGGTGTAGTTCAACACATCCCTAAGCAAAAAGTAAATCTCACAACCATCCAGGTTTCACTGCTGATACCCTGCCTCGTTGATAAAAGACACAATATTGCCCACTGTGCATGCTTGCTATAGCTCAAATGTCAGGCTGCAAGTACTAATCAGAAACTGTAGTCATAGCAAATGTTACTGGTCACTTTACACTTGCTACTTAGTATAATGAAAGTGGCACAGCTTTTGTCAAATGTACTGCATTAGAATTATTATACATGTGCATTGATGAAGAATACAAAAATGTAATATTCAGTGGTATAAATTGTTCTTACTTGATATGACATTGCCTCAAATTCAGAAAAACATGTAAGTGTCTGAATTAGTTTGATATGGACCCAAATGATCTTCATCATGGTAAATACTGTAATTATTTGCCATACGACACTGACTCAAAAACAGACCGACTCGAGGAGAATTCCACTGAATTTCAATTTGTCTACATGGGGAAAGGTGAACTTGAGCTAGTGTCATATTTAGTAAATAATTATGTATTTTTTTTACTCTTCATGGATGAAGTGTGTGCAAAGAATAAATTAATAAATGTTAATGTGGTAAGATAGGTATTACAATGAATTCAAAGGCATTTATTTATGCTATTTAAGTTATATTTTCACATTTTGGTTTGGATTTGCAAAGCGAATGTATATAATTATGTATATTGGTTTGTTTATATAATTTTTGTAATGACATTGCCTGTATTATTTAGTATAGTACTTAAACTCCCACACAAATAGAAATCCACTTTTTCGAGCTGAAAGACAATGGCCAGGGCTTACGCATGACGTTGCACAACGATGTAAGTCAATAAGTAATCGTTTTAATCAAAGGATGATATATTTGGGCTTGAAGTGACGAAACCGACCTGCCCCCTCGTGCAAATTCATGCCAATTAATTATTATTTTTACAATTCTCTGTCAAGCTGGTTTTTGATCATTGCTAGACAGCCATTTTCAACTCTTGCCATATATTTCAAGCTCATTTAAGTCAAAACTGTAACAAGGCCACACAGGAACATTCAATGTTGTCTTGGTAAGCAAATGCAGTGTACATTGGGCCTTGTGTTTTAGGTTATTGTCCTGCTGCAAGGCAAATTTGTCTCCCAGTCTCTGTTGGAAAGCAGACGGAACCAGGTTTTCCTTTAAGATGTTGCCTGTGCTTAGCGCTATTCCATTTATTTGTATCCTAAAAACTCCCTAGTCCTTGCCGATGACAAGCATACCTATAACATGATGCACCCACCACCATGCTTGACAATATGAAGAGTGGTACTGAGTGATGTGTTGGATTTGCCCCTAACATAATGCTTTGTATTCAGGACAAAGTTACTTTCTTTGCCACATGTTTTTGCAGTTTTACTTTAGTGACTTATTGCAAACAGGATGCATGTTTTTGAATATTTGTATTCTGTACAGGCTTCCTTCTCTTCACTCTGTCAATTAAGTTAGCATTGTGGAGTAGCTACAATGTTGTTGATCCATCCTCAGTTTTCTCCTATCACAGCCATTAAACTCTAACTGTTTAAAAGTCACCATTGGCCTCATGGTGAAATCCCTGAGCGGTTTCCTTACTTATCGCTGCCTCAATTTATGGAATATTCCAAAACTTTGGAGATAACAATAGATGCAGGGCTGCCAACCTTTGAAGAAAGCCTGGAGTGAGATGTGCTATATGAATTTCATTGCCCCCTGGCACAACCCCCAGATGGGGGACTAATTTCCACATATTTTGACATGGCTTAGACCTATGACCAGGGTGGAAAATGTTATAATAAAAACCACAGGTCAGGTGTATTTAGGATGCTTAGAACATTAAATGAACACTCATAATTCGACTACTTTGTTGCTTACTAAATTGAAAGTATGCTAATATTTTTTAAAATATATTTTTAGGTGGTTTTACACTTTAAATGCTAGAAACAGTGGGAAGGTTAGAAGCAGGGATTGATCCTTGTTCTCAGGTGGAAAGTTGTATGAGACACGTGCTGGGGGGTGTTACCGCTACAAGGCTCTGCATAGGAAAAGTTAATATTAATGGTTGATGGCAGTCTGCTTGTCCATAGATTGCTTTCAAGGTAAGGACACAAACATTTTGTATTTGTCATTTGGGTGAAGAAATCCTTCTCAATTTCCAGGAAGGTTGGCCACCACTTCGATGTATCCCACATGCTTGGTGTTTGAAAATGTTTTTGTTATAACAATTAATTTCTCAATCACCCAACCTTCAAGAAACATTTATGAATATCAATATTCACATTGTTTATGCCTACTAGTTTAAAATTCTTGCCATAATTTTACTCTACATAGACAAAATAGGATGTGTTTGAGTTGTGAGTCCCCTTACCATTTCTGGCTAGCATGTGCATTATACAAAAATTTAAACAATTACATTTGATTCCAGGAGCATTTAATATCCAATGCTTAGTGGTATGACATATTCAAAACTGTCCATTAATGGCTGCAATAATAAATAGCCTCATATAATTCCTTTTAAAAAGACACAAGTAGTCATAACAGATTTAAAATATGTGATTACACTGACAAAAATGGGAAAAAGTGGTATACTGAAATAAGTGTGGGGAATAACAGTAGTGTTCTTGCTGACAAGCACACTAAAGACCCTATATTTTAGCCCATTGTTAAGAATTGTTCCACTGATCAGACTAAATCATGTAAATAGATAATAAAATCTCCTGAAGACAAGATGACATATCTGCCTCTACACCCTAGCCAAATTATTTATTGTCCCCCTCTAGAATCAAACATACACTTTTCGGTTCACAGTCTGTTTGCCAAATTATTTTCAGTTACAAATCCGGTCACCCTACCAAACTTCCATGCTAAAATATACTGTAGATCTGCCTGCTGCCTTTTCGTTGTCACAGCCATGCTAAAACATACTGTAGATCTGTCTGCTGCCTTTTCGTTGTCACAGCCATGCTAAAACATACTGTAGATCTGTCTGCTGCCTTTTCGTTGTCACAGCCATGCTAAAACATACTGTAGATCTGTCTGCTGCCTTTTCGTTGTCACAGCCATGCTAAAACATACTGTAGATCTGTCTGCTGCCTTTTCGTTGTCACAGCCATGCTAAAACATACTGTAGATCTGTATGCTGCCTTTTCGTTGTGACAGCCATGCTAAAACATACTGTAGATATGTCTGCTACCTTTTCGTTGTTACAGCCATGCTAAAACATACTGTAGATCTGTCTGCTACCTTTTCTTTGTCACAGCCATGCAAAAACATACTGTAGATCTGTCTGCTACCTTTTCGTTGTCACAGCCATGCTAAAACATACTGTAGATCTGTCTGCTACCTTTTCGTTGTCACAGCCATGCTAAAACATACTGTAGATCTGTCTGCTACCTTTTCGTTGTCACAGCCTAAAAGGATACAAGGTTAATCTGGCGTCTGCATTGGCACTGCAGTTTTTATGGTGATACGGCCTCTGCAGAAGTCAGGGCATTCATACATATTGCGTTTAGCAGAGCAGCGTCGAGCTGTTGAGTAGAACTGTTGTCAAGGAAGTGAATTTGTGTTAAACAGGACCTCCCACCCCCACCTACCCTCAGCCAATCATGCCAATGCGGAGTTATACTGAGCTATAAGGAGCCCTCCGCATTGTTCCAAAATTTGGGAGGCCACGGGAACGGCATGCCTATGGAGGCTTCGCGATTGCGTCACACCCGCTATACCGAGCCTCAGACCACACTTTCAGATCAAGCATGAATTAGTTTTTATCCTAAATGCCAATCACCAAACGAGGGGACTAATGCCAATGTGAATTCAATCGATTTCAGTACATGCTGTCAAAAGGCTGCATTCAGCAATAGGGACGGGAGTAAGACTAACCTACTTTTGTTGACAACATTGTACATTAAACAGCACTTCCGCGCTGCTCTTTTTACTCTAATCTTGAGGGGCGTTTCTTTAAAACATGCATCCAATCCCCTTGATCCCTTACATAACTAGACCATTCATATTCTTAAATGTGCTGCGGTTCACAGTGCTGTGGCAAGACAGGACAACGATAGAGGTTCCGATCGTGATGATGTTAAATTGAAGGCGCAGATGCTCCGACTTCAAAACGATTTGGAGCACAGTTTGAAAAGGTTAACGCGCGGACTATACAATGTACTAATTCGAAAAATAAAATCACTACTTTTCAAAGCGTGAGATAAATTATAATACATTTCCAAAGCAATTATTATTATTTATTTTTTACATTTAGAATCACTTTTCAGTATATATATATATATATATATATAGAGAGAGAGAGAGAGAGAGAGAGAGAATGGCGCTGGAGGGGATGACTGCTGCTTTACGGGCTCCTAACCAACAGTGCTATTTTCTTAGTTTTTACAAGTTGTTTGAAACTTTTTTTTTTGTAACTTATTTTGTACATAATGTTTCTGCTACCATATGACCGAAAATAACTTCTGGACATCAAATATGAGCAGGCGGGATTTTCTATGCATTAGCAGGACAGAGAAGCTACGTTTTAGGGGCAGGGGTGTATCAATAACAGCTGGTGCGCAATGTCTAATATTACATCTCCAGATATTACTCGCCTGAGGTAGAGTACCTTATGATAAGCTGTAGACCACACTATCTACCAAGAGAGTTCTCATCTATATTATTCGTAGCAGTCTATTTACCACCACTAACCGATGCTGGCACTAAGACCGCACTCAACGAGCTGTATAAGTCCATAAGCAAACAAGAAAATGCTCATCCAGAAGAGGTGGTCCTAGTGGCCTGGGGACTTTAATGCAGGCAAACTTAAATCTGTTTTACCTCATTTCTACCAGCATATCACATGTGCAACCAGAGGGAAAAAAATCCTAGACCACACACAAAGACACATACAAAGCTCTCCCTCACCCTCCATTTGGCAAATCTGACCACAATTCTATCCTCCTGGTTCCTGCTTACAAGCAAAAACTAAAGCAGGAAGTACCAGTGACTCGCTCAATACGGAAGTGGTCAGATGATGCGGATGCTACACTACAGGACTGTTTTGCTAGCACAGACTGGAATATGTTCCGGGATTCATCCAATGGCATTGAGGAGTATACTACCTTAGTCATCGACTTCATCAATAAGTGCATCGACAACGTTGTCCCCACAGTGACCGTATATACATATCCCAACCAGAAGCCATGGATTACAGGCAACATCTGCATCGAGCCTAGAGCTGCCGCTTTCAAGGAGTGGGACACTAATCCGGACGCTTATAAGAAATCCCACGACTCCCTCAAACGAACCATCAGACAGGCAAAGCGTCAATACAGGATTAAGATTAAATCCTACTACACCGGCTCTGATGTTCGTTGGATGTGGCAGGGCTATAAAAACTATTACAGACTACAAAGTGAAACCCAGCCGTGAGCTGCCCAGTGACGAGAGCCTAATGGACGAGTTAAATGCCTTTTATGCTTGCTTTGAGGCAAGCAACACTGAAGCATGTATGAGAGCACCAGCTGTTCCGGACGACTGCGTGATAACGCTCTCAGTAGCCAATGTGAGCAAGACCTTTAAACAGGTCAACATTCACAAAGCCGTGTGGCCAGACAGATTACCAGGACGTGTACTCATAGCATGCGCGGACCAACTGGCAAGTGTCTTCACTGACATGCTCAACGTCTCCCTGACCGAGTCTAATACCTACATGTTTCAAGCAGACTAGAATAGTCCCTGTGCCCAAGGAAGCGAAGGTAACCTGCCTAAATTATATCCTGCCCCATAGCACTCACGCTGGTAGCCATGAAGTGCTTTGAAAGGCTGGTCATGACTCACATCAACAGCATCATCCTGGATACCCTAGACCCATTTCAATTTGCATACCGCCCCAAAATACCCACAGATGACGCAATCTCAATCGCACTCCACACTGTCCTTTCCCACCTGGACAAAAGGAACACCTATGTGAGAATGCTATTCATTGACTACAGCTCAGCGTTCAACACCATAGTGCCCACAAAGGTCATCACTAAGCTAAGGACCCTGGGACTGAACATCTTCCTCTGCAACCGGATCCTGGATTTCCTGATGGGCCTCCCCAGGTGGTAAGGGTAGGCAATAACACATCTGCCACGCTGATCCTCAACACTGGGCCCCTCAGGAGTGCGTGCTTAGTCCCTTCCGGTCCCCCCATGATCACCCACGTCTGCTTGGCCAAAAACGACTCCAACAACATCATGAAGTTTGCTGACGACACAACAGTTGTAGGCCTGATTACCAACAACGATAAGACAGCCTATAGGGAGGAGGTCAGAGACCTGGCAGTATGGTGCCAGATCAACAACCTCTCCCTTAATGTGAGCAAGACTAAAAAGCGGATCGTGGACTACAGGAAAAGACGAGCCGAATAGGCCACCATTAACATCGACAGGGCTGTAGTGGAGCGGGTCGAGAGTTTCAAGTTCCTTGGTGTCCACATCACCAACAAACTATCATGGTCCAAACACACCAAGACAGTCGTGAAGAGGGCACAACAGCACCTTTTCCCCCTCAGGAGACTGAAAAGATTTGGCAATGGGTACCCAGATCCTCAAAAAGCAGTTCTACAGCTGCACCATTGAGAGCATCCTGAACGGTTGCATCACCGCCTGATATGGCAACTGCTCTGCATTTGACCATAAGGCGCTATAGAGGGTAGTGCGTAGGCCCCAGTACATCACTGGGGCCAAGCTTACTGCCATCCTGAACCTCTATACCAGGTGGTGTCAGAGGAAAACCCCCCCAAATTGTCAAAGACTCCAGTCACCCAGTCCTAGACTGTTCTCTCTGCTACCGCACGGCAAACGCACCAAGTCTAGGACCAAAAGCCTCCTTAACGGCTTCTATCCCCAAGTCATAAGACTGCTGAACAATTAATCAAATGGCCACCCTGACTATTTACAATAACCCCCCACCCCCATTTGTTTTTACACTGCTGCTACTATTATTTTATTGTGTAACTTTTTATTATTTTTTACTTTAGTTTATTTGGTAAATATTTTCTTAACTTTTTCTTGAACTGCATTGTTTGTTAAGGGTGTGTAAGTAAGAATTTCCACGGTAAGGTCTACACTTGTTGTATTTGGCGCATGTGACAAATAAAGTTTGATTTGAATTGATGTATGTCTCACAGTATAAAAGCTACTTAGATGTGAACAGCTGAATAATAAAACAGGTTACACATGATCTAATATCAGGTTAGTATCAGTTTACACATTGAATAAATAGCTTTGAATTGCTCCAATGTAAAAATGCATGGCTTGTCTTTTCAGTAACTTTATAACAAGACTTAATTCAAACTTCCACATTACAGAAGCTCAAAGGTTGAAGTCAAACATTTCTGGCAAAACTTAAATCAGAATAGAGGTAACCCTAACCTACTGTACAGTAAGCCTACAGCATTTGTCTTTATACCCTTTTCAAACATTGTTTGATCAGCTTCACGCCAGGTATGGGCCGAATCACAAGGAAGTGGTACTGGCTAAGCATGCAGTGTGAGGTCCTTTACACAAGCTCGTTCATTACAAAAATGTCATTGGGTGTTGTGATTAATGCTGTATTCTGCCGACTCCTAGGCTCATTGTGTAGCCACAGGAGTCTCTTGAGGGGAGGACATCACATAATAATGGCTGGAAAGGAGGAAATGGAATGGCATCAAATACATTGAAACCATGTGTTTGATACCATTCCACTGATTCTGCTCCAGCAATTACCACAAGCCAGTCCTCCCCAATTAAGGTGCCACCAACCTCCTGTGGTACAGACAGTGCAACACTGTGCAAGTAAAATTGGGTCAACAGGGGTTCCTCTGTGAATCTATGTAACATATATGAATGACCACACCACAAGAACCATTATGCAACCTCTCAGCTGATCAGTTCTTTGGGATGTGTAGTCATTTTGACTGACTTTCGCTGTGTAACGCGACATGACAAAAACTACACCTCCCAAGTAACATCGCGATTCATCGCTTCAGTCGTTTCACTGGATTTCCACAGTCACAAAGTCAAAATGTACTATATTGTAAAAACGAATGAAAACTAAAAATTGCCGGACTTGTCTTAATTGAAGGTTAGGCATAAGGTTAGCAGTGTGGTTAAGATTAGGTTTGAAATCCCATTTAAGAAGATAATTTGTAGAAATAGGCGGGGTTTATGACTTTGTGGTTGTAGTAACTAATGACAACCGTTTCACTGGAAGTATAGCGAGTTCACTACTTAAAAATCCAGTTTCATGATTCACTTCATTAATAAATAATCTGATTCGCTGTCATGGCGCAATATGCAGCTTGTCCTGCGTTCCAGCTTGGAAGACCTCGATATGATCAGGTAAAGGATATTTTTTTACTAATCACAATGTTATCTCTGAAAAGGGTGCAAAACACAACCTCTTTGCAGATCTCCGACCTGTTCCTGCGAGCGCATCGTTATTGCTCGCTGCTTTTTACTTTGTAGCGAAAGTTGCCTCTGGTGTCCGCTCGAAAAATGCTTTTGTCTTTGTAGTGCAATTTCTCTTTATGCTCTGTGTAAATGTAGGAAAGTATGCTACTTTCTTGGAATTAACAAGTAGCGGGGATGTGTTTCGGAGTTGATAGCAGGGTTGGCCGCCCCAGTGTAGCTAGATACTGAAGCTTCTTCATCAATGCTTTGCGGGCATCCAACGTGGTCTCAGAGCATTTCGTATTATTCTGTACGTATATCCGAGATACTTATTTTAGTAAGCTATGTTTCATAGAGCCCCACAGTGGAGGTGTCATAATGCCCATTTTGTGTAGGTTTACAGCTGTGTCGTTTTGATAACCATGTAAATCTCTCTCGGACAAGGTGACTTATCAATATATTCGGCTCTATTTCTATTGAAAATGCTATTTAGCATCAAAGTAGACATAATGCAAGACTACAAATCCCGGCAAGCTCCTGTATATCTCAAGCTGACACCTTTGCTAAGAGGTATTGTGTCAATTTAAAACTCCCACCCATGCTCCACAAAAGCCGCGGCCCTTGCAGAGCAAGGGGAACCACTACTTCAAGGTCTCAGAGCAAGTGACGTCACGGATTGAAACGCTATTTAGCGCGCACCACCGCTAACTAAGCTAGCCGTTTCACATCCGTTACATATAGTTAATCCAGAGATTCTTACCTTTGCCTCGATTCGGCAGTCTAGTCCAGATCATGGCATTAGTATTTTCTTTATGATAGCCACATTAGCAGCTAATTAGAATTTCATTTTGAGGGGTTAAATACAGGAGAATATATTGATAAGTCACCTTGTTCTCTAGGGAGATTCGCACTGTTATCAAAACGTCACGCCAGGGTAAGCCCACACGATACACAGCCCTTATTTTAAGTGTTTAAAAAAAAGGAATGGTGGAAAAACAATTGGAACCATTTCCTTGTTTGACTGCTACGTTTTATGGGTATTATTATGACTGGTACTGTGGTACTTTATGGTATGTATTCATTTGTGGATGTCGATCATCCATTTTGTATGATGTGTTAAGAATTACAATTTGTACAATATGTTATACATTTGCATAAAGTACTGCATATTATGAAATTGAACAACGTATGATATGTTACGAATTCCAATTTGTTGTGGTTAACGTTAGCTAGCTCTAGTGGTCACATGTTTAAGGTTCGCTGTTAGGTTAAAGGATCAGTGGAAGGGTTAGGTGAAGGGTTAGCTGACGTGCTAAATAGTTGCAAAGTTGCTAAAGTCGTATATGATGAGGTTCGAACACACAAACTTTGGGTTGCAAGATGTTCACTTTATACGCCCACCCATCCAACTTGACCATCCACCGTCCTTTCATTTTTGCCATAAGGTACCTTCTATCTTGTGTAACCATACCAAACGTAACATATCATACTAACTTGAGTGTCCTGGATTTATGTTTACTATGTTACATCTAGTCTATGAGACCAGTCTGGGACATCCTATGGCCATAATAATTATAGAGAGGGAGGAGGAGTCTGTCTGCTCTGTCTGCAAGCGACTTCAGCATTCGTTTTCAGGATTCAGGTTCACTCAATTATTTTAAGTTTTGTTTTTTTCTATTGACAGTTACAGCTGATTTATATCAATTCGCTTTCCTTAAATATTTGTCATCTGATCTATTAGTTTCCGTCTCTGAATTGTTTAATCAAACTTTTCGCAGCCAGCTCCTGATATCAGGGCATACAAACTACAATCTCTGTCCTGAATTAACCTATTGCGCATGTGCGCCCAGCATTTATTACACCTTAGTAGACTGCACCTAATATAGAATAGAACAGCCAAAATAGAATAGCTTTATTCTTACTTCTTATGTGACATCCATCTACATTTGTGCAGGTTTATGTCTAGCACAAACTCAAACTTTCAAGAGGGATAAAAAGTGACAATTAAGAACGTAGCTTATGTACACTGAGCAACAATTTCTAAGATTTTACAGTTCATATAAGGAAATCAGTCAATTGAAATACATAAATTAGGCCCTAATATATGGATTTCACATGATTGGGAATACAGATATGCATCTTTTGGTGACAAATAGGTAAAAAAAAAAAAGGGCCTCAGGATCTTGTCACAGTATCTGTCTGTGCATTCAAATTGCTGTCGATAAAATTCAATTGTGTTCGTTGCCTGTAGCTTATGCCTGCCTGCTCATACCATAACCTCAAGAGGTTGGAGGTGGCTTATGGTAGAGAAATTAATGTAAAATTCTCTGGCAACAGATCTGGTGGACATTCCTGCAGTCAGAATGTCAATTGCATGCTTCCCTCAACCTGAGACATCTTTGGTATTGTGTTGTGTGACAAAACTGCACATTTTAGAGTGACCTGTTATTGTCCCCAGCACAAGGTGCACCCATGTAATAATCATTCTGTTTAATCAGCTTCTTGATATTCCACACCTGTCAGATGGATATACATAATAAATGCTCACTAACAGGGTTTTAAACAAATTTGTGCACAATTTGAGAGAAACAAGCTTTTTGTGCGTATGGAACATTTCTGGGATCTTTTATTTTAGCTCATGAAACATGGGACCAACACTTTACATTTATAAAACTTTACTTTTATACTTTTGTTCAGTATTAGAAGGCTCTTCATTTTCCTAAATCATTTCTCCCCCCTTCTGCCCATTTGAAATATGTTTAGCAAAAAACACTTTAATTTCTGATTTTTGTAAAATATTATGCATCTTCTAAACTGTTGGCTAAATCAGACAGTGAAGAGTCTGGGTTATCTTATATTGCAATTTCTGTCTGTCTTTCTCTTTAGAATATCCGTCAAAATGTCCGTCCTGTGAAGTGATTATGCACTTGCAGTGGTCAACTAGACCGATAATGTGACCTTCACGTTGGCTCAAATTACAACTCTGTTTTCGGAAACCGTTCACGACCGCTGGCAATTAATGAGATTAAAAGGTCTGTAACCTCACTTGTAATTGGCCTTCTGTATAGTGGAATTCAGTGTTCGAGGCTAGCCTATTTTAAAACAGCTGTGAATGCAATATTATGTTATAAGGAAATTATTTACCTGCTGAAATAGTAAAGCACAAAGTCCAAAGAAAGTCTCATTTGTTGTTGTCTGGCCGTCTTTATTGCCTTTATTGCCTTTTATATATTTTATAGGCATTTCTCATCAAAATGCATGGAGGTGGAATAACAAGAAGCCAATCAATAAGGGACACTTGCCCCTTCGTTGGAACCAACCCAATCCCTCACAGATAACTGATGATAGTCATTTTTATCAGGATATTGCATGGCACCAAGTAGTCTATTCTCAGCGCCAAGAGGCTTAATAACAGTCTATTTAGACTTCCATTTTGCAACCTCTGATGCAATTGCAAAACACAAACAATTTTGTTCATGTGAATTGTTCCAAAAATGATTGAGTCATCCTGCATTTCAAAATTTGGAATTTCATCATTACAAGCATCCATTCATATGTCAAACGAGGGACAGTTTCATTGTTTCACAAATAGAACATCCACCTTTTTTTGTGCCCCAAAAACCTTCAGCACAGTAATATGCAGTAACATTTTCAGTTTATTGCATCAAAGCAGTTACAATTAGGCCATCTCGTGAATCAGCATAAATCTCCCTGTCTCGTATTGCAGCCGCACGTGATACATCTCTGCTAGCTGTGTTTTGTATTCCCTGGTGAGCTGAAGCACATGCATAATTAAAGCGGTCTCCTCACATGGAGCCTGTTCTCTTCACCCAGCCATACAAAACAGAGCTACACATATGGGCTGTGAGGACATTATACAGTCTATGGGCAGTGAGGACATTATACAGTCTATGGGCAGTGAGGACATTATACAGTCTATGGGCAGTGAGGACATTATACAGTCTATGGGCAGTGGGGACATTATACAGTCTATGGGCAGTGGGGACATTATACAGTCTATGGGCAGTGAGGACACTGAATAATGAAAGGATACACAGATTTACAGAATGGTAGCGACTATGTTCTTCAGAATTACATGTCACGAGAGGTTGAGGAGCGTGTTTTAAATTAAAACCGAATGTAGGAAAGATAATGAAGATGGAGAAATTAGCTCTCCTGTCTTGCCTTTCTTCACCTGCCCTTCATAAGTGATAAATGGCTCGAAGGCATCTGACTGAAGTTGAAATGTTTCAGTCCATCTGGTTACCAAAAAGACACTTGGCATGCACTGCCATCAGGCTTTTTCAAACTGTTGGCACACAATGTTCAGCCAGGCCCATCTAGTAAGGGGACTGGAAAAGTGATATGCTTCACCACCAAGTAATGACAATTCTGACTGCGGTGAAGAAAATATGCTCAAGTGCTCTTCAAATCAAATCAATCAATTTTATTAGTCACATGCGCCGAGCACAACATTACAGTGAAATGCTTACTTATGAGCTCCTAACCACAGTGCAGTTTCAAAAAATACGGATAAGAATAAGAGAGAAAATAAATTTAAAGAGCAGCAGTAAAAAATAACAATATATACAGGGCGTTGCCGGTATAGAGTCAATGTGCGGGGGCACCGGTTAGTTGAGGTAGTATGTACATGTAGGTAGAGTTAATTAAAGTGACTATGCATAGATGACGCCAGAGAGTGGTGGGGGGTGGGGGGGGGGCAATGCAAATAGTCTGGGTAGCCATTTGACCAGATATTCAGGAGTCTTATGGCTTGGGGGTAGAAGCTGTTTAGAAGCCTAAGGGACCTAGACTTGGCACTCCAGGACTGCTTGCCTTGTGGTAGCAGAGAGAACAGTCTATGACTAGAGTGGCTGGAGTCTTTGACAATATTTAGGGCCTTCCTCTGACACCACCTGGTATAGAGGTCCTGGATGGCAGTAAGCTTGGCCCCAGTGATGTACTGGGCCATTCGCACTATGCTCTGTAGTGCCTTGCGGTCGGAGGCCGAGCAGTTGCCATACCAGGCAGTGATGCAACCAGTCAGGATGCTCTCGATGGTGCTGCTGTAGAACCTTTTTGAGGATCTGAGGACCCATGCCAAATCTTTTCAGTCTCCTGAGGGGGAGTAGGTTTTGTCGTGCCCGTTTCACAACTGTCATGGTGTGCTTGGACCATGTTAGTTTGTTGGTGATGTGGACCCCAAGGAACTTGAAGCTCTCAACCTGCTCCACTGTAGCCCCGTCGATGAGAATGAGGGCGTGCTCGGTCCTCCTTTTCCTGTAATCCAGAATCATCTCCTTTGTCTTGATCACTTTGAGGGAGAGGTTGTTGTCCTGGCACCACACGGCCAGGTCTCTGAACACCTCCTTATAGGCTGTCTCGTTGAAGTTGGTGATCAGGCCTTTCACAGTTGTGTCATCGGCAAATTTAATGATGTTGTTGGAGTTGTGCCTGGCTATGCAGTAATGAGTGAGCAGGGAGTACGGGAGGGGGCTGAGCACACATCCTTGAGGGGCCTCTGTGGTGATGATCAGCGTGGTGGATGTGTTGTTACCTATCTTTACCACCTGGGGGTGGCCCGTCAGCAAGTGCAGGATCCAGTTGCAGAGGGAGGTGTTTAGTCCCAGGCTCCTTAGCTTAGTGATGAGTTTGAGGGCACTATGGTGTTGAACGTTAAGCTGTAGTCAATGAATAGCACTCTCACAAGTGTCCCTTTTGTCCAGGTGGGAAAGGGCAGTGTGGAGTGCAATAGAGACTGCATCACCTGTGGATCTTTTTGGGCGGTATGCAAATTGATATCTAGGGTTTCTGGGATGATGGTGTTGTGAGCCATGACCAGCCTTTCAAAGCACTTCATAGCTACAGACATGAGTGCTATGGGTCAGTAGTCATTTAGGCAGAGGCACTATGCTGGTCTGTTTAAAACATGTTGGTATTACAGACTCGGACAGGGAGAGGTTGAAAATGTCAGTGATGACACTTGCTAGTTGATCAGCGCATGCTCGCAGTACACATGCCTGTAATCCGTCTAGCCCTGCGGCCTTGTGAATGTTGACCTGTTTAAAGGTCTTGCTCACATTGGCTGTGGAGAGCGTGATCACACTGTCTTCCGGTACAGCTGGTGCTCTCATGCATGTTTCAGTGTTATTTGCATCAACGCGAGCATAGAAGCAGTTTAGCTCGTCCGGTAGGCTCGTGTCACTGGTCAGCTCTCGGCTGTGCTTCCTTTTGTAGTCTGTAATGGTTTGCAGGCCCTGTCACGTCCGACGAGCGTCAGAGCCGGTGATTCAATCTTAGTCCTATATTGACAATTTGCCTGTTTCATGGTTCGTCGGAGGGCATAGCGGGATTTCTTATAAGCTTCCGGGTTAGAGTCCCCCTCCTTGAAAGCGGCAGCCTTAGCCTTTAGCTCAGTGTGGATGCTGCCTGTAATACATAGCTTCTGGTTGGGGTATGTACGTATGGTCACTGTGGGGATGACGTCAACGATGCACTTACTGATGAAGCCAATGACAGATGCGGTGTACTCCTCAATGCCATTGGATGAATCCCTGAACATATTCCAGTCTGTGCTAGCAAAACAGCCCTGTATCAAATCAAATTTTATTGTTGACATACACATGGTTAGCAGATGTTAATGCGAGTGTAGCAAAATTATTGTGCTTCTAGTTCCGACTGTGCAGTAATATCTAACAATTTCACAACCACTACCTTATACACACAAGTGTAAAGGAATGAATAAGAATATGTACATATAAATATATGGATGAGCGATGGCCGAACGGCATAGGCAAGATGCAGTAGATGGTATAGAGTACAGTATATACATATGAGATGAGTAATGTAGGGTATGTAAACATTATATAAAGTGGCATTGTTTAAAGTGACTAGTGATACATTTATTACATCCAATTTTTAATTATTAAAGTGGCTAGAGATTTGAGTCAGTATGTTGGCAGCAGCCACTCAATGTTAGTGATGGCTGTTTAACAGTCTGGTGGCCTTGAGATAGAAGCTGTTTTTCAGTCTCTCGGTCCCAGCTTTGATGCACCTGTACTGACCTCGCCTTCTGGATGATAGCAGGGTGAACAGGCAGTGGCTCGGGTGGTTGTTGTACTTGATGATCTTTTTGGCCGTCCTGTGACATCGGGTGGTGTAGGTGTCCTGGCGGCAGGTAGTTTGCCCCCGGTGACGCTTGTGCAGACTTCACTACCCTCTGGAGAGCCTTACGGTTGTGGGCGGAGCAGTTGTCGTACCAGGCAGTGATACAGCCTGACAAGATGCTCTCGATTGTGCAGCCTCAGCCTCCTGAGGTTGAAGAGGCGCTGTTGCGCTTTCTTCACCATGCTTTCTGTCTGGTCAAATTTGCCAGGGAGAGCTTTGTATGCATCTCTATGTGTGGAGTATAGATGGTCCAGAGTTATTTTCCCTCTGGTTGCACATTTAACATGCTGATAGAAATTTGGTAAAGCTGATTTAAGTTTCCCTGCATTAAAGTCCCCGGCTACTAGGAGCGCCGCCTCTGCGTTTTCTTGTTTGCTTATGGCGGAATACAGCTCATTCAATGCTATCTTGGTGCCAGCCTCTGTCTGTGGTGGTATGTAAACAGCTACAAAGAAGATAGATGAAAACTCTCTCGGTAGGTAGTGTGGTCTGCAGCTTGTCATGAGAAACTCTATCTCAGGTGAGCAATAGCTCGAGACTGCCATAGATATCGTGCAACAGCTGTTGTTTACAAAAATACAGTTGAAGTCGGATGTTTACATACACCTTAGCCAGATACATTTAAACTCAGTTTTTCACAATTCTTGACATTTAATCCTAGTAATAAATCCCTGTCTTAGGTCTGTTAGAATCACCACTTTTTATTTTAAGAATGTGAAGTGACAGAATAATAGTAGAGAGTGATATATTTCATCAGTGGGCCACAATAAGTTGGATGAATTTTGGCCCATTCCTCCTGACAGAGCTGGTGTAACTGAGTCAGGTTTGTAGGCCTCCTTGTTCGCACACTCTTTTACAGTTCTGCTCACAAATGTTCTATAGGATTGAGGTCAGGGCTTTGTGATGACCACTACCTTGATTTAGTCCTTAAGCCACTGATGTCTTGAGATGTTGCTTCAATATATCCACATAATTTCCCTACCTCATGATGCCATCTATTTTGTGAAGTGCACAAGTCCCTCCTGCAGCAAAGCACCCCACAACTTGATGCTGCCGCCCCCGTGCCTCACGGTTGGGATGGCGTTCTTCAGTTTGCAAGCCTCCCCTTTTTCCTCCAAACATAACCGTTGTTATTATGGCCAAACAGTTTTATTTTTGTTTCATCAGACCAGAGGACATTTCTCCAAAAAGTATGATCTTTGTCCCCATGTGCAGTTGCAAACTGTAGTCTGAGTTTTTTTTATGGCAGTTTTAGAGCAGTGGCTTCTTCCTTGCTGAGAGGCCTTTCAGGTTATGTCGATATAGGACTCATTTTACTGTGGATATAGATACTTTTGTACCTGTTTCCTCCAGCATCTTCACAAGTTCTTTTGCTCTTCTGGGATTGATTTGCGCTTTTCGCACAAAAGTACGTTCATCTCTAGGAGACAGAACCATCACCTTCCTGAGCGGTATGACGGCTGCGTGGTCCCATGGTGTTTATACTTGTGTACTATTATTTTTACAGATGAACATGGTACCTTCTGGCTTTTGGAAATTGCTCCCAAGGATGAACCAGACTTGTGGAGGTCTCCAATTTCTTTTCTGAGGTCTTGGCTGATTTCTTTAGATTTTCCCATGATGTCAAGCAAAGAGGCATTGAGTTTGAAGGTAGGCCTTAAAATACATCCACAGGTACACCTCCAATTGACTCAAATGATGTCAAATATCCTATCAGAAGCTTCTAAAGCCATGACATAATTGTATGGAATTTTCCAAGCTGTTTGAAGGCACAGTCAAATTAGTGTATGTAAACTTCTGACCAGCTGGAAATGTGATACAGTGAAATAATCTTTCTGTAAACAATTGTAGAAAAAGTTACTTGTGTCATGCACAAAGTAGATGTCCTAACCGACTTGCCTAAACTATAGTTTGTTAACAAATCATTTGTGGAGTGGTTGAAAAACAAGTTTTAATGACTCCAACCTAAGTGTACAGTGGGGCAAAAAAGTATGTAGTCAGCCACCAATTGTGCAAGTTCTCCCACTTAAAAAGATGAGAGGCCTGTAATTTTCATCATAGGTACACTTCAACTATGACAGACAAAATGAGAAGAAAAAAATCCAGAAAATCACATTGTAGGATTTTTAATGAATTTATTTGCAAATGATGGTGGAAAATAAGTATTTGGTCAATAACAAAAGTTTCTCTCAATACTTTGTCATTGCCAACAAAAAGGGTATATAACAGAGGTCAAACATTTTCTGTAAGTCTTCACAAGGTTTTCACACACTGTTGCTGGTATTTTGGCCCATTCCTCCATGCAGATCTCCTCTAGAGCAGTGATGTTTTGGGGCTGTTGCTGGGGAACACGAACTTTCAACTCCCTCCAAAGATTTTCTATGGGGTTGAGATCTGGAGACTGGCTAGGCCACTCCAGGACCTTGAAATGCTTCTTACGAAGCCACTCCTTCGTTGCCCAGGCGGTGTCTTTGGGATCATTGTCATGCTGAAAGACCCAGCCACGTTTCATCTTCAATGCCCTTGCTGATGGAAGGAGGTTTTCACTCAAAATCTCACGATACATGGCCCCATTCATGCTTTCCTTTACACGGATCAGTCGTCCTGGTCCCTTTGCAGAAAAACAGCCCCAAAGCATGATGTTTCCACCCCCATGCTTCACAGTAGGTATGGTGTTCTTTGGATGCAACTCAGCATTCTTTGTTCTCCAAACACAACAAGTTTTTACCAAAGAGTTATATTTTGGTTTCATCTGACCATATGACATTCTCCCAATCTTCTTCTGGATCATCCAAATGCTTTTTTACACGTTACCTCTGCTATATCTTCCATAGTTCAAAACATATTGATTGTACCATTATTTATAATCTCATGGGCCTAGCAACTGTAGGCTATAATTAGTGTCAAAATTCTTCTTTAAAATGTTGATCAAAATATTGACTGAAAATCACCATCAATCAATCAATGCTATTAAAACCATTTGATTGTATGAGAGACAGTCTGACAAAACATTGTTTTTGTGTTTTGATGCTTCCTTTTTAATTGAATTGTATTGTTTACCTTTTATTTAACTAGGCAAGTCAGTTAAGAACAACTTCTTATTTACAATGACGGCCTACCCTGGCAAAACCCGGACGACGCTGGGCCAATTGTGCGCTGCCCTATGGGATCCCAGTCATGGCCGGATGTGATACAGCCTGGATTCGAACCAGGGACTGTAGTGACACTGCATCTCAGTGCCTTAGACCACTGCGCCACTCGGGAGTATACACAGAGTCACCAGAAAGGGTTTTCACAACTCTCTTAAAAGCACAATTGTTCAGATTGAAGAACCACTTTGGGTGTTTCAGAGTACTCCCATTCTGTTTTGAAAAATATTTAGTATTTCATAACATGTACATTAGGTTTACATTCAAACACCAGATCTCCATTTAGGTGCACTACTTTTCATGGTTTTACTAGACAATGATGGTGTTTTGAGTCTTTCCATTTTAACTGCACTCTGTGCGTCACTGACAGCATGCGTAGCTGTTGAAGATGTCCTCTTCCTCTTTCCCCCCTATATTCTGCAATTGGCTTGCAAGGTTAGCCGACTGAAATGATGCATCGTAGAAATAATTAACATACATTTTATATGTCTGAACTCGAAATCAAAAAGGATTCCCCAAAATAACATGGCGAGCTGTAGTAGAACGTTTATTTTGATTGGCTATTTTGTGCATTTATCAAAATCCAATCATGGAGCCTGATTTCAGATGTGTCATGTTAACAAGATTAGTAGGTAAATCATTCTTCTTGCACAGTTTAAATCAAACTATTAATCTGACTATTCACAATGATTATATTATTGTGTGCATACTCAGTGCCGGCCGTGTTCCTATTGGTCAGTATAGTCTCGTAACACCAGCCACACTACACGATAAAGGCCCCAAAAATCGGACACTGCCAGAACTGTCGGAGCCTACGACCGCACGTAAAGTACTTAATCGGCAGACCTTAGACACTGTCACACTGAATGAGCCAAGATGTCTGACGGTCGTTAATGATCTAAGAATTTGCCCACAACTTGGACATTTTGTCTGGGATGGCAAAGTCGTGGCATAAGACAGCTAAAATTGTACAGTCTGCAAAGGCTTTAACCTATTTACAGAGATGGGTGTTAAGATTTGGTATTACTGTATGGTTAGCTCATCAATAATTAACTAGGCTCTTTCTCTATTCCAGAGTACCTTTCTTGGCCGGCTGAGACACTTTGTAGCGATCATCGACCCCAGCACACTCTTTGTGTCTGAGGTAAGGTACAGTTGAAAACATCCATCCACATACTGTTTTAATAAATCAGCTATAGTTTTTGTATACAAAAAACGTGGCCTTCCACTGACTTTCTGATTGAATATGAGACTTGGGAACTGTGGCAACAGGAGAATGCCGTCCACATTATACTGTAGGTCTGGAATCCAATCTGATAGCACAGGGACGGACTTGGAACAGAATTTCTCACACAACAGACCCCCCCCCCCTTCCCAAGTCCCTATTATTAGCCAAATAATTATAATTATTCGTAAAAAAACAAACAATTTAAACAGGCCCCCTGGGCTAAAGATGGACCAGCCCTTCTGACATTTGCCAGAACTGCCGTTACCTAGTCCTTCTCGAAGATAACACATTTAAGAAGAAACCTAACTACCTACTGTTAATTCTCTTGTTGACTCAAATTACTCTTATCTCTCTAGAAACGATTGAGAGAATGCGTCAAACTCCTGGATGATTTTCAACATGGAACACTACCACCTGGAGTTACAGATCTACAGGTGAGGATTTAAACATGGAACACTACCACCGGGAGTTACAGATCTACAGGTGAGGTTTTAAACATGGAACACTACCACCGGGAGTTACAGATCTACAGGTGAGTTTTTTTTTCTATAAAAAATTCATTTGTCAGTGTTAGATTATTTACAGTGCCTTCAGAAAGTCTTCACCACTCAGGGATTTCACCATGAGGTAAATGGTGACAGTTAGAGTTAAAACAGTTACAGAGTTTAATGGCTGTGATAGGAAAAAACTGAGGATGGATCAACAACATTTTAGGTACTACACAATACTAACCTAATTGACAGAGTTAAAAGAAGGAAGCCTTTTCAGAATACTAATATTCCAAAACATGCATCCTCTTTGCAAGAAGGCAGTAAAGTAATACTGCAAAAAAAGTGGCAAAGCAACAGTAGCGATGCATGGGTAAAATCACAGGGGAAACTAATTCATGATAATGAAGGCGTATTACAACTTTGCGTTGTTTGCTCTATAATTAGTTCACATTCCTTGATGCCGTTTTATATATATATATATATATATATAGGCCTAAGGCAGAGACAATAACAAGACAGTGGTAGAATAAATCCAACCACACATTTGTTTCTTTACAAAACCAGAGAGCAAAATCTGTCCGTTGCATGTAACATGTTTCAGACATTTTGGGACTACTGAACAGCTATTGATTTAGAACCACAGAGAGTTACCAGAAGTCACAAAGAAAACAGGAGCTGCCTCGAACTATTCTAGCACCATTTCAACTTAAACATTTCATCCTCATATCACCTATGCTTAGTCTAATCCAGTGACAACGAAAAGATACCAACAACTATTTAGTCCAATCAATGTAAGGTAAATATGATGTGGCTGTGCATGGTACTGATTTCTCTCTCTCTCTGTGTGTGTTTGCAAGTAGAAGAAAACATGTTTACTCACCCTACTTGTAAATAAACGCCAATGCCATCCTCTTCATGTTGCCTAAACGGTCCATGACTCTGTCATACAGTACACGCTTTTAGTTTTTGTTGTCCTAGGCTACCTGGCTAAAATAGTTGCTCGCTAACCTAACTTCCTTTCATGGGCAATGATACGCCAGGCCATCTAGTTAACATTAGTATTCTATCTCAAATCAAATTTGATTTGTCACACACATGCATTAACATCTGCTAACCATGTGTGAGTGTAGCGAAATGCTTGTGCTTCTAGTTCCGACAATGCAGTAATAACCAACGAGTAATCTAACCTAACAATTTCACAACAACTACCTTATACACGTAAGTGTAAAGGGATGAAGAATATGTACATAAAAATATATGAATGAGTGATGGTACAGAACGGCATAGGCAAGATGCAGCAGATGGTATAGAGTACAGTATATACGTATGAGATGAGTAATGTAGGGCATGTAAACATATAAAAGTGTCATTGTTTAAAGTGGCTAGTGATACATTTTAACATTATTAAAGTGGCTGGAGTTGAATCAGTATGTTGGCAGCAGTCACTCAATGTTAGTGGTGGCTGTTTAACAGTCTGATGGCCTTGAGATAGAATCTGTTTTTCAGTCTCTCGGTCCCTGCTTTGATGCACCTGTGCTGACCTTGCCTTCTGGATGATAGCGGGGTGAACAGGCAGTGGCTCAGGTGGTTGTTGTCCTTGATGATCTTTATGGCCGTCCTGTGACATCGGGTGGTGTTTGTGTCCTGGGGGGCAGGTAGTTTGCCTCCTGTGATGCGTTGTGCAGACCTCACTACCCTCTGGAGAGCCTTACGGTTGTGGGCGGAGCAGTTGCCGTACCAGGCGGTAATACAGCCTGACAGGATGTTCTCGATTGTGCATCTGTAAAAGGTTGTGAGTGCTTTTGGTGACAAGCCAAATTTCTTCAGCCTTCTGAGGTTGAAGAGGTGCTGCTGCGCCTTCCTCACCACGCTGTCTGTGTGGGTGAACCAATTCAGTTTGTCCATGATGTGTACGACGAGGAACTTAACTTTCTACCCTGTCCACTACTGTCCCGTCGATGTGGATAGGGGGGTGCTCCCTCTGCTGTTTACTGAAGTCCACGATCATCTCCTTTGTTTTGTTGACGTTGAGTGTGAGGTTATTTTCCTGACACCACACTCCGAGGGTCCTCACCTCCTCCCTGTAGGCCGTCTCGTCGTTGTTGGTAATCAAGCCTACCACTGTTGTGTTATCCGCAAACTTGATGATTGAGTTGGAGGCGTGCATGGCCACGCAGTCGTGGGTGAACAGGGAGTACAGGAGAGGGCTCAGAACGCACCCTTGTGGGGCCCCAGTGTTGAGGATCAGTGGGGTGGAGGTGTTGTTACCTACCCTCGCCACCTGGGGGCGGCCCGTCAGGGAGTCCAGTACCCAGTTGCACAGGGCGGGGTCGAGACCCAGGGTCGAGACCCAGGGTCTCGAGCTTGATTACCAGTTTGGAGGGTACTATGGTGTTAAATGCTGAGCTGTAATCGATGAACAGCATTCTCACATAGATATTCCTCTTCTCCAGATGTGTTAGGGCAGTGTGCAGTGTGGTTGCGATTGTGTCTTCTGTGGACATATGGAAGCGGTAAGTAAATTGGAGTGGGTCTAGGGTGTCAGGTAGGGTGGAGGTGATATGGCCCTTGACTTGTCTGACTAGTCTCTTGACTAGTCTCTCAAAGCACTTCATGATGACGGAAGTGAGTCCTAGTCGTTTAGCTCAGTTACCTTAGCGGCCGTGTCAGTGGCACTGTATTGTCCTCAAAGCGAGCAAAGAAGTTGTTTAGTCTGTCTGGGAGCAAGACATCCTAGTCCGTGACGGGGCTGGTTTTCCTTTTGTAATCCGTGATTGACTGTAGATCCTGCCACATACCTCTTGTGTCTGAGCCGTTGAATTGCGACTCTACTTTCTCTCTATACTGACGCTTAGCTTGTTGGATTGCCTTGCGGATGGAATAGCTACACTGTTTGTATTCGGTCATGTTTCCGGTCACCTTACCCTGGTTAACAGCAGTGGGTCGCGCTTTCAGTTTTGCGTGAATGCTGCCATCAAACCACGATTTCTGGTTTGGGAATATTTTAATAGTTGCTGTGGGGACGACATCGCCGATGCACTTGCTAATAACCTCGCTCACCAAATCAGCGTATTCGTCAATGTTGTTGTTTGACACAATGCGGAACATATCCCAGTCCACGTGATCGAAGCAATCTTGAAGCGTGGAATCAGATTGGTCGGACCAGCGTTGAACAAACCTGAGAGCGGGAGCTTCCTGTTTTAGTTTCTGTCTATAGGCTGGAACCAACAAAATTGAGTCGTGGTCAGCTTTTCCAAAAGGAGGGCGGGGGAGGGCCTTATATGCGTTGCGGAAGCTAGAATAACAATGATCCAGGGTTTTACCAGACCTGGTAGCACAATCGATATGTTGATAGAATTTAGGGAGTCTTGTTTTCAGATTAGGCTTGTTAAAATCCCCAGCCTCAATGAATGCAGCCTCAGGATATGTGATTTCCAGTTTACATAGAGTCAAATAAAGTTTGTTCAGGGCCGTTGATGTGTCTGCTTGGGTTGGGGGAATATATGCGGCTGTGATTATAATAGAAGAGAATTCTCTTGGTAGATAATGCGGTCGACATTTGATTGTGAGGAATTCTAAGTCCGGTGAACAGAAGGACTTGAGTTCCTGCATGTTGTTATGATCACACACGTCTCGTTAATCGTAAGGCATACCCCCCCGCCCCTCTTCTTGTTTCTGTCGGCGCGATGCGTGAAGAAACCAGCTGGCTGTACCGACTCCGATAGCGTGTCTCGAGTGAGCCATGTTTCCATGAAGCAAAGAACGTTACAGTCTCTGATGTCTCTCTGGAATGTTACCCTTGCTCGGATTTCATCAACCTTGTTGTCAAGAGACTGGACATTGGCGAGTAGTATGCTTGGGAGCGGTGCACGATGTGCCCGTCTCCGGAGCCTGACCAGAAGATCGCTTTATCTGCTCCTTTTACGGCGACGTTGTTTTGGTTCGCCGGCTGGGATTCGATCCATTGTCCTGGGTGGTGGGCAAAACACAGGATCCGCTTCGGGAAAGTCGTATTCCTGGTCGTAATGATGGTGAGTTGACGTTGCTCTTATATCCAGTAGTGCCTCCTGACTGAATGTAATAAAACCTAAGATTACCTGGGGTACCAATGTAAGAAATATCACGGGTATTCATGTATTCTACATCTAGATACATGTGGAACTTCCATCCTCTCAGGCCAGGGTCACAATGTATGAATTTATGGTTGGATCAGAATCAGCGTTATAATCATTGTCCAGTACAGAGAAATAAGTTAAACCACAAGTCCAAATCCCTATCATCATCCATGGTTAATTTAGAAAAGGGATGATTTTAGCTAGCTAGCCACCAGAAGACAACAACACAACGAGATGCAACAATTCCATTTTTTTTCTGTCAATAATGACTTGTGATGTAATTGGTCTGAAGTCAAATCCAAACTGACTTCCCTTGACACCTTTTTTCGGTGCTGCAGGACCAATCACAGCTGAGATTACTCAGTTTAGCTCAATGCTTATTGGCTTATTTGTTTTTTGTTTTTTTTATCAAGGAAGCCCAAATGCTCGCTGGCTTCCCTTGCATACAATGCTACGGGGGCAACAATGTCATCAGATAGATACCCTACACTTACTGAGACACAGGAATGCTGTTTCGTTTGCTCTGATGCTTTCTCCAGTAAGATACATTCAGCAGCCTCTTCTGAATTGATGGAAATGTATGGAACACAGAGAGACGAAATATACATGACTTTGTATGTTTTTTTATTTTTGACTTGGAATTTCTTGGGGAAGCCTGGCTTCCCTTTGCATTCATGAATACACGCCACTCAAAGCAATGAACTTTTTGTCCTGAATTCAAAACTGATTGGCCTGGCCTTTTTCCCCAGTGGTTGGAACTGGCTGGAACTGGCTGCCAAGTGAGTGGGCCCACTCATGGCTGCACACCTGCCCAGTCATGTGAGATCCATAGATTAGGGCCCAATTTATTTATTTAAATTGACTGATATCCTTAAATGAACTGTAACTCTGTAAAATCTTTAAGTTTTGCATGTTGCGTTTTATATTTTTGTTCAGTATACTTCAAAAACTATGGCAAAACCTGAAAATGGTTGTCTACCAATTTGACAGAGCTTGGGCAAATGTTGCCCAATCCAGGTGTGCAAAGCTCTTAGTATCTTACTCAGAAAGACTCCCAGCTGTAATCGCTGCCAAAGGTGCTTCTACAAAGTATTTACTCAGCTGTGAGATATGAGATATTTGTGCATTTCATTTTCAATATATTAGCAACAATTTCTAAAAACATTTAGTTCACTTTGTCATTATGGGGTATTGTGTGTAGATGGATGAGATAATGTTTTATTTAATCCATTTTGAATTCAGACTGTAACACAACAAAATGTGGAGTAAGTCAAGGGGTATGGATACTTTCTGAAGGCACTGTACTATTCCAAATAGGTTTTTTGTTTTCAAGCATATTGTTTACGCTTGCAATATGTAGTTGTAGCATACTCCTTACATTCAGCAGCCCAACATTTTCCCTCACTGCTCTGAAATGACACAGATGTTGTTTTGACTCTCTAGCTATGGGAAGCCCAAAAGGTGAAGCAGGTAAGTTTTGGTGCACGTCTGCTTTGTATAAAGCAGTTTGACCCCATTTTGACCCCATGTATTTATTGCCATACGGTACATTCCCCCTCTCCTCTTGGCAGCATGATGATGATGTTACACTATCTCATATCTGAATGCAGGCCATCATTCATCCTGACACAGGAGAGAAGATCTTCATGCCTTTCCGAATGTCAGGTATGACTTCCGAATGAAGATTTTTGACAGTGACTTTTATTTTGTTACTTGTCATTTTTACACTGATTTATATTATTTTGTATCTATACAGGTTATGTCCCATTTGGAACACCAATTGTAAGTCATATGAAACATTACTGTATTTCATATGTATCTATGGAAAGAATATTCAACTTTGGCTATTTGTTTAATTATACATGGTCTTTACTGACTTCTTGGGGTAGATGGAAGCTTAGCCCTGGTCCAGGGTTTTAGTGTGCTTTACTGCACTTAGTAGAGGAATGTGCGCTAACAACATGGACCAGAGCTAATGGAAGTCGTTATTCTGGATCTGATAGACACAATGTAAGAGCGTAGTTGAGCTATTGTCTCCCTATCTGGTGTCATCTAGGTTGTGGGCCTTCTTCTTCCAAATCAGACTGTGGTATCTACTATTTTCTGGCAGGTAAAAAAAATGTCAAGACACCTTTTCAACAATAACCTTTTACCATATTGTTAATATCCACATTGGATATGTTCTCCTTCCCAGTTGGGTTAACTGATGTAATTGAATTTCACTGAATGTTTTTTTCTCCTTTCAGTGGCTGAACCAAAGTCACAATGCCTGTGTCAACTACTCAAACCGCAATGCTACTAAGGTAGTGTATGATGTTTCTAAGGTAGTGTATGATGTTTCTAAGGTAGCGTATGATGTTTCTAAGGTAGCGTAAGATGTTTCTAAGGTAGCGTAAGATGTTTCTAAGGTAGCGTAGGATGTTTCTGCTAAGGTAGCGTAGGATGTTGCTACTAAGGTAGCGTAGGATGTTGCTACTAAGGTAGCGTAGGATGTTGCTGCTAAGGTAGCGTAGGATGTTGCTGCTAAGGTAGCGTAGGATGTTGCTGCTAAGGTAGCGTAGGATGTTGCTGCTAAGGTAGCGTAGGATGTTGCTGCTAAGGTAGCGTAGGATGTTGCTGCTAAGGTAGCGTAGGATGTTGCTGCTAAGGTAGCGTAGGATGTTGCTGCTAAGGTAGCGTATGAGAGGATAATGGATTTTGTTTACGGCTTGATTCCCAGAAAAACTATTAAATTACAGTTCTGTGTAAGTGTTTTTGGTCCACAGACTGTGCTGCTCAATAGCAACTAGCACTGCACCTCCTCCATCTGGTACTGTAGATTTCCTTCAGTATGTGGTTATCACTAAAACGTCACAATACGTTTGATTTGGCTGCTGGGGGGCAAGGAGAACCCCAGCTCAGCCATAACCATTGACAAGTACGTTCCGTTTTCAAGGGATTGTTAAATAAATGTTAACTATTTTGTTGTATTATCATCACCTCTTGAAAAGCATAGTCAGAACTATAAATTTCAGATTATTCAATGCAAAACAATTGCGCACTTTTAGTTATATAGCAATTAACTTCTCCCCAGCAGGCAAATCGAACTCTCTGCACCTTATTGTGATGTTGTATTAATAATTACCTATTTAACCATGGGTCATGTTTATTAGGCCCAAACAGAATAAAATTGACTGAAACAGGGAGGGATTACCTGGACTTGCAATAAGAAATGTTTTGCTAAGGTTTGCCCTAAAAAAGAAGTGTTTTGCACATATGACTGATGTCGAAGTTTTGGTATTCAAGGTAATGATTTTAGCCAGCGTTAGACTTATGTGAGAGGCTGTGAAATACTAAGTCATTCATGTTGTTGTTTATATTAGCCTACACCAACATCCACGTTTCTTCAAGGTTACTTCGGAGCTGTGACCAGTGCTGTCTCCCTTGCGGTCAGTTGTTGATTATTATACATTATGGTAATTAATATTCAGTCTCAGAGCAGGGATTCTGTCCTGCCTATTTGTGTTATATGTAATAACATAGGTGCTACAAGTTAAATGGGTTTAAGTTTCAAAGTTTATTTGCCACATGCATAGGATACGACAGGTGTAAAACAGTACACATTTAGTTGTGGGTTTATCCTAAAGTTTGTTCTGTGTTTAGGTGGGACTAAATGTACTGATTCAGAGAGCCAACAGGTTGAGTCCAGCAACCCAAATAATCATACAGAGACTCATCCCTTTCCCAGCTGTGGGTATGTATTCATAAATAATGATTTATTAAGTGATTATAATGACAGTATTAATGTGAAAATCTAGACTTGATTAAAACACCCGTTTACCACAATGTAATATGAGCTACAGGTGCAACTAAATACTGCCATTACGTTTGGGTTCATTCTCTGTCCTCTCCTGTATGTAGGTATTCCCCTTTGCATCCCTCACATGGATACATCACCTTTTGACAAGAGCTGCAAATAAACTGGTGTCAGAGGAGGCAGAGTTTTACAGGCTTATAAAATGTCCTTGCTGATGTTTGGCTGCTGACTTCTATTCAAAAGGGATGGATCAAAATTGACAGAAGGGTTTAAAAAATATATTGTCCAGGGATGGTCATGTTATTGATGACATTTCTATATTTCTCAGTGTTTTAGAATTAGTTGCTTATTAGGCTACATATCGATGTGTGCCCTCATCTCTGATTCTCCGCTGGGCTTGCAATATCAAGTGTCTATAAAATATTTAGTGCGGTCTCAATCAAATGATTCATAGGCTATAGACTATATACTGCGAAGTGCATGCTCAGAGCAAAGTTATATTTCTAAGATAGCTGCTGGGATGGTGTAAAGACAACTAGGCCGCATTACACATTGCAATGAATATTCCAACCCTGAGCCCTGGCCTGCTCTGCTCTTGCTGATCAAAAACTGTTTTGTGTGCTGCCTAACCAATGGCTGTGCTGTGTAGGCCTACGGTGGCAGTTCAGAAAGAGCGTCAAAAGCTTCTGAAACTAATATGTGATTAGACCGACAGAGCACACTTTTTTTTTTTTATCTTGCGTCGTGGACTAGCCTATGTTCAGTTTGAGAAGGAGAGCGTGAAGATGAGGAGGACCAGAGGTCAACATTGATAGATTTGATTAAAAATAATGTTAAATACATCATGGGCAATAATCAGAGTTATGACCTCAAAATAAGCCAGATTCAGAACAAGCCTCACTACCTATGGAAATATATTCTCAGTATTACCCAAGAACAAGGAGGTCTTGCGGTTTTCGATTTCAATACTCTAAATAATACATATTTATTTTATATTTATTTTTTACAACTTTTTTTGGGCCCCTTTTGCTCCCCAATTTCGTGGTATCCAATTGGTAGTTTGTCTTGTCCTATCGCTGCAACTGCCGTACGGACTCGGGAGAGGCGAAGGTGGAGAGCCATGAGTCTTCCAAAACATGACCCTGCCAAGCTGCACTGCTTCTTGACACACTGTTCGCTTAACCCGGAAGCCAGCCGCACCATACACCGTACAACTGGCGACCGTGTCAGCGTGCATGCGCCTGGCCCGCCACAGGAGTCGCTAGAGCGCGATGGGACAAAGACATCTCGGCCGGACAAAGCTGGGCCAATTGTGCATCGCCTCATTGGTCTCCCAGTCACGGCCGGCTGCAACACAGCCCAGGATCGAACCTGGATCTGTAGTGACACCGCAAGCACTGCAGTGCCTTAGACAGCTGCGCCCCCCAGGACAGTATTTGGAATGTCTTCCCTATGTATTTATTTGACTCTGGTGGTGGTTTAGAATTTCTGCCTCCGTGTAATTTTGATGTTTATAAAATCCCAATAAAATTGGCCAAATTTCATAAGCAGGCACTTTTAGCTTGGATGTTAGCGTATAAACATAATTGTCCTCCACACAGATACTTTCTATGGAACAACAAAGATATACGATTAAAAATAAGCCATTTTTTTCGGAACTGGTTTGAGAATACATTTATTTTGGTTGGTCAGTTACTGAATGAGGATGGATATCTACTCTCATATGGGGAATTTCTTGATAAGTTTAGAATTCCAATAACCCAGAGAGAATATGCAACAACAACGAAAATTATGCGACTCCAATATATTTATTTTTTCTCTGTGGTTGATGTAACAGATTTACATTCAAATATATTCATTGGCAATATTAACATTCTCAAAGATAAATGTAGTAATGAACAGATTAGTAATATTGTTTGTGATACTACATTTCCCTCAGCAAGATTTTTTCGGTCAAATAACTTGCTAAAATTGCTAACAAATATTGTATCAGTAACAAGGTAAAGGATGTTTCATTTAAAATGTTACGTATAATTTATCCTGTGAAACATGTTTTGGAAAGATTCAAGTTGTGATTTCTTTGGAATGGAGAAGGAGACCATTATTTGTTTTTACCTGTATTTATAGTATACTTGTTTGGGATTGACATACAGAACTTTGTTACAAAAAAAACAGGACAGGTTGTACAATTTTAAAGATTTTGATATGATTTATTTAAGAAATTCTGACAATGATGAAGATATTTAATTGAACTGCTAATAATATTAGGTACATTTAATATTCGCAAATGGTCTAATTCAGAAAACTTTTAGTTCGGGGGCGGAGCTAGCATGTTGGAGTGAACGGCTGTGCGTGAGAGGCTCCTGCAACTTTTTTGCGAAATAATCTAATTTAACCTACTTTATTGCACTTTTTACAACAAACTTTCTAATACAAGATTGTAACTTTTTATATGAAAATGCCGAGTAATAAGCGACCAAAGGACAATAAATCCACAGCGGAGGCCTACTCCCCACTAAACAACGAGACAGACATGGCGGGAGGCACATGCAACAATGTGACACTTACAGATCTTACCCGGGCTTTGGGGGAGCTACGTGTTGCTATAGCTGAGGATCTTAAGGCCACTATTGCAGAACTGGACACCAAAATCGAGAGCATCATTCGAACGGTCGCTTCGCATGGCCAGAGTATTGTGGACCTTGAGAAAGCTTCTGAATTCAACGCTGGTAGGATCGAGGAGTTAGAGAAGCTATGCACGTCATTGCAGGATAGTGTGCAGAGGCTTTCTGTGAAAGTGGTGGACCTGGAGGGCCGATCCAGACGTAATAAACTTTGCGTTGTTGGTCTGGCAGAGGGGGTAGAGGCGGGCTCCCGCCCCACCGACTTCTTCGCCAAGCTATTGAAGGATGCAATGGGATCGGATGTTTTGGATTCGGATCCCCAGCTGGACCGTGCACATCGATCCCTCGTCCCAGTGCCTGGACCGGGCCAACGTCCTCGCCCAGTAATCATCTGTTGTCACAGTTTCAAGACCAAGGATCTTATCCTGCGTGAAGCTCGAATGAGGGGCAACCTGTCACATAAAGGGCATCCATTCCGTGTCTATGAGGATTATGCGCCCGATGTGGCAAAGCATCGCGCCGACTACAGAGATGTCATGACCAAACTCTACAAACTCCATCTTCGCCCAGCCTTGCTCTTCCCTGCAAGACTAAGAATTACCCCGCCTTCCGGTGAGAAGATTTGGCTCTCCTTGGTTTTGGACGCAGAGAAGTTTATCCGGGGATATACACCAATCTCCCGTACAGGTTAGAGTGCTTTGTTATTGCGTGTTAGGGTCTGCTCATGGACTCGAATCAATACTATACCATACTGGGTGAAACTGTATTAAACGGGCTCAACAAGGGCTACCGAACATGTAAGACGCTGAGCCGACCAATGGATGGAGGTCAGAGCTCTCATTTAGCGTTAAATTCACTTTCATCCCGGCTGTGCTCAGAGCGATGCATATTTTTACTTCCAGGTTTGATCACTGACACCTTTGAATGGATATACTTATATTCCCCCACTTTTGTTTTGTTTCGTTATTTATTTTACAATCCTTACATTATTCTTACTACCATACCATTTATTTATTGCTTGCAGGGGACTGGGGGTGATGGTTAGGAGGGGGCAGACGCAGACACCTGGTTAGCAAGTTGATGTTTTGTGCCGTTCTGCCTTTGTCTAGCCGTGGGCCGCTCTCCCGACTAGAGTCCCACCAGCCCTCTGTAGTGCTTATGTCTGTGTAGGTGTGCGTACATATAATTACTATTTGTACTTTATTACTATTTTCTCTTAGCATTTTAGTATTATGTATGTTTATATTTTAAATCAGTGTAGATTGTTATTCTGGGGTATGAATGTTTGTATGTGCATATGGATGTATATACATATTCTTTAAATATATATTTTTATGTATGTATGTATGTGTATATATGTATATGTATATGTGTATATATATGTGTGTGTGTGTGTGTGTGTGTGTGTGTGTGTGTATGTATGTATTTATGTATTTATGTATATATGTATGTGTGTATATATATATATATATATATATATATATATATATATATATATATATATATATATATATATATATATATATATATATATATATATATATATATATATATATATGTATATATATATATATATATATGTATGTGTATATATACAGTGCCTTGCGAAAGTATTCGGCCCCCTTGAACTTTGCGACCTTTTGCCACATTTCAGGCTTCAAACATAAAGATATAAAACTGTATTTTTTTGTGAAGAATCAACAACAAGTGGGACACAATCATGAAGTGGAACGACATTTATTGGATATTTCAAACTTTTTTAACAAATCAAAAACTGAAAAATTGGCCGTGCAAAGTGTATCACTCTAACTTCTCTGCCAAAACGAGAGGCACAGCAATTCTGGTACGGAAAGGAATTCCCTTTCTACATAAAACCACTATTGCGGATAAAGAGGGTCGGTATGTGATCGTAATAGGAGAAATCCACTCTACCTCAGTAACTCTACTAAATATCTATGGGCCAAACATTGATAACCCCTCTTTTTTCAAAAGAGTCCTTGCCCTGATTCCAGATATCTCCCATACTAACCTGGTCATTGGAGGGGACCTTAACTGTGTGCTAGACCAATATTTGGATAGATCCTCTACCCGGCGAACCCCTACCTCCTATTCAAGCGAATTCTTGAATACCTACATAAAAAATTCGAACGTATTTGATATATGGAGGATCACTAACCCTAAGGGTAGGGAATACTCCTTTTACTCTCATGTTCACAATGTTTACACTCAAATTGACTACTTTTTGTTGGATGGTAGACTAATCCCCTATACCTGTAATGTGAGGTGTCATGATATTATAATCTCGGACCACAGTCCACTCACCTTCTCCCTGAGATTGGGTGACATTGTACCAAACGAGAGGGTCTGAAGGTTGAATCCTCAGCTCCTCACAGAACCAACATTCTGTGAATATCTTAAAGACCAAATTACATTTTTCTTTGATACCAACGACAACACAGAGACTTCCCCAGCATTATTGTGGGAAACACTGAAGGCTTATCTGAGAGGCTGTATCATCTCCTTTCAGGCTGCCAGGAGTAGGCAAAATAGAGGAAAACTGGAAGAACTGGAGGGACAAATTCACTTACTGGATAGGGAGAATGCTAGCCACCCATCTATGGAGAAACATAAAAAAAATACCTCTTTAAAATTTGAATATAATCAGATTCTCTCAGCTAAAATTGCTAAATATTTTCTCTATGCCAAGCAAAAATATTTTGAGTTTGGTGACAAACCACACAAATTACTCGCCAGACAACTTCGAAAAAATGTGAGTGACCGAATGATTCACAAAGTTAAATCTGAATCTGGGGAATTACTCTCTTCCCCCAAAGACATCAATGACAGATTCCGGCAGTTTTATGAGACTCTATATACATCTAAAGCGGATCCTAACCCCTTAATTATGCAAACATTTTTGGAGGACTGTAATCTTCCTGCCCTGAACCAGGAAGATTCTAACTTCCTGAATAAGGAAATATCTCTTGATGAAATTCGAGAAACAATTAAATCTCTAAAGAGTGGCAAGACCCCGGGCCCAGATGGATACCCTGGTGAATTCTATAAAACATTCAGCAACATGCTCTCTCCCTACCTGCACAAAATGTTGGTTCAGGCCAATGAGGATGGAGCTCTCCCTTCTACTTTGGACGAAGCGTTCATTACAGTTATACATAAGAAGGGTAAAGATCCAGAAGAGGTAGGGTCATACAGACCAATATCTCTCCTTAATACCGACCAAAAGATTTTAGCAAAAACTCTGGCTAACAGGCTTAGGACTTTAATTGGCAAATTGGTCCATTCGGATCAGACCGGCTTTATCCCTAACAGAAACTCATTCTTCAATCTCAGGCGCCTCTTCAATATGATGTATTCTCAGAGGTTACCCAACGTGGACCTTGCTGTCATATTTCTTGACGCCGAAAAGGCCTTTGACCAAGTTGAGTGGCCCTATCTATTCAAGGTCCTACAGAAATGTTATATTGGAGATGGGTTCATAAATTGGATCCAGATTTTATATAGGAAACCCTGTGCCAGAATACTCACTAACCAATCATTGTCGCCCCGATTTAACCTTAACAGGGGGACAAGGCAGGGTTGTGCGCTGTCGCCTATGCTCTTCGCCCTAATTATCGAACCGCTCGCTCAGACGATTAGATCTCATGCAGCAGTACACGGCTATAATACTAAAGATACTCTAAATAAGATTTCCCTATACGCAGATGACATCCTCCTCTATGTAACAGAACCTCAGGCTAGTATCCCAGCTATTCTTGATGTGATCAATTTGTTTGTTACCTTCTCGGGATACAGAATAAATTGGAACAAGAGTGAATTAATGCCCATACGGTCGCAAAATACCTCCTGGCTAGAACATCTCCCATTTAAGTTATCTTCAGAAAAATGTACCTACCTAGGAATTGTAGTTACCAAACAATACTCCTTACTATCTAAAGAGAATTTCCCCTCTCTGATACAAAAACTCAAGGCAAACATACTATTTTGGAGAACTCTCCCAATTTCTCTGCTCGGAAGAATTAATGCCATTAAAATGGTCTTCCTCCCACAACTGCTCTACCTATATCAGAACATCCCAGTATTCATACCTAAATCCTTTCATAAACAACTGGACTCAATTATCAATCCTTTCATCTGGGATTATAAAACACACATGATAGGTAAAAAACACCTCTGTAAATCCAAGATGGAAGGAGGATTGTCTCTCCCAAATTTTATATTTTATTACTGGGCCGCTAACGTCCGCGTTGTTACGTTTCTGCTGGATGACGCACTTCCGGCATCCAGCTGGCTTAGTATGGAGCGTGAGGAGTGTCACCCCTTCTCTATTGGCGCTGTGATTTTGTCGCCTGTCAATCTGGAGATGTCACTTTATTGTAACAATCCTATTATACATAGCACAGTCCGAATCTGGAAGCAAATTAAAGTCCACTTTGAGGTTAGACCAATGTCATTCATGCTCCCTGTCGCCAGGAATCCCTCCTTTGCCCCTTCTAACCTTGATAACACCTTTGAGAGATGGGGAGAGCTGGGGATAAGTACCATAGGGGATTTATACATAGAAGGGACCTTTGCTTCCTTTGAGTTGCTGAGGGAAACTTATAATCTTCCCAGAAGTAATTTTTTCAGATACCTACAAATTAGAGACTACGTTAGAAAACACCTCCCAACATTTGGGAATGCTATAAACCTTCCATGTTTGACGGATGCATAAAAATATGCCCCACCTCAGATAAACTGATATCGCTTCTATATGATGCTTTTCAATCTGTTAGCACACCTTCTACAGATGCCATCAAGGCAAAATGGGAGGAAGAACTAGGGACTGACATCTCGGTGGCAGACTGGGAAGAGAGCTTGGAGTATATCCACACATGCTCCATTAATTCCAGACATCGTCTCATACAATTCAAGGTATTACACAGATTACACTATTCCAAAACTAAACTGCATAGGATATTTCCTGATACATCCTCTACATGTGATAAATGTCAGGCTGCGCAGGGTACACTACTCCACTGCTTTGCCCTATGCTCTAGCTTGCATGGCTATTGGTGTGGAATTTTTGGGATCCTCTCTGAAGTTTTGGAGACTTCAATAGATCCAGACCCGCTTCTGATAATCCTGGGAGTATCTGAGTCCCTAAACGGATTAACCAACCCCCAAAAACAACTAATCTCGTATGGTCTCATTTCGGCAAAAAAACTAATCTTGTTGTTTTGGAAGAGGAGGGAAGCGCCCTCTACCAAATTATGGCTCAGTGAATTGGCAAACACTGTACACTTAGAAAGAATTAGATATATTCTGAACAATAAATTATCAACATTTGATCAAATCTGGCAGCCTTTCCTCTTCTACTTGGACGAGTCGGCGCTGTGAATTTGTACTTATTAACGCACTCTCAATTGTCATATTTTAATCTACCTTTGGGCAGCATGTGCTGGCCCCGCCACCCGAGCAGTTGGGGCGGGGGGGATAGGGGGGACATCTTCCCTCTTTCTTTCTACGTGTCCTTGTTTTGTATGTCGTGTTTTGTACTATTTGTTCTGCACCCAGAACTCTGGGTCTTGTTGTTCCTGTATGCTCTTTTATGTTTAGATAAGAATTGTATACCTATACACCATTCTTGTGTGTGTTTAATAAAAAATATTTGAAACAGAAAACTTTTAGTTCACTTTATAATTGAATTTAAATAATATGGCACTACTTATTACTCATTTTTTTAAAAGCGATTAAAACTTTTATTCTTAATGAATATGTTTTCGTTTTGGATTCCTGGCAATGTAAATAGTTTGTATGTATGCTTGTTTGCATGTGACTATTCCTATTTTGATTGTTGATATTTGTTTCTTAATTTAATAAATAGTAATAAGTAAAAAATCTAAATATTGCAATGGTGAAACCCCCCCCCATTGCTATATATATACACACACACACACACACACACACACACACACATGCATACATACAGTTGAAGTCGGAAGTTTACATACACCTTAGCCAAATACATTTAAACTCAGTTTTTCACCATTTAATCCTAGTAAAAATTCCCTGTCTTAGTTAGGATCACCACTTTATTTTAAGAATGTGAAATGTCAGAATAATAGAGAGAGTGATTGATTTATTTCAGCTTTTATTTCATTCATCACAGTCCCAGTGGGTCAGAAGTTTACATACACTCAATTAGAGTGTATGGTAGCATTGCCTTTAAATAGTTTAACTTTGGTCAAACGTTTCGGGTATCCTTCCACAAGCTTACCACAATAAGTTGGGTGAATTTTAGCCCATTCCTCCTGACAGAGCTGGTGTAACTGAGTCAGGTTTGTAGGCCTCCTTGCTCGCACATGCTTTTTCAGTGCTGCCCACAAATGTTCTATAGGATTGAGGTCAGGGCTTTGTGATGGCCACTCCAATACCTTGACTTTGTTGTCCTTAAGCCATTTTGCCACAACTTTGGAAGTATGCTTGGGGTCATTGTCCATTTGGAAGACCCATTTGCGACCAAGCTTTAACTTCCTGACTGATGTCTTGAGATGTTGCTTCAATATATCCACATAATTTTCCTACCTCATGATGCCATCTATTTTGTGAAGTGCACCAGTCCCTCGTGCAGCAAAGCACCCCCACAACATGATGCTGCCACCCCTGTGCTTCACGGTTGGGATGGTGTTCTTCGGCTTGCAAGCATCCCCCTTTTTCCTCCAAACATAACGATGGTCATTATGGCCAAACAGTTCTATTTTTGTTTTATCAGACCAGAGGACATTTCTCCAAAAAGTGGCTTCTTCTTTGCTGAGCAGCCTTTCAGGTTATGTCAATATAGAACTCGTTTTACTGTGGATATAGATACTTTTTTTCCTCCAGCATCTTCACAAGGTCCTTTGCTCTTGTTCTGGGATTGATTTGAACTTTTCGCACAAAATTATGTTAATCTCTAGGAGACAGAACATGTCTCCTTCCTGAGCCTTAGGAGGGCTGCGTGGTCCCATGGTGTTTATACTTGCGTACTATTGTTTGTACAGATGTATGTGGTATCTTCAGGCGTTTGGAAATTGCTCCCAAGGATGAACCAAACTTGAGGTCTACATTTTTTTTTCTGAGGTCTTGGTTGATTTCTTTTGATTTTCCCATGATGTCAAGCAAAGAGGCACTGAGTTTGAAGCTAGTCCTTGAATACATCCACAGGTACACCTCCAATTGACTCAAATGATGTCAAATAGCCTATCAGACTCTTCTAAAGCCATAACATAATTTTCTGGAATTTTCCAAGCTGTTTGAAGGCACAGTCAACTTAGTGTATCTAACTTCTGACCCACTGGAATTGTGATACAGTGAAATAATCTGTCTGTAAACAATTGTTGGAAAAATGTATTGTGTCATGCACAGAGTAGATGTCCTAACCGACTTGCCAAAACTATAGTTTGTTAACAAGACATTTGTGGAGTGGTTGAAAAACAAGTTTTAATGACTCCAACCTAAGTGTATGTAAACTTCCGACTTCAACTGTATATATTTAAATATATTCTAGTAACTTACATTGTGGTTCTGAACCTTGAAGCAACAGCCATAGCACAATAAATCGGCTAATTCGAGTAGGCATAATTCATTTTAACAGTCCTCATTTTAATTACACTTTACTACCAACAAGATGGCTTTGTGTTGGAGCCTATTTATTCCTATTTAAGAAATAAGAGGTAGGCCTATCTGTTTGAATGACGAAATTAGGCTATAGGCTGCTATATCCTCCACCCACCATGCACTCTTTAAATAGCCTACCTTCATATCAGTGAAGGGCTGTTAAGTTCAAACCAAGACTCGAATTGATGGGGTATGAGAGGGTATGCCATAGTCCTACCTTTTTATTAAAGAAAATGGCGAAAATCACAGACCTACCCCTTGTTAGCTTAAATTTTGAAGAAAATAAATGGATCTATAGCAGAGCTTTGGTCCGTGTAGCTTTCTGCTAGAAAGACCGTGACTCCAATGCATATGGGGGATATCATTGTTTCGTTTGTTTGACATTTAGAGGCTGAGCTACAACCTTCTATAGCCGAGGAGACAAAACATGTACTTTGCTTGGGAAGTAATCTAATTCTGTCACTATCGATTTAATTAAGCTATTCACTTTCTGTACAATAGAAGATGTTTAAACCCAGACAGCTTTTAGAGAAACACTTGTGACCTTCTCCCGTTGGGTTAAGCCACAGAAGAAGAGTAGCCAGCAGATAAAGCTTACATTATTCTGCGTCATTAGGTCTACTCTGCCTAGGGTGGAAAGGTAGGCCTAGCTTTTGAAAGATTCCTCATGACGTCTCAGATTTAATTATTTGCAAACGGACAGTTTTGTTGCAAACAAGGCACACTGATTTGGGCTCCCGAGTGGCACAATGATCTAAGGCACTGCATCTCAGTGCAAGAGGCGTCACTATAGTACCTGGTTCGATTCCAGGCCGTATCACATCCGGGTTTGGCCGGAGTAGGCCGTCATTGTAAATATGTTGTTCTTAACTGACTTGCCTAGTTCAATTTAGCCTGTAATTTCAGTAATTTGTGTGGGGAAAAAAACATTCTGATGTGTAAAATGACGTGGAATTGCATTAAATGTTTATAAAAGGCACTTTTCTTGGACCTGCAAATACGATGATATAGTAAAAGCATTGCATTAATCTAAAGGAGATCTTTCCACCCCTACTCTTGTGCATGGTGGTCTGCGGACCAACAACCTTCTGGCCCTCAGCCCTCTGCTCTATCAAAATGTCTGTGTTGCCATGTAATGCTTACTGGATGAAGAACAGTTTTGTAACCTGCACATCTAAGGCTCTGGTCTATCCAAGATGTGAGGGGAAAACGTAGACATGTTTTCTGCTATCCACTTTGTTTTTACTGAAGGGAGGACCATCCATTTTCATTTCAGAGAAGCCCGATTTTCTCCATGTAACCCTTTTATTAGAAATAACGTTCACTCAAATCAAATTTTATTTGTCACATACACATGGTTAGCAGATGTTAATGCGAGTGTAGCGAAATGCTTGTGCTTCTAGTTCCGACAATGCAGTAATAACCAACGAGTAATCTAACCTAAAAATTTCACAACAGCTACCTTATACACACAAGTGTAAAGGGATGAAGAATATGTACATAAAGATATATGAATGAGATGATGGTACAGAACGGCATAGGCAAGATGCAGTAGATGGTATAGAGTACAGTATATACATATGAGATGAGTAATGTAGGGTATGTAAACATTATATTAAGTGGCATTGTTTAAAGTGGCTAGTGATACATTTTTTTTTTACATGTATGGCAGCAGCCACTCAATGTTAGTGGTGGCTGTTTAACGGTCTGATGGCCTGAGATAGAAACTGTTTTTCAGTCTCTCGGTCCCTGCTTTGATGCACCTGTACTGACCTTGCCTTCTGGATGATAGTGGGGTGAACAGGCAGTGGCTCAGGTGGTTGTTGTCCTTGATGATCTTTATGGCCTTCCTGTGACATCGGGTGGTGTAGGTGTCCGTGTCCTGCAGACCTCACTACCCTCTTTAGAGCCTTACGGTTGTGGGCGGAGCAGCTGCCGTACCAGGCGGTGATACAGCCTGACAGGATGCTCTTGATTGTGCATCTGCAAAGGTTTGTGAGTGCTTTTGGGGACAAGCCAAATTTCTTCAGCCTCCTGAGGTTGAATAGGAGCTGCTGCGCCTTCTTCATCATGCTGTCTGTGTGGGGGGACCAATTCAGTTTGTCCGTGATGTGTACGACAAGGTACTTAACCTTCTACCCTGTCCACTACTGTCCCGTCGATGTGGATAGGGGTGTGCTCTCTCTGCTGTTTCCTGAAGTCCACGATCATCTTCTTTGTTTTGTTGATGTTGAGTGGGAGGTTATTTTCCTGACACCACACTCCAAGGGCCCTCACCTCCTCCCTGTAGGCCGTCTCGTCGTTGTTGGTAATCAAGCCTACCACTGTAGTGTTGTCTGCAAACATGATGATTGAGTTGGAGGCGTGCATGGCCACGCAGTCGTGGGTGAACAGGGAGTACAGGAGAGGGCTCAGAACGCACCCTTGTGGGGCCCCAGTGTTGAGGATCAGCGGGGTGGAGATGGTGTTACCTACCCTCACCACCTGGAGGTGGCCCGTCAGGAAGTCCAGTACCCAGTTGCACAGGGCGGTGTCGAGACCCAGGGTCTCGAGCTTGATGACTAGTTTGGAGGGTACTATGGTGTTAAATGCTGAGCTGTAGTCGATGAACAGCATTCTCACATAGATATTCCTCTTGTCCAGATGGGTTAGGGCAGTGTGGTTGTGATTGCGTCGTCTGTGGACCTATTGGGGCGGTAAGCAAATTGGAGTGGGTCTAGGGTGTCAGGTAGGGTGGAGGTGATATGGTCCTTGACTAGTCTCTCAAAGCACTTCATGATGATGGGAGAGAGTGCTACAGTGCGGTAGTCGTATAGCTCAGTTACCTTAGCTTTCTTGGGAACAGGAACAATCCTCTTGAAGCATGTGGGAACAGCAGACTGGGATAACGATTGATTGAATATGTCCGTAAACACACCATCCAGCTGGTCTGCGCATGCTCAGAGGTCTCGGCTGGGGATGCCGTCTGGGCCTGCAGCCTTGCGAGGGCTAACACGTTTAAATGTTTTACTCACGGAGAGTCCGCAGGATTTGGTAGCGGGCCGTGTCAGTGGCACTGTATTGTCCTCAAAGCGAGCAAAGAAGTTGCTTAGTCTGTCTGGGAGCAAGACATCCTGGTCCACGACGGGGCTGGTTTTCTTTTTGTAATCCGTGATTGACTGTAGACCCTGCCACATACCTCTTGTGTCTGAGCCGTTGAATTGCGGCTCTACTTTGTCTCTATACTGACGCTTAGCTTGTTTGATTGCCTTGCGGAGGGAATAGCTACACTGTTTGTATTCGGTCATGTTTCCGGTCACCTTGCCCTGGTTAAAAGCAGTGGTTCACGCTTTCAGTTTTGCGCGAATGCTGCCATCAATCCACGATTTCTGGTTTGGGAATGTTTTAATAGTTGCTGTGGGGACGACATTGCCGATGCACTTGCTAATAACCTCGCTCACCGAATCAGCGTATTCGTCAATGTTGTTGTTTGACGCAATGCGGAACATATCCCAGTCCACGTGATCGAAGCAATCTTGAAGCAATCTTGAAGCGTGGAATCAGATTGGTCGGACCAGCGTTGAACAAACCTGAGAGCGGGAGCTTCCTGTTTTAGTTTCTGTCTATAGGCTGGAAGCAACAAAATGGAGTTGTGGTCAGCTTTTCCGAAAGGAGGGCGGGGGAGGGCCTTAAATGCATCGCGGAAGCTAGACCTTCTTACCAGAAAGATGCTTGTTTCTGTCGGCGCGACGCGTGAAGAAACCAGCTGGCTGTACCGACTCCGATAGCGTGTCTCGAGTGAGCCATGTTTCCGTGATGCAAAGAACATTAGTCTCAGATGTCTCTCTGGAAAGCTACCCATGCTCGGATTTTATCAGCCTTGTTGTCAAGAGACTGGACATTGGCGAGTAGTATGCTCGGGAGCGGTGCGCGATGTGTCCGTCTCCGGAGCCTGACCAGAAGACTGCTTCGTCTGCCCCTTTTACGGCGTCATTGTATTGGTTCGCCGGCTGGGATCCAATCTATTGTCCCGGGTGGTGGGAAAAACACAGGATCCGCCTCGGGGAAAGTCATATTCCTGGTCGTGATGATGGTGAGTTAACGTTGCTCTTATATCCAGTAGTTCCTCCCGACTGTATATAATAAAACCTAAGATTACCTGGGGTACCAATGTAATAAATAACACGTCAAAAAACAAAATACTGCATAGTTTCCTAGGAACGTCAAGCGAGGCGGCCATCACTGTCGGCACCGGAAGTTCACTCTAAGCTTTGTGTGGCTAGTATTGTGTAGCTAATAGCTATCCTCCTACTACCTCTATCACTGTTCAATGTTGACAAGGTTATACTGTAAGCTCTCCCTAGTTGTACATGTGTAACCTATTTCCTTACTGAGGGCTGGTCTATAGAAATCACTTGCTGAAGTGGAATCCTCCAAACAAATTAATGTGAAATGTATGCGTTGGCCATGTTGGAATACTCTTAAAATGCATCTACACTTCCTTCCATTTTTAAAGTAGTCTAGTTGTTGGATTAGTGATTACTTCAAGTATGGGAGGGAGGAAAGACACATTTTTACCGTTTTTAAACAGGTAGGTCTCAATGTCAGCTGAATGTTATGCAGCGGCACTTTCACAACCAGTCTTCTCCACTTCCTCAGCCAGTGCCAACATTTGCAATGTGGGCCTCATGAGGCACAATGAGCTGTCGGAGGGCATCGACGTGCTGGACGGAAATGGGAACGTGGTGGGCTCCTCAAAGATTGCTGCCAAACATGTGAGTGGCTGGCCATCGGAACTCACACTAGCCTGTATAAAAACACTGTTTCCTTCCTGGTCATGAAATGTATGATATCATTCCACAAAAACTGACTGGCTAGCTAGCTATCAAACATACTGTGCAGATATATCAAATGCAATATTTTTACAAATTTGAGGGGTCTTTAGACTGAAAGATACCCTGACCAAGATGGCCGTCCTGTTATCACGTTGTCGATATGTCTATGACCATTCTAGTGTTTTATTTGATGTGTTCCTGACAAAATATGTTGTCTGTAAACTGTTAATATTGTGTATTCAATGCGACATTTGTATTTTTGTGTGGAGAATCCGTTTCTGAATAGTCTGTCCACTACTGAAGTCGGTATGATTCATCATATGAGGTTGAATAAACAACAAGGTTTATTTGATGATTTATTGTTAGTCTAACATATTTATGCCTTTTTCCACATATGCCATATCCTTCTAATCTCATGGAAGTGGGAATTTAATCCAACACATTGCAATATTTTGAATTGAATCATGTGCAGAATATTTTTTCTACCCCCCAGGCAATTATGGAAACTGCCTTTACCAGAGTGGTCCTCCCGATGCCAATCTTTGTCCTTCCTCCCATCATCATGTCCTACCTAGAAAAGTATGTCATGCAGATCAACAGACTGCACAGATCAACAGTCTGTGGCATACATTTTTTTGTCTTGTTGACAATTACTATTGGAATCATGTGTAAGAAATATTGTATTAGTGTTGAGATTGTACTCCATACAAATGGCAATATCAAAATGTGTGCTACCTTCATGTCTGTTAGACTTCCATTCCTGCAGATGAATCGGAGGCTGTTGCTGCCCATCCACAGCCTGGTGTGTCTGGCTACCTTCAGCCTCTCGCTGCCCCTGGCCATCAGCCTATTCCCACAGATGTCTCAGGTACTACTGCTGCTGCTATCCCTGGAGGCTGCCTGGACAGCTGGGGAGGAATTCACCTCACACACACTTCACGTCATTTCCTTCTTCACTTGTAATTAAGAACGAACTACAAAGGTTTTGGGTTTGGAGGTACTGTGAAGGGCTATTAGGTGTTGCAGAGGACTGGTAGGTGTATTGTGTACTTACTTCTCTTTCTCTGGTTCAATTTCAATAGATTGAGGTGTCTCAGCTTGAGCCTGAAATTGCCATGGCAACCAATAGCAAGGTGGTGACCTATAACAAGGGATTGTGAGGACCGTCCCGGGAACAGTGATTCAAATGAGCCTCCTTTTTGATTGGCTGTCACGGACACTCCAGTTTCCCCACTAATGGATTGGCGGAAGGGAAGCTTATCCTAGATCTGTACCTAGGGGAAGCTTCACCCAAGAGCTCTTTCTCCCATAGCCTAATATGGTAACAGGTCCTGGCACTTTCTGCTGCATTAATATAGTGTAACATATATTATCATGTGCTGTCTTAACCAATGGTTTTAATACAACATATACAAAAATGTGTTTTATTGTCATTTACACCAGAGAGGTGCAGTGAATTGTGTTGTTTTACAGGGTCAGCCTTACCAGTCCAGCACCCCTGGAGCATATTAGGGTTAAGTGCCTTGCTCAAGGGCACATCTGCAGATTTTTTTTACCTTTCGGTTACTGGTCCAACACTCTAACCGCTAGGCTATATGCCACCTATGAGGCCAATCAGTAATGATTGAGGAAGTTAAGGAAATAATAGACTAATAATATATTATGATGGAACTTTATAATGTTATGCCTATACCAGCAATTTTACAATTGGTGGTGATGATCAACCCATTTGTCTTTAACTTTAATATGAAATGTGTTTTTATTGTTCACCCAAACTGCTGTAGTTGTTTGAATGTTTGGGGGAGGGCATACAGTTGAAGTCGGAAGTTTACATACACTTTAGCCAAATACATTTAAACTCAGTTTTTCATAATTCCTGACATTTAATCCTAGTAAAAATTCCCTGTTTTAGGTCAGTTAAGATCAACACTTTATTTTAAGAATGTGAAATGTCAGAATAATAGGAGATAATTATTTATTTCAGCTTTTATTTATTTCATTTCCCAGTGGGTCAGAAGTTTACATACTCAATTAGTATTTGGTAGCATTGCCTTTAAATTGTTTAACTTGGGTCAAACATTTCGGGTAGCCTTCAACAAGCTTCCCACAATAAGTTGGGTGAATGTTGGCCCATTCCTCCTGTCAGAGCTGGTGTATCTGAGTCAGGTTTGTAGGCCTCCTTGCTTGCACATGCTTTTTCAGTTCTGCCCACAAATTTTCTATGGGATTGAGGTCAGGGCTTTGTGATGGCCACTCCAATAGCTTGACTTTGTTGTCCTTAAGCCATTTTGTCACAACTTTAGAAGTATGCTTGGGGTCATTGTCCATTTGGAAGACCCATTTGCGACCAAGCTTTAACTTCCTGACTGATGTCATGAGATGTTGCTTCAATATATCCACATAAATTTCCTACCTCATGATGCCATCTATTTTGTGAAGTGCACCAGTCCCTCGTGCAGCAAAGCACCCCACAACATGATGCTGCCACCCCTGTGCTTCACGGTTGGGATGGTGTTCTTCGGCTTGCAAGCCTCCCCCTTTGTCCTCCAAACATAACGATGGTCATTATGGCCAAACAGTTCTATTTTTGTTTCATCAGACCAGAGGACATTTCTCCAAAAAGTACAATCTTTGTCCCCATGTGCAGTTGCAAACCGTAGTCTGGCTTTTTTATGGCGGTTTTGGAGCAGTGGATTCTTCCTTGCTGAGCGGACTTTCAGGTTATGTCGATTTATAGGACTCGTTTTACTCTGGATATAGATATTTTTGTACGTGCTTCCTCCAGCATCTTCACAAGATCCTTTGCTGTTGTTCTGGGATTGATTTGAACTTTTCGCACAAAAGTACATTCATCTCTAGGAGACAGAACATGTCTCCTTCCTGAGTGGTAGGAGGGCTGTGTGGTCCCATGGTGTTTATACTTGCGTACTATTGTTTGTACAGATGAACGTGTTACCTTCAGGCGTTTGGAAATTGCTCCCAAGGATGAACCAGACTTGAGGTCTACAATTTATTTTCTGAAGTCTTGGCTGATTTCTTTTGATTTTCCCATGATGTCAAGCAAAGAGGCACTGAGTTTGAAGGTAGGCCTTGAAATGCGTCCACAGGTACATCTCCAATTGACTCACATGATGTCAATTAGCTTATCAGAAGCTTCTAAAGCCATGACATCATTTTCTGGAATTTTCCAAGCTGTTTAAAGGCACAGTCAACTTAGTATATGTTAACTTCTGACCCACTGGAACAGTGAATTATAAGTGAAATAATCTGTCTGTAAACAATTGTTGGAAAAATTACTTGTGTCCTGCACAAAGTAGATGTCCTAACTGACTTGCCAAAACTATAGTTTGTTAACAAGAAATTTGTGAAGTGGTTGAAAAACGAGTTTTAATGACTCCAACCTAAGTGTATGTAATCTTCCAACTTGTAGTGTACTGACATCAAACATTTTTAGGATTTTTCGGAATTATTTTTGTATTTTTTAAATCAAGAGTTTTACAAGCATATCAATCAGTGTTGAGTGATAGATCCTGATTGGCTGTTCATGTCTTATGATGCCCCAAATAATGTTAAAAATTAGGCTAGGCTACGTTACACAGTAGGCTACGCTACTCAGTAGACTAGGCTACACTACACAGTAGTCTACGCTACACAGTGGGCTAGGCTACACAGTAGGCTAGGCTACACAGTAGGCTACTTGATTCTGATAGAAAGATTAACAAAAAGGACCCTGTTCAGAATCAGCCTGTAGCCTCTACACCCTGCACTAGCCTCTACATCCTGTCCTAGCCTCTACACCCTGTCCTACAATCTACTGTTGAATCCCAGTTCTCCTCCCTAAGTGTACACCAGCATGGATTTAAAAGCACTGGAATACTGTAAGCGTTGGCTGGAGGACGTTTCTGCCACTGATGGATAATGTGCAAGTGCACGCTTCGGGAGAAGGGTGGAGAATTGGGATGCAGCTTAGGTCTGTTTCTTGACAAGTGCCATTCTAGGACATTATAGAGGAAAGTCTGTTTGTGGACCATGGTTGCTAAAATGTTTTTTTTTTTTTATATTCTACGTTTTATATTTTTATACATTCCCCTTTAAATGATCATAGTATGAGAAATGGAACAATACAGTATTGACTGATCGAATAAGTTAAATAACTGGTGAATAACTTATTTTTGCACAGTAAAATGTTTGTGTGTATATATAATAACATTATTACCAGAATATATTGTACTAACCAATGTGTGTTATCCACATCCTCTTGTACATACAGTGCATTCGGGTAGTATTCAGACCCCTTCACTTTTTCTACATTTTGTAATGTTTCAGTCTTATTCTAAAATGTATTTCTTTTTCACCTCATCAATCTACTCACAATACCCCCATAATGACAAGGCAAAAAATTGTTTTTTAGAAATTTTGCAAGTATATTACAAATAAAAACCTTAAATATTACATTTACGGAAGTATTTTCAACCCTTTACTCAGTACATTGTTGAAGCACATTTGGCAGCGATTACAGCCTTGAGTATTCTTGGGTATGACGCTACAAGCTTGGCACACCTGTATTTGGGGAGTTTCTCCCATTTTTCTCTGCAGATCCTCAAGCTCTGTCAGGTTGGCTGGTGAGTGTCGCTGCACAGCTATTTTCAGGTCTCTCCAGAGATGTTCAAACGGGTTCAAGTCCGGGCTCTGTATGGGCCACTCGATGACATTCAGAGACTTGTCCCGAAGCCACTCATGTGTTGTCTTGGCTGTATGCTTAGGGTCATTGTACAGTTGGAAGGTGAACATTTTGCCCCTGTCTGAGGTCCTGAGCGCTCTGGATCTGGATTTCATCAAGGATCTCTCTGTACTTTGCTACGTTCATCTTTCCCTCAATCCTGACTAGTCTCCCAGTCCCTGCCGCTGAAAGACATCCCCACAGCATGATGCTGCCACCACCATGCTTCACCATAGGGATGGTGCCAGGTTTCCTCCAGATGTGACGCTTGGCATTCAGGCCAAAGAGTTCAATCTTGGTTTCATCAGACCAGAGAATCTTGTTTCTCAATCTTGTTTCTCATGGTATGAGAGTCTTTAGGTGCCTTTTGGCAAATTGCAAGCGGGCTGTCATGTGCCTTTTACAGAGCAGTGGCTTCCACCACTCTACCATAAAGTCCTGATTGGTGGAGTACTGCAATGTTCTCCCATCTCCACAGAAGAACTCTGGAGCTCTGTCAGAGTGACCATCAGGTTTTTGGTCTCCTCCCTGACCAAGGCCCTTTTCCTCCGATGGCTCAGCTGCCCGGGGGTCAGCTCTAGGAAGACTCTTGGTGGTTCAAACTGCTTCCATTTAAGAATGATGGAGGCCACTATGTTCTTGGGGACCTTCAATGCTGCAGACATTTTGTGGTACCCTTCCCCAGATCAGTGCCTTGACACAATCCTGTCTCGGAGCTCTATGGACAATTCCTTCGACCTAATGGTTTGGTTTTTGCTCTGACTTGCACTGTCAACTGTGGGACCTTAAGTGTTGGACGCGGGACGCTGTGGGACTAAAGTGTGTGCCTTGTCCAATCAATTGAATTTACAACAGTTGGACTCCAATCAAGTAGAAACATCTCAAGGATGATCAATGGAAACAGGATGCACCTGAGATCAATTGAGTCTCATAGCAAAGGATCTGAATTCTTATGTAAATGAGATATTTCTGTTTTTTAAAATTATATTTGCTAAAAAAATCTAAAAAACAGTTTTTGCTTTGTCATTATGGGGTATTGTGTGTGTGTGTGTGTAGATTGAGGATTTTTTTTTTGTTTAATTCCATTCATAATTAGGCTGTAACAAAATGTATACACACACACATACATAGAAATTAATTGTAAGTCCAAAAATGGATGTAGCAACTAAGAATTCCAACTTTAAATACAGCGCATTCAGACACATTCCACATTTTGTTACAGCCTAATTATGAATGGAATTAAACAACAAAAAAAAAAAATATATATATATATATATATTTTTTGTTTAATTCCATTCATAATTAGGCTGTAACAAAATGTTACATATATATATATGCTCATTAATTATTTTAAAATATAACCTAGAAATGCACAATGAGCTTAGTTCAACAGTCGTACCCCATCACTTCCCAATAAGCGCGTTTTACTCCAATGTTTGTAAACAATGTAAATGTAAACTAACACTATCGCCTCGAAACAAGGTTAAACCTATACTGAACAAAAATATGAAAGCAAGATGCAACAATTTCAAAGATTTTACAGAGGCACAGTTCATATTAGGAAATCAGTCAATTTAAATAAATAAATTGTGCCCTGATCTATGGATTTCACATGACTGGTAATACAGATATGCATCGGTTGGTCACAGATACCTTAAAAAAATGTACTGGTGTGGATCAGAAAACCAGTCAGTATCTGGTGTGACCACCATTTGCCTCATCCAGCGCAACACATCTCTTTCACATAGAGTTGACCAAGCTGTTGATTGTGGCCAGTGCAATGTTGTCTCACTCCTCTTCGATAGCTGTGCTTAGTTGCTGGATATTGAAGGTAACTGGAACACACTATTGAACATGTCAATCCGGGGCATCCCAAACATGCTCAATTGGTAACATGTCTGGTGAGTGTGCAGGCCATGGAGGAACTGGGAAATGTTCCATTTCCAGGAATTGTGTACAGATTCTTGTGACATGGGGCCGTGCATTATCATGCTGAAACATGAGGTGATGTCGGTGGATGAATTGCACAACAATGGGCCTCAGGATTTTCTCACGGTATCTATGTACATTCAAGTTGCCATTGATAAAATGCAATTGTGTTCGTTGTCGTTAGCTCATGCCTGCCCAAACCATAACCCCCAGTGCCATTATGGGGCACCCCGTTCACCATGTTGACATCCACAAACCGCTCGCCCACATGATGCCTTACACATGGTCTGCGGTTGTGAGGCCAGTTTTGACGTACTGGCAAATTCTCTTAAACAACATTAGAGGTGGCTTATGGTAGAGAAATTAACATTACATTCTCGGGTAACAACTCTGGTGGACATTCCTGAAGTCAGCATGCCAACGGCAATCAGTGGCTTTGTGTTGTGTGGCAAACTGCACATTTTAGAGTGTCCTTTTGTCCCCAGCACAAGGTGCACCTGTGTAATAATCATGTTGTTTAAATAGCTTCTTCACATGCCAAACCTGTCAGGTGGATAGATTATATTGGAAAATGAGAAATGCTCACTAACAAGTATATAAAAAAATGTGTGCACAAAATTTGAGAGAAGTACGCTTTTTGTGCGTATGGAAAGTGTCTGATCTTTTATTTCAGCTCATTAAACATGGGACCAACACTTTACATGTTGCGTTTATATTCTTGTTCAGTGTATAATGTTGATATCATGTATGGTCAGTCCTTGCATCAATAGCTCTATGAATTTGAGAGTGGTTACATTTCTCCAGGCCCACCCCTCAGCTTTTTACAGAAACGGGTGACCGCTTGCACGTTATTGTTTCAAGTAAGGACTCTAGCTTCAATGGATGTTCTGCTACTCAAAATGTACTAAATGTTATCTATGATTCAATGGTATATCAAAATGTTTAATAATAATGTTTGATAAAATATATAACATTTTTATTTGTCTCCAGTCATATGTGTGTAACAGACAATGTGAGCTTTCTCCCGGAGTGTGACAACGGAGGGAACGCTTCCAGCGTCTTGAATTCATTAATCAGGCACTGTGTGTACATTTTCAAACATTATTGGAAGTTTGGTCTTCATGATATAATTCATTGCATCTAATGGAAGATGAAATCATGTAGTATAATTTTACAAGGCACTCACTGTAGCGTATTACTGAAAATAAAATAAAAGTACTATATAAACTGCTTTTGCACACACTGTATATAGACTCTTTTCTATTTTATTATTGACTGTATGTTTGTTTATTCTATGTGTTGAACTGCTTTGCTTTATCTTGACCAGGTCGCAGTTGTAAATGGGTCGCAGTTGTTCTCAACTGGCCTACCTGGTTAAATAAAGGTGAAATAAATAAAATAAATAGAGGCCGCTAAATGTTTACGCGTAGGCTCCTCTAAAAACTTTAGAGTTCAAAGGCCAAGGGTTAATTTGAAGATGGCTGCCTCCCAAGATGACATGCTTTCTTTCTGCGTGGACACAACTAAAGTTTGCAGTTGTGTGGAAGTCCGATTTATTGACAAGGTTAAGGTAATGTGCCGACAGGGATTCTTTTGAAAAGGCTAATTTCAAGTTTGTCGTTTTCTAGCACCGTTTTGATGCCAAATGCAGTGCCACGCATGCTGTCAAATTGGCTGGCCCGAATTATGAGCAGGACAGAATCTCTTGTTAAAAAAAATATTTGTATGTTTACTGGCTGGCCATAGCTAGCTACTACACTGAGGTTTAAAAAAAACTCTTTGCTACCTACGTGGTTACTTAGCTACCAGCCATGTTAATGTATTTTTTTTGTTTGTTGGTATTTAACGTTAGGATCCCCATTAGCCGCTGCAAAAGCATCAGCTACTCTTCCTGGGGTCCACATGAAACATGACAATACATACAGTAGTACAGAATAACATTGTTAGTCAAGGACTGAAATTCATACATTTAAAACGTCACATAGACAATACATACAGTAGTACAGAATAACATTGTTAGTCAAGGACTGAAATTCATACATTTAAAACGTCACATAGACAATACATACAGTAGTACAGAATAACATTGTTAGTCAAGGACTGAAATTCATACATTTTAAAACGTCATATGGCCTATATTTATTATACTTTTATTACTGTAGCTAGCTAGCTAGGACATGTCAGCAATCCATGTGCCATGGAGGTGACTAACTGATTAATGTTAACTAGCTAGCTACGCGTTTAGTCTAGCTAGCTAGCATCATGTAACGTTAAGTAGCTAGCTAGCTAATGAAAGCTTTGCACAGATTAGTCTCCTACTATACCTTTTTGAAGGGGCTAATAAAGGTCAAAGGCTATCCTGGTCTGACTCAATAGGGTGCACTTGGTATGGATAAAGTATATGTAGCTAGGTGCGTAATGAAATTGTCATAGCAAACTAACATTAAACATTTTGCTTTTATTTTAGGGCAAAGGATTATTTGCCAAGAAGGCCATCAAGAAGGGAGACACCATTTTTGTAGAGCGCCCTCTTGTCTCTTCCCAGTTCTTGTGGAATTCCCAGTACAAATATAAAGGTGGGGTGCAATATAGGTTCAATATTTAGTTGACAGACTGAACAACTCAGAAGTTACAACAAATCCTCCTTTTATGTTCCTGTTGATGACTGAAAATCTTGGCGCAAAATGTTCCACCTGGCTTTGCTTTTGTAATCCATATTTTAGATGAACATAGTCCAGGGGGAACTGCTGATTTTTTATTAATGGTGTTTCTTACTGTATATACAAAAGTATGTGGACACCCCTTCAAATTAGTTGATTCGGCTATCTGACCGGTGTATCAATTTTGAGCACACAACCATGCAAACTCCATAGACAAACATTGGCAGTAGAATGGCCTTACCGAAGAGCTCAGTGATTTTTAACGTGGCACCGTCATAGGATGCTACCGTTCCAACAAGTCAGTTGGTAAAATGTCTGCCCTGCTAGAGCTGCCCCGGTCAACTGTAATTGCTGGTATTGTGAAGTGGAAACGTTTATGAGCAACAACGACTTAGCCGAGAAGTGGTAGGCCACACTAGCTCACAGAACAGAAGTACGTAGCGCGTAAAAATCGCCTGTCCTCGGTTGCAACATTCACCACCGATTTTCCAAATTGCCTCTGGAAGCAACGTCAGCACAATAACTGTTAGTTGGGAGCTTCATGAAATGGGTTTCCATGGCTGAGCAGCCGCACACAAGCCTAAGATCACCATATGCAATGCCAAGTGTCGGCTGGAGTGGTGTAAAGCTCGTCGCCAATGGACTGTAGAGCAGTGGAAACTTGTTATCTGGAGTGATGAATCACACTTCACCGTCTGGTGGACAAATCTGGGTTTGGCGGATGCCAGGAGAACACTACCTGCCCCAAAGCATAGTGCCAACTGTAAAGGTTGGTTTAGGAGAAATAATTGTCTGGGGCTGTTTTTCATGGTTCCGGCTAGGTCCCTTAGTTCCAGTGAAGAGATCTTAATGCTACAGCATACAATGACATTCTAGATGATTCTGTGTTTCCAACTTTGTGGAAACAGTTTGGGGAAGGCCCTTTCCTGTTTCAGCATGACAAATCCCCTGTGCACGAAGCAAGGTCCATACAAAAATGGTTTGTTGTGATTGGTGTGGAAGAACTTGACTGGCCTGCACAGAGCCCTGACTTCAACCCCCTTGAACACTTGTGGGATGAATGGGAATGGTGACTGCGAGTCAGGCCTAATTGGCCAACATTAGTGCCTGACCTCACTAATGCTCTTGTGGCTGAGTGGGAGCAAGTCCTCGCAGTAATGTTCCAACATCTAGTGGAAAGCCTTCCCAGAAGAGTGGAGGCTGTTTATAGCAGCAAATGGAGGACCAACTCCATAATGCCAATGATTTTGGAATGAGATGTTTGATGAGCAGTTCACATACTTTTGGTCATGTAGTGTATTTAGTGATAAAATCACCCTTAGTTATCTCCCATTTATTTAATCATCCATCCCTGTGTCTCCTCCAGCCTGTGAATACTGCTTGAGTGCTCTGGAGACAGCTGAGGATAATGCCCGAAGACTGAGTGGCAACCCTGGCCTCAGTCTACCCCACACTGAGCTGTGCAAGGTGCGCCCAGAGCTGCACCAAGCTTGCCCACAATGCCAGGTGAGTGTCTCTCTCAAGTCTTTCCCCATCTGCACTGCCAGTTAAAGGTGTACTATGCAGAAATAGCTCCCATTTCCTAGTTGCAAAAATTATTCTAGATTGCCTAACTTTAATTTGGGACAAGTCAAACAAGCAAGTGTAGTATAGAGAATCATTGTACCGTCTGAACCACTGTGAAATATTTTCGCTAACCAAAAATATTGTATATTCAGCTGTTTGAAGCTGGTGTACAAAACCGAAAGTAAAAGATGCAAAAACAAAACCTAATAATGGGAGGCATAGAAATAGTGCACATAACACATCTCCCGCTTCTTAGACTTGCTTTCACTGAGAAAGAAATGTGATTTATAGATGTATCAATGTGAATTTGGTTGGATTGCCCAAAAAGTTACATATTTAAGCTTTAAGGACTGGACACTACTGATCTTCAAACACATTGTTGAAAGCAAAATGGAGCATGTCTATATGCTTTTCCTAGCCTGTTTTTTTAGATCTGTAGAGATGAAGGATTAGAAGCCACTTAAATGTGATACACCTACCCAATGCCTGTTCTCCATATAGAGATGTGTTGATATACTGTAGCTACTTCCTCCAGCCTAGTCCAGTGTTTCGCTTTGGTCTTCAGTGTAGTTATTCACAGGTCCCCCCGAAACTCTATTACCCAGGCCGCGACCAGGTCAGGTCCGAAATTCTGTAGTTGACCTCTGATCTGGTTCTGATTTAATTGTTTCGGGTATGTGGAATTAGAACTGATTTGCCGGTAAGGCAAGGTACAGACCCGACTGCTGCAGTAGAGGGAGGGAGAGTAAATTGTCTCGTTTATGCTGCTTTGGCTTATTGAGAGAGACGCATATCTTTCACAGGAGTGTAGCTTGTTTTTTTGTTGGCCAGTCACAAGTCATCAAAGTGGCATTAGACTCTGGCCCCGTATGTGTATTGGTAAACAAGTTAGGAGATCCATGGAGTTAAAAGTTAAATGAGAAGGATATGTTTCTCTTTCAACGACGAAGAGCCAGCAGATGGTCTGCTGCTTAATACTTTGAATGGAGCTATTGTGTAGGACAGGGGAGAAAGTGCATCCTAAATAGCTTGCTTAGCCAAGCTAGCTAGCTATCTTAACTAGCTTCTCTTCTTGGTTTGATGCAGTCAAAACGGGTACTATGTAAGATTGGATAATAAGTCATCTAGCTTTTGCAGCTAGAATTTAGTGGTGCGAGTCGACTTGGTTGCTGCTGTGTCTCTTCCTCGAGCCACACAATCACAAACACAGCAAGTCCCCTCTTAGCTCTTAGCTCGGATCAGACCGGGTCTATACGGGGCCGGGTCCGGTTGTCTTTGGGTCCATTTGAACCAGGTCTCTATATTTATAACACATTTATTCGGGTCAGAAACGGGTCCAACTTATTGGAACAAACAAGACCTCTCACTGAAGTAGACTTTGTCTCCCCCTCCAGGTGATGTACTGTAGCAACGAGTGTCGGCAGGCTGCGGCAGACCAGTACCATCGTGCCCTGTGCTTAGGCCACTCCCAAGAGGACCCGGACCATCCCGTCAACAAACTTAAGGATGCCTGGAGGTGAGATGGATTTGCTGTTTAATTTAATTCCAATTGATGGGGCCCATATTTCTCTTGCACTGAATCTGAAAATGTTACCAAAGACAGTACATTATGAAGATGTCTAGAAACTGCTTCTCAAATAGAATCCCCGATCATGCTGGTAAATATCATGGCGACGTTAGCTAGCTAAGCTCATGCGCAGAAACACGTCATCGGGACTAACGGTTTTCGCGCCGAACTACTTATGTGCAGGCCGTCAAATCAAAGGCACCACTTCGATAAAATGTCAGTATGTCAATTTCACGAGGTTGTAGTAATTACAGTTTCAGCTACCGAAGACATTATCTCAAATCTAGGTTTTGCCTTTAAATTTTGAGGAAATTAACTAAGGACACATTTTTCACTTCTCCCATTGACTTGCCAAACCCTGGTCTGCCGAGTCTCTGGGTTTTGAAACAATGTTTCTAGCTTTCTCTGTCCTTGTTTCCTCTAATTCTTTATCTCCCTCTCAAAGATCCCTCCCTTGCAATTCCTCTTTCAATTGGCTTTGGCAGGGAGACAGGAATTGGAGGAAATGAGGACGAGAAAGCAAGGAGTTGGCAGCTAGTAATGTTTTCAGATCCAGCCTCAGTGATATTTTGGCTGTAATTGCATGAGGTGACATGATCCCCTCCATCTGTCCCCTAGGAGTATGCACTACCCTCCTGAGACCTCCAGCATCATGCTCATGGCCAGGATGGTGGCCACTGTCAAACAGGTGAGCTACCACCTACCGCCTTTTTTTTCCAGCTGCTTTAATTCCAAAGTGAGTTGCTCTCTATATTTGCATTCTATATTTTGTTGTCGGCTGAAAACTGAAGGAAAAAACAATATTCCCCCATTTTAACAAACATTCAATTATGAAATGTCAGATACTATTTTGGATGTTTTCTTGGTCCTAGAGTCATGTTCAGAGTACTGCTTTCAATAAATGTGGGGGGAAAAAATAAAATTTAAAAAAATAGAGTTGAAAGGTTTATCAGACAGTGACGATTTGTAGTGAATGCTTGTTTGAGAATCTGGTGTCTGTGTAGATGAACATACCTTTACAATGCCTGGAGAAACATTTAACCTGTCAGTTTGCTATTATAATACTATATGTGCATGCATACCTGTGCATAATAGGTAACTCAAACACTATATAATGTTTGAATTTGTCATGCAGGCCCAAGACAAATGCTGCTGGCAGAAGTTGTTCTTTCAGTTCTGCAGCCGTGCGGCCAATGAGGAGGAGGAAATTGCACACAAGCTACTGGGAGAGAAGTTCCAGGTAAGAATAGAGGTAGTGGCTGTGCCTGAAAATGTAAACTACTAGCTGTCAAATCCTTGCTTCCTCAATTCCCCTTCAGGCTCATTTGGAGGAGGAGGTCTGAGGAAGAGACCTTGGAACCTCTCCTCCAATGTGCTTAGAGAGGAATTGAGGAAACAGGGATTGAGCTTCAAATGAGTTTTTTCACATTTGTGCTAACTATTAGGTTTGACTCATTGTTATTGTAATATATTATAGACTACTGTAAAACTTCAATTAATTGCCTGGGTGTTTATTTGCTTAAATCACTGATCACAACAGGCGCTTATTACAGACAGGCTTCTATTTGAGCCTGGCGTCTATTTACTTAATGCACACAGCTTTTGCTTATTTGCATATTTAAAGGAAAAATCCACCCAAAACCACTCATTCCTGTAATTTAGTGTTACATAACGCTAATAATGTTTTTGTGCTTGCCTGTTAGCTAGCAGTTCTCAGCTGTTAGCAGCCAAATGGCTAGCAGTTTCTTACATGTGATTAAAAACGTATGAGTGCCATCATTTTTTAGTTTTCAAATTATACTGAACAAAAATATAAACGCAACAATTTCAAAGGTTTTACTGAGTTACAGTTAATTTAAGGATATCAATCAATTGGAATATTCAATAGGCATCTGGTCACAATAGGCATCTGGTCACAGATACCTTAAAAATAATGGGCCTCACGTTGGGTCTCAGGATCTCGTCATGGTATCCCAGTGCATTCAAATTGCCATTGATAAAATGCAATTGTGTTTGTTGTCCGTAGCTTATGCCTGAAATGTGTGCTGTTGCCCGGATATAAAAAAATGACATGCGGCTATTTGAGCGTCTGCGTTTAATATACGTTTTATGGTATGTTGCATTTTGTAGGGACATTTGACCTTACTACAAACCCTGTTTACGACAGCACTTTACGATGATCATCTCAATATGGTAAGAATGGCACAATTTCCCTTTACATTACCAATTTATTTATGGGCATACATGTTTGTCAAGCTAATACTAGGTACTTGGCTATTTCATTGTCAGCCTGGAGACAAGAATATAAAATAATATCTGTCTTGGATTTAATAATTTCCCATGAGTGAGCTCTGAGCTGAACATGTGTGATTATGATGCAGATACTGTATGCTATATAAGGGGTGTCCTTTCGCGTTACAGTGGTTTACACCTGAGGGATTTCGCTCCCTCTTCGCCCTTGTAGGCACCAATGGACAGGGCATAGGTACCAGGTAAGGTTCAGCTCTCAATCTTTCCAACTCATAAATGATTGATGTTATGGACATAAATGATGCACTTATGGTGTGCCATTAGTCCCAATATTAGTCTTTTTTTAAAGTGCTGACGTTGTTTTATCATGTTTCTTTACATAGCTCTCTCAGCCAATGGGTTCATGCATGTGATGCGTTGGAGCTGACTAGCCAGCAGAGGGAGCAATTGGATTCCTTCATTGATCAACTATACAAGGACATCGAGAAAGGTCACAATTCCCTTCTTACACTGCTTCATGAGACATCTGTTCTGTTTATTGAGGAATACTGGGAAAAAGCTGTCTGATTAAAATATTTGTCTAAACCTACATTACCAAGCAAGGCTTTGTGCAGCTCACATTTTATAATAGATTGTAAAGGATACTTGGCGCCTCTGAATTGGGTTGGCTTAACTCAGCATATTTGAAATCCTTACTAAAATGGAATACATCTCTGCTACTGAGAATGGAGGTCAGAGCTGAATTTGATTTGTCTCCGCAGAGACCGGTGACTTCCTGAACTGCGAGGGTTCTGGGCTCTTCCTACTTCAGAGCTCATGTGAGTCGTCACAATCAGGTGGCTTCTGACCTCAGTTTCCATAATCCACAAACACACACATCATACAGGATAAATTAAATTAACTACTGCCCTGGTCAAAAGGCCATGTTTACAGTCGTTATCAAATACTTTTGTTTTGGTTGTGTCGTCTACTCTCTAGGTAACCACAGCTGCATACCGAAAGCGGAGGCATCTTTCCCGAACAACAACTTCTTGCTTCACCTCTGTGCCCTTAGTGACATCAGCCCTGGAGAGGTCAGAAGAGGATGCTGGGTTGGAGGGATACATTCTGGCCATGGATAAACTGGAGAGAACTTTGTGCTCAGTTGTCAGTCAGTTTTAGCGGTCAGAGACTGAGGTTTGAGGCTGATGTGTCAAGCTATCAGATATTGAGAAGGCTTGCATCTGCCTGTAAATGTAGTGTGAGGAGGCCAGAGAAATGTTTTGCCAGCCATCGATTGAATTCTGGCACCAAAATAATAGCGCATTGTTGTGTAAATATAGTAACAGTAATGGGAGGTCTTTTGATGTGAATGTCCTCATCTGCTAACTTTTGTTTCCTCACATATCCAGGAGATCTGCATCAGTTACTTGGACTGCTGTCAGCGTGACCAGAGCTGTCATAGCAGACAGAAAATCCTGAGGTAAACACCTGAAATCCCCTGTGTCCCTTTGACAGACTCAAACTGTTCCCAGTTCAATGGCCACCCTCCCAGGTAATAACAGTCAGTCCTGGGCCAGCGCAGCCGAGGGGTTCTGGTGGTTATTCCGGTGCCGAACAACGCTCTTGATCGATTAGCAAGCTGTCAATCCACTACCTATTTTTACCCCCTTAAAGGGGGGCTGAACTTCCTGATTTAGCCTCTGTTTTAATTCTCCTCGTTGGGAAATGCGACTGAGAACGAGATTTCGGGTTTTGGAGGCGTGTTTGTTTGAATGTTGGAAGCGTTTGTACGTTCATTGCCAAAACAGTACAGTTAGTAACTCACCCTTCTACACTGAACAAAAATATAAACGCAACATGTAAAGGTTTCATGAGCTGAAATAATAGATCCCCAAAATATTCCATATGCAAAATATGTGTATTTCACTCAAATTGTGTGCACAAATTTGTTTACATCCCTGTTACTGAGCATTTCTCCTTTGCTAAAATAATCCATCCAATAAAAGGCCACTCCAAAATGTGTAGTTTTGTCACACAACACAGTACCACAGAAGTCTCAAGTTTTGAGGGAGCGTGCAATTGGCATTCTGATTGAGCTTTTGCCAGAGAATTTAATGTTCTTTTCTTTCCCATAAGCTTCCTATAATGGCGTTTTAGAGAATTTGACAGTATGTTCAACTGGCCTCACAAACGCAGACCATGGCCTCCACATCCGGCTTCTTCACCTGCGGGATCTGTCTGAGCTTTTCCCCACAAAAAGGCTTTATTACATTCTGATTGGCTGGGCCTGGCTCTTCAGTGGGTGGTCCTGGCTCCCAAGTGGGTGGACCTATGCCCACCCATGGCTGCGCCCCTGCCCAGTCATGTGAAATCCATAGATTTGGGCCTAATTTATTTATTTCAATTGACTGATTTCCTTATATGAATTGTAAGTCAGTAAAATTGTTGCGTTTGTTTTTGTTCAGTGTAGGTAACTGGAAACAGTCTAACCGGGTCTTGTGTCTGGAAGTAGCCAGACAATTTATTTTACCTATTCGCTTCAGCCGACTGGCAAAATTGGTTTGTCTTTGGATAGCCCATCTGTGGGGATAGTTGGTGCCGTCAAGAAATTGCACGATGTAAATGGGACAATATTTTAGTTTCATTAAATGCTTTCAATATTTGTGTGGATTTCTGCAATTTGTAGTTGGTTTTAGGTTTTTAAGTCAATGAAATTTGGAGTTATTGACATAAAAATAAATCTCTCATGTACGTTTTGTAATGTACTGATGGTCCTTAACTTGCCCCATAGGGATATTGAATGTCTAACCAAATTGACCATGTGCGTCACAATTGGTTTCGTATGCAGCTGAGCTCTGAATTGATGATTACTTGGGTGCTGCCAGCTGTGGGCAGAATTGAAATAAACCCAACTCTACTGTAATTTAGGGTATCCTTCATTTGTCACAATTTCTTTCCTTATTTGTCTCGCAAATATCAGACCGTCTTCAAGACCAAAATGATCCTATTTACACTTAGAAACATTTATTCTAGTGTCAAAATGTAGTTCTGACTCATATCGATGCCACATATGCCATTTTCAAAAGTAGTAGCTTTTTTTGGTTCAGTCGCACTTTAAACCCAGGGCAGGCTTGTTCTGTAAGCCCACTTTTGATTCACATTCACTGTATCCTGTTGAAAGGCATTTTACCTTGGAAATGCCGTAACTCCCAGAAACTGGAGGTAGTGAAGCGTGGACAAAGACTGGCCTCTGTCTCTTTTTTTCTCAGCAAATGATAACAATTCAGACCCACTGTGTATTATGCTTATATACTGTTTTATTATGTTATATACATAGTGTTTACAGTATGCGTGTTGAATAATGGCATTTCTTTTTAACAGAGAAGTGATGATAGAATGCATTTGCGTCAATCTATCAGTCCGCGTTATCTTTCTTACTCTCCAGAATGAGACAGGCAACTGTGTGACTTATGTAACATCGTTATTGTCTTCCCAGAGAGAACTACCTGTTCGTCTGCTCGTGTCCAAAATGTGTGTCTCAGATGGATGAGCTGGATCTGACGTCGTCGTCGGATGACATGGAGGAGGAGATAACGGATGTCTGAGGGGGAACAAAGACCAGCTCCCTCCCTCCTACTCACCCCCTCCCAATCCCATTCTCAGCCACGCTAGCTAACTGCATCTCTGCCCAGTGAAGACCAATTTCAAAGACGACATATCAAACTCCAAGCATATCAACTTCAGTTGTGTACCAAAATATAATTTTTAAAGGAAAAAGTCACTCAATGGCCTGAAGCTTTGGATCTCCCGGTTGAAAAGGATTTGGTCACATGACTCTGCAGTATCAGCCGTCGTCTCTAACCTCTCGTGTAGCTTCTGCTTATTGGAAACGTTTACATTAAAGACACCCAGATTTAATTTATCACAGTTTAGTACCTCTAGAATGGTAGAAATCATTAAATGGGCAAGATGTAATTTATTCCTTAGGTGTTGCTTGCACCTTTGCCCTCAGAACAGCCTCAATTCGTTGTGGCATGGACTCTGCAAGGTATCAAAGCGTTACACGGATGCTGTCCCATGTTGACTCCAATGGGAGAATTCTTGATACCCACGGGAAACTGCAGCATTGCAGTTCTTGACACAAACCAGTGTGCTTTGCGCCTACTACTAAACCCACTGAATTGCACACATACACAATCCTTGTCTAAATTGTCTCAAGGCTTAAAAATCCTTCTTTAACCTGTCTCCTCCCCTTCATCTACACTGATTTGAAGTGACATCAATAAGGGATCATAGCTTTCACGGGCTGTTCTCAGCATGACTGTTGTAGTACAATCTGTGTCAACTGTGTAATGCCATTGCATCAGCATGGACCAAAATCCCTGTGGAACACTTTTGACACCTTGTAGAATGCCCCTAAGAATTCAGGCTGCTGTTCATGAAAAGGAAGGTCCGACCCGGTACTAGATGTGTGTATCTAATAAACTGTCCGGTGAGTATGTTCTGAGAAGGATAATGCACTTGGCCAATCTAGTAGTGATAACATTAAAGTATGTACAGTGTAGCTGAAGTAACCAAGCCATATTAAGTACATCGATCTATCAAGGAACGTTAGAAATATTGCAACCTCTGAGTTAACCATCAGCCAGAATAACCTTGAGCAGTAGAAAGCTATTGTCTGTTAACTATTTCCCGTTTATTGAGAACTGTTATTTCCACATGAGTGAAATTGCTGTTACTGCCCACTCGTGAATCAATAGAACTACAATGACCGTAATCTTCAATCCCAACGTTTTCAATGTTACCGAACAAATATGGCTAACATCAAATGACTAACCTCAATTATCTCAGTTGGCATTCAGAGCACTGGTGCATGAGAACAAATTGCTTTTGATGTCACACAAGGACATGCTGCAGCATAAGAACAGCAGCAAACACTATGAGAATCCTAGCAATTGTAATTTTTACCACTCTGGCATAAACCATTGAGATTAAAATGTATTCTCTTACTTTATTTGTATTCTGCTTAGTGCAATTTGATTGTATGCAGAAGTTAAGCCAACTGGCAGTCTTTACCAACTATGACTACATCAGCATTGCCTTGAAGCAGACAGATACCCTGTGGATAACTGGATATTCGGGAAGTCATTAAATCTTATTTGTGAGTTGTCGCCAACATCTGTGAGACCATGAAGATTTGACAAGTATTCCTTCCTAGTCATATTTTCTACCTCGATGGGTATTTTAATGACCGTTTCATTTGTGCCTGTTGACTCTTCATGCGACCTTGACTTTGCTATAGGCTCTTTTCTATTGATACTAGATTGTGACTCAAGAACAGCCTTGCAAATACATCTACATCTTATTGGAGCAGTGAACATGTTTTTTCTGTTCCCACTCTGCTTGGATGTTAAGATGCCGACCCAGGAAGCGAAAACACGGCACATCTTTAGAATAGGAAGAAAAAAATCTGATAGCCACATTTTTTAAGTGACCTATTTTGTGATTTCACACCTGCCCCCAATTTTTTCAGTGACGCAAATTTTTCTCTGTGGACATCATCAGTGTCAGCCTATCTTCCCTATGGGATTGGTTTAGCAGAGTCAAATGCAAATTTACGCTGGACATTCACATGAGAGATGAAAGGGAACATATTTTTACTTCCACGAGAGGATGCACACCTGGGATCTGGCATGGCGGGAGGCTGGACCTCTGGACGCATCTTGGAGTGAAGTCCAACACCCATCGGCCGTCATCCTCTGAGCTCATGCCAGCATCCCCACGGGGCCTCTGCAGTTCTGGAATGTGGCTGCTTTTAGCGGAGCGGTCCACAGTAGGGGTCGAGTGCAGTTTTCCACACACTGCACTCCCTTCAAATGGAGAAAGTGTGAAGGTCAAAGGTCACACCCCAGGAGAAAGGGGCTGACCCAGAGCCTCATTTGAAGATGGAAGAGGACAGGAAGTGGGTTGAGGGGGGTGGCGGTGTCTAAATAAAAGGCAATTATACGCGTCTAGAGAAAGGGGCTTTTATTCTATCTCACCAAGGCCAAAACACTCACAATCTATATTTCAGTAATGAGATTGGAATGGAAGAAAAGTTGGTGCATTATAATCATTGCCAAGACATGCAGATGGAGAGAAATTATAAAATTAGCATCTCATGATTTAAAATGGTAAAATCAGATCAAATCATGTCAGACTTAGATGTGCAGGTTTGACGTTCACACTGTGATTTATAATACAAAACCTTCAGTATCTGATTAAATATTCATATACAGAGTCTCATATTGACAGGTATCCGCACACCTTGACTTTTTCCACATTTTGTTGTTACAAAGTGGGATTCAAATGGATTTGATTGTCATTTTTGTCTCAGAGCTTTGCACATATGGATTGTACAATATTTGCCCATTTATTTAAATTATTTTTTAAAGGTCTCTCAAGTTGTTGATCATTGCTAGATTTTCAAGCCGATTTAAGTCAAAACTATATACGCCACTCAAGAACATTCGTTGTCTTGGTAAGCAACTCCGGAGTAGATTTGGCCTTGTGTTTTAGTTTATTGTCCTTCTGAAAGGTGAATTCGTCTGTGTCTGTTGGAAAGAAAACTGAACCAGGATTTCCTCTAGGATTTTGCCTGTGCATAGTTAGCTCTATTACGTTTATTTTTATCCTTAACTCCCCAGTCCTTGCCAATGACAAGGATACCCATAACATGATGCAGCCACCACCATGCTTTAAAATTTGGAGAGTGGTACTCAGTGATATGTTTAGGGCAAATCCAACACAACGCTTTGAATTCATGACAAAAAGTTAAATTTTTTGTTTTGTTGCCGTATTACTAAGTGCCTTGTTGCAAACAGGATGCATGTTTTGGAATATTTGTATTCTGAACAGGCTTCCTTCTTTTCATTCTGTCATTTAGGTTAGTGCTGTGGAGTAGCTACAGTGTTGTTGATCCATCCTAATTTTTCTCACATCACAACCATTACTCTGTAACTGTTTTAAAGTCAACATTGGCCTCATGGTGAAATCCCTGAGCAGTTTCCTTCCTCTCTGGAAACTGAGTTAGAGGAAAGACACCTGTATCTTTGTAGTGACTGGGTGTATTGATACACCATCCAAAGCTTAATTAATAACTTCACCATGCTGAAAGGGATATTCAATGTCTGCTTTTTGTATTTTTACCCATCTGCCAATAGATGCCCTTTGTGAGGCATTGAAAAACCTATCTGATCTTTTGTTGAATCTGTTATAATTCACTACTTGATTAATGGACCTTAATTGTATGTGTGGGGTACAGAGATGGGGTAGTCATTAAAACAATCATGTTAACCACTATTATTGAACACGGTGAGTCCTTGCAACTTGTTATGTGATTTGTTAAGCACATTTTTACTACAGAATTTATTTAGGCTTGCCATAACAAATGGGTTGAATACTTATTGACTCAAGACATTTTAGCTTTTCATTTTTTATTCAATTCTAAAATGTTCTAACACAATTCCACTTTTCTTTATGCGGTATTGTGTGTAGATCAGTGACACAAAATCGAAATGTAATCAATTTTAACATGTAGCCAAATTCCATAATAAGCATCACAATATGAAAAACATGTCACCACTCTGATTGTCACACTGAAATACGTTTTTATTTTATGGGGTTCAGTGCCACATCTACCCAACTGACTTCTGAATATAACTGACATTTTCAATTACCAGGAGTCCCCCACAAGTAATGACAAACATTCAAAGTCATCAGTTACAAATATAGGCTTTATGTTTCCCAGTCTTATTTGACTGAATTTGCACCTACTTGTAACATATTGGATTACGTTCTCATCTTGGAGGCATCAGATTACTTTTTGTTTTATTTTGGTCCAACAGTTTCTCTTTTGTCAGTCCCTTTCCTCTAGATGGAGAGTGATATTGCTAATACTTACCAATATTATAGATTTATTCCAAAACATGTTTAATGTGGGCACACCATGATTGATGGGGCAGTGTTGAAATTGGAACCCGTTTCAAGACCAGAATGAGTCCCTGGGGTTGAAATGGGTACCACATGGAAACAATCTACATTAGGCCCGTCCAAATTGGTTACTGCAATGGATACCATGACTGCCTTGGAGGGTTACTCCCAAGGTTGAGTGATAGATGGCCACTTGAGTTGTGACCAGCCAACCTGAGGGAGGGTGGTTGCACCATAGCTAACCATGTATGAAAACAAACATGATGGACAGCAGTATCATGATCAGTACCCTAGTAAAATAACACTTTTAGGATTTAGATCGAATGCATTGGATATCTGTGGTCAATTTTCCCTAACCATTTCCCTGGCAACGTCAAAAGGGGGTTGGAAGTGTGTCAAAAGTACCTTTACTGCAAAGTCATCAGGACTAACTTTATCTTGTGGAAACATTGTGGGCTGCCCAATTGCCTCACATTAATTGTCAAAGGGCACCTAGTGGTAAATTAGTACAAAAAAGCAGACATTAAATCCTTTTGAGCATGGTGATGGTGTATCAAAACACACTGTCACTACAAAGATACAGGCAGGTGTCCTTTTTAACTCAGTTGCCAGAGAGGAAGGAAACTGCTCAGGGATTTCACCATAAGCCCAATGATGACTTTAAAACAGTTATAACGTTTTATGCCGGTGATAGAAAACTGATGTTGGATCAACAACATTGTAGTTACGCCACAATACTAATGTAATTGACAGAGGAAAAAGAATAACAAATATTCCGAAACATGCATCCTGTTTGCAACAAGGCACTACAGTCGTGGCCAAAAGTTTTGAAAATGACACAAATATTATTTTTCACAAAGTCTGCTGCCTCAGTTTGTATGATGGCAATATGCATATACCCCAGAATGTTATGGAGAGTGATCAGATGAATTGCAAAGTCCCTATTTGCCATGCAAATGAACTGAATCCCCCCAAAAAACATTTCCACTGCATTTCAGCCCTGCCACAATAGGACGAGCTGACATGTCAGTGATTCTCTCGTTAACACAGGTGTGAGTTTTAACGAGGACAAGGCTGGAGATCACTCTGTCATGCTGATGAGTTCGAATAACAGACTAGAAGCTTCAAAAGGAGGGTGGTGCTTGGAATCATTGTTCTTCCTCTGCAAGCGCCTGGACCGTCTCCTAAAGTTGATTCAGCTGTGGGATTGGGGCACCACCAGTACAGAGCTTGCTCAGGAATGGCAGCAGGCAGGTGTGAGTGCATCTGCACACACAGTGAGGCGAAGACTTTTGGAGGATGGCCTGGTGTCACTTCTCTCCAGGAAAAACATCAGGGACAGACTGATATTCTGCAAAAGGTACAGGGATTAGACTGCTGAGGACTGGGGTAAAGTCATTTTCTCTGGTGAATCCCCTTTCCGATTGTTTGGGGCATCCGGAAAAAAGCTTGTCCGGAGAAGACAAGGTGAGCGCTACCATCAGTCCTGTGTCATGCCAACAGTAAAGCATCCTGAGACCATTCATGTGTGGGGTTGCTTCTCAGCCAAGGGAGTGGGCTCACTTACAATTTTGCCTAAGAACACAGCCATGAATAAAGAATGGTACCAACACATCCTATGTGAGCAACTTCTCCCAACCATCCAGGAACAGTTGTGTGACGAACAATGCCTTTTCCAGCATGATGGAGCACCTTGCCATAAGGTGAAAGTGATAACTAAGTGTCTCGGGGAACAAAACCATTGATATTTGAGTCCATGGCCAGGAAACTCCCCAGACCTTAATCCCATTGAGAATGTGTGGTCAATCCTCAAGAGACGGGTGGACAAACAAAACCCCACAAATTCTGACAAACCCAAACATTGATTATACAAGAATGGGCTGCCATCAGTCAGGATGTGGCCCAGAAGTTAATTGACAGCATGCCAGGGTGGATTGCAGAGGTCTTGAAAAAGAAGGGTGAACACTGCAAATATTTACTCTTTGCATCAACTTCATGTAATTGTCAATAAAAGCCTTTGACACTTATGAAATGCTTGTAATTATACTTCAGTATTCCATAGTAACATCTGACAAAAATATCTAAAGACACTGAAACAGCAAACTGCGTGAAAATTAATATTTGTGTCATTCTCAAAACTTGACTGTACTGTAATACTGCAAAAGAATGTGGCAAAGCAATTCACTTTTTGTCCTGAATACAAAGTGTTCGAATTCAACACATTACTGAGTGCCACCTCATATTTTCAAGCATAGTGTTGGCTACATCATGTTATGTGTATTCTTGTAATCATTAATGACTGCGAGTTTTTCAAGATAAAAAAATTAATGGAATAGGGGGCCTCCTGGGTGGCGCAGTGGTCTAGGGCACTGCATCGCAGCACTAGGGAGGGTTTGGCCGGTAGCCAGGTGCACGGTGTTTCCTCCGACACATTGGTGCGGCTGGCTTCCGGGTTGGATGTGCTCTGTGTTAAGAAGCAGTGCAGCTTGGTTGGGTTGTGTTTCGGAGGACTCATGGCTTTCGACCTTCGTCTCTCACGAGCCCGTACGGGAGTTGTAGCGATGAGACAAGATAGTAATTTCTAACAATTGGATACCACGACATTGGGGAGAAAAGGGGGTAAACATGTATTTAAAATAAATAAATAAATGGAATAGAGCTAAGCACAGTCAAAATCCTAGAGGAAAACCTAGTTATGTCTGCTTTCCACAAGACACTGGGAGATAAATTTATCTTTCAGCAGTACAATAACTTAAAACACAAGGCCAAATCTTCGCTGTTGTTTCTTACCAAGGAGAGAGTGAATGAAGTGGCCGAGTTACAGTTTTGCCTTAAATCTGCTTGGAAATCTATTGCAAGACCTGAAAGGCTTGTCTAACAATGATCAAAAACCAATTTCACAGAGCTTAACAATTTTGAAAAGAATAATGGGCAAATGTTGCACAATCCAGTTGTGGAACGCTCTTAGAGACTTAGCCAGAAGACTCACAGCTGTAATCGTTGCCAAAGGTGACTCGGGTTGAATTCTTATCTAATCAGAAATATTCTTTATTTATTTTTTTATTTTTTTACAAATGATAGAATTTTCATTGACTTTTACGTTATAGAGTATTTCATGTAGGAACTAGGAAACTCAGAAATTCCAGACTTCCTAGCTGGTTGTAGTTATACATGTGACTCGTTCAACCAGTTAGCAAGCCGGAAATGTCAGAGTTTCCTAGTTCCGACTAGCACATGATCCCGGGATTATTTTTGCTGCAGATTTTGGTCGGAGTAAACGCTCTCGCTTTGCCTCTTCCTCTCTGATAAAACCACCCCTTAAACTTGTCCAGGTGAGATCTTTTGTCCCTGAAGGCAGTGGTGGAAAAAGTACACAATTGTCACACTTGAGTAAAAGTAAAGATATACTACATGACCAAAAGTACGTGGACACTTGCTCATCAAAAATCATAATATGGAGTTGGTCCCCCTCCTTTGCTGTTATAACAGCCTCTACCCTTCTGGGAAGGCTTTCCACTAGATGTTGGAACATTGCTGCGGGGACTTGCTTCCATTCGAGGTTGGGCACTGATGTTGGGCGATTAGGCTCACAGTCGGTATTCCAATTCTTCCCAAAGGTGTTCAATGGGGTTAAGGTCAGGGCTCTGTGCAGGCCAGTCAAGCTCTTCCACACCGCTCTTGACAAACCATTTCTGTATGGACCTCACTTTGTGAATGGGGGCATTGTCATGCTGAAACAGGAAAGGACCTTCCCCAAATAGTTTCCACAAAGTTGGAAGCACAGAATCATCTAGAATACAATTGTATGCTGTAGCATTGAGATTTCCCTTCACTGGCACCATGCATTGGGGCAGGTAGCGTTCAGATTTTTAAGTGCTTACGCGTTTCAGCACTCGGCGGTCCCGTTCTGTGAGCTTGTGTGGCCTACCACTTTGCGGAAATATGATGAACTGATCTGTTGGAATGGTGACATCCTGTGAAGGTGCCACGTTGAAAGTCACTGAGATGTTCAGTAAGGCCCTTCTACTGCCAATTCTATGGCGATTGCATGGTTGTGTGCTCAATTCGATACACCTGTCAGCAACGGGTGTGGCTGAAATAGCTGAATATAGTTATTTGAAGGTGTGTCCACATACTTTTGTGTATATATAGTGGATCTTTAATAGAAAATTGAAAAATACTACTTGAGTAAAAGTCAAAGTATTTGGTTATAAAAATGCTTAAGTATCAAAGTACATGTAATTGCTAAAATATACTTAAGTATCAAAAGTATAAATAATTTCACATTATTTATATTAAGCAAACCAGACGACATGATTTTCTTGTTTTTTAATTTATGGATAGCCAGGGACTCTCCAACATCATTTACAAACGAGGGATGTGTGTTTAGTGATTTCGCCAGATCAGAGGCAGTAAGTATAACCAGGGATTTTCTCTTGATAAATGTGTGAATTTGAACATTTTCCTGTCCTGCTAATTGTTCAAAATGTAAGTACTTTTGGGTGTCAAGGAGAATGTATAGAGTAAAAAGTACATTCTTTTTTTTTAGGGACGTATTAGAGTAAAAGTTGTCAAAAATATAAATAGGTACCCCAAAAAATTATTTACGTACTTTCAAATATTTTTTACTTAAGCACTATACACCACTGCCTGAAGGGCATGTGTGCTATGAGCTGTGTTGTTGCTGTTTTGAAGAAATGTTTGGAGTGTGGTCGAGTGTTCAAAGAAGGTATGTTTGTTTGTTTGATTTTATCAGTGTCTGCTTATTCAAATTTGTCAAAATGCAAAAGTTTGTGTAAAGTTATCATTCTGCAATAATGTCCTTTGTTTTCAGTTTACTCCATGTGTTTGGAGAGTGTCAGGTTGTCATGTGTTTAGGATCTTATAATCTTAGTTCAGCAACCTCTTCCATGGTGGAAAGTCTTGTACAGGTCTAGCCCAGAACAAGAGAACAGGAACTCCATCAGAATTCATGTACAGGTCTAGCCCAGAGCAAGAGAACAGGAACTCCCATCAGAAGTCATGTACAGGTCTAGCCCAGAACAAGAGAACAGGAACTCCATCAGAAGTCATGTACAGGTCTAGCCCAGAGCAAGAGAACAGGAACTCCATCAGAAGTCATGTACAGGTCTAGCCCAGAGCAAGAGAACAGGAACTCCATCAGAAGTCATGTACAGGTCTAGCCCAGAGCAAGAGAACAGGAACTCCATCAGAAGTCATGTACAGGTCTAGCCCAGAGCAAGAGAACAGGATCACTCAAGAACATATTTACTGCATCATTCGTTTATTCTGCAGCAGATGGAGTACCGGCTGCAGGAATAGAGAACTAACATTTGTGCGGACAGACATCTTTTTGTGATTACGTCAAGTCTTCTGAATAAGCCATACTTGAACCTGAAATAATATTAGGCCTATGATATAGCTAGAAAATGACGGGTGTTTATTTGTATTAGGAACTGGTTTGAGTGTTTTTAATTCTTCAACACGGTCAGTTGAAGTTCTCCTTTATTATTTCTCCCCGCTGGTGGTTTGGGACCTTTCCAACTTGATGACATTTCTGAATTTCTCCAACCCTTTCCAATTTTGAGTTGTAGACAATCAAAATAAAACCGCCCAACTTTCTTGTGAAAGAAGCGAAGCGTGGATGTCCAGATGAATTGTTTCTCGAAGGCCAGACCAGGCAGTCCCATAGAGACCAAAATGTGGTTGGAGTCACAAAGTGCAAATGAGACTTTTGAAACACTCCAGCTATTCAGCTTTATCTACTATCTCGATTTCAGATCCTTTTCTGTTGGACATTCTACACGTCCTTGTTGGATAAAGCTGATGCTTTCTTTTCGCTGTGGCATTTAAAAAATCTGGGATACAAAAGGATGAACAGTATCCAATTATGTCCAGCCAATGCTAGTAGTCAGAATATTTTGCAGGCTAGCGAGATGGCTCCGCTAGATAAAACATTTTTCAATATCAAGAGCTTCCCTCAAATCCTGCGGGTAGCTTTCTGATGGGCTGGTTATCATACAAAAGGTCACATTCATGAAGCAATTATATCAGAATAATTTTTGGGACTCCAACAAAATAGACTTGTAGAACTCTATAAGACAATCCTGTTATTTTACCAGCACATGGTTTCCAGTCCGAATCATCTATAATTGAAATGAACACCATTGTATGCATTGAGATACAGTGCTTTGCAAAAGTGTTGAGACCCCTTGGATTTCTTCACATTTTATTGTGTTACAAAGTGGTATTAAATTAGATTTAATTGCAAAAAAAATTCTCAACAATCTACACTAAAAAAATCATGGCTAAAATATAGTCGATGCATAAGTATTCAGACCCTTTGTTTACGCAAGCCTAAATTAGTTCAGGAGTAAAATGTAAACAAATCACATAAGTTCTATGGATTCAGTCTGTGTGAAATAATAGGGGTTGACATGATTTTTGAATGACTACCTCTTCCTCTGTCCCCCATAAATACAACATCTGTGAGGACCCTCAGTCAAGTGTTGAATTTAAAGCACAGATTAAACTAAAATAGCCAGGGAGCTTTTCGAAAGAATCATGAAGAATGGCAGTGATTGGTAATTGGTAGATCGGTAAAATATAAAATTAGACATTGCGTGTCTCTTTAAGCATGGTCAAGTTCATAATTATGCTGGAGATTATGTATTAAACCACCCAGACACATCAAAAATACAGTTGTTCTTCTGAACTAAGCTGCAGGACAGGAAGGAAACTGCTCAGGGCTGTTACCGTGAGGCCATTTTGGTGATTTTAAAACAGCTACTCTAGTAGCTACTCTTGAGGATGGATTAATATCATAGTGACTCCACAATAATGACTTAAAGGACAGAGTGAAAATAATACAAATGTACAGAATAAAAATATTCCAAAACATGCATTCTGTATGCCACAAGGCAATAAAGTAATATTGAGGGGGAAAAAATAGCGAAGGAATACACTTTTTGGCCTAAATGCAAAGCCTTATGTTTGGGGCAAATCCAACACATCACTGAGTAACTGCCTCCTTATTTTCAAGCATTGTCGAGGCTGCATCATGGTATGGGTGTGCTTGACGTCTGCAAATACTGCGGAGTTTCTCAGGATACAAGTTAATGGGATGGAGCTAAGCACAGTCTGCTTTACACCAGAGACTGGTAGAGGAATTCACCTTTCAGCAGAACAATAGCCTACAGAACAAGGCCAAATTTACACTGGAGTTGCTTACCAAGAAGACAGTGAATGTTCCTGAGTGGCCAAGTTACAGTTTTGACCTAAATCTGCTTGAAAATCTATGGCAAGACTTGAAAATGCCTGTCTAGCCATGAACCCCTACATCTTGAAAGACATTGAATAATTATTTTAAGAATAATGTGCAAATATTGCAGAATCCAGGTGGGTACAGCTCTTATAGACTTACCCAAGAAGACTCACAGCTGTAATCGATGCCAAAGGTGTTTCTGAATACTATTGCGATTTAATATATTTTAGTTATTTAATTTGTATTCATCTTAAATGTTTTTTGGAAATGTTTTTCCACTTTGACATTAGAGTATTTTGTGTAGATTGTTGACAATTAAATACATTTTAATACTTCTTTGTAACACAATAAAATGTGAAGAAATCCAAGGGGTCTGAATTATATTCCAAGGCTCTGTATATGATTGTATTCAATAACAGTACAGTTTAAGTAAGGATGAGCCTATGGCACTTGTGAATGCATAGCTCTGATCTTTGGTGATTGAAAACTTGGCTTTACAGTCTGGTAATTTATTCATACTTAATTCCCGGTGGGAAAAATGTGTTCTTTTGTTGGGTCATTGTAAGGTTGTTTGCTAGTTGAAACCAGAAAATTATAGTTTTAACTGGTTAACTGAAAGATAACAACAAAAATATGACATTTTTCCTTTATATATTTTTTGTCATCATGAAAAAATGTTTGCCTGAAATTTGTAGAACCAGAAAACCAGTTTACTACTATAGTATGATGTTATTATGCCAAATTTTGCTCACTGGGGTTATCTTTTGATATGGTCACAACCTCACTCCAGAGGCTTGGAACTGAAACCAATAGGAAAGGCTGAAATAAAAAGAAAGTGAATTTGAAAATCAAACATGTTCATTAGCTGGACTCACTGGACCAGGATACTTGGGCCCAAACAATGTGGCACTCTCCTAGCATACAGCACAATAAAACGTCTAATTTCAATACCCATTTATGAGCTCATTAGAGAGAGAGACTTGCTGAAAAATAATAGCCACTCAATTTAAGCCTCACTTTCAAACATAAAGTAGTGAAGTAGACTTTAGACTTTTTAATTGATTCCGTTGTGTTTGCTGTGAATTTGCCACTGATTAATTGCACTTCAGTGATCTAAAAAAAAACGACACCAACTGAATGTTCTAACTTTCACCTAAAGTCACCTTAATTAGCATGGATTTGTGTTCTGTGGATTGAGCTCAGTGGTTGCAAGGAGCTCAATTGGAGAGGTGGTGGTGATAAGCAACGTTAATAAAAGGTTTCCATGGCATTGAAAGCCAAAGCCTTTATGTCATGAAACTGACTGAGAAAAGCCCTCAGACGTCTCGCTGATTTGGTGCTATAATGTGAGCGTGCTCCTTCCTGGTTACGAATATTAACCAGTAGCTAGCTACACAATGGAGGCAGGCCGGTGACTTCAGAAGACTTGGTCGTTTACCATTAGATTTTCCATTAGACAGTAGATCTAGTCAATATGGACTAATACCATCTGTTTGCGAGTCTTACTGATGTCAGGAGAGCTCATCATGGAGAAAAGGTCTCTATTAATTTCTACAATATGCAATTGGTGTATTATACTGAAAACACCATGTAGATGTTGCTTGTATTCAATATTGTTTATTATAATTTTTTGTATGTGAATATTCAGAAATCTTGGCCCGTATTCAGGAAGCATATGAGAGTAGGAGTGCTGATATAGGATCAGTTTTGGATCTGAATTAATATGATTATATAGAAAGGAGTACCTGTTGATTTGACAATAACCCACAATAATTGATTCTAATACTAGGCGTGTAAATTCTACTTCTGTTATTTGTGTGTAAGCCTACCCCCATTCACTTTTTCCAATCACCCAGTCCTGCTCAGCTGCCATTTTGTGGGTCCCATGGGAACTTCTTGTTCCTGTCAATCTTTAATGGAAATGCCCTTAAGAGGCTTGAGTGCCGCTGGGAACAGACCCTTTCAAGATGTATGGCGTCCGTTTTTTGGATCCAAAAGAAACAGATCCCTTCTTCTGTAAATATTCAGTCCCTGGTCTCAAATGAAAGCCTGTGAGTGAAAGTGAGCTGCACCCACACCCCCATCAGCATACCCTCCAGTCATGCTTTGACCACCACGGGGGAGGAGAGAGGAAGTTCATACCATTAAAAATACCAGCGCTTTGAGCAGTTATTCGTGGGTCCCACAATTTGCATTGATCAGAGACCACATAGGGCGACTGGTTTCACATGATCCCTCTTCTTTGCTTTGGCCCGCAAAAGTAAAACAAAGGGTTTTATTTGTCTGTCGTTCATGCAGCAACAATATGGTTTATTAAAAACTCTTATTATAATTATCAAGGTTTATTAAAAACTCTTATTATAATTATCAAGGTTTATTAAAAACTCTTATTATAATTATCAAGGTTTATTAAAAACTCTTATTGTAATTATCAAGGTTTATTAAAAACTCTTATTGTAATTATCAAGGTTTATTAAAAACTTTTATTGTAATTATCAGGTTGGAGGGAGAGTATGGATGTTCTGTTTATTCAAAAACAACCATACTGATGATTTGAAGTTTGGGCTTTTGTAAAATGTGGGTCTTCAAACATTTACAGTTTGAGTGAGACAAGACAAAGCATAATCTGTGTTGATACTGTTATGTGCAGCTGAATGACATATCCTTTAGTAACTGAAGTTTAGTCAATATAATTGTCACAATTTACTCAGGAAATGACTGTACTAAGCAACATGATGGTTTCAACAAACAAACAAGCAGTTCATATAAACGTTCATATAAAGTCATTAGGAGCGGTCAGTGGGTTCAGTTGATTTTCTATCATTGAATTACTATGCAGAAAAAAGAGGAGAGTGAATCCACAGTAAATGGTTCAGGGTAGCATGAGACCTGGGTTTCAGTTTGAGTATGTCCTAGTATGTAGTGGGAACTGCCTGTGGTTTCATCTCATGTTTGACACACGTGATTTCTCTGATAAGTTGTGGAGACTACGGTGGCCCTAATGGGACAGATCAAAGCTGAATCCCTACAGGATCTCTTACATCCACTCCTATTGTGTCATAGACAGAATGACAAATGTACTACAAGATGCAATGGGAGGTTTTATCAATATTATACCAATATATATATGGTATAATATGTGACCAGATCTTTACTCCCTAAATAATAATAGTAGTAGTTGTAGTAGTAGTAGTAGTAACAGAAGTAATATAAGTAGTAGTAGTAATAATAGTAGTAGTAATAATAGTAGTATTAGTAGTAGTAATAGTATTGGTAGTAGTAGTAATATTTTAATTTTACAATGCATTCGTAAAGTATTAAGACCCCTTGATTTTTTAAAAATGTTGTTACTTTACAGCCTTACGCTAAAATTGATTAAATTGTTTTTTTTACTTCTCAATCTAGTCACAATACCCCATAATGACAAAGCAAAAAAGTTTTTTTGAAATTGGATCAAATCTGAAATATCACATTTACATAAGTACTCAGTACTTTGTTGAAGCACCTTTGGCAGCGATTACATCCTCGAGTCTTCTTGGGTATAAAGCTACAAGCTTGGCACACCTGTATTTGGGGAGTTTCTCCAATTCTTCTCAGCAGATCCTCTCCATCTCTGTCAGGTTGGATGGGGAGTGTCGCTGCACAGCTATTTTCAGGTCTCTCCAGAGATGTTTGATCGGGTTCAAGTCCGGGCTCTGTCTGGGCCACTCAGGACATTCAGAGACTTGTCACGAAGCCACTCGTGCGGTGTCTTGGCTGTGTGCTTAGGGTCGTTGTCCTGTTGGAAAGTGAACCTTCGCCCTAGTCTGAGGTCCTGAGCGCTCTAGAGCAGGTTTTCATCAAGCATCTTTCTGTACTTTGCTCCGCTCATCTTTCCCTCGATCCTGACTAGTCTACCATTCCCTGCCGCTGAAAAACATCCCTGCAGCATGATGCTGCCACCACCATGCTTCACCGTAGAGATGGTGTCAGCGTCCAGATGTGACACTTGACATTCAGGTCAAAGAGTTCAATCTTGGTTTCATCAGACCAGAGAATCGTGTTTCTCATGATCTGAGAGTCCTTTAGGTGTCTTTTGGCAAACTCCAAGCAGGCTGTCATGTGCCTTTTACTGAGGAGTGGCTTCCGTCTGGCCACTCTACCATAAAGTCCTGATTGGTGGAGTGCTGCAGAGATGGTTGTCCTTCTGGAAGGTTCTCCCATCTCCAAAGGAACTCTGGAGCTCTGTCAGAGTGACCATCGGGTTCTTGGTCACCTCCCTGACCAAGACCTTTCTCACCCGATTGCTCATTTTGGCCGGGCGGCCAGCTCTGGGAAGAGTCTCGGTGGTTCCAAACTTCATCCATTTAAAAATAATGGAGGCCACCGTGTTCTTGAGGACCTTCAATGCTGCAGAAATGTTTTGGTTCCCTTCCCCAGATCTGTGCCTCAACACAATCCTGTCCCGGAGCTCTACGGACAATTCCTTCAACCTCATGGCTTGGTTTTTGCTCTGACATGCACTGTCAACTGTAGGACCTTATATAGACAGGTGTGTGCCTTTCCAAATCATGTCCAATCAATTACATTTACCACAGGTGGACAATCAAGTTGTAGAAACATCTCAAGGATGATCAATGGAAACAGGATGCACCTGCGCTCAATTTCAAGTCTCTTAGCAAAGGGTCTGAATTCTTATGTAAATAAGGTATTTCTGTTTTTAAGTTTTTGTAAATTTGCCAAAAAAATCTCACATCTTGTTTTTGCTTTTTCATTATGGGGTATTGCGTGTAGATTAATGAGGAAAAACATGCATTTAATCAATTTTAGAATAAGGCTGTAATGAAACAAAATGTGGAAAAGTCAAGGGGTCTGAATACTTTCTGACTGCACTGTATATGCACTTTGATAAATCTAAAAGCTCTACATAGAATACTCTGTATTCTATAATTGACAGTGTTGGGTAGTAAGGTAGTCTGAAGGCCAATTCTGTCTGACGCTAAAAGGGTAATAAGCCTTTAGCCAATCGACAGTCCATCTTACAGTATGCCCCAGTGGGTTATCACTGTCTCCTTTAAAAGTGTTGCACTCCAAATTCCTATGGCGCCACATGTCTGCACTATCTAACTTGAAGTGTTCCAAAAAGTTTCCAGAGTAAGATTCAAGGTGCAAATCCATCAGGACTGGGGTTGCAAAGGGAGGCAATATTATTGGTAACTTTCGAAGTTTACCAGTAAACAACCAGAATTTTGGTATCTTTTCAAGGATTTTGTGTAATCTATCACAAGAAATCTAGTGGCCTTTTTGTGTACTTCACATTATCACAGGTGTCTGTAATTACAGTATCTGGCCATCTGTGTGGCTTTATTACATGTAAAATATATGAAATAACGAAATAAGATGATTTCAAAATAGAATGACAAAGCTGTTAAACATTATCCTCAATTTAAACCAACTTTGTGAACACCAGTGGTGTTTAATATGAGGGTTTCAGCATGAAATATGAAAACAGTCAATAGTTTGCAGAGTTAATTGAATATAATTCCATTGTTGATTAGATGCTTTAAAAAAAATATTAGGCTATTTTCTCTGTAACCATGTGGTCTATCTACTAGAAACTCATGGACAATATGGACACAAATACACAAAATGAATACTATTTATAAATAAAAAAATATATAGAATAAATTACCAAAGGTATGATAGATTGCCATAGATTCTCTGTTACTTACCAATTACTGAAGATTCCAGTAACTTTATTAAATTACCAGTAACTTTGCAACCCTAATCAGGACACAAAGTTGGCCTGGGACATGAGCTGGAAATGTGATTAGGGCTTGAACCTGCTTTGGAAGAGAATGATCCACAGAGCCTTCAACCCAACACTATAATTCTACTATGGTTCCTCAGGAAACACTTAGCATTTATTTGACATAAACCTGTTTACTGTGACACATGATAAAGCCCCTCAAGTGATAGATGCTTCTGTTTAATGCGGTAGTAGTTCTTGGACACTTTGTGGTTTAGGTATAGGCAAGAGAGTCTGCGGTTGCTTTGGGCTGTTTGAAATCCAGAGCTGAGCCAGGCTCTCCAACATACTCACTGAAACTCCTGGGTGCTACTGGGGAAATACACCTTCTCGCTTTCCTGAGAGAGGATACACACACACACACACACACACACACACAACACACAACACACAACACACACACACACACACACACCTCCCCTTTCATTTAGTAAGCAGTGGTTCATCAGCGGTGGCCTGGTCCAGTGGTTGAGGAAATGGTGATCAGAGGGCGGCTGTTTCAAATCCCATGAGAGGAGACCGGGCACTTCCCCAGAATTAAACGCCTAGCCATATGAGTGCTCTCTCCCAACGGTGACTTAAAATGGGCCTTATACATTACAACATAGGCTGTAGGAGGTTTTTAAAGATTCATAAAGGAATGCACATTTAATTACAAGAGGAAGTCTAGATTTGTGAGCTGACAATTGACCCTTTGTGAAATGTGAAGTTAATGAGAAATTGCTTAAAATATAATTTTCTATAGAAAACTATTTTCTACATATCTCTACAGCAATACGGTTCATCCAGATTCGGTAGCCCACATAATTGTAATTGAGGTTGTGTTGGGAGTTGCAACACAACTCCATTTGTTTAATGGCAATGTGACAGCTTAACTCTTGCAGAGAAAACAGGCAGAAAGCTGGCTCTCACAGAACTCACTGGAACGTTTGTGTGACTGGTTCAGAGTCTTGGTACAGGAGAGGGAACTCCACCAGACCTTCAAAGGGACAGCTCTTTGGGGAAGTGTTGACAGACTGGTGGTTTGGACAGCTTGCAACCTATTAAACATGCACTACGTACACACACACACGTTATGAACATATAACACACAAACATGTACAGGCATACACACACACACAGACACACACACATAGGGACACAGGCCTACAGGAAGCCACTGAATTATAGATACAGAAACAGGAAATTCCTCCCCCTTACCCTCTGTCACTCAAGCTCTGACCTTGTACCTAATCAATTAGCAGAGCTAAAGGCAATTTGCTGGCCTCCCCTGCAACTCACTGAATGTATCTCTAATTTATGAGGGCCTCTCGAAACCCAGCACACTCTACAGTTCTATAGAGTTCCTACCTAGTGGGTGGCCACTGGGTACTGTTTGTACCCTTGGAAACAGTCATTGCATGTTGCGCAAATCAAAGAGCAAGAGCATGAGATCTAATTTCCATCTGTACAAATTCGGCCCATTGTACAACTATGTGGAAGTAGCCAATGTAACTGTAGACAGATTGTTTGAGAAATAGTCTAGGATTTTGGCTAATCTTACATGGATCTCCAAACCCTCCATATGGTGTCTAAAGCCCCATCCCGAGCCGTCATGGTGTTTCCATTTGTAGAAACCTGACACCGGTCCTTGTATCCAGCCATTAAGTGTGTACCAGCCCCATCAATGCTGCATCTGTGAATCTCCCCAGGAGGCTGGGATGTAATCCCTGTTCCTCCCAGCCGCCAGCGGATCGGGAATCTTCCTGTTCACTCTCTCCCAAGAGGATCAGCTAAACATATTTCCCATGAAATTCAATGAGGTACAAATACCATTAAACATGGGATTTAGTGCGAGACTACTCCTATTGCCCCTATAGGAACAAATATGTTTGAATGACCATATCTCATTCCGGTATTCCTTCCTGTTGTATTCTGGAATTCCTTCCTGTTGCATTCTGGAATTCATTCCTGAAACATAATGCTCATTCTTGATATTGTGACCGTTGACATAAATTGTATGTGGAAAGTTGCTAGTGCTTGTCACTGTGACTTCACTTGCTCCTTTTCAAACTGGGCTAGGTGTGTCACTCATACTAGGGACACACATCCAAGTACATAATAGATCAAAATAAGTGTTGTGGTTGCCTTCGTTTACAAGGGAGTGTCTACACACTGCACATTATTTACTGGTGTCCCTGGCTCATATTTCACTCACTAACATGTAGAGTAAATAACGATGAGTCAGTCCATGGGAATTTCACATGAACTCAGAACACTGTCTAGCAATGTACGAATGGGTTGTTGTCAGTATAAATCAACACAGTGAAGTGATTAAATTATCACAGAGGACAGCATTTCCTTGATTTAAATAGTCACTAACTAATGAGCACGTTCACTAGACAGAACACACAGGGGCTACAGGATGATGATCAATTTTCTATGGGACTGATCAACACATTCGCTTGACGGGTATGGTTTAGTTTGCTTTAAAAATGCATGTGGAACAAGGCTAAAACGCCTATTAAAATGGGAATGTTAACCTCCTTGCCACAGGCGTTAATGGGAAATCGCTCAGTAGATGCCGTCCAAATGGTTCAACTACATTATATTGCCAAGCCTCCCCATTCTTCTCAACAATGTAATGAGAATTGTCACCTAAACTAATGGATATTCCATAATTATCTCCAACCAGCTTTGATTGTAGAATTATTATACAGTCCCTCCTTTGAGCGGCTAGTTTGATTAGGGTTAAGGTGCAGGAAACCCCTGAAAAGTTAATTGGAGGAATTAAATTGTTAATTTGGTTACTCTTCACTTATGGGAAGCCTCTAACATTTGACATTGCTTTGAAAAGTTTTGACATCTTTGAGCACTTGACAGTAGCCTACTTGGGCACCTTTCGAGTGTGTTATGTAAGGAGGGAAAAACTCGGTCTTGTTTCCAAGGTGATGAGAGACTATCTCAGTGATTGATGTACAAGTCGTGCCGATATGCTTTAATACCCACTTGGACCCACTGTCGAACGGGAGATGACCACCTTACAGATGTATGCCATATCACTCAATTAAGTTAGAGTAAACCGTTCAAACATAGAGTAACATTTTATTTGAACTTCATTTGACTAGGTACTAAACTCACTGTACACTATACTGTTGCTCTGTGTTTCTTACACCTTATTCACATCTATCAATTATAGGCCCGTGTGAAGGGGAGAATAAGTTTACAGGAAACGCAGATTGGAGCAGTAACAACTCTCAAAATTAACCAACCAAACAGTATTGGCAAAGGTGCTCCTGAAAAAATGTGTATACAAACAGAAAATCCAATTGATACTGTATAGAAGTTGTACAGATAATAGCAAATCTCCTCTCCCAGTGAAAATCAAGCCATGTTATATGTGTGTAGCCCGGCTTAAAGATGCACTCTTAAACTTTTGCATAATTTCATCCAATAGTTTTGAAAGTTGTGCTCCAGATCCAAAACGTCTCCCCGTTCCTTGGGCACTAGGTGATCCATTTCGTGTGACTTGTTACGAATTTCATAATTAGTTTGATATCATACGAGTTTAGCAATTTGTATAATATGTTACTAATCCAATTAGTACAATATGTTACAAATATTTATTGTGCTTAAGACTGAGTGTGGCGTCTCGAGTGGCGCAGTGGTCTAAGGCACTGCATCGCAGTTACTACCACTAGAGATCCTGGTTCGAGTCCAGGCTCTGTCGCAGCCGTCCGTGACCAGGACACCCATGGGGCGGCACACAATTGGCCCAGCGTCGTCCGGATTAGGGAAGGGTTTGGCCAGCAGAGAGGTTCTTGTCCCAAAGCGCACTAGCGACTCCTGTGGTGGGCCGGGCGCAATGCACGCTGACACAGTTGCCAGGTGTACAATGTTTCCTCTGACACATTGTTGCGGCTGGCTTCTGGGTTAAGTGAGCATTGTGTCAAGAAGCAGTGCGGCTTGGCTGGGTTGTGTTTCGGAGGATGCACGGCTCTCGACCTTCGCCTCTCCCGAGTCCGTACGGGAGTTGCAGCGATGGGACAAGACTGTACCTACCAATTTGATACCACGAAATTGGGGAGAAAATGTTTTTAAAAGATTCCGGAGTAGTAGGTGCATTATGCCTATTATAATACAGTATGACTATTATAATTGCATTATAGCTTTGCATTGAGAAAAGTGTTTGAGACACTTCTATTGTATAACGATCTTAGCCCTACAGTAGGTGTATGCTCTGTGAGATCTGGGAACTAGTAGTTTAAGTAGCATCCTAGGTGTATGCTCTGTGAGATCTGGGATCTAGTAGTTTAAGTAGCATCCTAGGTGTATGCTCTGTGACATTTGGAGACTAGTAGTTTAAGTAACATCCTAGGTGTATGCTCTGTGAGATCTGGGGACTAGTAGTTTAAGTAGCATCCTAGGTGTATGCTCTGTGAGATCTGGGGACTAGTAGTTTAAGTAACATCCTAGGTGTATGCTCTGTGAGATCTGGGGACTAGTAGTTTAAGTAGCCTCCTAGGTGTATGCTCTGTGAGATCTGGGGACTAGTAGTTTAAGTAGCCTCCTAGGTGTATACTCTGTGAGATCTGGGGACTAGTAGTTTAAGTAGCCTCCTAGGTGTATACTCTGTGAGATCTGGGGACTAGTAGTTTAAGTAGCATCCTAGGTGTATGCTCTGTGAGATCTGGGGACTAGTAGTTTAAGTAGCCTCCTAGGTGTATACTCTGTGAGATCTGGGGACTAGTAGTTTAAGTAGCATCCTAGGTGTATGCTCTGTGAGATCTGGGGACTAGTAGTTTAAGTAGCATCCTAGGTGTATGCTCTGTGAGATCTGGGGACTAGTAGTTTAAGTAGCCTTCTAGGTGTATACTCTGTGAGATCTGGGGACTAGTAGTTTAAGTAGCATCCTAGGTGTATGCTCTGTGAGATCTGGAGACTAGTAGTTTAAGTAGCATCCTAGGTGTATGCTCTGTGAGATCTGGGGACTAGTAGTTTAAGTAGCATCCTAGGTGTATACTCTGTGAGATCTGGGGACTAGTAGTTTAAGTAGCATCCTAGGTGTATGCTCTGTGAGATCTGGAGACTAGTAGTTGTAGCAGGTTATTTATTAAAGCAGGAGGGAGATGACACCTCCAGCAAATTGCCTTATTATTTATAATGCTTCCTCGCTTGTTGTGTGAGAAGTTTTACAATGACAGCTCTTTGGAGCACTGCTGCTGCAGGGAGGATTAAGTTGAGACCCTATACCACCCGAACACTTCGGTTATAGGTCTTAGCCCTCTTTGCTTCCTCTTGAAAGAGAGTTATTTTGGTCAAGTGGGCTACTTTTTCTCGACAGAGTCTCTTTATCCTTCGGCAGTTGAGCGACACCGTTAACACTTTACTTAACAAACAGTTATAATACCTTATTACTACTTATGTATGCCAGCCTATTATGTGAGATCATATGGCTCTTAATATGTTATACATCTATGCAACACTTCACCAGACATGGCTGTTAGTCAGGATATAATGTCATTATAAGGTGCTAACAGCAAATGATAATGCATTATGACTATTATAATGCAGTATGGCAATTCTAATGCATTATGGCCATTATAATTAATTCTGACTATTATAATGCATTATGACTATTATGACTATTATAATGCATTATGACTATTATGACTATTATAATGCATTATGGCTATTATAATGCATTATGACTATTATAATACAGTATGACTATTATAATGTAGTATGGCTATTAAAATGCAGTATGGCTATTACAATGAATTATGGCTATTATAATGCATTATGACTATTTTAATGCATTATGCCTATTATAATGCATTATGACTATTATAATTCATTATCACTATTATAATGCATTATGCCTATTATAATGCATTATGACTATTATAATGCATTATGCCTATTATAATTCATTATGACTATTATAATACAGTATGACTATTATAATGCATTATAGCTTTGCATTGAGAAAAGTGTTTGAGACACTTCTATTGTATAACGATAACACACCACAGTTAGTGATCTAACTATATTTCTTACTCTCAACCCTTATTTATAGCCCATGTTCCAACAATGGTCTCTATAGTGTGCTTCTAGCCATCTGGATCCACTCCATATGTTGATTTGACCTCTCCTTAATTGTATGTTCTGTATGTTATACAACGCATGAAGCAATATAATATATACTGTATATTGTGAAGCCTCCGGCAGTTTTAAGTATTTGTGCCACTGGTAAGCTTTGAAAGGTACCCCTGGCGAACACACAGAACTGAATAACATTTTCATGACACCATTACAATGACAGGGCTCATTATGGAATGCAAATGTATTTTTCTACTTATGATGAAGAAGACAGTCATTTCAAACATGTCAAACAAATCAAGAGACTATTAATGACACAGTGATCTGAAAACAAAAGGGCAAATTACTTGAGATGTTCTTGGGAGTACTAATGTCTGTGAGGATGATAACTTCAAAGAGTTTGAGATAGCACACACACACAAAGATCCTCTGAAAATATGCTTCTGAACGTGAGATGGGCGAGGGGAAGTGTGTGTGTGTGTGTGTGTGTGTGTGTGTGTGTGTGCGTGTGCGTGCGCGTGCGTGCGTGAGAGAGAGAGAGAAAAACCTCCACCAGATGATTAGAAAAACAGATAGCTTGTATAGGGTAATTGGTTTCAATTCCACTTTAGACTCCTTAAAATAACACCAGGACTTGGCTGTTTTCTTTACTAACACCAGGGCCAGGCTGATTTCATTACTAACACCAGGGCAGGGATGTTTGCTTTACTAACACCAGGGCCAGGCTGATTACTTTACTGACACCAGGGCAGGGATGTTTGCTTTAGTAACACCATGGTCGGGCTGTTTGCTTTACTGACACCAGGGTCAGGCTGTTCGCTTTACTGACACCAGGGCCAGGCTGATTGCTTTACTGACACCAGGGCAGGGATGTTTGCTTTACTAACACCAGGGCCAGGCTGATTGCTTTACTGACACCAGGGCAGGGATGTTTGCTTTAGTAACACCATGGTCGGGCTGTTTGCTTTACTGACACCAGGGTCAGGCTGTTCGCTTTACTGACACCAGGGCCAGGCTGATTGCTTTACTAACACCAGGGCCAGGCTGATTGCTTTACTGACACCAGGGCCAGGCTGATTGCTTTACTGACACCAGGGCAGGGATGTTTGCTTTACTAACACCAGGGCCAGGCTGATTGCTTTACTGACACCAGGGCCAGGCTGATTGCTTTACTGACACCAGGGCCAGGCTGATTGCTTTACTGACACCAGGGCAGGGATGTTTGCTTTACTGACACCAGGGCAGGGATGTTTGCTTTACTAACACCAGGGTCGGGCTGTTTGCTTTACTAACAACAGGGCCAGGCTGATTGCTTTACTGACACCAGGGCAGGGATGTTTGCTTTACTAACACCAGGGCCAGGCTGATTGCTTTACTGACACCAGGGCAGGGATGTTTGCTTTACTAACACCAGGGTCGGGCTGTTTGCTTTACTAACAACAGGGCCAGGCTGATTGCTTTACTGACACCAGGGCAGGGATGTTTGCTTTACTAACACCAGGGTCGGGCTGTTTGCTTTACTAACAACAGGGCCAGGCTGATTGCTTTACTGACACCAGGGCAGGGATGTTTGCTTTACTAACACCAGGGCCGGGCTGTTTGCTTTACTAACACCATGGCCCGGCTGCTTGCTTTTTAACCAAAGATGTCCAATACAGCAGGTATCTTTGCGACCTTTGCCCTCACAAGGTTTTGCATTCTAATTTAGTTAGTTGTGTATTTTGAAGGGGTGAAACACACACACACACACACACACACACACACACACACCACACACACACACACACACACACACACACACACACACACACACCCACACACACACATCCAGCAAATGATGAGTTATGGATCTGAAAACGCAGAGCTGTTGATTCAGGTGCCATCTGATTATTTTTGGCCACCAGGAGTGTCTGGAAAATCGGTGATAGATGTTCCAGGCTCACCTCTTCACCCCACTAAAGAAGACAGTAAGGGCCCCTGCTGCGCAAGGACTTTATGAATCTAACGTCTGATACTGCCAGGGGAACCTGATCTTTTTGCTATTTTCCTGAGTTTCTACTAATCTCTCATTAAACTGGCGATAATGGCTGAAACCTGAGGTGCCATCAGAACAAAGGGAGAAGCATTAAAGAAGCCCCATACGGAAAAGATGAAATGCTGAGATATTGTATTATACAGAGCTCTTATGTTTTATATTCTGCTCGTCATAAGAGAGGACAGGAAGGGAAGACTTTGATGCTTTAAAGTAGCAAGGAGGCAAAGGAGAGTCTAGCACCTCACTGGTTGTGCTGTGGCTGCATGACGGAGCCAAACTTAATGTGCTTCCTGTTGCAGTACAAATTGAATGTTTTTATCAACACCTACTGCTTGATTAATCCAGTGGTGTCTTTCCCCCTGTTCTTTCTCTGTGTGTATATGTGTGTGTGTGTGTGTGTGTGTCTGTGTCTGTGTGTCTGTGTGTGATTGTGTCTGGCCCAAAATAGGTTTAAAGACAGAACTAGGCATCCACAGCGCTGTAACCTAACCCTCCCACACAGTAGGCATGAGACCCACCATCTGTTGTTGTGAGAGGATACCGAGTCACTGTGTGTGAATGCCCACCATGAAATCTCACTGCATTTGAACAATGTTCTGTTTGAGAGCAGCTGTGAAATACCCCCTCTCCATTTTGTGGCTTCATCAGCCCCAAACCTCTCCTGATAGTAAGCAAATATCCAAATCCTTCATTTGCCAGTTAGAAGGGAGTATCTTTCTAACCTTTAATAGGTGTTCCTATTTAACAATAGTGGTCACACAGGGGGGAAACTATTTAACTAACTTGCAGACTGGTAATCCTAGTAGAAATTAATTTCACATATTCGAGAAATAGACACTGCCATTTCTTATGTATGTTGTTGTTTCAAGTATCAGCCAATCAGCCGTAGCCTTGCTGAGTTGTTAGGCACACACAAAAAGAAGAAAATCTATCCCATAGTTCATGCAACACAAACACCACTGTGTGTGCAATGGAACCTAGCCATGACATCACTGTCCTGGGACTTATGGTAGACTTTTGAAATGAGCCAAATGAATGTTTGGGGTGTAGTGTGAAGTGCTGAAACATATGTAGTCAGACTCTCAATCTCTAAAATAATCACTACGACTACCTCTGGCTATACCTCTCAACATAAAACTCTCAACATTATTGGTCTACTTGAGAATAAGAGCAAAACTATTGGATAAAATGTTGAGTTTAAAACACTGAAAACAGAGTATCCTAGTGGGAAATCTTGACTGGGAGAAATGTCGGGAAAAGCCGCCAGCACTTTGATTTATCATACAAACATCAAAACACAATGTAGAGCTAAATTCGGCAGTAAAAGTAGCCATTAAATGTGTCCAACAAACATTTTACAGAGCGGCAGCGCCTACTTCATCATCCATCTACCTCTATACCACATTGACATAGAAATGATCACAGATACAGTAGTAATCCCTCATTATAAAATGTCCACACCGCTTTGGCTCCGAACGATAGGAAATCAGTGTACCCTCGCCGGCGGCTAGAAAGTGATGCCTGTCCATCTCCTTTGCCTTCAAAGCTGACCCACCACCCCTTCTGAAAGCTAAGCAGTCCAGAGGACTGAGAAGAGCTTGGATTAATTGAGAACCCGGGAGAGTAAAGCCCTTCAGATGGAGAGGGTATGTATTATGAGGAAGGCTTGCCTTGACAAAGCATTCATCTCCTCAATGGTTTCCTTAGGAGTATCCTCAGTGGAGGTGGTTCAGGTCAGATAAGGTTAGGTTACCCTTTCTCTAATGTAAGGAGAAGACTGACATAGCACTCAGAACGTCCCTCAGAGAATGTCAGGGAGACCTCACGGCTTAAGACAAAAATATAAACAAGCTGTACTTCTTTTTTAAGCTCCCTTTCCCTCAGAGAGAGCTTTCTGCTTTTCTTGCAACATTTAGTGTCGATTTGAATAACAAATTCAAAATGCACAGTGCAAATATGTGATTTACCAAAAAATCCCCAAGGCACTTTGTGTCTGTAATTTTTTTATTTATATATCAAACATGGTCAGAGCTAATTTCCCCCCTAAATAAGCAGTACTCACTTTCCAACTGAGATGGTAATGTTGTTTTGTTTTCAAAAGCGTATTAGGAAGTGAACTAGTACAGGACAAACATAAAGTGTACTAGGTTGTTGTACAGTACAATTAGTGATTCCTCTAGATGGCTGCCTGCATGTCCAAAAAATTAATAAATGAAATGGACAGCACTCCAACATATAATCTTCAGTAATTAATTTATTGACCTGCATGTACACATTTGTGACTCCAATTTCAGCACTCAAAATGAAATAGGCCATCATTATAATTGCCCCCCATTATCACCCATGCCTGTATGGTAAAAATGAAACCGAAATGGATTGTTATTGCTGTACACTCAAATATAGTTGAGGAAAACCATGAATGACAATCAACAAGACACCAAGCAGCTACAACTGTTCTCCAGTGGTGTCCATTCAGTCTTTAACAAACAGCTGGATGATCCTCTTGGACCTGTGGGCACTACAGCCATCAGACGTCTGGCATTGCCACGAGCCATCAGCCACTGAGGGAATGCCTTCTTTGAAATCAAAGAAAGCTGCTATACTGCCCATGTTGCATTGTGTCCAATGGCAGCAATCCTGCTGGACCTGTAGGCAGCCTTATACTGTGATCCAACATGGTTGATGGTGGTTATCTCCTGCCAGCTCTGTTTGGATGGATCATGTGGAAACTCAATTGGCTGCTGTCACCATTTTGGAGCTGAGCCAAAAGGTGGATCAATACAGCCCAAATGCACTTCCTGGACGACTGCTGTCATGGAACTTCACTCGTCATGAAAGAATCATTGTCCAAATTGAAGACCATGATTATTTGAACATTTTAATCAAGTGTGGAACCAACGCAGCTCTCCAGCACCAGAGTTTCCCAGCCCTGCTCTCTAGATAGAAGATGCTGTGAGTCTCTGACATATTAAAGATGGACTTGACACAATGGTCATATTTTAAACCGTTCAAGAATCAGTGTCATGGTATTAGAAGGCTGTCCACAGCTTCATTTCAACTCTTCTCTTTGATATATTTTATAGAGATTTTTACGTGCACAACAAGTCACATGGTATTCTAGACATTCTGCAATGCAGAACACCCATCCATCTATCCAACCAACCACCTCCCAGAGCCTTTACCCTCCCTCATCCCTCCCCAGTCATTGTTACTCTTAACAACAAAGTCATAATCCCGGGCTTGCGTGTTTCTCACAAAACAACCCACAAATGGACCAGCTGTTATGGAATCTGGTAGTCTCTTCCAAGATAGAACCATACAAGAGCCAAGAATGGAAAAAAACGATGACTGAGAAAAGTGCTTTACAAACAAGATAGAAATAATAAACAGATACTGAAGCAGACAGCAGCAAATTATTATTTTAGTGCCGAAAGCCAAATATTATTTCCCCCCCAGGAGCTTATCTGTCTCCTATTATAGATCGTATATGAATTGTATCCATCCAAAACTTGGTTTTGTTTTAGCACCCCTTTTAATTACACATTTATTTTCCCTCTTGCATGTTTTCTTATCATTCTGTCACAGGGTAATTTAAAGCTTTATTGTGTGTAGACCTATTTACAGTTGTCTTCAATCTGAATAAACAATGCAGGCCTTGCCAGTTGCCACGTAAAGTTGGGATAATAAAACATTAAAAAAATATTTAAATTCAACACCACTCCTAAAGTACAGGGACATTTGTATGCATCTTGTTGAATTCAGTCAGACTATCTATTATGGTGTTGTTCATCCATCATTGTTAGTCAGTTTCACTTAATTGGTAGGTATATCTTCTTTTCCAATCGGGACTGAGAAAAATTGGGAAACAAATAGTACAATATAACTTGACCTACATGCCTGTAGCATTGTAGAGGCGATATTATGCTGCGTGATTTTTTTTTTTACACGAGCATTGCATGTCATGTGTCACTGTCCCTACCACTCTACGTAACCCCTTTTGCTCCCCCACCCTCTCCCATTCCCTCATGCTCACCTACGTCGCTCTCAGCAGTTAGTCCATCCGAGCCACTCTCTTTCCCACTTACCAACAGAAAATACGTTCGAAGAGGACTTGCTTTCGGCGGAGAAAGAACAGCGGCGGGCAACCACAAACTCTCACATACCTGATCCTAGATGTAGCCTAGATAACTTTTCAGGGTCTATAACACGTTTTACATGATCGTTTACATAACGATTACGCCCGTATTTTAATTTATTTATGTCCATGACATTTGATTAATCCATCCACTTTTCGGGAAACTTATGGAATTCTGAAACATTTAGTGAACAAGGAGTTATTTTGGTTATCAATCCCTTTGTAACAATTCAGTCCACTTGTACAGGAGGATGTATTTGAGTGTAATTTCAAATGTGTAGGTGTAGTGGTGCGTTACCTGGAATCATTTAAACATAATTTTACATCGGAAATCAAAATGGACCTTTGGGGAGTTTACCTATTTCATCTCGTCTTCTTCGGTAAGTAAACATGCGTACTTTCTACCTGTACTGCCCTACGAGATATTGCAATTAATGAGTATTGATAGACACGTTCCTCTGATAAAGATTTAATGGAATACAGAAACCAAGGAGATTTTCAGTTTTGCAACCTGTTCGCAATATGCAGCAAACCCGCATATTTGGATAACTCTTTCTGTTGAGCAAATAGGCTACTAAAGTATATTTAGGAAAATCAAGTATGCTTTTATTTTCTATCACTGACCTATGTATATTTCAATAAAAAAATGGTCCCACTAGCACAATTATATATTTCGGTGGAAGTTGATTTTATGGTAGAAATTATGAGGAGTGATTTAGTTGTTGCCCTGCAATAATTTAGCCTACATTTTAGTTGTCGGATATTATGTTTACGCCATTTGGAGAATCTGTGATGACTTCCTTGCAATGTATGCCACATTGAATCTCAATATGAGGTCGAAATCTAGTGACTGACTAGCACTTCATAAGTGTTCTATGGTGTCCTGATACCTGTATAAATAATTTATATGGCCCAATAATCCGCATACACCATTATGACGGGATATTGTCAACATGTAGGCTATTGTAGGAACTCATTGAAATTGTGTGTGTACGTGCGTGTGTGTACATCAACTACTCTCTGACAGCATTAGGCTACAACCTAGCCCAAAGACCTGCAGATGATGATAATGAGTTGTTTCATTTTAGCATTCAAACAGGGCCAGATTAAGAAATTGCCTGACCACAACCCCTGTAAACAAATCCATGCATCAAAATGCAATTCGATGGGTAGTATATTTACTGTTGAAGAAAAAGCCACTTTATAATAAAGCCATAATAAAAAATATGCCTTTTTAAAAACGCATGTCATGCAATTCTACCTCATGTACATGACAGAACACATTAACTGAATGTTTTTTAATACCACAACTTGATTTAATGGCTGGGAAAAAAACGGGGAAAATTCGCACACTTTTTTTTATGAAACACCATTTTCCACCACCATGCAAGAGTGGCCAATGCTACTTCCAGATTTTGTGCCCGCTTTCAGCCAGGGGTAAACAACAGACCACTGCGACCTGATTGGCTGAACGCAATACGCAACATCCTGTGCTATCATTCCTAGGCATTAACCACTCTATCATTATGGTTGAAAATGGTGTTTCATAAAGAAAGTATGCATATTTTTCCTGTTTTTTTTCTGCATTCAATCGAGTTAAGGAGGCAATCGAAGCCTTTGTAGCCCGAATGGAGAATGGTTAATGTACAAATTGGTCCACTAGGTCCAATCTAGCTGTAGCATTCATAGGACTCTATGAATCCTATGAATATCATTCTATCTAATCCTACTTGGGCATATATTTACTCAATTCAACCAGATACATCACATTTTTCCATCACTTTATGAGTGGTCGGACTGCTCTGCACTGAACTGTTCTACTGAACGTTTGACTGATTTCAGAGTAACAGTATAGAAAAGGTGACACATTCCCCCATATTAATAATTTCAACCAATTTCACAGAGGTACCTGGGTGGCTTCGTCATCATTGTTGAATGGCAGACTCTCTCAGTGTGATTGGATGAAGTCGCTATCGATTTTTTGCCTCTGATGCGTGCAAGTGAGAAAGGAGAGCCACAAGTTGTAAACTATCAATGTCTATTAGTCAAGACAACACTGACATGTTAATCCTGACCTTGTTGCAAGGCGGGGGTAATACCATTATGATTATTGACATGGCCATGACACCAGAGTTGATCATTCCTATCTCAATTGGGAACTGGCATTCCCAACGTATCAACAGCTGGCTAACAGGAGAACAGACATTTACACTAAATCCTGCCTCAGTATTGATATTCTCTTCAGCAACTCTAGGACTGTCTTCATTAGAGAAATGAAGGGGTTGGAGGTGGGGAATTCTGAAAGGAAATGAATACAGTTATGCATTGAGAATCATAACATGATATGATTCAATGTCTATTCAATAGACATAAGGTGGAGAAGAGGTCTGTTTAAGCCAATTGGATGGTCTGCCGTTTTCTTCTCTGAAAACGCAAGGTCAATGGTCTTAACATCCTTGAAACTAACCACATCATGTAATTATGCACAAGCGATAGTTAGTTCCTTTGGGTTAGTGTATACCAGCCTTTGAATTTGATTTTGAATTCAAGGTAAGGTAGCTAGAACAGATGAAGAAATTAGGTGTTTGCAGTTGTCATTGATAACGGATGGATCTTGCCGGTATGCATCCACAACTGTAGCTTTACCTCAACAGAAGCATAATGGTGCAATTTTCCAGCTTAAGTATTCAATCATTGTCTTTTGTTCTCACACAAACTTGCTGTATTTTAGGTGTTTTGTATTTACATTGGCACATTTCTGAGGTAATTGCATTGTTGTTGAGCCACTTGTCCAAACTAATGAGCAGAGGCAACAATTCACAGCACAGGCACAGTGTACATAGATCACAATTTCTGTAGATGACATTATGCATTTATGTGGCCTACTGACGAGGCAGCAGTGTGGTTGATAAGACTGGGGTTTAACTCACATAACCATGTCAAACAACAGCATATAGATAGAACAGCCTGTTTGATCAAACTGCTCCCATTGCACATCGCTAACACTGGGGATTCATAATGATGTCAATTTCCAGGAATGCAATAAAAGAGCACATACTGTACTAAAGGAAACACTCGGTCTGGGATGGAATCAGTGACCATCTGTAAGAACTAGACTTACACATATTACCATCTTTCCATTTCCGTGGAGAGCATTATGAGAATATATGGTTAAATATAGAAGAATATTCTACAGCTGAATTTACACTGAGTGTACAAGACATTAAGAATACCTGCTCTTTCGATGACAGACTGACCAGGTGAAAGCTATGATCCCTTATTGATGTCACTTGTTAAATCCACTTCAATCAGTGTAGATGAAGGGGAGGAGACAGGTTAAAGAAGGATTTTTAAGCCTTGAGACAATTGAGACATGGATTGTGTATGTGTGCCATTTAGAATATTTAGAATGTAAAATAATATAAATATAAACTATTTAAGTGCCTTTGAACAGGGTATGGTAGTAGGTGCCAGGCGCACCTGTTTGAGTGTGTCAAGAACTGCAACGCTGCTGTGATTTTCACTCGCAACAGTTTCCCGTGTGTATTAAAAATGGTCCACCACCCAAAGGACAACCAGCCAACTTCATATAACTGTCGGAAGCATTGGAGTCAACATGGGCCAGAATCCCTGTGGAACGCTTTCGACACCTTCTCGAGTCCATGCCCTGACGAATTGAGGCTGTTATGAGGGCAAAAGGGCGTGCAAGTCAATATTAGGAAGATGTTCCTAATGTTCTGTACACTCAGTGTACAATATATACAGTGCCTTCATAAAGTATTCACACCCCTTAACTTTATCCATATTTCAAATCAAATTGTATTTGTCACATACACATGGTTAGCAGATGTTAATGCGAGTGTAGCGAAATGCTTGTGCTTCTAGTTCCGACAATTCCAAAACTACTACCTTATACACACAAGTGTAAAGGGATAAAGAATATGTACATAAAGATATATGTGAGTGATGGTACAGAACGGCATAGGGAAGATGCAGTAGATGGTATCGAGTACAGTATATACATATGAGATGAGTAATGTAGGGTATGTAAACAAAGTGGCATAGTTTAAAGTGGCTAGTGATACATGTATTACATAAAGATGCAGTAGATGATATAGATTACAGTATATACATATACATATGAGATGAGTAATGTATGGTATGTAAACATTATATTAAGTAGCATTGTTTAATGTGGCTAGTGATATATTTTTTACATCAATTTCCATCAATTTCCATTATTAAAGTGGCTGGAGTTGAGTCAGTGTGTTGGCAGCAGACACTCAATGTTAGTGGTGGCTGTTTAACAGTCTGATGGCCTTGGGATAGAAGCTGTTTTTCAGTCTCTCGGTCCCTGCTTTGATGCACCTGTACTGACCTCGCCTTCTGGATAATAGCGGGGTGAACAGGCAGTGGCTCGGGTGGTTGTTGTCCTTGATGATCTTTATGGCCTTCCTGTGACATCGGGTGGTGTAGGTGTCCTGGAGGGCAGGTAGTTTGCCCCCATTTTGTTATGTTACAAAGTGGCAATCAAATAGATTTAATTGTAATTTTTTTGTCAACGTGGAAGATTTTTGATGTATTATCATTTTTATTAATGGAAAACGAAACACTTCATTAGAGAAGTTTTCAACCCCTGAGTCAATACATGTTAAAATCACTTTCAGCAGCAGATTACAACTGTGAGCCTTTCTGGATATGTCTCTAAGAGCTTTGCACACCTGGATTGTACAATAATTGCCCATTATTCTATAAAAAATGTGTCAAGCTCTGTCAAGTTGGTTGTTGATCATTGCTAGACAGCCATTTTCAAGTCTTGCCATATATTTTCAAGTTGATTTAAGTCAAAACTGTAACTAGGCCACTCGGGAACATTCAATGTAGTCTTGGTAAGCAACTCCAATGTTTATTTATTTATTTATTTGCCTTTTGTTTTAGGTTATTGTTCTGCTGAAAGGTGAATTTGTCTCTGAACCAGGTTTTCCTTCAGGATTTTGCCTGTGCTTAGCTCTGTTCTGTTTCTTAGACTCCCTAGTCCTTACCGATGACAAGCATACCCAGATCATGATGCAGCCACCACCTTTCTTGAAAATATGAAGAGTGGTACTCAGTGATGTGTTCTGTTTGATTTGCCCCAAACATAGCGTTTTATATTTAAGACAAAGAGTTAATTGCTTTGACACATTTTTCGCAGTATTACTTGAATTATATGTTTTATAATATTTTTATTCTGTACTGGCTTCCTTCTTTTCACTCTGTCATTTATGTTAGTATTGTGTAGTAACTACAATGTTGTTGATGCATCATCATTTTTCTCTTATCACAGCCATTAAACTCTGTAACAGTTTTAAAGTCACCATTGTCCTCATGTATAAATTCCTGAGCGGTTTCCTTTCTCTCCAGCAAATGAGTTAGTAAGGACGCATGTATCTTTGTTTTGACCTGGTGTATTGATACACCTTCCAAAATGTAAAATGAATAACTGCACCATGCTCAAAGGGATATTCAATGTCAGGTTTCCATCTTTGCGAACCATACGAAAACCTCCCTGGTCTTTGTGGTTGTGTGCTTGAAATTCACTGCTCAATATAGGGACGTTACAATTATCTGTATGTGTGGGTTACAGAGATGGGATAGTCATTTAAAAATCATGTTAAACACTATTGCACAAAAGTTAAGTCCATGCAACTCATTATGTGACTTGTTAGCACATTTTTACTCCTGAACTTATTTAGGCTTGCCATAACAAAAAGGTTGAATACTTACTGACTCAAGACATTTAATTTCTAATTAATTTGTAAACACTTCTAAAAACATAATTCCTCTTTAACATTATGCGGTATTGTGTGTAGATCAGTGACACAAAATTTGTAACACAGCAACATTTGGAAAAGTCAAGCGGTGTGTGAATACTTTCTGAAGGCACTATGTGTGTGTGTATGTATGTATATACACTACTCAAAAAAATAAAGGGAACACTTAAACAACACAATGTATCTCCAAGTCAATCACACTTCTGTGAAATCAAACTGTCCACTTAGGAAGCAACACTGATTGACAATAAATGTCGCATGCTGTTGTGCAAATGGAATAGACAACAGGTGGAAATTTATAGGCAATTAGCAAGACACCCCCAATAAAGGAGTGGTTCTGCAGGTGGTGACCACAGACCACTTCTCAGTTCCTATGCTTCCTGGCTGATGTTTTGGTCACTTTTGAGTGCTGGCGGTGCTTTCACTCTAGTGGTAGCATGAGACGGAGTCTACAACCCACACAAGTGGCTCAGGTAGTGCAGCTCATCCAGGATGACACATCAATGCGAGCTGTGGCAAAAAGGTTTGCTGTGTCTGTCAGCGTAGTGTCCAGAGCATGGAGGCGCTACCAGGAGACAGGCCATTACATCAGGAGACGTGGAGGAGGCCGTAGGAGGGCAACAACCCAGCAGCAGGACCGCTACCTCCGCCTTTGTGTAAGGAGGAGCAGGAGGAGCACTACCAGAGCCCTGCAAAATGACCTCCAGCAGGCCACAAATGTGCATGTGTCTGCTCAAACGGTCAGAAACAGAGTCCATGAGGGTGGTATGAGGGCCCGACGTCCACAGGTGGGGGTTGTGCTTACAGCCCAACACCGTGCAGGACGTTTGGCATTTGCCAGAGAACACCAAGATTGGCAAATTCTCCACTGGCGCCCTGTGCTCTTCACAGATTAAAGCAGGTTCACACTGAGCACGTGACAGACGTGACAGAGTCTGGAGACGCCGTGGAGAACGTTCTGCTGCTTGCAACATCCTCCAGCATGACCGGTTTGGCGGTGGGTCAGTCATGGTGTGGGGTGGCATTTCTTTGGGGGGTCATTTGCTCGCCAGAGGTAGCCTGACTGCCGAGATCCTCAGACCCCTTATGAGACCATATGCTGGTGCGGTTGGCCCTGGGTTCCTCCTAATGCAAGACAATGCTAGACCTCATGTGGCTGGAGTGTGTCAGTAGTTCCTGCAAGAGGAAGGCATTGATGCTATGGACTGGCCTGCCCGTTCCCCAGACCTGAATCCAATTGAGCACATCTGGGACATCATGTCTCGCTCCATCCACAGACTGTCCAAGAGTTGGCGGATGCTTTAGTCCAGGTCTGGGAGGAGATCCCTCAGGAGACCATCCGCCACCTCATCAGGAGCATGCCCAGGCATTGTAGGGAGGTCATACAGGCACGTGGAGGCCACACACACTACTGAGCCTCATTTTGACTTGTTTTAAGGACATTACATCAAAGGTGGATCAGCCTGTAGTGTGGTTTTCCACTTTAATTTTGAGTGTGACTCCAAATCCAGACCTCCATGGGTTGATAAATTTGATTTCCATTGATAATTTTTGTGTGATTTTGTTGTCAGCACATTCAACTATGTAAAGAAAAAAGTATTTAATAAGAATATTTCATTCATTCAGATCTAGGATGTGTTATTTTAGTGTTCCCTTTATTTTTTTGAGCAGTGTATATATATATATATATATATATATATATATATATATATATATTCCTGACTATTCTACAGTATTTCGATATATATATAATATATCGAAATATCGTATCTTAGGTTGCTGTAAACCTGATGACTCATTAAGACTAGCTGGTTTTGTGAAACTACAGTAATCTCTACCTCTTTGGGTTCGAGAGAGATGTAGACCAAGAGGGATGATGATCTTCCTTCCAGGGCCTAGGGTCTCAAAGAAGACATTCATCTAACAGGAAGGCCAGATACTGCATTCAGATGAGTTGGAGCTCAGTGTGAATAACCACCTTGTCCACCCCAATGAGAAAGGAGAAGAATTTAAAAAGCCAGAAGAGACTGTCCAAGCATTGATAGTATCTGCATGATGAATGTGCACACGGTTTGCCTTTGACAGATCCATATGGGGGCCAAAACGATACAGGATTGAATACGTTTGTGCAATGCAATGTTCCCTTTTTGGTTTTTCTATTTATTCGCCCACCATGTTAACTTAGAGATACCATCTATGGTACATCAGTCAGATCACTACCATTTGATATCAAGGAGCCAAGTCCAACTGTAGCGCAAGGTGATTGCATTGAATATTATTGGTTCATATTGAATTGGTAAGAAATGATATCGGGTGGCATCGAGACTAGGAACCATTTCAATTTGAAAATGATTGACAACTACTCCATAGCAGGAGTGAGAGTTTTGAATTGGTAGGGATTAATCTAATGGCTGAAAATTAGCTTTAAACTATCAAACGTAAGACATTTCTGCTTTAGAAAAATACAACAGGCACTAATCACGGATAAATTAGCACTTTTACAGTGTGTAATGTTCACACCTGATTCTGTCTGATTCTGTCTGCTTTTCAATATGAGTCAGACGAACCGAAATGCAGACAGAATCGCTTCTAATGGATTCAATGGGTTCCTCACTATTCTAATGGAGTCAATGGGTTTCTTACTATTCTAATGAAGTCAATGGGTTCCTGACTATTCTAATGGAGTCAATGCGTTCCTGACTATTCTAATGGAGTCAATGGGTTCCTGACTATTCTAATGGAGTCAATGGGTTCCCCACTATTTTGACGATTTCAATAGGTTTCTCACTATTTTATGGAGTCAATGGGTACCTCACTATTCTATCATATAGGTCATGTGAGGTTTAAGGGTTTTGACATTGTGGGGCATGACTCGTGTCTTTAATGGAGACAGATAAGCCATCCCCAAGCATGCTATCACCAAGCATATTGGCTGTGCTCTTGTAAGGGATTTGTCACAAATCTCATTTGAGGCAGGTATTACCCATGATGAGCATATAGCAGATGTGCACGGCTTTCTCATGTGGGAGAAATGGCCAAGTCATTACAATCACATCAGATGCTCATATGTATCATTGTTGATGATAAAAAAAACAACTCCTATTGTTGTCTTCATAATAAGACTTGTCCTCAGGAGTAGGTGTGACCCTTTGTCCTTGTGAGGTAGAACAATAGAAAATGCATCACTAAAAACTGCAACTGATCTTCACATTATAAAGAAATATTAGGAAGCAATCAATTTCAATATTGAATTGTAATGCCTATAATAACCAATATAACAATATTATACTATTGTCACAAGTGTCACATCATAAAATGATGTGATTTTGATGTCTTTGAGTAGGTCACATGAACAGATTTCATTCAGATCTTGTTTTTATACAGTAGTGGAAACAATTTCCTCCTCAGATTTGTATCATTTCAGTTAAGTACCGTAGCCGTTTCATCCCCTGAATAAAAATAAAATCATCAAAAGGATACATACTGTAGCATCCACCTAGTTATCCACCCATCCAGACCCAGTCATTAGTGTTTGAGATGTGATCATCATGATGTTCTTCCTGGTAGAACCTGATGTTAAAAGCTGTTCGCTGCCTCTGTTCCCTTGCTATTGTCTGGGCCTTATAGATGCTTTAAAACCTATTGTTCGGGCCTTATAGATGTTTTAAAACCTATTGTCTGGGCCTTATAGATGCTTTAAAACCTATTGTATGGGCCTTATAGATGTTTTAAAACCTATTGTCTAGGCCTTATAGATGCTTTAAAACCTATTGTTTGGGCCTTATAGATGTTTTAAAACCTATTGTCTGGGCCTTATAGATGCTTTACAACCTATTGTCTGGGCCTTATAGATGCTTTACAACCTATTGTCTGGGCCTTATAGATGCTTTGAAACCTATTGTCTGGGCCTTATAGATGCTTTGAAACCTATTGTCTGGGCCTTATAGATGCTTTAAAACCTATTGTCTGGGCCTTATAGATGCTTTAAAACCTATTGTCTGCGCCTTATAGATGCTTTAAAACCTATTGCCTGGGCCTTATAGACGCTTTAAACCTTGCTGCCCGGAACTTTGCCATTCATCTAGTGCCAATCAGCTTGATGGCTTTGACCTTTCCTCCTGACATTATTCAATACTACACGTAATCATCTGCCTACAATATTAAACCCTACTAGCTCCAGACAGCACATTTAAGGAGTTAGGAGCGAGTCACAGTTGAAGAACTCCTGAGGTCCTTGGCTCAATATTCATCTTTGTGGTCATTTGGAAATTACTGTTGATACCGGAGCTAAAAATGCGAAGTTGGACTGAAATGGTACTTGGTAGGGCTAAAAGCTGTGGCTCTCCCCTCACCAGGCCTGTTAAGAAATTCAGGAGATGGCTCTGGGGTTATAGACATACAGTGGCCTCCAAGGGCCAAACAGAGCCTCATTAGTTCGGAGTCTGTCGGCGGTTATCCAGAGAGAAAGCCTGTTCCAGACAGGTAGACACAGCTCCTTTGTGACACAACTTCAAATGGAGGGCTTAAGCTCGGCTACCAAATAGCTACCCAGTCTGCCACTGTGCTTCTGGGACATAGCTATCTTGGGATGACTGCCTGAAGTTTTATTTAGGTAGATAGGTTTGTTGGAAAGAGAATGGCCGTCAATTGTCCAAGGACTTACATTTCAAAGTTCCTGTAGTAAGCTGTGAAATTTATATTTAGATTGCACAGATTGCACCTAATGTAGACAATATGGTCTTTGAGTGAGAATGAGTATGTTTACCTAATATTCCATCTGTGATGAAGAGGAAATGTGAGGAAGTGTTTCAAGGAAGACTGACTCCCCTTCAGATGCGACATCAGCAGCCGGTTTACCTGCGTCAATCGGAAACAGAGCTGCGGACCTATGGTCCACTATAGTTTTGTAAGATCCTCAGAGAAATAATTTATTTAATTAAATGTCAGACTTGAAATTGCAGACTGTTACTGGTTTAAAAAAGGTGAGATTGGAGGTGAAACCATGGACCTCTTTCTGTTCCTGCTGGGATAAATTTGGACTCTTTTGATAACTTTCATCATAGTGTTGTTTTAATGGAGTTATTTTTGTTTCACGTTCCTTTTAACGTCTCTTGCATCAGTAAACATGAGAGGTACTGTGTACAGTTGGTATCTTTAGGATTACATTTTTGTTTTCACCAGGTATCCCTCTCATCTTTACTACCAGAAAATCTAAAACGATTTATGACAGTATTCATCCTTTCTTCATCCCTTTTTAATCCCTGAAGTTTTGGAGATGTAAGCCAAAGAAATTGAGGAAACAGGGGGAAGAGTACACAAAATACATAATTGAAAAACGGGAGATAGAGCCCGGGAGTGAGCTCTAAGAAGACATCGCTGGCAAAGCCGTGATGGATGCAGCTGTCTAATTTCATTGTGGTCGCAACACAGCTTTTATGACAGGCAGGATGAATGGGATCCACTAACTGAACAGGTTTTATATCCATCACTATGCATGTATTATTTGGTTTGTTATTATTTTATTAAACATAAATGTGGCCTCAATCTCCATGGCATGTAATTACTATGGGGCCATTCAAATGTTTGCCTACATGCACAGTGAAGTGAATTACACTGCAGTTCAGCAACCAATATAAATAAAATCCAGTCTAGTCAGTAGGCACAGCCAGAATACCAGTGGCACCAAATAGTTTTTTGCCGAAATTAATCCAGTGACGTTTATTTTCATGAGGGGCTCTTCAGTTAATCAAATCCATTAAACCAGTCTAGTGGCCTCATTGTGGTTGTAGATATAAAGTCTGATCTGAAATGTTTGTCTCCAAATAATAAATTGTATCAGTACTGTCTGGCCTGTACCAAGAAATCAGAGATCTTTGCTTGACAGCAGCCCAAATACAGGAAATGGCATAATGGCAACAAGAGACAGACATACCGGTAATCCTTTGACCCCACAGGCCGAACTGTCTTTACTCTGGCCACTCAGTAATTGTAGCCGTTATAAAGCGGAGTCATAGGACACCACTGCCAGCATTGGAAATGCTGTATAACCTTGTAATGTGGAGATGATAGAGGTTGGAGTGGTGCTGCCTGATTTCTCCAGTGTTCCAGGAAAGGAAACAAACCATTACCAAGGCAGCAGACAGGAACCGGCTGGAGGGCACCTGTCTCTGGAAGATTCCGTGGATTTACAACATCTGGTCCATGCAGGAGAGGCTGCCACCTCCGCTCACCGCTACTTGATTCATTATTTCAGACTCAGGGAAGAGGAGGCAAACTGTAATTGCAAATCCTCTATGCACAGAACAAGTCTTCCCCTTGTTCAACATTGGGATGTGTCCTAAATATTTCTAAAACTAAAGCATTGTATTTGGGACAAATCATTCACTAAACCCTAAACCTCAACTAAATCTTGTAATAAATCATGTGGAAATGGAGCAAGTTGAGGTGACTAAACTGCTTGGAGCTACCCTGGATTGTGAACTGTCATGGCCAAAACATATTGATACAACGGTAGCTAAGATGTGGAGAAGTCTGTCCATAATAAGGTGCTGCTCTACCTTCTTAAAAGCACTGTCAACAAGGCAGGTCCTACAGGCCCTAGTTTTGTCACACCTGGACTACTGTTCAGTCGTGTGGTCAGGTGCCACAAAAAAGGAAAATTGCCATTGGTTCAGAACAGGGCAGCACGGCAGGCCCTTGGATGTACACAGAGAGCTAACATTAATAATATGCATGCCAATCTCTCCTGGCTCAAAGTGGAGGAGAGATTGACTTCATCACGGTTTGTAGTTATGAGAGGTATTGACATGTTGAATGCACCGAGCTGTCTCTTTGAACTACTGGCGCACAGCTCGGACACCCATGCATACCCCACAAGACATACCACAAGAGGTCTCTTTACAGTCCCCAAGTCCAGAACAGACTATGGAAAGCATACAGTACCAAATAGAACCATGACTAGATGGAACTCTATTCCACATCAAGTAACTCATGCAAGCAGTAAAATTAGATTTAAAAAACAGATAAAAAACACCTTATGGAACAGCTGGGACTGAAGCAACACAAACATAGGCACAGACACATACGATAACATACGCACTATGCACACACGTACACATGGATTTTGTACTGTGTATATGTGGTAGTGGTGGGGCCTAAGGGCACACAGTCTGTGAATGTATTGTAATGTATTTTATTATTGTATAAACTGCTTTAATTTTGCTAGACCCCAGCTGCCAAGGCAGCAGCTAATGGGGATCCATAATAACTAAAAATAAAAATTTGGTCTTACTTTCAAAAATATTATGTCGCTGCTATGCTCTTTGTTTCAGTTTGGTGACTGTTTCACAAAGCCACGCAGTGCGTTCACAGCATTACTATAACTGTGATTTGAAATTTAAGCACTCTACCAAAGTATTACAGCGGGAGAAAGTCCAGATTTCCCACAGACGTCACCAGCAAATGTATCCTCTAGGTGAGCCAAGGCACATGACACGAGCCACCAAGTTCTTTCAGCCACCTCATTACTGGGCATCCTCTGAAATGCTGACGGTTGGATCTGTAAAAGGGTTGTGCCTCTGCCATCACTCCGTACCCAATCCCACCCATTCCCATAGCTTGTTAGGCCCTAATTAATTGGATTGAGAGAATGTCAGTATGCATTTGACAGGTCTGTGTGAGTGGCGGCTAAGAACACAGGCCCACTACCAGGGTTCTGCCCCTGGAGAAGATCACTCCATATTAGGCCCATTGACTCTCTCTCTCGTTCTCAGAGGCAGGGGATATAACACAGATTTCGTGTTAACCAGTCAAATGAAGCAGCACCAACCACACTTTGTTTGCTAATGACTTTCATGACTGGCTTGTGATATAGGTATCAACAATTATGGTCTGGATGACTGGTCATAATGATGGTAATATTAGAGGGCAGATACTGTATGCTTTTTTCATGCAAGAACAAAGTTTGTTGATAAAGTTCGACAGATTGTGTGATTTTGCACAAATGTATACTTTAATTGCACCGTACAATCAGTGCTTCTGATCTTCTCGAAAGACGGAGGAATGACATTTCACAGATTGGAGGTAAGCCATGCGTGACCAATCCTATGTATAGTGCATGGCATCCATCCATATAAGGCAGTAGCTGAGGAAGTTTGGGAGGCCCTCGTGCCAGCCTGGGTCTGCCACCGAGTTAGACTCGATAACATTACCGGTAGGAGCTGTGACATCACGTGGGGAAAATCCTTCTGCAACCAATCCTTTCATCAGCCTCCCAAAAATGGGCAGTGGAAACTACAAGAGCCTGAGTCTCAGTCCAAGTCTTTGCCAGCTTTGTTATTTCTTTGCGGGGGTTGATCCATTGCCCTGCATTGTAATGAGTCTGCGCCTCATATTCCAGCTCACAGCATCACACTCAGGGAAAAAAGGGCGTGCAGTGCCTGAGCCATGTTGGAGGAAGGCAGCAGTGCCTGAGCCATGTTGGAGGGAGGCAGCAGTGTAGATGAGCCATGTTGGAGGAAGGCAGCAGTGCCTGAGCCATGTTGGAGGGAGGCAGCAGTGTAGATGAGCCATGTTGGAGGAAGGCAGCAGTGCCTGAGCCATGTTGGAGGAAGGCAGCAATGTGGATGAGCCATGTTGGAGGAAGGCAGCAATGTGGATGAGCCATGTTGGAGGGAGGCAGCAGTGTGGATGAGCCATGTTGGAGGAAGGCAGCAGTGTAGATGAGCCATGTTGGAGGGAGGCAGCAGTGTAGATGAGCCATGTTGGAGGAAGGCAGCAGTGTAGATGAGCCATGTTGGAGGGAGGCAGCAGTGTAGATGAGCCATGTTGGAGGGAGGCAGCAGTGTGGATGAGCCATGTTGGAGGAAGGCAGCAGTGTAGATGAGCCATGTTGGAGGGAGGCAGCAGTGTAGATGAGCCATGTTGGAGGGAGGCAGCAGTGTGGATGAGCCATGTTGGAGGGAGGCAGCAGTGTAGATGAGCCATGTTGGAGGAAGGCAGCAGTGTAGATGAGCCATGTTGGAGGGAGGCAGCAGTGTAGATGAGCCATGTTGGAGGGAGGCAGCAGTGTAGATGAGCCATGTTGGAGGGAGGCAGCAGTGTAGATGAGCCATGTTGGAGGGAGGCAGCAGTGTGGATGAGCCATGTTGGAGGGAGGCAGCAGTGTAGATGAGCCATGTTGGAGGGAGGCAGCAGTGTGGATGAGCCATGTTGGAGGAAGGCAGCAGTATAGATGAGCCATGTTGGAGGGAGGCAGCAGTGTAGATGAGCCATGTTGGAGGGAGGCAGCAGTGTGGATGAGCCATGTTGGAGGGAGGCAGCAGTATGGATGCGGAAAACCGGCTGCTGCTTGAGATTACCTGCCTCAGTAGTCTTGTACATGCCCTTTGAACCTGAGAATCACCTGTTTGAGGTTAGAGACAACATATGGCAGTGTTGTGCGAAACAAAAGGTCATGTTGAATTTGCTTAAGCTTTCTCCCTTTTCTGTAAGGCCGTTGGTGAAGCAACAAACCTTCCAGACTGATGTTACTGCTCCTGAAAGACAGTTCAGCATTCTTGGTCGATGTGAGAAAACAAACTAACAAGTCCAAAAGTTAAGAATAGCTATTTAAGAGTTGATTGCTGTTTACCATCATTTTATGACGCAGGTCTAATAACAGGGAGAAATGTGTCAGGTAAATGTTGGTTGCTGGCTAGCTTGCATTTGCTTAGGTTCTTGCTCAAAGCTCTTGCTTTACCTCATTTGGTGACTCGCTGTGGGCAGTGATGGACATTCATTTATCTGGTCTGTTACAATGATGCAGTCATTACGCAAGTGGCAAAACTAAAACAAGCGAAATAGTCCCATATGTTCCTCGTTTGACCTGCTGTTTCCAAGGTTAGGTGGAAAACAACTATATTGGTGAGAGATCCTTGAGTTAGCTAGTGACCTACCTAGCTTGCTAGCTGCAGAGGTGCACAAAGCAAGCTAACAATGAGTTTTCTTTCCAGTGAATAGAATGTGTGTGTATTAGTATTGTCTTCTGCTGCAAGTAGCTGCGTTATAATCAACACCGGGCTGTGCAATTAAATACAAATAAAGGCAACCATTTTGGGTTACGATTCGGCATCATTTCGGGGAGCCATATTACACACGCGTTGTGGTATAGTTAAGCAATAAGGTCCGAGGGGGTGTGGTATATTTAAGCAATAAGGCACGAGGGGGTGTGGAATATGGCCAATATACCACGGCCAAGTGCTGTTCTTAGGCACAAACCCCTGAGGTGCATTATTGCTATTATAAACTGGTTACCAAATTAATTAAAGTAATACAATCAATGTTTTGTCAGTCACGTGGTATACGGTCTGATAAACCATGGCTTTCAGCACTTAACAAGTATTTTTTCATCATACCCATGGTATATTCAATGTTTTGTCATTCCCGGGGTATACGGTCTGATATACCAATCAGCATTCAGGGCTCGAACCGCCCAGTTTATAATGTTTGATATTCCACAGCTTTCAGCCAATTCAGCATCCAGGACCCAAACTTCCCCTTTATATAATTTTATAGAACTGCCCAGCTTGCTGTCTTATGGTAAAAGGTTCTAAGTTATAGTAAAGGGTTCCAAGTTATAGTAAAGGGTTCTAAATTATGGTAAAACCGGAATGCACTGTGCAGGTCAGAATGTACTGGAGGCTACAGTATGAATACGACAGACATTTTTATATATATATTTTTTTTAAATTTTAAAATCTAGACCCCCCCCACCACCCCTACCCTGATTGGAGTATACTAACGGACAACAATACTTATTCTGATACTTACGTCAAGAAGAGTTGAAGGTTTCAAAAGGTTTAACATAAGAATAGGATTATCTGTATGAATTTTAATTGACAACACATCCTTTACATCATTAAAAAGTATCAAATGAAGGAGGACCATATAAAATAGTATTATATCCACAGATAACTTAGAACCCTCATATACATTCAAGTTTCAATACCCAGAATCCTTGAAAGGCTGCAGAGGCCTCAAATAAATATGAGCTATAGCCTTGACAGCCTCTGTATTCATGGACAAAGAACCCATGCGGGAAAGCAATCTATGTGATTATCATAAAATTGTAATATAGAGGCAAATTAAATTAAACCAACTAACCTGTCGGCTGAAGTACAAAATACCATTTTATAGATTTCATTTGAATAGAAGACCATATTTACATTGATTTTCATTGTATAAGAGTTGGTTGGGAAGTATAGAACCAGTCATTTGGACACAACTACTAATTTCAGGGTTTTTCTTTATTTTTAGTATTTTCTACATTGTAGAATAATAATTAAGACATCAATACTATGAAATAACACATAAAGAGGAGGACATACAGAAGTCAGAAGTTTACATACACCTTAGGCAAATACATTTAAACTCAGTTTTTCACCATTCCTGACATTTAATCCTAGTAAAAATTCCCTGTCTTAGTTAGGATCACCACTTTATTTTAAGAATGTGAAATGTCAGAATAATAGTAGAGAGAATGATTTATTTCAGCTTTTATTTGTTTCATCACATTCAGAGTGGGTCAGAAGTTTACATACACTCAATTAGTATTTGGTTTAACTTGGGTCAAACATTTTAGGTAGCCTTCCACAAGCTTCCCACAATAAGTTGGGTGAATTTTGGCCAATTCCTCCTGAAAGAGCTGGTGTAACTGAGTCAGGTTTGTAGGCCTCCTTGCTCGTACACGCTTTATCAGTTCTGCCCACAGACTTTCCATAGGATTGAGGTCAGGGCATTGTGATGGCCACTCCAATACCTTGACTTTGTTGTCCTTAAGCCATTTTGCCACAACTTTGGAAGTATGCTTGGGGTCACTGTCCATTTGGAAGACCCATTTGCGACCAAGCTTTAACTTCCGGACTGATGTCCTGAGATGTTGCTTCAATATATAATTTTTCTACCTCATGATGCCATCTATTTTGTGCAGTGCACCAGTCCCTCGTGCAGCAAAGCACCCCCACAACATGATACTGCCACCCCTTGCCTCACGGTTGGGATGTGTTCTTCGGCTTGCAAGCCTCACCCTTTTTCCTCCAAATATAACGATGGTCGTTATTGCCAAAAGTTCTATTTTTGTTTCATCAGACCAGAGGACATTTCTCCAAAAAGTGCGATCTTTTCCCCATGTGCAGTTGCAAACCGTAGTTTTGGAGCAGTGTCTTCTTCCTTGCTGAGCGGCCTTTCAGGTTATGTCGATATAGGACTCGTTTTACTGTGGATAAAGATACTTTTGTACCTGTTTTCTCCAGCATCTTCACAAGGTCCTTTGCTGTTGTTCTGGGATTGATTTGCACTTTTTGCACCAAAGTACGTTCATCTCTAGGAGACAGAACATGTCTCCTTTCTGAGTGGTATGACGGCTGCGTGGTCCCATGGTGTTTATACTTGCGTACTATTGTTTGTACAGATGAACATGGTACCTTGAGGCATTTGGAAATTGCTCCCAAGGATGAACCAGACTTGTTGAGGTCTACAATTTTTTTTCTGAGGTCTTGGCTGATTTATTTTGATTTTCCCATGATGACAAGCAGAGAGGCACTGAGTTTGAAGTTAGGCCTTGAAATACATCCACATGTACACCTCCAATTGGCTCAAATGATGTCAATTAGCCTATCAGAAGCTTCTAAAGCCATGACATCATTTTCTGGAATTTTCCAAGGTGTTTATAGGCACAGTCAACTTAGTGTATGTAAACTTCTGACCCACTGGAATTGTGATACAGTGAAATAATCTGTCTGTAAACAATTGTTGGAAAAATTATTTGTCATGCACAAAGTAGGTGTCCTAACCGACTTGCCAAAACTATAGTTTGTTAACAAGAAATTTATGGAGTGAAAAACGAGTTTTAATGACTTTCAACCTAAGTGTATGTAAACCTCCGACTTCAACTGTATGTAATCATGTAGTAACCAAAAAATATGTTTTATATTTGAGATTCTTCAAAGTAGCCACTCTTTGCCTTGATGACAGATTTGCACACTCTTGGCATTCTCTCAACCAGCTTCACCTGGAATGCTTTTCCAACAGTCTTGAAGGAGTTCCCACATATGCTGAGCACCTGTTGGCTGCTTTTCCTTCACTCTGCGGTCCAACTCATCCCAAACCATCTCAATTGGGTTGAGGTTGGGTGATTGTGGAGGCCAGATCATCTGATGCAGCACTCCATCACTCTCCTTCTTTGTCAAATAGCTCTTACACAGCCTGGAGGTGTTTTGGGTCATTGTCCTGTTGAAAAACAAATGATAATCCCACTAAGCGCAAACCAGATGGGATGGTGTATCGCTGCAGAATGCTGTGGTAGTCATGCTGGTTAAGTGTGCCTTGAATTGTAAATAAATCACTGATAGTGTCACTAACAAAGCACCATCACACCTCCTCCTCCATGCTTCACAGTTGGAACCACACATGCGGAGATAATCCGTTCTCCTATTCTGTGTCTCACAAAGACAGCGGTTGGAACCAAGAATCTCAAATTTTAACTCATCAGACTTCTTATTGGTGTCCTTTAGTAGTGGTTTCTTTGCAGTAATTCGACCATGAAGGCTTGATTCACCCAGTCTCCTCTGAACAGCTGATGTTGAGATGTGTATGTTACTTGAAGCATTTATTTGGGCTGCAGTCTGAGGCTAGTAAATAATGAACTTATCCTCTGCAGTAAGGGTAACTCTGGGTCTTTCTTTCCTATGACGGTCCTCATGAGAGCGCTTGATGGTTTTTGCGACTGCACTTGAAGAAACTTTAAAGTTCTTGAAATGTTCCGTATTGACTGACCTTCATGTCTATAAGTAATGATGGACTGTCATTTCTCTTTCTTTATTTGCGCTGTTCTTGCCATAATATGGACTTGGTATTTTACCAAATAGGGCTATCTTCTGAATACCACCCCTACCTTGTCACAACACAACTGAATGGCTCAAACGCATTAAGAAGGAAAGAAATTCCACAAAAAACACTTTTAACAAGGCACACCTGTTAATTGAAATGCATTCCAGGTGACTACCTTATGAAGCTGGTTGAGAGAATGCCAAGCGTATGCAAAGCTGTCATCAAGGCAAAGGGTGTGTACTTTGTATAATCTCAATTTGTTTAACACTTTTTTGTTACTACATGATTTATTTCATAGTTTTAATGTCTTCACTCTTAGTCTACAGTGTAGAAAATAGTAAAATAAAGAAAAACCCTGAAATGTGTAGGTCTCTCCAAACTTTTGACTGATACTGTACTTTCCAAGCAACTCTTATCTTGTCACTTCAGATGTTGATTATGACATCATAATGTATGCATCTACACTACATCTACACTGATTGTACAAAACAATATGAACACCTGCTTATAAGAAATCCAGCTATGCCCTCCGACAAAACATCAAACAGGAAAAGCGTCAATACAGTGTTAAGATTGAGTTGTACGACCTCCCGGGTGGCGCAGTGGTTAAGGGCGCTGTACGCAGCGCCAGCTGTGCCATCAGAGTCCTGGGTTCGCGCCCAGGCTCTGTCGTAACCGGCCGCGACCGGGAGGTCCGTGGGGCGACGCACAATTGGCCTAGCGTCGCCCGGGTTAGGGAGGGCTTGGTCGGTAGGGGTGTCCTTGTCTCATTGCGCACCAGCGACTCCTGTGGCGGGCTGGGCGCAGTGTACGCTAGCCAAGGTGGCCAGGTGCACAGTGTTTCCTCTGGCGCATTGGTGCGGCTGGCTTCCGGGTTGGATGTGCGCTGTGTTAAAGAAGCAGCGGCTTGGTTGGTTGTGTATCGGAGGACGCATGACTTTCAACCTTCGTCTCTCCCGAGCCCGTACGGGAGTTGTAGCGATGAGACAAGATAGTAGCTACTACAACAATTGGATACTACGAAATTGGGAAGAAAAAGGGGTAAAATTCAAAAAAAATTATATATATATAAAAATAAGATTGAGTTGTACTACACCGGCTCCGACGGTCCTCGGATGTGGCAAGGCTTGCAAACTATTACGGACTACAAAGGGAAGCACACTCACTGCCCAGTAACACGAGCCTACCAGATGAGCTAAATAACTTCTATGCTCATTTCGAGGCAAGCAGCACTGAAGAATGCATGAGTGCATCAGCTGTTCCGGACGACTGTGTGATCACGCTCTCCGTTGCCAATGTGAGTAAGACCTTTAAACAGGTCAACATTCACAAGGTCTCAGGGCGAGACGGATTACCAGGACGTGTACTCCAGGCCTGCGCTGACCAACTTGCAAGTATCTTCACTGACATTTTCAACCTGTCCCTAACCGAGTCTGTAATACCAACATGTTTCAAGCAGACCACCATAGTCCCTGTGCCCAAGAACACCAAGGTAACCTGATGCAATCTATTTTGCTCTCCACACTGCCCTTTCCCACCTAGACAAAAGGAACACCTATGTGAGAATGCTATTCATTGAGTACAGCTCAGCGTTCAACACCAGAGTGCCCTCAAAGCTCATCACTAAGCTAAGGACCCTGGGAGTAAACACCTCCCTCTGCAACTGGATCCTGGACTTCCTGACGGGCCGCCCCCAGGTGGTAAGGGTAGGTAACAACACATCCGCCACGCTGATCCTCATCACAGGGGGCCCTCAGGGATGCGTGCTCAGTGCCCTCATGTACTCCCTGTTCACCCATGACTGCATGGCCAAGCACAACAACACCATCATTAAGTTTGCCGACGACACAACAGTGGTAGGCCTGATCACTGACAATGATGAGACAGCCTATAGGGAGGAGGTCAGAGATCTGGCAGTGTGGTGCCAGGATAACAACCTCTCCCTCAACGTGATCAAGACGAAAGAGATGATTGTGGATTACAGAAAAAGGAGGACCGAGCACGCCCCCATTCTCATCAACGGGGCTGTAGTGGAGCAGGTTGAGAGCTTCAAGTTCCTTGGTGTCCACATCATCAACAAACCGTCATGGTCCAAACACACCAAGACAGTTGTGAAGAGCGCACTACAACACCTATTCCACCTCAGGAGACTGAAAAGATTTGGCATGGGTCCTCAGATCCTCAAAATGTTCTACAGCTGCACCATTAAGAGCTGCATCACCGCCTGGTATGGCAACTGCTCGGCCTCCGACCGCAAGGCTCTACAAAGGGTAGGGCGAACGGCTCAGTACATCACTGGGGCCAAGCTTCCTGCCATCCAGGACCACAAAACCAGGCCGTGTCAGAGGAAGGCCCAAAAAATTGCCAAGGACTCCAGCCACCATAGTCATAGACTGTTTACCTCTACCTACATGTACTATACATTTACCCCCGCACATTGACCGGAACCCCCTGTATATAGCCTTGCTATTGTTATTTTATTGTTATTTTATTAATTGTTATTAGTTATATTTCAATTATTATTATTTTTTATTAAACTTAATTTTTGGTTAAAGGCTTGTAAGTAATAATTTCACTGTAATGTCTACACCTGTTGTATTTGGCGCAACATTTTATTTTATTAGATTTTTACTTGACAAAGACTGACCAGTTGGATCTAGGTGAAAGCTACAGTACATCAAAGTGGGACTGACAGGTAAATACATCTGGTTAGGCTTTAGTGATGTTAACGATGGTGCTTTTCTTTCTCTAAAAAACACACACACACACACACACACACACACACACACACACACACACTAAAACAGAAAAACTGACTATAACATTAACTAAGCAATTCACCCGGATCACAAAGGGGTGGTGAGGAGTTGAGGCTTGTTATGAAACAGCTGTTTGATGCTTTTCTGTTAATTTAACTGTCCTTTTCTGGGCATTCACAAAGATTTCTGGTTTCATTTTGCCATTCTGGTGCAAACACTATAATTAGTCTACCACTGGATGATTTGTAAATGTCTTATCTTGACCTCTACCAAAACACATTGATAGCGTTAAACCAACCACTGCCACTGTATCTGCTTATGGTAAAACTTAAGTTATTTTAAGCTACAATGTAGATAATGTGAACCGCCTACCATTACATAGCTGAGCTCCAAGTACTATTATATAGCTGAGCTCCAGGTACCATTATATAGCTGAGCTCCAAGTACTATTATATAGCTGAGTTCCAGGTACCATTATATAGCTGAGCTGCAGGTACCATTATATAGCTGAGTTCCAGGTACCATTATATAGCTGAGTCCAGGTACCATTATATAGCTGAGCTTATCGTACCATTATATAGCTGAGTTCCAGGTTCCATTATATAGCTGAGCTCCAGGTACCATTATATAGCTGAGCTCCAAGTACTATTATATAGCTGAGTTCCAGGTACCATTATATAGCTGAGCTGCAGGTACCATTATATAGCTGAGTTCCAGGTACCATTATATAGCTGAGCTCCAGGTACCATTATATAGCTGAGCTCCAGGTACCATTATATAGCTGAGCTGCAGGTACCATTATATAGCTGAGTTCCTGGTACCATTATATAGCTGAGCTCCAGGTACCATTATATAGCTGAGCTCCAGGTACCATTATATAGTTGAGCTTCTCGTACCATTATATAGTTGAGTTCCAGGTACCATTATATAGCTGAGCTTATCGTACCATTATATAGTTGAGCTCCAGGTACCATTATATAGCTGAGCTCCAGGTACCATTATATAGCTGAGTTCCAGGTACCATTATATAGCTGAGTTCCAGGTACCATTATATAGCTGAGCTTATCGTGCCATTATATAGTTGAGCTCCAGGTACCATTATATAGCTGAGTCCAGGTACCATTATATAGCTGAGCTCCAGGTACCATTATATAGCTGAGCTCCAGGTACCATTATATAGTTGAGCTTCTCGTACCATTATATAGTTGAGTTCCAGGTACCATTATATAGCTGAGCTTATCGTACCATTATATAGTTGAGCTCCAGGTACCATTATATAGCTGAGCTCCAGGTACCATTATATAGCTGAGTTCCAGGTACCATTATATAGCTGAGTTCCAGGTACCATTATATAGCTGAGCTTATCGTACCATTATATAGTTGAGCTCCAGGTACCATTATATAGCTGAGCTTATCGTACCATTATATAGTTGAGCGCCAGGTACCATTATATAGCTGCGCTCCAGGTACCATTATATAGCTGAGCTCCAGGTACCATTATATAGTTGAGCTCCAGGTACCATTATATAGCTGAGCTCCAGGTACCATTATATAGCTGAGCTCCAGGTACCATTATATAGTTGAGCTCCAGGTACCATTATATAGCTGAGCTCCAGGTACCATTATATAGCTGAGCTTCTCGTACCATTATATAGCTGCGCTCCAGGTACCATTATATAGCTGAGCTCCAGGTACCATTATATAGCTGAGTTCCAGGTACCATTATATAGCTGAGCTCCAGGTACCATTATATAGCTGAGCTCCAGGTACCATTATATAGTTGAGCTCCAGGTACCATTATATAGTTGAGCTCCAGGTACCATTATATAGCTGAGTTCAAGGTTCCATTATATAGCTGAGCTCCTGGTACCATTATATAGCTGAGTCCAGGTACCATTATATAGTTGAGCTCCAGGTACCATTATATAGTTGAGCTCCAGGTACCATTATATAGCTGAGCTCCTGGTACCATTATATAGCTGAGTCCAGGTACCATTATATAGCTGAGCTCCTGGTACCATTATATAGCTGAGCTCCAGGTACCATTATATAGCTGAGCTCCAGGTACCATTATATAGCTGAGCTCCAGGTACCATTATATAGCTGAGCTCCTGGTACCATTATATAGCTGAGCTCCAGGTACCATTATATAGCTGAGCTCCAGGTACCATTATATAGTTGAGTTCCAGGTACCATTATATAGCTGAGCTCCAGGTACCATTATATAGCTGAGCTCCAGGTACCATTATATAGCTGAGCTTATCGTACCATTATATAGCTGAGCTCCAGGTACCATTATATAGCTGAGCTCCAGGTACCATTATATAGTTGAGTTCCAGGTACCATTATATAGCTGAGCTCCAGGTACCATTATATAGCTGAGCTCCAGGTACCATTATATAGCTGAGCTTATCGTACCATTATATAGCTGAGCTCCAGGTACCATTATATAGTTGAGCTCCAGGTACCATTATATAGCTGAGCTCCAGGTACCATTATATAGTTGAGCTCCAGGTACCATTATATAGCTGAGTTCCAGGTTCCATTATATAGCTGAGCTCCTGGTACCATTATATAGCTGAGCTTATCGTACCATTATATAGCTGAGTTCCAGGTTCCATTATATAGCTGAGCTCCTGGTACCATTATATAGCTGAGCTCCAGGTACCATTATATAGTTGAGCTCCAGGTACCATTATATAGCTGAGCTCCAGGTACCATTATATAGCTGAGCTCCAGGTACCATTATATAGCTGCGCTCCAGGTACCATTATATAGCTGAGCTCCAGGTACCATTATATAGCTGAGCTCCAGGTACCATTATATAGCTGAGTTCCAGGTTCCATTATATAGCTGAGCTCCTGGTACCATTATATAGCTGAGCTTATCGTACCATTATATAGCTGAGTTCCAGGTTCCATTATATAGCTGAGCTCCTGGTACCATTATATAGCTGAGCTCCAGGTACCATTATATAGCTGAGCCCCTCGTACCATTATATAGCTGAGCTTCAGGTACCATTATATAGCTGAGCTCCAGGTACCATTATATAGCTGAGCTTCTCGTACCATTATATAGCTGAGCTCCAGGTACCATTATATAGCTGAGCTCCAGGTACCATTATGTAGCTCTTTATTATTAGAAGGCAACACTCCTTGTCTGCTCCTTGCTGTTTGACATTATTTCGTTTTTTTGACTAAGGAAGCCCGTTAGAGAGCAAAGAGGTAAAATATATAGCTAGTTCCATGTTGAAGTATATTGCAGTGAGTTAAAAAAAATACAAAATAAAAAAGTTGTTAATTTTCTGTATTGTTGGTGATTCTAGACTTTTCGCAAAACATATAATTGGGCCTTGGCATGTGAATGCATGGCTGCATAGTTGGATCGATGCTTTGTGTTTACAACAGACTATAAAGCAACTGTGAGATTAAAATTGAAAATCAATCCAGAGCCAGAAGATTAAAAAAACTACCCTCTCCTTTCGTTTTTACCTGAATGGTTCACTTTCAGAGGCAAGTTTGATCATTTTGATTTATCATGTATATAATTCTGAGAAATGTCAATGATCTTTTTCATATAAAAAAAGGGGGAATAATGATATGCGGAGGAAATGATCCTGAAACTAGTCGTTAGCTTTTCATCCCAACAAAATGCACCGAAAACACACAGAGGAACAGTAACTCACCACCTGTCTAAAACTCACAGTGACCAGGTGGCTTCTGTCACATCTCCATGTTATGAATCACTTTCATATTATGCTAATGAGGAGAGGGGAAACTTTGGACTCCATTTTCTACCTGAGCCAGTTTATGAGTCTGTGTCTCAGCATGCTTTTATGTTTAACTCTCTGTGTTACAAAAAAATTGTCACTCCTGAATGAGATTCATGTTTTCCTCCTTAAATAATAGAATCGGTTATCATTCATTCCTTAACTGCACCTTATGATACCGCACCACATGAAATAATCTGTTTGATCAAACAGACCGATTGACTGACCTCCTCTTGGCCAGACTTTAAAGAAGAGTTTAGAATGTCTTGTACAAAAGCTACTCTGACTCAACTTCTCTGACCTCTGATTCCAGCTCGTATTGACTCAGTGAAGGTACTTCCTTTTTGATCTTGAGGCTAAAGTTGTATTGGCCCTGCGATCAGTGCTTGACCCTTTCCGTGGGGAGCTCTAATGCAGTGAATCACGAGAGACCCCAGAGGGCCCCCGTGATGGACAATCTCTTCCTCTATATGCCCTCCACTGGATTACCTCACCCATTGAGGGAGACATTGTTTCCTCCAGTGATTGGGCAACTCTCATGCCGTCTGACTGGTCAATTATCTTTTTTTTTTTACCGCGTCCTGGTGTTGACCCAGTTGGAAATGATACTAAACAAAGTCCCAAGTTGAAGCTCCCTGTGCACAATAAGGTTGTTATATAGGGATGACATGGTGTTGTACAGTAAAAATGGCTTGTTAGATAGACATTGGGGGACATGAGAAAAGGAATAAAGCAATGGTGCTACGAGTGAATATTAAGGCCCTGGAATATCTTTGAGCTTTCAGACCGAACCAGATCAAGACAGATTCTACATTGCCTGACCTCAATTAAAGCTGTGTCATCAAGCCTCATAAATGAAGAGTATCGCAATTGTCCCTCTCTCTTTTTACCCCAAACACACAAACTTACAGGTATTACCCTGGTTGCAACTTTTTTTAATCTAAATGGATATAAATCCAGGAAATCAACTGTAAAGCCCTATCTCAAGATCCATGTGAGTGGCCCGATCGTTTCCCCCGACCCCACCATCACATTATGCCTGCTGCCGGTTCCATAGCTTGCGGGCCCTTTACCCAGCATGCTCTGTGGCCAGGGGACCACATAGGGCTATGACGGCGCAAAGTTAAGAGTCTCATCAAGATGTAATGGTGTCTGGCTCCTCCCTCCCACTGCAGCCGCAGTGGCTCTGTCTTGACACATCACAGACCAGAAGGTCATCACTCGTATTGGAGAACTCAGGACTGAGCTTTTTTTTGTGTGTGTTTGTGTGTCACAACCTGTGACATTAAATCATGGTTCTTCTTGGATGTGATTGGAAAAATGTGACTTGCTCTGTGCCTGTCACATCACACACAGGGTGAAAGCAATTGACCAATTTAGGGCAAATGATGTCAGACTAAATCTATAACTGTTTAAATCGTGAAAGGTTATTTTATGAGTGTCATTCAGAAGACCCATTAGAGACCCATTGAGGTCGGAAGTGAATAGTGATTAGGCTACTCCTAATGGAATGATTAATGATATAGACAAAGATCACTTGTGGCATATTTTAGTGAGGAAACATAGCGGGCTCATTATAAATGTGGGTGTTAATTGCCCTCCGCTTACTGTATGTTAATATGTGCAAATGCTCTATTGATGATTCAGGGTTAGTGTGAACGTCAGATTCCGAAAGCCTTCATCTTGGCAGTCCAAATAACTGGTGCTCTGGATAGCATGTGTCCCTCTGTTTTGTGCTGGTGGGCGTTCAGTACTTTAACAGGAAGAAATGCGGTGAGTCACGCTCTCACCCTCCCGAACGAAGGACGATACGCTGATAAGTTAATTGCGACCATTACGAACCAATAGACTACGCTGTTATAATGTCACTGTTCCCTGTCTTGAGATAAAGTGCCTTTGTGGCGTGACATTGAGACTGAACTTGACAAGCCATCACACACTCAGCATAAGAATTGGCCTTCACTTTCTGCCTTCAGACACTTTTTATATCACTGTCGTTTTTTAAATAAATCTGACAAAATGAATCAAATTAAAATCTGAAGAAAATATGCTCTATTTTGCATAGAAAAATGTATGCTTCCACGCTTTCACATACTCATTAACGATTAGTTGTGTCTCCTCGTTAATAAAATGTCAGCAGCTGTTTCTGCTTTAAAGGGGAGTTACAATGTGAAAGGATCCAGGTAGCAATTACAGATATAGGATCTTAATTTAAGCCAGTTTGCTACAGCAGGAAAATAATCCTGCAGCAACAGGAAATGTAAATTATTATGTGGATTATAATTAATGGACATTTTTGTAGGGGTTGATACATTTTTCGTAAGGGAAAATCAAGTCTGATATTTCTACGAGGAAATCACAAAGTTCAGAAGCCTTTTTAAACCGCAAATACACTACACGTTTTACATTTCCTGCATTGAAGGAAATTTCTCCTGCAACAGGGTGATCAGATTAATATCTTACATCTGTACTGTTGGTCTAGATGTTCTCTGAATATGTTCCTGTTAACAAATCAACAGGGCTCGAAGCCTAGTTCTGTATGTATATTCATTGCTTGCATAGCATGCTATCTGTGGCCCTTGATTAGATATTCATTCAAGCCTAGTTCTGTATGTATATTCATTGCTTGCATAGCATGCTATCTGTGGCCCTTGATTAGATATTCATTCAAGCCTAGTTCTGTATGTATATTCATTGCTTGCATAGCATGCTATCTGTGGCCCTTGATTAGATATTCATTCAAGCCCTGTTGATTTGCATCACACAATACTCCTCCAATATCTCATGAGAAGAAACACCCTCACCTTTATTATTATGTGACATTTTATTCATGTTTTCTTCTCTTCCATTTTCTTCCTTAAATACATGTATCTTGATGAACTGTTTCATGCATCTTTCTCTGTTCTCCGCATTGCATTACTAATTCAGACGCTTCCTTTGCATTGACGTGCTCTGCCATGCCACGTAATGCTCTCATGTACCATTCTCTAGTACAGTACATAAACCATTGAGCCATTGTGCGCACCTGCTCTGTCCTCTCATCACCTCATGTGTGCCTTTTAGACGGGGGGGATAAATGTTTGCTGTCACAGTCCAACCTCCTACCTATTAGCTTTAGCAAAATGGCTGTGAATGTAGCTCGTTGTCTCACCCTTCTAGGTAGCAAATTGTCTGTTGTTAATTGTATATACAGTGTCCAGTGTGCCTATTCCATGGAGACCGGAGTCTTCCTTACAGGACAATAAAAGCGAAGGTGGTTCCGAGAGTTATTAGCCTATCATCTCAGAATGAAGGCTAGGTTTGCTGATGTGCTTGTGTGAGTTGTCCTGTGCTGTGTGTTTGACTCTGTTTGGCAACAAGCCCCGGGCACCCTGACCAGGAGCAGCCAGCCTGTGATATAATCCCCTGGCAGTTCGGAGACCTTTGGAAAACATCTGAAGGGGAACTGGGGGTTAAGGCTTGGGCACACAGGTTGTTACTTGTGTGCACATATGGCAGACTCTACAAACACTCCAACTAGCCGTGCATGAGGCCAGTTACACGGCAACACCGTCAATCATTCATAATCTAGCGTTTGGATCAAGCTGACATGGATGCTTGTTTGAAGCACGCAGTTCAGGTGGAATAATAACCGACATCTCAAGAGTGTCTCTCAATATAATATTTTGTTTACATTCACACAATTTCAAAGCAGCCAGGGCATTACAAAGCAATTTATAGGCATTTCTGAATGTGCACTGGGGTCTGAAATGTGGAATTTGTTGAATCTTATCAGGGAAAGCGTGCCATGTAGAAAATCAACAGGAAAAGATAGCGAGGTACAGGTGTTTTTTCCTAGTCCTAGAAGAGCCTAGTTCTGTATGTATCGAGTCCTTGTAATGGTAGCATGAGATTATGGCAACGACATGCTCCTGCCTCCAGTGATGGGCCATGATTAATAACTAGGACCATGTTTGTCAATGCCAGAAAGCGGTGGGGAAAAGACATAAGAGCATGAACAGAATTAAAGGAGTGGAAGGGGGCAGGACGGCGGTTCATTCCCTGCTACTTGGTTTTTATTACCTAATCATTACATGAATGTGCAGTATTGTGCATTTTCAATATTGCTTATTATGGAAGGACTTGAATACCCCACGGTAATGTAACACAGCTGCACACACCCAGGGATTGTGCTTGTCTGCTCTTCCATGGTACTCCTTTCTGCCGACTCGAAGGTAACGTTTGGAGATATGAACGCTGTGTGTGTTTCAGGTCCGCTTCCTATTGACAAAACCATTGCCTTTCAAATGAAAGCACCTCTCAGCAAAGACTGGAGCTAGAGAACAGAGATTAGCAGAGACCTACACAGTCACCATTCTTGACATGATGATCTTATCAAGGTGGAGTGTAAAACGTCAATTAGGGGAATCAAGATCTTTCAATGCCTCTCATTCTTCACCGGACGTGTTGGGGGTGTCTGTGGGGGTTTGGTGAGAGTGCGCGTCTGGGCGCGTTCGTGTGAGCATGTGCGTGTGTTGTTACGATGTCTCAAGCTGCCATCTTTCAGATGGGCCGATGATCTCAAACTTCTAGATTGCATGGACTACAGTACCATTTCATTTTCAGATGGTTAATCGCTTTGATTCATATGGCTGTCCATGCCCATCACACAGTCATCCTTCATTTCTGGATTGCCTTTGTACGAGATCAAAAGCATAGTAGCAATGCTGAAAGTCACAGCACCATTGAATGGCTATACTTTATGAGTGCATTATTTTTTTCAAGAAACTAAGCAATGTTACAGTTGACGAAGAGCTTTTTCGCAAATCTGCTGTGTAATGTCGCATGAGAACACATTTCTCCCTGAAAGTCAGCGTGAAAAATAATTGCTTCTCTGTAAAAACAATGCCAGGTTAATCTGTCTTTCCTACCTCTCTCATACCAGAATATGTTTGATGTTGAATATGAAGATTGAGGAGAGCTGACATTGCCTCCTTTTTAAGAGAACTTCCGTATTTTGCTGTCTCAGTTCTCCAACATCAATCTATTTGCCTTTGATGTCTGTAATTTATGTTTTTTTTGTGCCAGAAATGCAAATATTGTTGTCTTATCCTGTGCGCTAATTCACAAGACTTACTTTACAAGAAACAACCCCCCCAAGTGAACAATTTGTGGCCAGACAGTATCATATTACTTTACGGTAAATCAAATCAAATCAAATCAAATCAAATCAAATTTTATTTGTCACATACACATGGTTAGCAGATGTTAATGCGAGTGTAGCGAAATGCTTGTGCTTCTAGTTCCGACAATGCAGTAATAACAAGTAATCTAACTAACAATTCCAAACTACTGTCTTGTACACAGTGTAAGGGGATAAAGAATATGTACATAAGGATATATGAATGAGTGATGGTACAGAGCAGCATAGGCAAGATACAGTAGATGGTATCGGGTACAGTATGTACAAATGAGATGAGTATGTAAACAAAGTGGTATAGTATAATATAGTAGTATAGTAGTAGTATAGTATAAAGTGGCTAGTGATACATGTATTACATAAGGATACCGTCGATGATATAGAGTACAGTATATACGTATGCGTATGAGATGAATAATGTAGGGTAAGTAACATTTATATAAGGTAGCATTGTTTAAAGTGGCTAGTGATATATTTACATCATTTCCCATCAATTCCCATTATTAAAGTGGCTGGAGTTGAGTCAGTGTCAGTGTGTTGGCAGCAGCCACTCAGTGTTAGTGGTGGCTGTTTAACAGTCTGATGGCCTTGAGATAGAAGCTGTTTTTCAGTCTCTCGGTCCCAGCTTTGATGCACCTGTACTGACCTCGCCTTCTGGATGATAGCGGGGTGAACAGGCAGTGGCTCGGGTGGTTGATGTCCTTGATGATCTTTATGGCCTTCCTGTGACATCGGGTGGTGTAGGTGTCCTGGAGGGCAGGTAGTTTGCCCCCGGTGATGCGTTGTGCAGACCTCACTACCCTCTGGAGAGCCTTACGGTTGAGGGCGGTGCAGTTGCCATACCAGGCGGTGATACAGCCCGCCAGGATGCTCTCGATTGTGCATCTGTAGAAGTTTGTGAGTGCTTTTGGTGACAAGCCGAATTTCTTCAGCCTCCTGAGGTTGAAGAGGCGCTGCTGCGCCTTCTTCACGATGCTGTCTGTGTGAGTGGACCAATTCAGTTTGTCTGTGATGTGTATGCCGAGGAACTTAAAACTTGCTACCCTCTCCACTACTGTTCCATCGATGTGGATAGGGGGGTGTTCCCTCTGCTGTTTCCTGAAGTCCACAATCATCTCCTTAGTTTTGTTGACGTTGAGTGTGAGGTTGTTTTCCTGACACCACACTCCGAGGGCCCTCACCTCCTCCCTGTAGGCCGTCTCATCGTTGTTGGTAATCAAGCCTACCACTGTTGTGTCGTCCGCAAACTTGATGATTGAGTTGGAGGCGTGCGTGGCCACGCAGTCGTGGGTGAACAGGGAGTACAGGAGAGGGCTCAGAACGCAACCTTGTGGGGCCCCAGTGTTGAGGATCAGCGGGGAGGAGATGTTGTTGCCTACCCTCACCACCTGGGGGCGGCCCGTCAGGAAGTCCAGTACCCAGTTGCACAGGGCGGGGTCGAGACCCAGGGTCTCGAGCTTGATGACGAGCTTGGAGGGTACTATGGTGTTGAATGCCGAGCTGTAGTCGATGAACAGCATTCTCACATAGGTATTCCTCTTGTCCAGATGGGTTAGGGCAGTGTGCAGTGTGGTTGAGATTGCATCGTCTGTGGACCTATTTGGGCGGTAAGCAAATTGGAGTGGGTCTAGGGTGTCAGGTAGGGTGGAGGTGATATGGTCCTTGACTAGTCTCTCAAAGCACTTCATGATGACGGATGTGAGTGCTACGGGGCGGTAGTCATTTAGCTCAGTTACCTTAGCTTTCTTGGGAACAGGAACAATGGTGGCCCTCTTGAAGCATGTGGGAACAGCAGACTGGTATAGGGATTGATTGAATATGTCCGTAAACACACCGGCCAGCTGGTCTGCGCATGCTCTGAGGGCGCGGCTGGGGATGCCATCTGGGCCTGCAGCCTTGCGAGGGTTAACACGTTTAAATGTCTTACTCACCTCGGCTGCAGTGAAGGAGAGACCGCATGTTTTCGTTGCAGGCCGTGTCAGTGGCACTGTATTGTCCTCAAAGCGGGCAAAAAAGTTATTTAGTCTGCCTGGGAGCAAGACATCCTGGTCCGTGACTGGGCTGGGTTTCTTCCTGTAGTCCGTGATTGACTGTAGACCCTGCCACATGCCTCTTGTGTCTGAGCCGTTGAATTGAGATTCTACTTTGTCTCTGTACTGGCGCTTAGCTTGTTTGATAGCCTTGCGGAGGGAATAGCTGCACTGTTTGTATTCGGTCATGTTACCAGACACCTTGCCCTGATTAAAAGCAGTGGTTCGCGCTTTCAGTTTCACACGAATGCTGCCATCAATCCACGGTTTCTGGTTAGGGAATGTTTTAATCGTTGCTATGGGAACGACATCTTCAACGCACGTTCTAATGAACTCGCACACCGAATCAGCGTATTCGTCAATGTTGTTATCTGACGCAATACGAAACATCTCCCAGTCCACGTGATGGAAGCAGTCTTGGAGTGTGGAGTCAGCTTGGTCGGACCAGCGTTGGACAGACCTCAGCGTGGGAGCCTCTTGTTTTAGTTAGAGAGAGAGGTAGAGAGGAGGTGCAGAAAACTCTATGCAGTAAGTAATTTGTTTTTTGCAGCACCTCTTTACTGTAAAGTATCCTGATTGATTCATTGAATTCATTAAATAATTAAAAAGTAGTATGTTACTCCAGCCTGAAGACAACACTGCATACATAAAAAATGACCGAGGACATTAACACAACACAATAAAGGCTGAAGGCTTTTTGGCCACAAAGGGTTAATACACTGTGTGTACTAAACATTAAGAATAGCTTCCTAATATTGAGTTGCACCCCCTTTTGCCCCCCAGAACAGCCTCAATTTGTTGGGGCGGGACGCTGGCCCATGTTGACTCCAATGCTTCCCACAGTTGTGTTAAGTTGGCTGGCTAGATGTCCAGCAGTGTTGCCGTTCTTGACACACTCAAACCGGTGCCCCTGGCACGTACTACCATACCCCGTTCAAGGTCACTTCATATTTTGTCTTGCACATTCTCCTCTCCTTCATCTACACTGACTGAAGTAGATTTATCAATTGGCTTCAATAAAGGATCATAGCTTTCACCTGGGTTCCCCTTGTCACTTTATGCCATGGAAAGAGCAGGTGTCCTTAATGCAAGGTTTTATTTTTAACAATCTCTGCAGATTACATTCATGGGGAATTCAAACACAAAGCAAATGAATGATTCAATCAAACATGCAGCACCATTTCGAGTTAGCATCACCAAATGGATTCAGGAACTGATATCAGGTAGATCCCTCACAGATGTTTCTAGTTCTCTAAGTTAGACACATGTCAGAAGGCACATAGCTAAATATTTCAGGAATCTGAAGTGGTGCTTGTGGATATAATTGTAGATTATGGTACCCATGATTAGATGCCTTTAAGCTCAAAGCATTCTGGGAAAGCTCAATAACCTTTGTAAGATTCGTCATCAGTCACTCAAGTATTTTAATTTGTCTTTCCAGTGGCTTAATACTATTATTATTAAGGACTTAAATAAGACCAGCAGGCAATCTGAAGTTGGATTGATGAAAAGTCTACTAAGTACTTCCACCCCTTGCCATTATAATAATACTGCATTTGCCGGTTGTGACAGCAACCGGAACTGACTTTTCGTAGCAGGTTAGGATAGCATTTTAGCTATCCCTAACCCTTTTCTTAACCTTAACCGAAGCCTCCTAACCTGCCATGTTAATTATCCTAACCTGCTGAGTAAATTCTCTAACCTGCTACGAAAAAGTAACTTCCGGTCTTAGCTGTGCTCCCTCTGATCCAAATCTAATTTGTCTTTGCCCGGTTTCCAAAAAGCATCTTAAGGCTAGGTTCATTGTTACACCCATTGTCAAATCTCCCAGCTGTTTCGCAAAACCCTACTGATTGCCTATTTTTTGTTTGTTGTCATTTAGCAGACACTCTACTTACAGTAGTGAGTGCATGGATTTTCATACAGGTCCCCTGTGGGAATCGAACCCACAACCCTAGCGTTGCAAGTACCATGCTCTACCAACTGAGCTACACAGGACTGACATACATTGTGCTAGAAAACTCTCGTATTTTAACGAGACCACTCATAGAACAGCTAAGCGTGTCCATTGATTCTTTTTTGCCGTCCCGTGTCAATTTATACACAGAAATCTCGGCTAAACATAGAATCACATGGTTTATCCGTCTTTGTGACCGCCGATGACTACAATACAAAGTTGCCAATGTCTTTGCAAATGATTAAAATAAGCTAAGTATAAAAATATGCTTCAGATGAAAACCTAGATGACTGCATTAAAATAAACAGTAGGCTATAGGCCTATTTCAATCATATTGAAATACATTTCATGTTCAATCAATTGAGTTATATGTTGCTACTTGTAGGCTACTGTCTTTATTTGTATCACTATATTTCATGATGTGTAGTCTAACGTGAGCAATGATGTGCCAAATCTTGATGTAGTGCAATATAATAGGATAAGCATTAGAATAAGCCGCCTCAATATTTGCAGCCGTACGTGGTAATCTCTCGAGGAGTTGATCCGTCATCAGTATTGTGAAATAATTCTAAGATTTGAATAGAGAAAGCTGATCCAAGAGCAGCACTCCCTTTTCTTTCGATCCTATCAGTATCGACACATGCTCCAGCGACGCACTTAGCGACCGTTCTCTCTGCAGGCTGTTTTGGGAAACACATGTAGCAACTTCGGCTGTTGTAGGAAAGATGAATTGTTAAAACAAACGTAAGCCTAAATTCCATCGCTATCGTTAAGGTCTCATTTGTCTTCTGCCCTCAATGGGACTTCCTGGATAAAAAAAGGTTAAAAAAAACGTTGTCTTTTCGTGACATGTCAGATATTCACACGTGACATGACGGTAAACTAAATTAAATGACACACAGATCCAACATTGTTTATTTGCATTTGGATGGTGATTAAATATTTATTTCACTGGTACTTTATGTCAAAGTCGGTAATTGTATATTCAGAGTGTTGAAACTCTTTCTGATAGGCATTAAGTACACTGATGCATTACCTCTTCCTCACAGCCGTACTGCCTTGCAGGTATATTGTAAAGAGGGATAGGCTAGGCTTAACATTCCACCAGAGTTCATTAAGCTTCATTTTCCATTTTATCTCTTCTGAAGTGGGCCATTAAATGCGTCTGGGTAACTGATCGGTTAATCTCCCAATGATTTATGTGGCAGACAAACTGAGGACTTAACCAAGGCTCCGAAGGCATTGATTACTGACATGGTTAATTGGCTAAACCCACTGGTACATTGAGACGGGATTATTGGAAATGTCAAATCAAGCGCCTCATTTGCATTCCTGATGTATGGTGTCTATTCCAGCTTCTGCCCAGGAAGCACAACTTGACACAAACCATAGAGAAAGGCTGGGAGTTCTGCCTCAAATTTGCAACTGATCATCTGTCCTACTGAGATGTTGGCTCACTTGAGATTTCAAGTTTTTTTTGTTGCAACAAGGGCAAACATCCCTCTGTCCAATGAACTTAGTTGACTTGGGTTGAATAGAGGACAAGTGTTGGGAGTATCCATGCTATGACTCAGGGTCAATACTCTTATAGGGGAACAGTGTTGTTACACTTAAACCTGACCGTTTTAGGTGTCCTTCATCGAACAGTGTGTTGTTCGAAAATCGATAGAACTCTCATGGTGCAATTTTGCTCCACAATTACCCACAGTGTAGAATGGGAGGAAGTTCAGAGGCATGTTCAAATGGAGCATTGTTGTTGACAGGTGTATAAAATCGAGCACACAGCCAAGTCAGTTCGTCAAATTTCTGCCCTGCTAGAGTTGCCCCGGTCAACTGTAAGTGCTGTTATTGTGGAAATGTCTAGGAGCAACAATGGCTCAGCTGTGAAGTGGTAGGCCACACAAACTCACAGAATGGGATCGCTGAGTGCTGAAGCACGTAGCGCGTAAACATTTTCAGTCCTCTGTTGCAACACTCACTACCGAGTTCTAAACTGCCTCTGGAAGCAACGTCAGCACAAGAACTGTTCATCGGGAGCTTCATTAAATGGGTTTCTATAGCCAAACATCAGTGCCTGACCTCACTAATGCTCTTGTGGCTGAATGGAAGCAAGTCCCTGCAGCAATGTTCCAACATCTAGTGGAAAGCCTTCCCAGAAGAGTGGAGGCTGTTATAGCGGCAAAGATGGGACCAACTCCATATTAATGCCCATGATTTTGGAATGAGATGTTTGACGAACAGGTGTCAACATACTTTTGGTCACGTAGTGTAGGTGGTGTTATTGTTGTGGCACCTCTTGTCATCTCAGGAAGTTACTGTAGTTCCACACAAGCTGTCTCACAATTATTTATTTCACAATGTAACAAACTCATCATCTAAAACTACATTTTTCTCTAAAGATTTAGTATCCATAGAACCTCTGTGAAGTATGTGGAGCTTTCGTGACTGACTGGGTTCAACTTGATATCTGTATGCCACAAGACTTTGTAAGTCCACTAAATGAGGTCGGGGAGCTAACCCAATTCTTCAGGTCTCCAGCAACACAGTACCACCTGGGTTCCCCTTCACCCCCCCCCCCCCCCCCCCCCCCCGTTGACCTACACTTCACAGAGAACCATCTGGGTCACCCTTCACCCCCCGTTAACCTCCACTTCACAGAGAACCATCTGGGTCACCCTTCACCCCCCTTTGACCTCTATTTCACAGAGAACCATCTGGGTTACCCTTCACCCCCGTTGACCTCCATTTCACAGAGAACCATCTGGGTTACCCCTCACCCCCATTGACTTCCACTTCACAGAGAACCATCTGGGTTACCCTTCACCCCCGTTAACCTCCACTTCACAGAGAACCATCTGGGTCACCCTTCACCCCCACTTCACAGAGAACCATCTGGGTCACCCTTCACCCCCGTTGACTTCCACTTCACAGAGAATCATCTGGGTCAAGGCACAGGGTTCTTGTGTTCGCCAGCTGAGCTAAAGCCTAGGCATGAGCTCAGGGAACTAAAGACTAGGCATGAGCTCAGGGAACTACAGCATAGGCATGAGCTCAGGGAACTAAAGGCATGAGCTCAGGGAACTAAAGCCTAGGCATGAGCTCAGGGAACTACAGCATAGGCATGAGCTCTTCGACTGTCCCCATAGGAGAACGATTTGAAGAACCCTTTTTGGTTACTTTAAAGTACTACTTAAGTAGTTTTTTGGGGGATCTGTAATTTACTTTACTATTTAAATTTTTGATCACTTGTAATTTTACTTCACTACATTCCTAAAGAAATAATGTACTTTTTACTCTATACATTTCCCTGACACCCAAAAGTACTTGTACAATGTTTCATGCTTAGCAGGACATGAAAATGGTCCAATTCACACACATCAAGAGAACATCCCTGGTCATCCCTACTGATGATTTATGTGGAATCAGTAAACACACATGCTTTGTTTGTAAATTATGTTTGTGTGTTGGAGAGTGCCCCTATCTATCTGCAAATTTAAAAAACAAGAAAATGGTGCTGTCTGGTTTGCTTAGTATAAGGAATTTGAAATTATTTAGACTTTAACTTTTGATACTTAAGTATACTTTAGCAATTACATTTCCGTTTGACACTTAAGTATATTTAAAACCAAATACTTTTAGACTTTTACTCAAGTAGTAATTTACTGGGTGACTTTCACTTTTACCTGGGTAATTTTCTATTAAGGTATCTTTACCTTCACTCAAGTATGACAATTGGGTACTTTTTCCACCACTGGGACCGAGTTTGAGAAACGCTGCTCTAGCCACTCGCCGTTGTTTCCCCACTTACTTCCACCAAATCAAATCAAAGTGTATTTGTCACGTGCGCCGAATACAACACCTTACAGTGAAATGCTTACCGTCCAGCGCCATCATTTGATCATTATCTTATCTTGGCATACTCAGCATGAAGACCCCTGCACTTCACTACTGTTTGTAAAAGCCTCAGCAATGAGTGCCCATCTACATCAACCATGTTCAGTCATGACAGTCCTTCTCATCTATCAGCACAAGGCTCCCTGAAAAAAACTCTGAAAACCCAGACAAAGGCTACTCTTAAATTAGACAGAGAAATACAAATTAAAAGAGTATGAAGAGTAGGTTAATGATTGTATTTGAAAATCCCTCATTAATATAATTCAAAGCAGTGTGGAATAGAGAGGGAATGAGGAAGTCGGGTATAAATAATGCATTGTCTCATCATGTTTCAATTGATGAGCGCACCACCGGCCAGGGTTGTATCAAATACGGTTATCCCTCCTTAATCCTCTACACTCTTAGAAAAAAGGTGTTATCTAGAACCTAAAAGGGTACTTTAGATGTCCTCATAGGAGAACCCTTTGAATAACTATTTTTGGTTCCAGGTACAATCATTTTGTGTTTTATGTAGAACCATTTCCACAGAGGGCTCTACATGGAACCCAAAAGGGTTCTACCTGGAACCAAAATGTGTTCTCCTATGAGGACAGCCGAATCACCATATTGGAACCCTTTTTTCTAAGAGTGTAAAGAAACAGCAGATTCAGAAGAACACTTGAAGACGATATAAGCCTAATTTTGCCAGCTGTCACGTCATTGTATTGAGACAGATAGAGAGCTGTAAAATGACTTGGGACAGGCTCCCCAAAGCAGAGATAGATTGTTATGGGGGAGTTGGCCCCACAATAGTATATGCATTGGTGGAAGCTCAATATTAGATCCAAATCACCCTACCATATCTAAGCCAATATGACACCAGGGTCGATGAAAATTTGATTGGAGGTACACAACACACTCCCTGCCTCTCAGCCATTACAGAGAGACACATACCGGATTTTTAACAGGTTCGTTATCATTAGGAAATATCTAGGCGTCGGATAAGAACGAGACTGCAGCGTCCATAAAGTGACCATTAGACTTGCCTCCTTTCGGACTGAATAAGTTTGTAGGGGCAACAGTTTTGATTAAATGTATAGTTTATCACTCTCACGTGCTCATTTCTGTTCATTAAGAACCAAATATATGCTACCTTTTTGTAGCATTTCTGACAAGGCTAAAACAAATTCAGCGGAATCTCAGATTTCTAAAACCAGACAAATGAACTTGGTTTGTGCAGCAACAGAGCTAGTAGCTAGCTAAAACCAGTCAAATGAGAGGCAAGCTACAAGCATAGGAAGCTAGCTATATTTGGCTATGGAAGCTTATTCCCATTGCTGAAGTCCTCTGTGTCAACTGTTTGCCTTGACACTTCCGTGTAATCAGAGCACGATCAAATAAGCACAGATAAGATGACGAACGTCCTTGGCTGCTATTGCCAGTTAGCTAGCTACAAGCCAACAAGGCTGTAACATTACCTGTATGGACAGATCGCGATGCACTAGCACAACTCAATATTTACAACATCTCCCACATTCTTCCACAAAGTACAGCTAGTTGCTAGCAAGCTAGCTAAGTAAAGTTCATAGTCAACACCAAACTTTGGGAAACTGCCACGCTCCTAGTGTATAATACATGCAATGGGCATTGCTCATCTAGCGTTAACTTTAGCTAACATTTCTCCATACGCTAATCAACCTGGCTTGCTTAGCAATGTAGCAAGCTAACATTACAGCTCTTACCTTATGCATTGATTCAGTCCACTCCCTCCTGTCAATGCATTTTTTTATTGTCTTTATAATCCACATATGCGCTGACTGATTAACACAGTGTGAAGTTACTATGCAATGTATTCCTGAAAACCTGAAGTTGCCCTCCAAGTGAAAGGTAGCCAGGGGGGTGCAGAGGCAGCCAGGTTAAACAACACCAACATCATTGCTTGCTTGCGTGACCTTTGCCCAATCAAAATAACTTGGTTAGCTATATGACTGTTTTCAACACATCAACTGTTTAAGTCCCCCAAAAAATGGCAAGCAAAAAAAGAAATGTTCAGTCAGTACTGAGGAATTGAACAACAAGAAAACCTTCCTGTCATCACCAGACTTTCTCCAGATATTGCGTTCGTGACAGTGTTCGTAGCATAAGCGTCAACGTCACCACCATGGAATCTGAAGGTCCATGGTTTGCCTCTTGGAGAAGATATTTTGACCATTGTTTTGACACCCCTCTCCCAGTCTCGACACACACACACTGGCCCGCACACGCATGGTGTGTGCTTATTCCCCCCCCCCACCCCGAGCAAGCCATTTTCATGCTTGTGTGACACTTTTGATATTCTGGATTTCCCCTGATTGTCTATGCAATTAAAATGGAGGTCAAAATAAAAAGGGAAATAAAAGTATTATCTGAGTTTTGGAAGGGGGCGAAGGACACTGTCTCCCAGTGTCCTAGCTAGCTACCGGTTTTTGCCCCCACCTCCTACCTGCTGTGTACTGGATTCCCTCTAGCTAGCTAACTAGCTGGCTAGCTAGTTAACTAACTAGCACACTGTGTCCTTTGCTCCCGCCTGTCCTCGCCGTTGTTAACAGAACTGCGGGAAAGCAGTGCCCAACAGGCGGGGGTGAAGGAAACTGTCTACTGACGTCTTAGCTATCGTTAGTTAGCTAGCTACCTATCCCGCCTGCCCTGTACCAAAGTCCAAGCTAGCTAACTAGCACCCAGTGTCTTTTGCTAACGTCTGCCGAACACCTGCCCTCGCCGTCGAAAACGTGCCCGAAAGGCGAGAGGGAAGGACACTGTCTACCATTGTCCTAGCTAGCTACTGGTGTTGTCGCCCCCTCCACTTCTTCTGTGGTGTTTATCGGCAGTTAGCATCCAATGTTATGGATTGTACTGGAGCCCTCCCGCCTGTGTATCGGGTCCTAGCGTAAACATTGACCAATTATAAGTATAAAGACGGGTTCCTGCAGATGCAGGAATGCCCACATGCAAGAACGCCCTTTGTTGGCTACCCTTCTCCTTCTTGCTACTACGGAGGAGAGAACGGTGGAGATAGACCAACAGAGAAAGGGTTCCGGTGGTAAGACAGTAGACCAACAGAGAAAGAGTTATGGTGGTAATAGAACAGAGAAAGGGTTCTGGTGGTAATACAGTGGACCAATAGAGAAAGAGTTCCTGTGGAAATAGACCAACAGAGAAAGGTTTCCGGTGGTAATATAGTAGACCAACAGAGAAAGGGTTCTGGTGGTAATGCAGTAAACAAACAGAAAGGGTTCTGGTGGTAATAGACCAACATAGATATGGTTCCGCTGGTAATACAGTAGACCATCAGAGAAAGGGTTTCAGAGGTAATTTACCAACAGAGAAAGGGTTCTGGTGATAATACAGTAGACCAACAGAGAAAGGGTTACGCTGGTAATACAGTAAACAAACAGAAAGGGTTCTGGTGGTAATACAGTGGACCAAAAGAGAAAGGGTTCCACTGGCAAAACAGTAGCCCAACAGAGAAAGGTTTCAAGTAGTAATACAGTCGACCAAAAGAGAAAGGTTTCCGCTGGTAATACAGTAGACCAACAGAGAAGGGTTTCAGAGGTAATTTACCAACAGAGAAAGTGTTCCGGTGGTAATCGACCAACAGAGGAAGGGTTCCGGTGGTAACATACCAACAGAGAAAGGGTTCCGGTGGTGATACAGTAGACCAACAGAGAAATGGTTCCGGCGGTAATACAGTAAACACAAAGAGAAAGGGTTCAGGTGGTAATAGACCAACAGTTAAAGGGTTCTGGTGGTAATAAAGTAGACCAACAGAGACAGGGTTCCGGTTGTAATACAGTAGACCAATAGAGAAAGGGTTCCGGTGGTAATACAGGAGACCAACAGAGAAAGGGTTCTGATCGTAACAGACCAACAGAGAAAGGGTTCCGGTGGTAATAGACCAACAGTTAAAGGGTTCTGGTGGTAATAAAGTAGACCAACCGAGACAGGGTTCCGGTTGTAATACAGTCGACCAATAGAGAAAGGGTTCCGGTGGTAATACAGGAGACCAACAGAGAAAGGGTTCTGATCGTAACAGACCAACAGAGAAAGGGTTCCGGTGGTAATACAGTAGACCAACAGAGAACGGGTTCCTCTGGTAATACAGTAAACAAACAGAGAAAGGGTTCCGGTGTTATTAGACCAACATAGAAAGGGTTCTGGTGGTAATAGACCATCAGCGATAGGGTTCCGCTGGTGACCAACAGAGAAATGGTTCTGGTGGTAATATAGTAGACCAAAAGAAAAAGGGTTCCACCGGCAATACAGTAGTCCCAAAAGAGAAAGGTTTCTAGTGGTAATAGACCAAGAGAGATATGGTTCCGGTGGTAATACAGTAGACAAACAGTGAAAGGGTTCTGCTGGTAATACAGTAGACCAAACAGAGAAAGGGTTTCAGAGGTAATTTACCAACAGAGAAAGTGTTCCGGTGGTAACATACCAACAGAGAAAGTGTTCCGGTGGTAATACAGTAGTGTTACGGTTTTCTTTCGTCGAAGGAGAGGCAGACCAAAATGCAGCGTGGTTATTTTGATTCATGGTTCTTTAATAAAGAAACTACACGTGAACAAACTAACAAAACAAGAAACGTGAAAACATAAACAGCCTTATCTGTTGCAAACAAACACTGAGACAGGAACAATCACCCACGAAACACTCAAAGAATATGGCTGCCTAAATATGGTTCCCAATCAGAGACAACGATAAACACCTGCCTCTGATTGAGAACCACTTCAGGCAACCATAGACTTTTCTAGACGACCCCCTCTATACCACAATCCCAATACCTACAAAAACCCCAAGACAAAACACACCACATAATTAACCCATGTCACACCCTGGCCTGACCAAAATAATAAAGAAAAAACAAAATACTAAGACCAGGGCGTGACAAGTAGACCAACAGAGAAATGGTTCCGGCGGTAATACAGTAAACAAAAAGAGAAAGGGTTCCGGTGGTAATAGACCAACAGTTATAGGGTTCCGGTGGTAATAAAGTAGACCAACAGAGACAGGGTTTCGGTTATAATACAGTAGACCAACAGAGAAAGGGTTCTGGTCGTAATAGACCAACAGAGAAAGGGTTTCGGTGGTAATAGACCAACAGAGAAAGGGTTACGGTGGTATTAGAGCAGACCAACAGAGAAAGGGTTCAGGTGGTATTGCAGTAGAACAACAGAGAAAGGGTTCCAGTGGTAATAGACCAATAGAGAAATGGTTCCGGTGGTAATACAGTAGGCCAACAGAGAAAGGGTTCTGGTGTTATTAGACCAACAGAGAAAGGATAGACCATCAGAGATAGGGTTCCGCTGTTAATACAAGTGACCAACAGAGAAATGGTTCTGGTGGTAAAACAGTGGACCAAAAGAGAAAGGGTTCTGCTGGTAATACAGTAGCCCAACAGAGAAAGGGTTCCAGTAGTAATACAGTCAACCAAAAGAGAATGGGTTCCAGTGGTAATACAGTAGTCCCAGCAGAGAAAGATTTCTAGTGGTAATAGACCAACAGAGATATGGTTCCGGTGGTAATACAGTAGACAAACAGTGAAAGGGTTCCGCTGGTAATACAGTAGACCAACAGAGAAAGGCTTTCAGAGGTAATTTACCAACAGAGAAAGTGTTCAGGTGGTAATAGACCAACAGAGAAAGGGTTTCGATGGTAATACCCTAGACATACAGAGAACGGGTTCCCCTGGTAATACAGTAGACAAACAGAGAAAGCGTTCTGCTGTAAATAAAGTAGCCCAATAGAGAAAGGGTTCCGGTGGCAAAACAGTAGACCAACAGATAAAGGGTTCCGGTGGTAATATAGTAGAACGACAGAGAAAGAGTTCCGCTGGTAATACAGTAGACCAACAGAGAAAGGGATCTGGTAGTAATACAGTAGACCAACAGAGAAAGGGTTCTGGTAGTAATAGACCAACAGAGAAAGGGTTCCTCTGGTAATACAGTAAACAAACAGAGAAAGGGTTCCGGTGTTATTAGACCAACAGAGAAGGGGTTCTGGTGGTAATAGACCATCAGAGATAGGGTTCCGCTGGTGACCAACAGAGAAATGGTTCTGGTGGTAATACAGTGGACCAAAAGAGAAAGGGTTCCGCTGGCAATACAGTAGCCCAACAGAGAAAGGGTTCCAGTAGTAATACAGTCGACCAAAAGAGAATGGGTTCCAGTGGTAATACAGTAGTCCCAACAGAGAAAGGTTTCTAGTGGTAATAGACCAACAGAGATATGTTTCCGGTGGTAATACAGTAGACAAACAGTTAAAGGCTTCCACTGGTAATACAGTAGACCAACAGAGAAAGCGTTTCAGAGTTAATTTACCAACAGAGAAAGTGTTCCGGTGGTAACATACCAACAGAGAAAGGTTCCGGTGATAATACTGTCGACCAAAGGAGAAAAGGTTCTGGTGGTAATACAGTAGACCAACATAGACAGGGTTCCGGTTATAACACAGTAGACCAATAGAGAAAGGTTTCTGGTCGTAATAGACCAACAGAGAAAGCGTTTTGCTGGTAATAAAGTTGCCCAATAGAGAAAGGGTTCCGGTGGTACCAGACCAACAGAGAAAGCGTTCCAGTGGTAATAGACCAACAGAGAAAGGGTTACGGTGGTATTAGAGCAGACCAATAGAGAATGGGTTTCGGTGATAGAACAGTAGACTAACAGATAAAGCCTTCCGGTGGTAATCCAGAAGACCAACTGAGAAAGGGTTCCGGTGGTAATATACCAACAAAGAAAGGGTTCCGCTGGTATTGCAGTAGAACAACAGAGAAAGGGTTCCAGTAGTAATACAGTAGACCAAAACAGAAAAGGTTACAGTGGTAATACAGTAGACCAAAACAGAAAGGGTTCCAGTGGTAATAGACCAATAGAGAAATGGTTCCGGTGGTAATACAGTAGACCAACAGAGAAAGGGTTCCGGTGTTATTAGACCAACAGAGATATGGTTCTGGTGGTAATACAGTGGACCAAAAGAGAAAGGGTTCCGCTGGTAATACAGTAGCCCAACAGAGAAAGGGTTCCATTAGTAATACAGTCGCCCAAAAGAGAATGGGTTCCAGTGGTAATAGAGTAGTCCCAGCAGAGAAAGGTTTCTAGTGGTAATAGACCAACAGAGATATGGTTCCGGTGGTAATACAGTCGACAAACAGTGAAAGCGTTCCGCTGGTAATAAAGTAGCCTAATAGAGAGAGGTTTCCGGTGGTACTAGACCAACACAGAAAGGGTTCCAGTGGCAAAACAGTAGAACAACAGATAAAGAGTTCCGCTGGTAATACAGTAGACCAACAGAGAAAGGGTTCCGGTGGTAATACAGTATGCCAACAGAGAAAGGGTTCCGGTGTTATTAGACCAACATAGAAAGGGTTCCGGTGGTAATACAGTAGACCAACAGAGAAGGGATCTGGTGGTATTACAGTAGACATACAGAGAAAGGGCTCCACTGGTAATACAGTAGACCGACAGAGAAAGGGTTCCACTGGTAATACAGTAGACCAACAGAGAAAGGGTTCCATTGGTACTAGACCAACAGACAAAAGGGTTCCGGTGGCAATACAGTAGACTAACAGATAAATGGTTCCACTGGCAATCCAGTAGACCAACATAGAAAGGGTTCTGGTGTTAATAGACCAACAGAGGAAGGGTTCCGGTGGTATTACAGCAGACCAACAGAGAATGGGTTCCGGTGATAATACAGTAAACCAACAGAGAAAGGCTTCCCGTGGTAATACAGTAAACCAACAGAAAAGGGTTCTGGTGGTATTAAACCAACAGAGAAAGGGTTCCGTGGGTATTACAGTAGACCAACAGAAAATGGGTTCTGCTGGTAATACAGTAGACCAACAGAGAATGGGTTCCGGTGGTAATAGACCAACAGAGATAGCGTTCCGGTGGTAATACAGTAGACCAACAGAGAAAGAGTTCCGCTGGTATTGCAGTAGACCAACATAGAATGGGTTCTGCTGGTAATACAGTAGACCAACAGATAATGGGTTCCGGTGGTATTACACCAACAGAGAAAGGGTTCCGCTGGTAATACCTTAGACCGACAGAGAAAGGGTTCTGGTTGCAATACAGTAGACCAACAGAGAAAGGGTTCTCGTGCTAATAGACCAACAGAGGAAGGGTTCCGGTGGTATTACAGCAGACCAACAGAGAATGGGTTCCGGTGATACTACGGTAAACCAACAGAGAAAGGGTTCCTGTGGTAATACAGTAAACCAACAGAAACAGGTTCTGGTGGTATTACACCAACAGAGAAAGGGTTCCGTTGGTAATACAGTAGACCAAAAGAGAATGGGTTCTGCTGGTAATACAGTAGACCAACAGAGAAAGGGTTCTGCTGGTATTGCAGTAGACCAACATAGAAAAGGTTCTGGTGGTAATACAGTAGACCAACAGAGAAAGGGTTCTTGTGGTAATAGACCAACAGAGAAAGGTTTCTGCTGGTAATACAGTAGACCAACAGAGAAATGGTTCCGCTGGTAATACAGTAAACAAACAGAGAAAGGGTTCCTGTGGTATTAGACCAACAGAGAAAGGTTTCTGGTAGTAATAGACCAACAGAGATAGGGTTCCGCTGGTAATACAGTAGACCAACAGATAATGGGTTCCGGTGGTAATAGACCAACAGTGAAAGGGTTACGGTGGTATTAGAGCAGACCAACAGAGAATGGGTTCCGGTGATAGTACAGCAGACCAACAGGTAAAGCCTTCCGGTGGTAATCCAGAAGACCAACAGAGAAAGGGTTCCGCTGGTAACAGACCAACAGACAAAAGGGTTCCGGTTATAATACAGTAGACCAACAGAGAAATGGTTCTGGTGATAATACAATGAACCAAAAAAGAAAGGGTTCCACTGGTATTACAGTAGCCCAACAAAGAAAGGTTTCCGGTGGTAATCGCCCAACAGAGAAAGGGTTGGTTATAAAAAAGTAGACTAACAGAGAAAGGGTTCTGGTGGTAATAGACCAACATAGAAATGGTTCCGATGGTAATACAGAAGACCAACAGAGACAGGATTCCGGTTATACAGTGAAAGGGTTCCCCTGGTAATACAGTAGACAAACAGAGAAAGCGTTCCGCTGGTAATAAAGTAGTCTAATAGCGAAAAGTTTCCGGTGGTACTAGACCAACACAGAAAGGGTTCCAGTGGCAAAACAGTAGACCAACAGATAAAGGGTTCCGCTGGTAATACAGTAGACCAACAGAGAAAGGGTTCCGTTGGTAATAGACCAACAGAGAAAGGGTTTCGGTGGTATTAGAGCACACCAACAGAGAATGGGTTCCGGTGATAGTACAGTAGACCAACAGATAAAGCCTTCCGATGGTAATCCAGAAGACCAACAGAGAAAGGGTTCCGGTGGTAGTAGACCAACAAAGAAAGGGTTCCGCTGGTATTGCAGTAGACCAACAGAGAAAGGGTTCCGGTGGTAATAGACCAACAGATAAAGGGTTCCAGTGGTATTATAGCAAACCAACAGAAAATGGGTTCCGGTGATAGTACAGTAGACCAACAGATAAAGCCTTCCAGGGGTAATCCATAAGACCAACAGAGAAAGGGTTCCAGTGGTAATAGACCAACAAAGAAAGGGTTCCGCTGGTATTGCAGTAGACCAACAGAGAAAGGGTTCCAGTAGTAATACAGTAGACCAAAAGAGAATGTGTTCCAGCTGTAATACAGTAGTCCCAACAGAGAAAGGTTTCCAGTGGTAATACAGTAGACCAACAGAGAAAGGGTTCCACTGGTAATACAGTAAACAAACAGAGAAAGGGTTCCGATGGTGTTACAGTAGCCCAACAGAGAACATGTTCTGGTGGTAATATACCAACAGAGATAGGGTTCCGCTGGTAATACAGTAGACCAACAGAGAAATTATTCTGGTGGTAATACAATGAACCAAAAGAGAAAGGGTTCCACTGGTATTACAGTAGCCCAACAGAGAAAGGGTAATTGACCAACAGATAAAGGGTTCCGGTGGTAATACACTAGACCAACAGAGAAAGGGTTCCGGTGGTAATAGAACAACAGAGAAAGGGTTCCGGTGGCAATGCAGTAGACCCACAGAGAATGGGTTCCAGTGATAATACAGTTGACCCACAGAGATATGGTTCCACTGTACTTCAGTAGACAAACAGAGAAACGGTTCCGGTGGTAATAGACAAACAGAAAAAGGGTTCCAGTGGTAAAAAAAACCAACAGAGAAAGGGTTCCGCTGGTAATACAGTTGACCCACAGAGATATGGTTCTGCTGTACTTCAGTAGACAAACAGAGAAAGGGTTCCGGTGGTATTAGACCAAAAGAGAAAGGGTTCTGGTCGTACTAGACCAACAGAGAAAGGGTTCCGGTGGTAATAGGCCAACAGAGAAAGAGTTCCGGTGGTATTACAGTAATCTAACAGAGAAAGGGTTCCGGTTGTAATAGACCAAAAGAGATAGGGTTCCATTGGTAATACGGTAGACCAACAGAGAAAGGGTTCTGGTGTTAATAGACCAACAGATAAAGGGTTCCGGTGGTAATACACTAGACCAACAGAGAAAGGGGTCTGATGGTAATACAGTAGACCAACAGAGAAAGGGTTCCGGTGGTAATACAGTAGACCAACAGAGAAAGATTTCCACTGACTATACAGGAGACCAACAGAGGATAGATTCCGGTGTTAATAGACCAACAGATAAAGGGTTCCGGTGGTAATACACTAGACCAACAGAGAAAGGGTTCCGGTGGTAATAGAACAACAGAGAAAGGGTTCCGCTGGTAATACGGTAGACCAAAAGACAAATGGTTCCGCTGGTAGCAGACCAACAGAGAATGGGTTCCGGTTATAATACAGTGGACCAACAGAGAAAGGGTTCTGGTGGTAATAGACCAACAGAGAAAGGGTTCCGCTGGTAACAGACCAACAGAGAAAGGGTTCTGGTTATAATACAGTAAACCAACAGAGAAAGGGTTCTGGTGGTAATAGACCAACAGAGAAAGGGTTCCCCTGGTAGTACAGTAGACAAAAAAGTGTTCCGCTGTTAATTAAGTAGCCTAATAGAGAAAGGTTTCCGGTGGTACTAGACCAACACAGAAAGGGTTCCAGTGTCAACACGGTAGACCAACAGAGAAAGGGTTCCGGTGGTAATAGACCAACAGTGAAAGGGTTACGGTGGTATTAGAGCAGACCAACAGAGAATAGGTTCCGGTGATAGTACAGCAGACCAACAGGTAAAGCCTTCCGGTGGTAATCCAGAAGACCAACAGAGAAAGGGTTCCGCTGGTATTACAGCAGCCCAACAGAGAAAGGGTTCCGGTAGTAATCGACCAACATAGAAAGGGTTCCGCTGGTAATACAGTAGACCAACTTAGAAATTGTTCCGCTGGTAACAGACCAACAGACAAAAGGGTTCCGGTTATAATACAGTAGACCAACAGAGAAAGGGTTCCGGTGGTAATACAGTAGACCAACAGAGAAAGATTTCCACTGACTATACAGGAGACCAACAGAGGATAGATTCCGGTGTTAATAGAACAACAGATAAAGGGTTCCGGTGGTAATACACTAGACCAACAGAGAAAGGGTTCCGGTGGTAATAGAACAACAGAGAAAGGGTTCCGCTGGTAATACAGTAGACCAAAAGACAAATGGTTCCGCTGGTAGCAGACCAACAGAGAAAGGGTTCCGGTTATAATACAGTAGACCAACAGAAAAGGGTTCTGGTTATAATAGACCAACAGAGAAAGGGTTCCGGTGGTAATACAGTAGACCAACAGAGACAGGGTTCCGGTTATAATACAGTGGACCAACAGAGAAAGGGTTCTGGTGGTAATAGACCAACAGAGAAAGGGTTCCGCTGGTAACAGACCAACAGAGAAAGGGTTCTGGTTATAATACAGTAAACCAACAGAGAAAGGGTTCTGGTGCTAATAGACCAAGAGAGAAAGGGTTCCCCTGGTAATACAGTAGACAAAAAAGTGTTCCGCTGTTAATTAAGTAGCCTAATAGAGAAAGGTTTCCGGTGGTAATAGACCAACAGTGAAAGGGTTACGGTGGTATTAGAGCAGACCAACAGAGAATGGGTTCCGGTGATAGTACAGCAGACCAACAGGTAAAGCCTTCCGGTGGTAATCCAGAAGACCAACAGAGAAAGGGTTCCGCTGATATTACAGCAGCCCAACAGAGAAAGGGTTCCGGTAGTAATCGACCAACATAGAAAGGGTTCCGCTGGTAATACAGTAGACCAACTTAGAAATTGTTCCGCTGGTAACAGACCAACAGACAAAAGGGTTCCGGTTATAATACAGTAGACCAACAGAGAAATGGTTCTGGTGGTAATACAATGAACCAAAAGAGAAAGGGTTCCACTGGTATTACAGTAGCCCAACAAAGAAAGGTTTCCGTTGGTAATCGACCAACAGAGAAAGGGTTATGGTTATAATACAGTAGACCAACAGAGAAATGGTTCTGGTGGTAATAGACCAACATAGAAATGGTTCCGGTGGTAATACAGTAGACCAACAGAGAAAGGGTTCTGGTCTTAATAGACCAACAGAGAAAGGGTTACGGTGGTAATACCCTATACATACAGAGAAAGGGTTCCCCTGGTAATACAGTAGACCAATAGAGAAAGGCTTCCGCTGGTAATACAGTCAACAAACAGAGAAAGGTTTCCGGTTGTAATAGACCAACAGAGAAAGGGTTCTGGTGGTAATAGACCAACGAAGATAGGATTCCGCTGTTAATACTGGTGACCAACAGAGAAATGGTTCTGGTGGTAATACAGTGGACCAAAAGAGAAAGTGTTCCGCTGGTAATACAGTAGACCAACCGAGAAAGGGTTCCGCTGGTAACAGACCAACAGAGAAAGGGTTCCGGTTATAATACAGTAGACCAACAGAGAAAGGGTTCTGGTCGTAATAGACCAACAGAGAAAGGGTTCCGGTAGTAATACCCTAGACATGCAGACAAAGGGTTCCCCTGGTAATACAGTAGACAAACAGAGAAAGCGTTCCGCTGGTAATAAAGTAGCCTAATAGAGAAAGGTTTCTGGTGGTACTAGACCAACACAGAAAGGGTTCCAGTGGCAAAACAGTAGACCAACATATAAAGGGTTCCGCTGGTAATACAGTAGACCAACAGAGAAAGGGTTCTGGTCGTAATAGACCAACAGAGAAAGGGTTCCGGTAGTAATACCCTAGACATGCAGACAAAGGGTTCCCCTGGTAATACAGTAGACAAACAGAGAAAGCGTTCCGTTGGTAATACTGTCGACCAACAGAGAAAGGGTTCCGGTGGTAATAGACCAACAGAGAAAGGGTTCCGGTGGTATTATAGCAAACCAACAGAGAATGGGTTCCGGTGATAGTACAGTAGACCAACAGATAAAGCCTTCCAGGGGTAATCCATAAGTCCAACAGAGAAAGGGTTCCAGTGGTAATAGACCAACAAAGAAAGGGTTCCGCTGGTATTGCAGTAGACCAACAGAGAAAGGGTTCGAGTAGTAATACAGTAGACCAAAAGAGAATGTGTTCCAGCTGTAATACAGTAGTGCCAACAGAGAAACAGGGTTCTGGTGTTAATAGACCAACAGATAAAGGGTTCCGGTGGTAATACACTAGACCAACAGAAAAAGGGGTCTGATGGTAATACAGTAGACCAACAGAGAAAGGGTTCCGGTGGTAATACAGTAGACCAACAGAGAAAGACTTCCACTGACTATACAGGAGACCAACAGAGGATAGATTCCGGTGTTAATAGACCAACAGATAAAGGGTTCTGGTGGTGATACACTAGACCAACAGAGAAAGGGGTCTGATGGTAATACAGTACACAAACAGAGAAAGGGTTCTGGTGTTAATGACCAACAGATAAAGGGTTCCGGTGATAGTACAGTAGAACAACAGAGATTGGGTTATGTTGGTATTGCAGTAGACCAACAAAGAAAGGGTTCTGGTGGTAATACAGCAGACCAACAGAGAAAGGGTTCTTGTGGTAATAGACAAACAGAGAAAGGTTTCCGGTTATAATACAGTAGACTAATATAGAAAGGGTTCCGCTGGTAATACAGTAGACCAACAGAGAAAGGGTTCCGCTGGTAATTTACCAACTGATAAAGGGTTATGGTTATAATACAGTAGACCAAGAGAGAAATGGTTCCGGTGGTAATAGACCAACAGAGAAAGAGTTCCGGTGGTATTACAGTAATCTAACAGAGAAAGGGTTCTGGTGTTAATAGACCAACATATAGAGGGTTCCGGTGGTAATACACTAGACCAACAGAGAAAGGGGTCTGATGGTAATACAGTAGACCAACAGAGAAAGGGTTCCGGTGGTAATACAGGAGACCAACAGAGGATATATTCCGGTGTTAATAGACCAACAGATAAAGGGTTCCGGTGGTAATACACTAGACCAACAGAGAAAGGGGTCTGATGGTAATACAGTACAACAACAGAGAAAGGGTTCTGGTGTTAATAGACCAACAGATAAAGGGTTCCGGTGATAGTACAGTAGAACAACAGAGAATGGGTTATGTTGGTATTGCAGTAGACTAATATAGAAAGGGTTCCGCTAGTAATACAGTAGACCAACAGAGAAAGGGTTCCGCTGGTAATTTACCAACAGATAAAGGGTTATGGTTATAATACAGTAGACCAACAGAGAAAGGGTTCTGGTGTTAATAGACCAACATATAGAGGGTTCCGGTGGTAATACACTAGACCAACAGAGAAAGGGGTCTGATGGTAATACAGTAGACCAACAGAGAAAGGGTTCCAGTGGTAATACAGGAGAACAACAGAGGATAGATTCCGGTGTTAATAGACCAACAGATAAAGGGTTCCTGTGGTAATACACTAGACCAACAGAGAAAGGGGTCTGATGGCAATACAGTACACCAACAGAGAAAGGGTTCTGGTGTTAATAGACCAACAGATAAAGGGTTCCTGTGGTAATACACTAGACCAACAGAGGATAGATTCCGGTGTTAATAGACCAACAGATAAAGGGTTCCTGTGGTAATACACTAGACCAACAGAGAAAGGGGTCTGATGGCAATACAGTACACCAACAGAGAAAGGTTTCTCGTGTTAATAGACCAACAGATAAAGGGTTCCGGTGATAGTACAGTAGAACAACAGAAAATGGGTTATGTTGGTATTGCAGTAGACTAATATAGAAAGGGTTCCGCTGGTAATACAGTAGACCAACAGAGAAAGGGTTCCGCTGGTAATTTACCAACAGATAAAGGGTTATGGTTATAATACAGTAGACCAACAGAGAAAGGGTTCCGGTGGTAATAGAACAACAGAGAAAGGGTTCTGGTGGCAATGCAGTAGACCCACAGAGAATGGGTTCCGGTGGTAATGCACTAGACCAACAGAGAAAGGGGTCTGATGGTAATACAGTACACCAACAGAGAAAGGATTCTCGTGTTAATAGACCAACAGATAAAGGGTTCCGGTGATAGTACAGTAGAACAACAGAGAATGGGTTATGTTGGTATTGCAGTAGACCAACAGAGAAAGGGTTCTGGTGGTAATACAGTAGACCAACAGAGAAAGGGTTCTTGTGGTAATAGACAAACAGAGAAAGGTTTCCGGTTATAATACAGTAGACTAATATAGAAAGGGTTCCGGTGGTAATACAGTAGGCCAATAGAGAAAGGGTTCTGGTGGTAATCGACCAACACAGAAACTGTTCCGGTGGCAAGACAGTAGACCAACAGATAAATGGTTCCGCTGGTAATACAGTAGACCAATAGAGAAAGAGTTCCAGTGGTAATAGACCACCAGAGAAAGGTTTCCGTGGTAATACAGTAGGCCAACAGAGAAAAGGTTCCGGTGATAATACAGTAGATCACACGACAAAATCGATTGGCCTGCTCCAAGAAGCCATTCTTGTGATTATTGTGACTTTGTCATTGTCATTGTTTGTAAGCTTGTGTAGTCAAATTAATTTATGATCGTATGCTATCCATTTGTTGTTTGTATGCTGTTCTTTGTATGACATTTTAATATTTGATAATTAACCAATGATATTAGGCCACTCTTGGCCATGATTACAGACACCTGTGTCTTTTGACACTACATAAACGAGTCATCCCGCAGTGTTAGTGATTATACCCTGATGAAGACAGCTTGGCTGTCGAAACGTTGGTAATTACATATTTGCATCTGAGCTCCTAGAGTGTGCGGCTCTCTTTTATTTTCTACTCCGCTAGCCAGCACTAGCCAGCACAACTAAATAGGTGTGCGTTTATTTTTCTTCAAGACCTATTCTTAGCATATCGATAAAGTACATCTTAATTATCCTCAACTTTCTTCCCCTCCACCCTCCCCCTCCCCTCCTCTTACCTGTAGCCCTGCAGGTAGTTCTGTCAGCAGGCAGAGACTGTCTGGTGGCGGGGGACTCGTGCTCCAGCGACGAGACCTGCAGCCCACGTCTGCGGACCCTGCGTCAGTGTGTAGCGGGCAATGGTAGCATGAAGCTGGGCCCCGGGGCCCGGAGCCAGTGCGCCAACGCCGTGTCGGCACTGCTCTCCAGCCCCCTGCACGGTTGCCAGTGCAAGCGAGGCATGAAGAAGGAGAAGAACTGCCTCAGCATCTACTGGAGTCTCCATCAGTCTGTCATACACGGTGAGCAATTTAGCCAGGTGCTCGGCCATTTGTATTGGATGGGACAACGGCCAAGTCCATTTATGTAACACAGGTTACAGATTTAACTCTCTACACAGAACATAATGTGGCTGATGCAGCTTAGTCATGATGCCTGGCAAACAGTCAGCTATCAGTCACTACACCTGGTGTCACTGTGGAACAATTGATTGAAGATCCGTGGAGAGGGGTATTCTGTATTAACCTGCACAAGAGCTAGTAAACTACTACAGGAAATTAATAATGTGTGAATTAGGCTTGGCCATTATCCAGAGTGTCATGCCTTCATACTGACCTTATACTATACCGGGATATTCAGTAATACCAGCCCTGTTTTCAAACCCCATTGATACTCTGTAATCCGAAGGTTAGCATTGCCAACAACTACATGTAAAATCCCATAGAGAATGCTAACTAAATGTTAATGAGCGCATTGCGAATATTTTGTACAGTTTCTGACCTAAACTATACAAGTAACTCAAACATGCTACCCACAGTTTGCTGCACGCACCAAATAAATATTAGCCAGCAAGGCTCTTGATCCAGGACGGGATTCTCTGCTGTTGGAAGAAGCTAACCACTTAGCTAGATAGCTATCTAGCTACTAAATTAGCATGCCAAGTGCACAACTGAAGAGCATTTAGCACATTTTAGACAGTTAACTTAATAGTTCTACGATATCCAGCTGGAAAACATTTAGTAGAGAATTCCATACCTTAATTATATCACCTGGTGCATGCTGCACAACAGTGAGTGACTCACAAGGCTCCGGTCCCCACGTGGATGGGGACTACCGTAAGCTTCATAATAATGACTGGTGAAATTAAGAAAACAATGTTCTTTCTCTCCTATTGCTCAAGTTGACTGCAGGTATTTATTTAAAAAGTAGCTACAAATATGAAAATGTCCCCAAAATTGTTTAAATAAATAGTTTCAATGGTATTGAAAAACCATCCCATGGCTTATTCCAAATACCCCGGTATACTGTATATACGGTATACCATCCAATCCTAGCGTGAATCCTGTTCATTAGCTCCAAAGGGATAATGTGTCATTACCGTGTCATGCAATGTGTCATTCCATATACTCTCAGGACTCAACCTGGTAGAGAGTTACCCTTATGAAGCCATGGAGAGAGACTACGACTACGTTCGTCTGGCCTCCATCACGGCTGGTAAGTAGAGTGACCTCGGTTCGTTTTGATATTACCTCAACCTTTTCACCATGAACCAAAGGATTAATGTTGAAAAGATCGTATCGTATCGTTTAGGTCCCCTGGAAGGCAGCCTTAGGCATAGAATAGTCCACATTGTGTCCTGGAGGCATAGTTAAAAATGAAAGCATTTTCCAAGAGTCTGAACACAATTAGCAATATTACAAATAATATGTTTCAAAGACCCTCATTTACATCTGATTTATCATTTCATTTTGAGGAAGACAAGTACAGAAGAACAATGAACCAGACCAATAGAGGAACTAGATTAGAAATTATTCATACCCCTTCACTTTTCCACATTTTGTTGTGTTACAGTCTGAATTCAAATTAGATTACATAATGACAAAGTGAAAACATGTTTTTAGAATTGATTGCAAATGTATTGAGAATGAAATACTTAAATATTACATTTACATACGGTACCAGTCAAAAGTTTGAACACACCTATTCATTCCAGGTTTTTTAAATATTTTTACTATTTTCTACACTGCAGAATAATAGTGAAGACATCAAAACTATGGAACAACACATATGGAATAATGTAGTAACCAAAAAATTGTTAAACAAATCAAAATCGATTTTATATTTGAGATTCATCAAAGTATCCAACCTTTGCCTTGATGACAGCTTTGCACACTCTTGGCATTCTCTCGACTAGCTTAATGCGGTAGTCACCTGGAATGTATTTAAATTAAATAGGTGTGCCTTGTTAATACTTAATTTGTGGAATTTCTTTCCTTCTTAATGTGTTTGAGCCAATCAGTTGTGTTGTGACAAAGTACTGGTGGTATACAGAAGATAGCCCTATTTGGTAAAAGACCAAGTCCATATTATGTTTTGCTCGCCTGAGATAGAGTACCTAATGATAAGACCTTACTATCTACCTAGAGAGTTTTCATCTGTATTTTTTTGTAGCTGTCTACATACCACCACAGACATCGGTCTGTGGCTGGAACTAAAACCACACTCAATGAGCTGTATAAGGCCATAAGTGTCACCCTTGTTGAAATGAGTGGACCAAGGCACAGCATGCGTAAAGTTCCACATTATATTTAATAGTGAATCTTACAACAAAAACAGCAAAGAATATAACAAACGTGCAGTATTGCAGGGCTCAAGGCAACTATACAAAAACAAGATCCCACAACAAACAGGTGGGAAAAGGCTGCCTAAATATGATCCCCAACCATACCAGGCCAAAATAGAAATAGCAAAGTAAAGAATGCCCACCCTAGTCACACCCTGACCTAACCAAAATAGAGAACAAAAAGGCTCTCTAAGGTCAGGGCGTGACAGTACCCCCCCCCCCCCCCCCCCCCAAAGGTGCGGACTCTAGCCGCAAAACCTGACTCTATGGGGGAAGGTCCGGGTGGGCATCTAGCCTCGGTGGTGGCTCCGGTTCGGGACATAGACCCCGCTCCGCTCGCTGATCCCTCCGCTTCCGTGGAACCGGACCGTGAATCGGCGCTGGAGGAACCGGACCGTGGATCGTCGCCGAGGACTCCGGACCGTGGTTCGTCGCCGGAGGCTCCGGACTGGGAACCTTTACAGGAGGCTCTGGACTGGGAACCCCCGCTGGAGTCTCTGGACTACAGACTGTCGCTGGAGGCTCTGGACCGCAGACCGTCGCTGGAGGCTCTAGACTGCCAACCGTCGCTGGAGGCTCTGGACTGCCGACCGCCGCTGGAGGCTCCGGGCCATGGATCGTCTCTGGAGGCTTCGGGCCATGGATCATCACTGTAGGCTTCGTGCCATGGATCATCACTGGAGGCTCCGGGCTATGGATAATCACTGGAGGCTTCGGGCCATGGATCATCACTGGAGGCTTTGTGCCATGGATCATCACTGGAGGCTTCGTGCGTGGAGCTGGCACAGGACGTACCAGGCTGGAGACAAGCACTGGAGGCTGGGTGCATGTAACTGGCACAGGATATACTGGACTGTGGAGGCGCACTGGAGGTCTGGATCGTAGAGCTGGCACAATGCGTCCTGGACAAATGACCACCCTCGCACAGCAAGTGCGGGGAGCTAGCACAGGACGCACTGGGCTGTGAAGGCGCACTGGAGACACAGTACGTATGACCGGCACAGTATATACAGGGCCGTGGAGGCGCACTGGAGGTCTGGAGCGTAGAGCTGGCACAACGCATCCTGGACAAAGGACCACCTTCGCATGGCAAATGCGGGGAGCTGGCACAGGACGCACTGGGCTGTGAAGGCGCACCGGAGATACAGCGTGTAGAGCCGGCTCAGGATATCCTGGACACTGGAGGCGTACTGGAGACCAGGAGCGCTGAGCCGGCACAACCAGTCCTGAACAGATACCCCACTTTAGCACAACAAGTGCGGGGGGTGCGTGCGTAGAGTTCCACATTATATTTAATATTGAAACTTACAACAAAAACAACAAAGAATTTAACAAACGTGCAGTATTGCAGGGCTCAAGGCAACTATACAAAAACAAGATCTCACAACAAACAGGTGGGAAAAGGCTGCCTAAATATGATCCCCAATCTGCCTCTGATTGGGAACCATACCTGGCCAACATGGAAATAACAAAACTAGAATGCCCACCCTAGTCGCACCCTGACCTAACCAAAATAGAGAATATAAAGGCTCGCTAAGGTCAGGGCGTGACAATTCGCAAACAGGAAAACGCTTATCCAGAGGGGGAGCTCCTAGTGGCCGGGGACTTTAATGCAGGGAATCTTAAATCAGTTTTAACTGATTTCTATCAGCATGTTAAATGTGCAACCTGCGGGAAAAAGTTCTAGACCACCTTTACTACACACACAGAGATGCGTACAAAGCTCTTTGCTTACAAGCAAAAAGTAAAGCAGGAAGTACCAGTGACTCGGTCTATAAAAAAGTGGTCAGTTGAAGTAGATGGTAAACTGCTTTGCTAGCACAGACCGGAATATGTTCCGGGATTCTTCCGATGGCATTGAGGAGTACACCACATCAGTCACTGGCTTTATCAATAAGTGCATCGAGGATGTTGTCCCCACTGTGTATGTACACACCCCAACCCGAAGCCATGGATTACAGGCAACATTCGCACTGAGCTAAAGGGTAGAGCTGCCTCTTTCAAGGAACGGGACTCCTTGAAAGAGGCTGATAAGAAATCCCGCTATGCCCTACAAACAAACCATCAAACAGGCAAAGAGTCAATAGAGGACTAAGATCGAATCGTACTACACCGGCTCCGATGCTCGTCGGATGTGGCAGGGCTTGCAAACTATTACAGACTACAAAGGGGAGCACAGCCGAGAGCTGCCCAGTGACACGAACCTACCAGACGAGCTAAATAACTTCTATGCTCGCTTCGAGGCAAGTAATACTGAAACATGCAAGAGAGCATCAGCTGTTCCGGACCACTGTGCGATCACGCTCTCCACAGCTGATGTGAATAAGACCTTCAAACAGGTCAGCATTCATAAGGTCGCAGAGCCAGACGAATTACCAGGACGTGTACTTCGAGCATGCACTGACCAGCTGGCAAGTGTCTTCACTGACATTTTCAACCTCTCCCTATCTGAGCCTGTAATACCAACATGTTTCAAGCAGACTACCATAGTCCCTGTGCCCAAGAACACTAAGGTAACCTGCCTAAATGACTACCGGCCTGTAGCGCTCACGTCTGTAGCCATGAAATGCTTTGAAAGGCTGGTCATGGCTCACATCAACACCATTATCCCAGAAACCCTAGACCCACTCCAATTTGCATACCACACGAACAGATTCACAGATGATGCAATCTCTATTGCACTCCACACTGCCCTTTCAGACCTGGACAAAAGGAACACCTATCTAAGAATGCTATTCATTGACTACAGATCAGAGTTCAACACCATAGTTCCCTCAAAGCTCATTACTAAGCTAAGGACCCTGAGACAAAACACCTCAGTCTGAAACTGGATCCTGGACTTACTGATGGGCTGCCCCCAGGTGGTGAGGGTAGGTAACAACACATCCGCCATGCTGATCCTCAACACGGGGGCCTCTCAGGTGTGCGAGCTCAGCCCCCTCCTGTACTCCCTGTTCACCCATGACTGCACGGCCAGGCATGACTCCAACCCCATCATTAAGTTTGCTGATGACACAACATTGGTAAGCCTGATCACCGACAACGATGAGACAGCCTATAGGGAGGAGGTCAGAGATCTAAGATAACAACCTCCCCCTCAACGTAATCAAGACAAAGAAGATGATTGTGGACTACATGAAAAGGAGGACCGAGCATGCCCCCATTCTCATCGATGGGGCTGTAGTGGAGCAGGTTGAGAGCTTAAATTTCCTTGGTGTCCACATCACCAACAAACTAAAATGGTCCAAGCACACCAAGACAGTCGTGAAGAGGGCATGACAAAACCTGTCCCACCTCAGATCCTCAAAAGGTTTTACAGCTGCACCATCAAGAGACTGACTGCTTGCATCATTGCCTGGTATGGCAACTGCTCGGCCTCCGACCACAAAGCACTACAGAGGGTTGTGCGTACGGCCCAGTACATCACTGGGGCCAAGCTTCCTGCAATCCAGGACATCTATACCAGGTGGTGTCAGAGGAAGGCCCTAAAAGTTGTCAAAGACTACAGCCACCCTAGTCATAGACTGTTCTCTCTGCTACCGCACGGCAAGCGGTACCAGAGCACCAAGTCCAGGTCCAAGAAGCTCCTAAATAGCCCCCGCACATTGACATTGACTCTGTACCGGTACCCCCTGTATGTAGCTCTTCTATTGTTATTTACTGCTGCTCTTTAATTATTTGTTATTCTTATCTTTTACTTTTTTTGTTTTTGGTATTTTCTAAAAACTGCATTGTTGGTGAAGGGCTTGTAAGTAAACATTTCACTGTAAGGTTACCTGTTGTATTGGGCGCATGTGACAAATACAATTTGATTTGATTTGATGTCAAGAACAGCTCAAATAAGCAAAGACAAATGACAGTCCATCATTACTTTAAGACATGAAGGTCAGTTAATCCGGAAAATTTCAATAACTTTGAAAGTTTCTTCAAGTGCAGATGCAAACACCACCAAGCGCTATGATGAAACTGGCTGTCATGAGGGTTGCCACAGGAAAAGAAGACCCAGAGTTACCTCTGCTGCAGAGGATACATTCATTAGAGTTACCAGCCTCAGATTGCAGCCCAAATAAATGCTTCACAGAGTTCAAAGTAACAGACACATCTCAACATCAACTGCGTGAATCAGGCCTTCATGGTCGCGTTGCTGCAAAGAAACCACTACTAAAGCACACCAATATTAAGAAGAGACTTGCTTGGGCTAAGAAACACGAACAATGGACATTAAATGGGTGTAAATCTGTCATTTGGTTTGATGAGTCCAAATTTGAGATTTTTGGTTCCAACTACCATATCTTTGTGAGGCGCAGAGTAGGTGAACGGATGATCTCCGCATGTGTGGTTCCCACTGTGAAGCATGGAGGAGAAAGTGTGACACTGTCTATGATTTATTTAGAATTCAAGGCACACTTAACCAGCATGGATACCACAGTCTTCTGCAGCGAATCTCCATCCTACCTGGTTTGCACTTAGTAGGACTATCATTTGTTTTTCAACAGGACAATGACCTAACACATCTCCAGACTGTGTAAGGGCTATTTGACCAAGGAGAGTGATGGAGTGCTGCATCAGATGACCTGACCTCCCCAGTCACCTGACCTCAACCAAATTGAGATGGTTTGGGGTTTGAGTTGGACCGCAGAGTGAAGGAAAAGCAGCCAACATGTAACGTGTGCGCTGGGAGTCGGGAAGCAAGATCAGGGAGTGAATAATTAAATAAATGAATTAAACATAATACAAAACAAGAAACACGAACAACACACAGACAGGAAACTGAAAGAGAAACAATAACACCTGGGAAGGAATCAAAGGGAGTGACATATATAGGGAAGGTAATCAGGCATGCGCTGGTGTGCCCAATGATTGTGACAGGTGTGCTCCATAACAAGCAGCCTGTTAACCTAGAGGCCAGAGAGGGAGTATATGTGACACAACAAGTGCTCAGTATATGTGGGAACTCCTTCAAGACTGTTGGAAAAGCATTCCAGGTGAAGCTGGTTGACAGAATGCCAAGAGTGTGCAAAGCTGTCATCAAGGCAAAGAGTGGCTACTTAAAAGAATCTCAAATATAAAATAGATTTTGATTTGTTAAACACTTTTTTGGTTACTACATGATTCCATATGTGTTATTTAATAGTTTTGATGTCTTTACTATAATTCTGCAATGTAAAAAACAGTAAAAAATAAAGAGAAACTCTTGAATGAGTAGGTGTGTCCAAACTTGACTGGTAATGTAAATAAATGCACCTTTGGCAGTGATTACAGCTGTGAGGCTTTCTGGGTAGGTCTTTAAGCACTTTTCACATCTTGATTGTGTGACATTTGCCCAGTATTATTTTCAAAATACTTCAAGCTCTGTCAACTTGGTTGTTGATCATTGCTAGACAACGATTTTCAGGACCTGCCGTAGATTTAAATCAAAACTGTAACTCGGCCACTCAAACATTCACTGTGTTCTTGGTAAGCAACTCCAGTGTAGATTTGGCCTTGTGTTTTCAGTTATTGTCCTGCTTAAATGTGAACTCATCTCCCAGTGTCTTGTGGAAAGCAGACTGAACCAGGTTTTCCACTGCACTCTGTGGTCCAACTCAAAATCTAGGATTTTGCCTGTGCTTAGCTCCAGTCCTTAACGATTACAACAATAGCCATAACATAAAGCAGCTACCACTGCAGAGATGAGGTAGTCATTCTAAAATAGAGTTAAACACTATTATTTCACACAAAGTGAGTCCATGCAACTTATTATGTGACTTGCTAAGCACATTTTTATTCCTGAACTTATACAATAACAAAGGTGTCAAATACTTATTGACTCAAGACATTTCAGCTTTTAATTTTTAATTAATTTGTAAAAAATAAATAAAAACATGATTCCACTTTGACATTATAGGGTATTATGTGTAGGCCAGTAACCCCCCAAAAAATCTAAATGTAATCCATTTTAAGTTCTTGCAGTAACAAAATGTGGAAAAAGTCCAATTTCGGAAGGCTGATAGGTGATATACCATTTACCCAAAAAGTATTTTTATGTCTTTCTCTTGTTATTGTATGGTTCTCTGATCCCTCCTTCCCCTTCCGCCAACAGACTCCGAGGCTGGTATGGTGACGGTGAACCGCTGCCTGGATGCAGCCAAGGCATGTAATGTCGACGACCTGTGCCAGAAGCTCCGCACAGAGTACGTATCTGCCTGCATCAAGCCCTCGGCCAAGTCTGGCCTCTGCAACAAGGCCAAGTGCAGCAAGGCCTTACGCCGGTTCTTTGATCGCATCCCTCCAGACTACACGCATGAGCTACTCTTCTGCCCCTGCACGGACACTGCGTGCGCAGAGCGACGCAGGCAGACCATAGTTCCCGGCTGCTCCTTCGAGGGCTCGGAAAAACCCAGCTGCCTGACACAGATGCGTATTTGCAAGGCTGACTATGTGTGCAGGTGAGTGAGATGCTCCAATAACACAACATACTGACTTATATCCTTTGGGACATAGAGCACAATGAGCTGTTACTGTACCACTTCTTTCTGTTCTTGGTCAAGTTGTGCCTCAGCTCGCTCCCAGAGAGGTAGATCTCTGCCAGCTCATCTCTTCCAGTCTTGTACTCTCAGAGTGTAAGATGTTTAACAGTGGCTCCCAAACTTGTTATCACTTTTAAAGAAAAACTGTGACCCACCTACTCAACCAAACGAAGACATTCTTTAGTCCTGACCCAGACAGTACCAGCTGTGACCAACCAGTGGGGCCATGACCCATTATTTGGGAACCACCACTCTATCAACACACAAAACAGAACAAGCAAACCACTCAATCAACAAAATGGTTCAATAGTCTACCCCCAACCCCCTGGAGAGTGTGCTGCAATAACACATCAAATATTTAACACAGATAAAACACAAGATGGATTAGAGTTATCGCTCATTGCAATCGTTGGTCATGAACATTATTTTCACCACCCCTTTTACTGCTCTGGGGCTGAACTAATGATTCTGGCTTGTGGAATGAAACAAATAAAATAAACCAATGCCCCTCACTGCAGTTTGCCACATAGCCTTAAACATACGAGTGTTGTACCAAATCTATAGCACATGGAGATAGCGAAACCCTCTCTTCCTCCAGTGAAAACCATTCAATAAAACATGCTATCTTTACGGTATGCCATCATTGTAATTGGTGTCCGGCCCTTGCTCACTGCTAAACAGTGCTAGTTGTATTGGCTCTGTATAGGTCCCGCCTGGCTCAGTTCCAGTACGACTGCCAACCAGCCGAGTCGTCTGCCAACGGTTGCAAGCAGGGGAACTATGGAGCCTGTCTACTCGCCTACACAGGCCTGATAGGTGGGTACAGAGACGGAGAGAGCGAATGTGAAACGGATGGGAGAAAGCCGAACATGTGGAGGAGAGGGTAAATCGATGAATAAAGAACAGGAGAAAGAGAAAATTAAGTGTTTAACATACAGAATGTGAGTGGAGAAAATGTAACTAGCCTACAGTGTACTGAAATGGAGAAAGCAGTTAGATACAGGGGAAATGAGGAGTGAGGGAAGGATAGAAAAGGTAAACTAATGAATAAAGAACAGGAGAAAGAGTGAAAGGAAATGATTACTTTGGAGGGGAAGTGAAAGTTGCTATTTAAAGGAGCTACATGTAACAATTTAGCAATAATTCAGATTCCCTTGTGGTTTTCAAAATATATCTTAGAAATAGCATAAATAGCTTATGCACTGCTTTCTGACCTTATCATAACCCAAATGACATCTGCTGCATGGGCGAAAGGTAAGGTTATGTTGTTTATGTTTGCAACCTTACCAACGGGAACCAATCATGAAACAGGAAGATGCTGATGCATGTACCTACATGGAAACTATTTTCTATTTGCAGGTGGAAATGCTAGATGTACCTTCTTTAATACTGTAGGCCTATAATGAATGAGTTTGAGTAGGATTTGAGTAGATCTTATTTGCGGAGGTTTAAAGCAGTACAGATATAGGATCTTAATTTGAACCGTATTGTCGTAGAAAAACAATCCTGCAGCAACAGGATTTCAAAGTTTAGTCCATAACGTTGCTTGATCAGTGATTAGGCTATTAGCTGTGTTTTATGCACTCGCTCAAAGAACGTCCGCTTCTTTTTCATGCTCTTCAAAAGAGCACAAAGCGACCTAATGCATTTCAAGAGCTTCCTATGGTGCCCTTCAGCACAAACAAACACTTGGCATTTTCATTCCTGGCCTGTATTTATTAAGCACTTGAAAACTTTCCACTCCATTTCAGAACTTGGGAGAGAAATGGCACAACAAACACTTCTAAACGTTTTCAAAGGAAGCACAAATTGAAGCGTCTTTGACTTCATAAAAACAAGCAACAGATAACTGGCAAGAATTACCCTCAACACACTTGCATTTCGGCTAATTTCTTGAACAGTATTCCACCTTACATTGTGCGAGTGAACTGTGAATTGCAAATACTGTTCATAAATGTTTTAGTTTCTATAACATTGTAAAAACAGTCTTGTAACAATCGGTCTTTGGAGGGAATAAATATTTGATACTGAACTGAGCACACATTGTTTCTACAGGCAGCTCGATAACTCCCAACTATGTGGATAACTCCACGTCTAGCGTGGCCCCATGGTGCTCCTGCTCTGCCAGTGGGAACCAGAGAGAAGAGTGCTCCGACTTCCTGGAATACTTCACCGACAACGTCTGTCTCAGTGAGTGGCTCCCAATGGCTCCTAATCCATCAAGTCATCACTGAAAGCAGTCTCCAGTGACTTAGGCTGGAGGTTCCATAGGGCTCTGGTCAAAAGCAGTGCACTATATAGGGAGTAGGGTTTAATATGGGATGCAGCCTTAGTGTAGGGTTGTGTTCACTAGGCATGAAATGAAGGAAAACAGCCCAAGGTACTATCTGAACTTTTGGAAATATTTTAAAACACTTTGCTATGGTGTTCCCTAATGAACGTGTTTGCAAGGTTTAGACTGGGGAAGAACAAGAGCAACATTCTTGTATCTCAAAAAAGCGCTATTTCTATAAAGTATTGTTCCTTATGTTCTAATGGTACATGATATGGGGCGGTTTCGTGGAAGGTAGTGATCACTTACAGTTGAATAGCCATCGTGATTGTTAGCGTGAATGTGAACATCTGTAGCAGGTTTTAGGGGATAAAGCAGAACTCCATGAGTTCTGGAGATTTTGCCTGTCGGTGTTTTGTCATGTTTCATGTGCAGTAGCCTATACTCTTAGAAAAAGCGTTCCAAATGGTTCTTCGGCTGTCCCCATAGGAGAACCATTTTTTGGTCCCAGGTAGAACTATTTGGGGTTCCATGTAGAACCTTCTGGGGAAAGGGTTCTACATCGAACCAAAAGTGTTAGGTTCTAGATAGCACCTATTTTTTCTAACTATGTACTGGTAAATGTATTTACTATACTTGATTTAGATTTTTGCTTAGATGTATTTTCTCTCTGAGGAATGATTCATCCAACACTATGGTTTTCTATTACAATAATTGGTCTGCGCAACAATGCCTTTGGAATTATTCAACTTGTTTTTTTCTTGATGATGGAAATAAGGGATGATATTACTCCTTGTTGAACCTAGCCTATTTTCATTGATGAATGCCTGCTATATCCTTGGTAATTCCACCTGGGTGTTCACAGTGCCTTCCCTGAGTGAAAAGGAAATAGGTTATCCCTGTGATTCTGAAGTAATCACTTATTTATGAATTCACCCTCTCCGTCTTAACGACTTGTGCATTTTTTCCTGTTTTAACAGTTGATGTAAATATTGGCACAGTAATAATTGCGTTATTACATGTAATAAGTGTAATATCACCTCACATGATGGGAGACAAGCTAGTTATGGTTTCCACCTGATAGTATGGGCACAAAGTCAAAATTAGATTTTTGGTCTTCATTTAAGGTTAGAGAGAGACATAAGGTTTGAAGCATGGATAAGGTTATGGTTAAGGTTAGGTTTAGGCAGGCTTTATGACTTTGTGGCTGTGGTAAATGGTGATGACCAGTAACTCTAAAGCCATCAGATAGCCTCTCCTCTCCTCTCCTCTCCTCTCCTCTCCTCTCCTCTCCTCTCCTCTCCTCTCCTCTCCTCTCCTCTCCTCTCCTCTCCTCTCCTCTCCTCTCCTCTCCTTTCCTCTCTTTGCCTCTCCTCTCTTCTCCTCGTGACCTCTCCTCTCCTCAGTGGCCTCTCCTCTCCTCGGTGGCCTCTTCTCTCCATGACAAAAAAAGACACAGAGCGAGGTTCCAGTTTTGTTTGGCCAGTGCCACTCGTCTGTGAGTTAATGAGAGGATGTGGAGAGGCAGGTGCAGTTGGGGAAACCTGAAGAGAATACTGAGTATTCGCCTTTTCTTCTCCACCGAGCAAATCCAAACTTGCCAGAGCCAAGCCGCTCAGGCAGAATGCAGAATGGGTCCTGACTGTGCAGTAACTGAATGTGGGCGTGATTGGAAATTGATGAAGACGTGTCAGGTCCATTTCGGGAGCCTTGAGTCAAATTGTCTCTTTTCAAACTGTGGCTGTTGTCATCTTGTTAAACAGGGAATGCCCTCCTGGCATTTGGGAGCGGGACAGATATGGCGCCCACTCCCAGCCTATCGGGACTGCTCAGCCCTGCCGCAGGCAGAGAGAACCATGCCACCACCCCTCTGCCTGCTACCGTGGAGACCACACGGAATGTTCCGGACCCAATTATACCAACACAGGTGTGGTGATTGTTTCATCAGGGTCAGAGCTAGAATGGGATAAAATATATACTTGTTCAGTTGTTTGTACAGTGTAAAGATTTGCCAAGAGTTGAAACCTTTGCCAGTTAAGTTCGGGGAGGTTACAGTTGCATATTTACAGTACTCCCACCCGATCACCTTTGGCCTTTGAAATTTGAATCAGAATGATGGAGCATATCTTAGATTTGGCACTCGACAGTGAATAATACCTCCCTAGTTTTGTTCTGTTCTGTTTCAGGCTAACCATGTGGGCTTTAATGTTTTTTGGTCAACATTGATTTCTCTTTCTCACCCTTAGGCCAGCGGAAATGACCGACTGTGGGGAGATTCTACCCTCCCATTGGATGGGCTCCCAAACTCTGCCCCCGCACTTGGCCTTCTGCCTCCAACGGCCTTTATCGGCCTTGTGCTCCTACCTCTGCTCTTATATGGACATTAAAGGAGGAAGCACTGCCAAGGACCACCCATAGAGCAGATGGGATGATTTGTTGACAAATTCTAGAGAAATTTGACTCTTTGGCCAATAGGCTTCTCCTCCTCCGAAACATGTACAGCATAGTCGTTTTTATATTTTTGTGTCTTAGTGGTTCAACTGCATCTGCGAGCCCTTAAGTGTACAGAGAGGGACTGAGACAGATTGAAACCAATCTGTACACTTGTACATTGTTATCGCTTCAAGTCAAGATAAAAGTACTTTTTATGTGGACTAACCTACCATCCAGCTATCCAAGCACATCCATTGTTTTCAAGAGTGAATTTAAAAAGCACCATTGGAAACTACGCGGTTATCCTTTAAGATCTATATATATAAATGGAAAGCTCTTACCTAAAATGTTGTCAATGAACTGGGAACTTTATTTGGTACTCAACTGCACAAACTGATTGGAAAAGACCCTTGAGGATATAAGTGCTTTAATACCGTTCGCTTTGACTTGACTGAAGGAGGAACATTATTTCTAATCAATACTGGAATGGTAGAGATGGACAATGGAGCTACGGCTTATTCAGCCATTCTGGACAAATACCCTGACTCAGATCATTCCGAGTGCTGTCAGCTACAAGAGATGTGGACACCTCAGAATACCTGGACCTAATGATTATCATGCCCGCAGTGAAGATTGGGCTCTTTGTCTACTGCCAATTCATTTGTTCTCACTAATGATTAGCTAAGTGTTCATTATAACACACTTTCTTCTCCTTTGTTGAAATGAAGTTATGAGCAAACAGATTCTCTTTGTGTACAGTACCATTGTTCTGCGTTTGTGTGGAAGCACTGCCCTCTGTTCCTCATTGTGTAAATGGACATTGTTTAAAGGGTGTCGGAATCGGTGTGCCATATAGGTAGAAAGACTTGTGTCTCAACATTTCGGGCTAAATTTGACCCTTTTCACACTACTGAGCCTAGCCAAGAGAAGCCGAGCTGTACTGTGCTGGCCTCTTAACGCAGCCACCATAGTTGCTGAAACCATGCTGGAATGCACAATGTGAAAAGAAAATGCCAGAGCCAAAAGCAGAGTACAGTTTGGGTCAGCACAATAGTGTGAAATGCGGTATATATTACCTGTTCATAATAAAAGATGGTCATGAATGATGTTATCGGGAGGACGGAAATGTTCCAATGTCATAGGAATCATTTGAATTGCTGCCAATAAAAGCTGTCAGAAAATCCAACGCTTCTCTCTTTCCGAATATACAGTAAATGTCCTGTTCAGTGATTGGACAATAAACATCCTTATCAGTTCTTCAAAAAAGCAATTAGATTATGACAATTCAAGCAGATTTCTATCCCATAGAGCTTTTGCTGAGTACAGTAATATGTCTATTTGTTTATGTTTGTTCGAATATTAATTGGACCATAGGGGTATGGGTTGGACGCAATTAACGGCTTGATTAATTAAAGTTGAAAAGTTGAGGTCTTATCAGGCACCGTATACGCAAAGAACACTAATGACAACTCTAAGTATTCTGCACATTTCAATAATGGAAGAGAAGGATGCCTTGGAGAGCGCCATGATTAGAAAATAAACAGAGAAGTAGCTGTGAGGTAGAATCAGTCAGGTGAATCCAAGCTGTTTCACTCTCAAAAACAACCGTCTGGTGGCCAGCTCTTCTATGAAAAATGATTTGTAAACCAGGGAGTGGGTTGGCAGTGTGTATTACTACTGTAAGCAAAGGGCTCTATACAGAAATTCAGCTTTACAGTGTGATTGAAATTTAAAGGCAATCCCTCTCATTGCTAATGGAGCAGTCCGCACGCTCCGGCACTCCACATTCTTTAAACCGCTCCGCTCTCACATGAAAAAAAACTGCTGCTCCGAATTCGCTCCATTAATTAAAATCACAATTCAACCAACACCCATCTATTTTTGTGACTACCTGGAACTACCATTTGGTTTTGAAGTTCTGAAACAAAACCATATGATTTGAATCAAAAGTATTTTAATGAACATGAAAAGGTCTCATAAGAAGGACTCATAATTTCATGTCATATTAAACAGCATATTAACACACTAAATAGGTCAGGAACCAGATAGGGAGCCTATTATTTCAATTATTTCAAGGCTATAGCCTACAAAGAAATACATTGTGAAGCATTTGCGAGTGCGACACTAGGCTGGTAATGTAAAGGAAGTTTGTTCTGAAGTGTCTATTCTATATGTGAAAAATATAAGAAAGATCAAGAAACACATACTGTGTATATTTTATTTACATGTATTTAACCCCTTATTTCTGTCACTAAACAGTCTCCAAGTATACTTCCATAATTTTGACTGGTACCGGGGGACCGTTAGACGTGTGTAGAGCAAAACAACCAACACATACTAACTATTTAGTTTGTGAGAGTCTCACCTTTACACAGAGGGGACATATTAGTGTGTAGCCCAAACTGTTCGGATGCTAGAGACGGAAGTTGGCAGATCACCTGTACTAACTTCAAATGAGTCGTAGAGCAAAATGGAGAACACCATTGTGTTTGTGAGAGTCTCATCTTTCCGTAGACGGGTTATAATAGTTTGAAGGCCAAACCGTTCGGACGCTATAGATTATTTTGTGTGAAGACTGATTTTTGGGATGTCTCATGGTCTGAATCACATTTCTGCGGCAATTGTCACATCTGCTCCTGCCACACCCCCTAGTGACATCCGTTGTCTGCAGCCATTCCCCTAGTTCTTCCTCTCTGTGTGTGATTGTGGGGTTGGAGACAGGTGTGCTGGAGTCAGAGCAGTTCCCCACCAGCTGCAACCCGTTCCATAATCAAGACCTCTACAAATACTCAGTCCTGCCACTTCCACTCTGCCAGATCGTAATCTCCGTTCAGTCAGTCATGCTTCTAGGTGTTTGTTATTATTTAAGATCCTGTATCCTGCTGTGCCCGGTTTCCTTGCCTGACACTGTTTCTCCTCTTACTACAGTCTTGCTGCTCTGACTCTGGTTCCTGTCTCCTGTTCCACATCTCACCATCCTGCTACCCTGTTCTGGATTCAGCTCACCATCACTCCCTTGGATTCCCCTCCAGACCTGTTTACCCTGTCCCAACACAGCGCACTCCAACCTCAGCCTCCACATCTGGTTTCCTACAACTCATCTGAACTTCCCTGGATCTGCACTTCATCTCTCCCTGTTACAATAAATATCTTGGTTCATTCATCCCTGTTTTCTGGTCTGAGTCTGCTCTTGGGTTCCCCTGTGCTGCTCCACCTAACAGATGTGATACAAAAGTGGATTTGGTGGATTGAGACGCAGCCAATGCAAAAAAACCCAGATATCTCTAGTTTAAATTGACAGATTTTCATGTTTTATTTTCATGTTTTATTGTTTCATGTATTATTATATTAATTATATTTCCACGGGGGGCGCGGATATCAACTCAACCATAGGGAGTTCAACATTTCATTGTATTAAATCATTATAGTCAATAAATTGTGCAAATAGGCTGTGACTTGGAATTAAATACAAATTATTAGGCTCAGTCTACAGTGCCTTTGAATGAATTTGTAGAAACAAGAGTTTGGCCAGAGTCTGTGGCTTGAAGCTCATGCGATGGTGTCTAGAGAGCAGGCCAGCAGCTGAGAATATCCTCTCTATGCTTGCAGAGCCACTGGGGATGCTAAACACCTACAGGTGTAACCCTATCAAAATGGAAAGCTCCTTGAAAGTGGGAATAAAGATCGGCTCGTCAATACCTAGTCAGTTGAACAACTGAATGCATTCAACTGAAATGTGTCTTCCACATTTAACCCAACCCCTCTGAATCAGCTGCCTTAATCGTCACCCACGTCATCGGCGCCCGGGGAACAGTGTTCCTTGCTCAGGGATGTCAAGCCTATTGGGCCAAAGTCAATTTTGGCCTATTGTATAGATAATAGAACAAAAATTAACAAACATTTTAAGAGATCTGAGATTTTATTTATAAATACAATGATGAATTTAGTTAGCTACCAACCTCGTTCCTTTCTGTTAACATGTGCATGTAGTAAGTACACCATCATGCTATTTCGCGAACTCCGTGACAGTAGCTGAAGCAAGGGGCTATAGCGGCACACAAGTACACTACAAATGCCTTCTGGGTCGGGCATGCCCTGAGCTCGTGAAGTGAGCGCTACTGGAGCGAAATTGGAGCTGGCGAGAAGGCTGACACGCTCCAGTCAAATTGGGCTTTTTCACAAGCGTAGCAGGCTGTGAATTCTGCAAACAACATTTCCAGGATGGGCTATTAGCAGGACAATAGACTCTTCAACCTTTACAAAAGGATAATCTAATAGCTTGGCTATTGTAGGAGTGAAAAACAATCCCCCCAACTTGCAATGTATTAAGTACTCTAAAGTTTTACATTTCTAACTCATGCAACCGCAAATGTCGGATCAAGCATATACTGTATTGTATTTATGCTTTCATTAATAGAATAATGATAAAAAATACTCTTTCAAAATGCAGATGTTTATTTCAACTATCAGCAGGATAATATGGAATACATATCACTGAATGACAGAGCATGGGGACTGGTCTTAATAAATCAATCAGATTTTTATTTGGAAATGTTAGGATTATTTTGCTCTTCCTTTGCAGTCACTTAGTAGCTTAGGCCTACTCCCAACCGGTCCCGCTGTACAGCGCCATATTTTCTTAACTGAAACCCTTAATTAAATCGCTTTTCCTGTGATTGTAAAATGAATCATCTGATGCATTGGTCCAGAGCCAGGTGGTATTGGCAGAGAGTCACTCGTCATCGGCTGAGAGTCAGGTGGCATTGGCGGAGAATGACGCGTTGAAGAAGCCGAGGAACGAGATGTCGTCTAAATCGGAAATTACCTTACTCTTCTATCGCTCAATCTGTAACGCTTCAGCAATCCAGATTGGATAGAGCCCTAAATCAAGGATACCTTGTTTACGTCAATGTGAGATTGTGGCAAGGTTATCAGTGGTTAAACCACTCTCAAGAGGTGACTTCCAAAAGACAGTACTACAGGGAAAACCCCTGTTCGCATTTGTAGGCCTACTTTGTTGATATGAAACAGATTGTAGCAATCAATATGAATAGTCAGTTGGAGTGGTTCGGATGATTTCCAGTGAGAGGGATGTATTGGCTTGGTGCGACTGTATACTCAAATCATCACATAGCATGACTGATGGCTTTTAATTTAACGTTCTGTGAGAAAAACATGGAACAGGTCCACATGGCTTACCTCGAATGACCTGGCTACAATTGTATTCAATGGATTTTCTATCCCAGAAAAGAGGTCTCTCTCTCTCCAAAAAAGAATTACACTGACCTTTCATTGTGGTGTATCATGCCATGCGGCCATAACACACCACAAAATATAACAATGGTGTGGCTATGATTCTGAATGCGGCTGATAGTAATATTGGAAGTGCGGTGTTGAGAGGATATCAGCGCTGCCAGGTTTGTATCACCGTACACCACTGGACTTGGCTGCACTCCCAGGTATGCGTCGGCATTTCTTTCACTATCCTCTCTGACAATGCTTTTGATTAGCCCAAGAAAACATGTATGGCGTGATAAGGAATGAAGAAAGCCCACAACATCAGAGGGAATATAAAAAGAACATTTATAATTTTTATGATGAGTCTAGGCCTCAATTTTTTTTTTACTGAGCAGAAAATTGCTTTTGACATTTAAAGACTACAGAAGTAATAGACGTCCTCTGAGAATGTGAATAGGCTGTTTCCCATTTATTTTTGTGGATCCGTTTTACTTTCGGCTTCCGTTGCAAACACAAATGCACAAAAAATGTCAGGGGAGGAAGAGATAAGAGTAGTCTTTGAACCCAGAGAGCTTACTGAAAGAGCTGCCGTAGAACCATAGAACCAACATAAAAACTTGGTTGGAAGTCGCCGAAAGTAGACTTTTACTTTAAAATAAAATAATCAATTCATATTGACATTGAAATTGCTTAATATTCATTGGGATACACAAGTGTAAACACATATCAAATGTATGCTTGCTTTTTTAAAATATAATTTGATAGACACTACTCATCCCAAAATTCCCAAACCAGAATATGTAGTTTTGTGTAGCCAAGAATCCTATGAAACATTCACTGTATCATATTTATCTTGTCCAATATTGAAAAGCATTTTTTTTAAGTTACCTGAATTACAACAATATGGGCAGACTTTAATTAATTGGATAGCTGCAAAACTGCAATCAAAATCTGTTGGGGGGTTACAAACTTCATAAGTAATTGAAATGGTTATGCTATCTCCCATGTTAAAGCTCCAAAGGAATGCGCAATTAATGGACATTTCATGGTATGACTTCAGTTATGGATTGATGTTGCTACACATGGAATCCCTCAATTACTTATTACCTAGACAGTGCAGTGACACTGCTCTGGCCTCCCTTTAAGATGGGTCTAATATTTCATGATTTTGGTACCACATGGTGATGACGTGACCCTCTGCAAGAAGATACAACCTATATACAGTACTCTACAGGATGAGTGAATATTGCCACAGCACTTGTTTTAGCTCGACAGTGATGAAACTCAGTGGCAGCTAGTGACCTACAAATTTCCGGAGGATGATGGGATGAAAAATATTTTGAAGAATAATAAAGCTAATGGGGTCGCAATCTTTCATGTTCCAAGCCACCCTCTCCAATCTTTCATGTTCAAAGCCACCCTCTCCAATCTTTCATGTTCCAAGCAGCCATCTAGAATTACAAATAAGAATACAAATTGAAGACTGACATCATAAACAGCTAGGTGAAAGAAAAGATCAGTAATTATTTGTACCTGACCTTTTCCTTCTGCCATTCCCTTGCTTCCAATATACATGTATTCCCCCCAAAAGCTGCAGGGACCTTTGGGACTATCAGTTGGCCAATGCCCGATTCACCTCAATTTCTACCCAATGACGGTTTCGAATTCAGACACCATCAATAGAAACAATCGAGTATTGCCCTGGGAGTCTTGCAACCCTTTGCCATTTATTGCAGAGTCCCGAGTTCACCTGCAAATATCTACCCAGGGTTTTTTACCAATCATATTTTTGTATTCCAAGGAGTTGCTTGCTTTTTCCATTACCTTCTAAAGCCCGCCTTTGCAAAGGAGAATTGGGATCGATTTGGCCCAGCTCATTGCTGTAAACACTGCAACAAAGTAGAGCCTGTGTTCATGAAACATGTCAACTTAACTTTCTCTGAGCTCTACTCTCCTGAGTAATGACTTGTTTGTAGCCATTTTATGAGTTCAACCCCTAACAATGAAACACAGAGGTAAACCCCATTGCTTGCCTTCTCTAAAGCCTGTGACAAATGCAAACCCAATTTGGAAATTGGGGAAAGGTAATACTATATTGACCTTGTACGTACACAAAAAAACACATTCAAAACCACACCCCTGTTTTCATTGTCGTCCATTGAGATGGGTGAGAGTTATGTTTGCTTTGCACAGTTTATCAAATTTCCGTCATACACTCAAATAACTAATTGAACTTCATTGAGATGGTGTGAGTTTTATGTGTTTTGCACAGCTTTCATCATAAATTATGATAACTATTTTCTCTAGTTGTCTAAGGAGGACACACAGAGTAAAGCTGTGCCTTTGTGTTTGAGCTTTATTTGGTTGAAAATGTAATCCACATACTGTAGCCTGTTTGCACAGTTTGGCTTTAATCAGTCCAACTCAGTGTTAATAATCTGTCTGAAGGGCATTGCTGTGTTTCCCAAGCAGGAGCTTCATCTCTGCTCTAGCTCAGTCCTCAACACTGACTGGGTTGAGGCTAATGCAAACCTGTCACTGCACTGCACAGTCTGGAACAATCAACTAGCATTCAATGACATTTGAAACTAAGTATTTTTGGAACATCAGCCTACTGTAGTCGACCTGGGTCACATGCATATCAAACGTGTTCAAATATTTGTGTTGAGCTTTGAGTTGGTTTTGTCACGGATCCCTCCGGAACTTTCATTACGCACACCTGTCCCCTATTCCCACTGATTGTATTTGTATAAATGTGCCCTTTGTTTCACCATTGGGCAGTCGATTATTGTTACAATGTCCGATGGTCGTGTGAGTACCTGTGCTTTGTTGTTTTGGCTTTTGTGCCATTGTGGAGTGTGCAGATGATTACTGGTCTCGTCCCGTGTGTTAATAATCATTGTGTGCTTGTGTTATTTATTCAAGGTACTCCTCGCTCTTTGTTTGGTTTTCAACCCTGTGTTTTTGTTGCGTGTTTGTTTGGTCTTCGTCCCCGTGCCTTTACACAGCATGCCATAACTTGGGCTAAATAAAAAATCATATTATGCGTTCCTGCGCCTGTCTCTCGAATCATTCATACCAACGTGACAGAATAATTGACCATTAAGGGAGACAGCTGGAATGACCCATCCGACGATGCTGCGACTGGTCCATCCGGCACGGCTGCAACTAGCCCGTCCGATGCCGCAACAACGGGTCTGTCCGACGCCACTGCTACTGGTCCGTCCGACGCCGCCGCAACTTTGGCAGCTGCATCTGTCCTGATCGACCTGCACTGCATTCCTGTGACCGTCCTCGAGGCCGGTGTCCTTGTGCTGGGGGGGTGCACTGTCACGGATCCCTCTGGAACTTTCATTTCGCACACCTGTCCCCTATTCCCACTGATTAGTACTTGTATAAGTTGTGCTCTTTGGTTTCCATGGTCTTGGCGATTATTGCGACATTGTCCGTTTGTGCGTATGAGTGTCTGTGCTGTGTATTTTGGGCTTTCATGCCCTTGTGGATTGCGCGTGTGTATTTATTCAAGTTACTCCTCGCTCTTTTGTTTGGGTTTCAACCCTGTGTTTTTGTTACGTGTTTGTTTGGTCTTCGTCCCTGTGCCTTTACACCGCATGTCGTAATTTGGGCTTAACCACTATTACGCATTCCTGCGCCTGTCTCCCGATCCTTCATGCCAACGAGAAAGGTTTGCTCGATGCAATGGAATCAATGGAAGAGTCCCCAAAGTACGAACTCCAAGATAAGTCAAGCTCATCTCAAATACATTCAAGCATTTCACATAGGGCCAGGTCTGACACAAATCTAGCGTAATTCAGTGATGTAGGTGTTCTACAATAATATTTTCAGAGATTGTATTCAATACAAGTGCATGTCAGTGGAAAACTATGAAATGTAGGGTATGGGAAATAATCCATCTTTCTGTGCTCCCCCTTGTATGGCAATAAAATCCATCATTCATGAATAACAGCTGTCTGTGTGCGCGTGTGTGTGTGTGTGTGTGTGTGTGTGTTGCAGCCCTGATCTCCATGTTTGTGTGTGTTTGTGGCTGTCTCCTGTCTCCTGTCTCCCAGCTGGCTTTCTGTGGGAAGTTGAAAAGTCACACACCGGTTACAGTGGGGGTTCAGCAAATGGGTCAGAGTGGCTCCATATGAGCACATGCTTGTGTGTGTGTCCGGCAGTGGGTGTGTATGCACGTACATATCTTGTGTTTATCAATCTCTCTCCCCTCTCTCTCTCTCTGTGTGTGTGTGTGTGTGTGTGTGCCTGTGTGTGCGTGTGTGTGGGTGTGTTTGTGTGCGTGCGTGTGCTTGCGTGCGTGCGTGCATGCGTTAGTGTGTGTGGTGCTCTTATCACAGCGGCCAGCGGCTGCAGTGTGGCAGATGCACTTATGTCCCTGAACAGAGGAGTCATGGGGGGGATCAGCTGGACTGGGTTGGCTGCCCACTCCCTCTCCCTCTCTCTCTGCTGGCCCATTGGTCCCTGTGGGGCCCCACTCACACTACCCCTGAGCCCTCCATCTGAGACTAGAGACCCCCTGGGGGCCGACCAGGCTGGCCCAAGACATAAAACTCTGCCTGCAAGGGGCCATTTAGCCAGAAACTGTCACTCTTTTTGGTTACAGTACATTCATTAATCATGACATGTAATGTCATGGTGCCCTTGTTGATGCACTGTGCAGTTAATACAGTATCACCACCCAGACTCATGACACTGTACAGTTAATACAGTATCACCATCCAGACTCATGACACTGTACAGTTAATACAGTATCACCATCCAGACTCATGAACACTGTACAGTTAATACAGTATCACCATCCAGACTCATGAACACTGTACAGTTAATACAGTATCACCATCCAGACTCATGAACACTGTACAGTTAATACAGTATCACCATCCAGACTCTTGAGGCTTCCATGTAGCTATTGCATGGCTACCTGGAAATGGGTGGCAATAAGGTTTTACATTGATGCTATTTCCTTAATCCAGACTTATGAAGTCTTTGTGAGTGAAGACATTGCGAGAAGGCACGGTAGTACATATTAAAGTGACATCTGAATTCTGGTACAATACATCTACAGTGTGAGATCTCTGCTCTATGGCTCCTTACTGCTGGTTTGCACTTTGTACAGGAGAGGACAAAAGGCCCAATGACACATCAACACAACTCCCACCCTCACGTCCTTGGAGACTTCTGTATTATATGCATTGCTTGTTTTCCCCCCGTTGACTCTGCCTCAGAAGAGTTGCTTACAGGCACATAGCAATATGTGTCAAACCTGTGTCACTGAAAGGGTGCACTCTAATTAAGCCGGTCCAAGGTAACATACGCTTGCACTGTAATAACCAGCGAGAAGAGTGCGAACAAATCAATAAACAGACTGAATAGAGACACGTCGCAGGAATTCTCATCTCACACAAGACGAAAGTAGGGGTCAATACACCCTTGATGGGTGTTGAAGAGCTCTGTTCCAGATAATATGGACTTCCAGTTTTGCACATTTAAATTGGAAAGCACCACGGTATCATCAAATTGAGCATAAGAATAGAGAAGCAGAATGTCAACAGCGTGCTTGACAGTTGAAAAAGCCCCAGACTCCCATTAATTGGCTGACGAAGCTGAGAAACCCCTTGACTTTACACAACTTTCAAGTGGGAAGTCGAGATTTCCAGCCACCATTAGAATACTTCATTGGGAAATTACTTTGAAGTTTCTCAAGTAATTCATCGCTTAATCTACATCTGTCGTCTCTCTCGACAGATCAACAGTGGGCTTTGAGCTATTCCTGCTGAAAAGAGAGAAAAAACTAACCTAGTTCTCAGTCTGTGGCTCAATCTCAATTCATCTTTCCACGATTCCTTGATCGCCAGTGCTTGCACTATTTATATATTTGTTATAATATTTTCAACCTATATACGTAACTCAAGCAGTAAACAATGTTTACAGGTTCTGGTACTCAATACTGATGTGTTCAGGCCGAATTCAAGTACTGTCGGTCGCACAATCGCCATGCCTCTTGATTGAAAGGTCCCATGTCCCTCCCCTTGGACATTCTTCTCCAATGAGTTTTAATAAGGAGGTAAGGAGAGAGAATACGAGGTATCAAGGAAAGATGAATTGAGAAAGAGCCTTTGTTTCGGTCTCGATGTCTTGACTTAAAATGATTCGCTGACCGTAAATCTCTTTTAAGCGTTGTTTGTGCATTTCTGGTTGGTTGCGAAATAAGACATTCTGAACGCAACAGGCTGGTGAGGTCAGTGCACGGGGATGTCAGTTCGCATGACATCTGATCCCCTGGATGTCCTCGCTTGGTCAGTATTGTTATGAGGGAAGCTGTGCTGAGTGGAGCCGGCATAGTATTTTGCCCTGGGCGAAGACTCTGGATAGGTAAAGATATGGGCTGGGGGTTAGCATGTTGACTCTGTCGCTCGCTCTCTTCTACGTTCTGAGACAGACATCAATCGCTGCCGTGTATTTCCATCCATATGGCTCCAGCTGCAAGCCAAAGCCAGCACCTGTCTGACCCAGGCTCACCTAGAGCTAACAATGAAAACAGGGTTAGCTAAACAGATGTGTCTGCTCTATACCTAATAAGAGCCAGAATGACATTGCACAACACAATGAAACCAACTGCCTTGATATCAACTCATGACCTTTTACTGAGCTTAATGTTAAAGATGATAGCCTAGTAAAAATATAACATGTTTCCGGTCCTCAAAAGCAAACTTTTCTGATTGTATTTGATTGTGTTGAATCCTTCTTTTTACAGATTTGTGCAGTATACAGATGACAAATGCTTTTGGCTTGCCAATATTTTTGTCAAGATGCAAAGGCAATACTCATTGTATGTTTTCAATTGTATGATTGTAATTGTGATCCGCAGCTAAGCTAAGTTCAGGTGGCGTGAACGTTTGTTAGAACACAGGCAGGGTGCAATTAGCAATCAAAACACACGGAACAGGCAATCAGTAGAGTACCTTAGACAATCAAACACTGATATAGGTCATTAAATGCTTTAGCAACACAGGTCCGCTTTAGGCTACTGCTGTTTGCTGAGATACCCAGGCAACAATCTAATTTCCATGCGCTCTTATTCAAAGGCAAGACCTTAGTTAACAAAAGGAGGAAGGAACAGAGGGAGACAGGGTAGGAGCTCTTGCTTAGGTGACTCATATGAATAACAGACTTTGGCTCTGTCTCAGATGCTTGAAAATCCATCCTCTCCTCATCTCCTCCCCCTAATCAAGACTGGACAGGTGAAAACAATGTAGTGGAAGCTCATAAGGTTAGCTTTCACCTGGTCAGTTCCTTTAGATGGGAGTGTTGAAGGAGATGCATGGAGAGGAATAATTGCGACAGAACCCTGGAGCTGTTAGTGGAGGAAACGAGGCTGTTGCTAGACTGCCCCCTTCTGTTTAGAAAGTGCACTGCAGACCTACTCCAACAAATCTCATTCAATGGAATACAGAAGTGAGTCAATAATAACTTTAAATCCAGTTCACTCCAGTTCAGAAAGATTTTGCTTTCTTTAATCACTTAGTTCTAAAATGAAAAAACATAATTACTTGGAATGGACTCGGCAGACCACAGTATGTCATTTGTTCATTACAAGGTTATGGAATAGTCCCCTTAGCTTTTTTTTTTTTTTTACATTAGAGGTCTGTAATAAGCACACTCTAGGGCTAGGCAGCAGGTGGCCAATCAGCCTCGCTGCTGTCATGGTAACCCAGGGGGTGGAGAGAGGACATCCTTCACAGGTGGTCAGACACTCATATCAAGAAATGTCAAGTTTAATGCAGGCCACCAAAGGTTGATATCTGCAAATGGCAAACTGCACTTATTAGAATAGAACTTCCAGGTAATCTCATGGAAATAAATTACGCATTTCTCTTGTGGTACATTTCAGTCACCATAAACAATGCTCTGATAGCTTTTATTTGAAGCAAGCCTGGACCAGAAGTTGATACTGACATCTGGGACATCTGGGAAGTAGTGTTAAAGCAACGGGAAAGACTGACTGGCAAGTTGTGTGACCACTTAGTGTGACTATCAGTGGTCATTTAGGGTTTATTGCACATATCGCAAGAGTAGCGTCGTTAACCCCAGTGCACAAGTGGAATTCCTAACCTGGATACTACCATGGCTGTCTGATAAACCTCTCTTCTCTTCTCTTCTCTTCACTTCACTTCACTTCACTTCACTACTCTTTTCTTCTCTTCTCTTCTCTTCTCTTCACTTCTCGTCTCTTCACTTCTCTTCTCTTCACTTCACTTCACTTCACTTCACTACTCTTTTCTTCTCTTCTCTTCACTTCTCTTCACTTTTCTTCTCTTCACTTCACTTCACTGCTCTTTTCTTCTCTTCACTTCACTTCACTTCACTTCACTACTCTTTTCTTCTCTTCTCTTCTCTTCTCTTCTCTTCACTTCTCTTCACTTCTCTTCTCTTCTCTTCTCTTCACTTCTCTTCTCTTCTCTTTTCTTTTCTTCTCTTCTCTTCACTTCTCTTCTCTTCACTTCTCTTCACTTCTCTTCACTTCACTACTCTTTTCTTCTCTTCTCTTCTCTTCTCTTCACTTCACTTCTCTTCTCTTCACTTCACTACACTTTTCTTCTCTTCTCTTCTCTTCACTTCTCTTCTCTTCTCTTTTCTTTTCTTCTCTTCACTTCACTACACTTTTCTTCTCTTCTCTTCTCTTCTCTTCTCTTCACTTCTCTTCTCTTCACTTCACTTCACTTCACTTCACTACTCTTTTCTTCTCTTCTCTTCTCTTCACTTCACTTCACTTCACTACTCTTTTCTTCTCTTCTCTTCTCTTCACTTCTCTTCACTTCTCTTCACTTCTCTTCTCTTCTCTTTTCTTTTCTTCTCTTCTCTTCTCTTCTCTTCTCTTGACTTCTCTTCACTTCTCTTCTCTTCTCTTCTCTTCACTTCTCTTCTCTTCACTTCTCTTCACTTCACTTCACTACTCTTTTCTTTTCTTCTCTTCTCTTCTCTTCACTTCTCTTCTCTTCACTTCTCTTCTCTTCACTTCTCTTCACTTCGCTTCTCTTCACTTCTCTTCTCTTCTCTTCTCTTTTCTTCTCTTCTCTTCACTTCTCTTCACTTCACTTCTCTTCACTTCTCTTCTCTTCACTTCACTTCACTTCTCTTCTCTTCACTTCTCTTCTCTTCACTTCTCTTTTCTTCTCTTCTCGTCTCTTCACTACTCTTTTCTTCTCTTCTCTTCTCTTCTCTTCACTTCACTTCACTTCACTTCACTTCTCTTCTCTTCTCTTCTCTTCTCTTCTCTTCTCTTCTCTTCTCTTCTCTTCTCTTCTCTTCTCTTCTCTTCCCTTCACTTCTCTTCTCTTCACTTCACTTCACTACTCTTTTATTTTCTTCTCTTCTCTTCACTTCTCTTCTCTTCTCTTCACTTCTCTTCTCTTCTCTTTTCTTTTCTTCTCTTCTCTTCTCTTCTCTTCTCTTCTCTTCTCTTCTCTTCACTTCACTTCTCTTCTCTTCTCTTCTCTTCACTTCTCGTCTCTTCACTTCTCTTCTCTTCACTTCACTTCTACTCTTTTATTTTTCTTCTCTTCTCTTCACTTCTCTTCACTTTTCTTCTCTTCACTTCACTTCACTGCTCTTTTCTTCTCTTCACTTCACTTCACTTCACTTCACTTCACTACTCTTTTCTTTTCTTCTCTTCTCTTCACTTCTCTTCACTTCTCTTCACTTCTCTTCTCTTCTCTTCTCTTTTCTTTTCTTCTCTTCTCTTCACTTCTCTTCTCTTCACTTCTCTTCACTTCTCTTCACTTCACTACTCCTTTCTTCTCTTCTCTTCTCTTCTCTTCACTTCTCTTTTCTTTTCTCCTCTTCTCTTCACTTCACTTCTCTTCTCTTCACTTCACTACACTTTTCTTCTCTTCTCTTCTCTTCACTTCTCTTCTCTTTTCTTTTCTTCTCTTCACTTCACTACACTTTTCTTCTCTTCTCTTCTCTTCTCTTCTCTTCTCTTCACTTCTCTTCTCTTCTCTTCACTTCACTTCACTTCACTACTCTTTTCTTCTCTTCTCTTCTCTTCACTTCACTTCACTTCACTACTCTTTTCTTCTCTTCTCTTCTCTTCACTTCTCTTCTCTTCTCTTCTCTTCTCTTCACTTCACTTCACTTCACTTCACTTCACTTCACTTCACTTCACTTCTCTTCTCTTCTCTTCTCTTCTCTTCACTTCTCTTCCCTTCTCTTCTCTTCTCTTCCCTTCACTTCTCTTCACTTCACTTCACTTCTCTTCTCTTCTCTTCTCTTCTCTTCACTTCTCTTCACTTCTCTTCTCTTCACTTCACTTCACTACTCTTTTATTTTCTTCTCTTCTCTTCACTTCTCTTCTCTTCTCTTCACTTCTCTTCTCTTCTCTTTTCTTTTCTTCTCTTCTCTTCTCTTCTCTTCTCTTCTCTTCTCTTCTCTTCTCTTCTCTTCTCTTCTCTTCTCTTCTCTTCTCTTCACTTCTCTTCACTTCTCTTCTCTTCTCTTCTCTTCTCTTCTCTTCTCTTCTCTTCTCTTCACTTCTCTTCTCTTCACTTCTCTTCTCTTCTCTTCACTTCGCTTCGCTTCTCTTCACTTCTCTTCTCTTCTCTTCTCTTCTCTTTTCTTCTCTTCTCTTCTCTTCTCTTCTCTTCACTTCTCTTCACTTCACTTCACTTCTCTTCACTTCTCTTCTCTTCACTTCACTTCTCTTCACTTCTCTTCTCTTCACTTCTCTTCTCTTCTCTTCACTTCTCTTTTCTTCTCTTCTCTTCTCGTCTCTTCACTTCTCTTCTCTTCACTTCTCTTCTCTTCTCTTCACTTCTCTTCTCTTTTCTTTTCTTCTCTTCTCTTCACTACTCTTTTCTTCTCTTCTCTTCTCTTCTCTTCTCTTCTCTTCTCTTCTCTTCTCTTCTCTTCTCTTCTCTTCTCTTCTCTTCTCTTCACTTCACTTCTCTTCTCTTCTCTTCTCTTCTCTTCTCTTCTCTTCTCTTCTCTTCTCTTCTCTTCTCTTCTCTTCACTTCACTTCACTTCACTTCACTTCACTTCACTTCACTTAACTACTCTTTTCTTTTCTTCTCTTCACTTCTCTTCTCTTCACTTCTCTTCTCTTCACTTCACTTGACTTCACTTCACTACTCTTTTCTTCTCTTCTCTTCTCTTCTCTTCACTTCTCTTCTCTTCACTTCTCTTCACTTCACTTCACTACTCTTTTATTTTCTTCTCTTCTCTTTTCTTCTCTTCTCTTCACTTCACTTCACTTCACTACTCTTTTCTTCTCTTCACTTCTCTTCTCTTCTCTTCACTTCACTTCACTACTCTTTTCTTTTCTTCTCTTCTCTTCACTTCTCTTCTCTTCTCTTCACTTCACTTCTCTCCTCTTCTCTTCTCTTCACTTCTCTTCACTTCTCTTCTCTTCACTTCTCTTCTCTTCTCTTCACTTCACTTCACTACTATTTTCTTCTCTTCTCTTCTCTTCTCTTCTCTTCACTTCTCTTCACTTCTCTTCTCTTCACTTCACTTCACTACTCTTTTCTTCTCTTCTCTTCACTACTCTTTTCTTCTCTTCTCTTCTCTTCTCTTCTCTTCTCTTCACTTCACTTCACTACTCTTTTCTTCTCTTCTCTTCTCTTCTCTTCTCTTCTCTTCTCTTCTCTTCACTTCACTTCACTACTATTTTCTTCTCTTCACATGTTACTCTGGTTGTTGTAAATGAGGATGAGTCCTCAATCAACCTACCTGGTAAAATAAAGTAAATCTTCAAAATGTAGTTAATGCAGAAGATGTATTCATGTTTGAACCAACACAAAATATCAGAGAACACTGATATCCTAATCAGATTTTGGAAAGTATAAGGATTGTAATCCTGGAGTGGTCTGCTAGAGTACCATCAAGATGGCACTGTGGTACTGTTGTAATTGGTGGCATCACTAGTTTTACACCCAGCACCAGCTGGAGTGTACCAACAATGCCATGCCACTTAAGTCTCAGCACTCGCCTTCTGATCTAGGGGGTGTGGAGTGGAAGAGGGCACTGAGGGCACTGCTGTGCATGCACCAGCATGCACAGCAGTGTGGAGGGAGGGAAGGAGGGAGGGAGGGAGGGAAAGCCACATGCTGGGGCTATTACTTTACTATCACTGACCCCTGTGGGAGCAGAACCACATGGGACACTGTACTGCTCATAACCTCACTGACCTTGGCCTCACTGACCTTGGCCTCCAGCTCTTAGGCAACCTGACAGACATTACCTCCAGGTTACCAGCTATATAGCTGAAAGTGTGATTTATGGGGCTGAGAGTATGGGGCTTGAATATTGTTCTTCAGCTGGCACAAGTACTTGAAAGATCACCGCTTAAGGGATGGTTTGAAATGTACAGAATGGGGACCTGTACATAATAGGGGGAGGGTCATACTTTTTCAATTTCAGTTAAGGGGAGGGTTTAGCATTTTTAAAAAAAAATCTAGTCCAGGGGAGGGTCATGTAATTTCTAATTGATATTTTTTTTAAAAAATTAGTTGCTTATTAGGCTATATATCAATGTGTGCCCGATGCCACCCCTCATCTCTGATTCTCTTCTGGGCGTGCAATATCAAGTGAGCTTACAGGCTATTTATTGTAGTATGATTTAGTACTACGAAGTGCATGCTCGGAGAAGCACAGAGCAAAGTTATATTTCTAAGAAAATATATTTCCTTTCCAAGTATTTTGCACTGCTGGTATGGTGTAAATAAAACTAGGCTGCATTACACACTTCAATGGATATTTCAACCCGTAACCCTCGCCTGCTCTGCTCTTGCTGATCAAAAATGTGTTTTGTGCTACCTAATCATTGGCTGTGCTGTGTAGGCCTATAATGGCAGTTCAGGAGAAGTCCAAGGCTTCTTCACAAAACTAATTTTTGATTAGACCGAGTCAAAAAACGTCAATATTGTGTACATGTTCTGTTCAGTTTGGAAAGGATAGAGCGATGACAAGAAGGAAGACCAGAGGTCAACTTTGATAACTTGCTACTACTATAATATATTTTATTAAAAATAATATGTTTCTAGTCCATTATCTATTTATCCAGATTTGAGTAACTTACTGTACATAGTGGTGCTGAAACTTGAAGTGGCATCTGCAGCACAATCATTTGGAAATGGACAGCACATGTTTAAATTGTAATTTTTTAAATTCTGTTACGGTGAGTGAATGAGGACCCAAAAGCGAATCAACTTAAACAGAGCTTCTTTAATTACCAAACATAGGTAGGCTCAGATGGACCGGCAGATTCCGACAGGACAGGACAAGGTTACAGCAAACATGACGACAGTCTGGTTCAGGCATGAATGACACAAACAAACAAGAATCCGACAAGGACAGGAGCAGAAACAGAGAGAGATATAGGGACCTAATCAGAGGGAAAAAAGGGAACAGGTGGGGAACGGGGTGAATGGGTAGTTAGTGGAGACAAGGGACAGCTGGGGGAAAGCGGGGGAGAAAAGGTAACCTAACACGACCAGCAGAGGGAGACAGGGTGAAGGGAAAGGACAGAGACAAGACAACATGACAGTACCCCCCCACTCACCGAGCGCCTCCTGGCGCACTCGAGGAGGAAACCTGGCGGCCACGGAGGAAATCATCAATCAGCGCACGGTCCAGCACGTCCCGAGAGGGAACCCAACTCCTCTCCTCAGGACCGTACCCCTCCCAGTCAACTAGGTACTGATGACCACGGCCCCGAGGACGCATGTCCAAGATCTTACGGACCCTGTAGATAGGTGCGCCCTCGACAAGGATGGGGGGGGGGGGGGGGGGGAGACGAGCGGGGGCGCGAAGAACGGGCTTAACACAGGAGACATGGAAGACCGGGTGGACGCGACGAAGATATCGCGGAAGAAGAAGTCGCACTGCGACAGGATTAATGACCTGAGAGATACGGAATGGACCAATGAACCGCGGGGTCAACTTGCGAGAAGCCGTCTTAAGGGGAAGGTTCTGAGTGGAGAGCCAAACTCTCTGACCGCGACAATACCTAGGGCTCTTAGTTCTACGCTTATTAGCAGCTCTCACAGTCTGCGCCCTATAACGGCAAAGTGCAGACCTGACCCTCTTCCAGGTGCGCTCGCAACGTTGGACAAAAGCCTGAGCGGAGGGGACGCTGGACTCGGCGAACTGAGATGAGAACAACGGAGGCTGGTACCCGAGGCTACTCTGAAAAGGAGATAGCCCGGTCGCAGACGAAGGAAGCGAGTTGTGGGCGTATTCTGCCCAGGGGAGCTGTTCTGACCAAGACGCAGGGTTGCGAAAAGAAAGACTGCGTAAGATGCGACCAATAGTCTGATTGGCCCGTTCTGCTTGACCGTTAGACTGGGGGTGAAAGCCGGAAGAGAGACTGACGGAAGCCCCAATCAAACGGCAAAACTCCCTCCAAAATTGAGACGTGAATTGCGGACCTCTGTCCGAAACGACGTCTGACGGAAGGCCATGAATTCTGAAAACATTCTCGATGATGATTTGTGCCGTCTCTTTAGCAGAAGGAAGCTTAGCAAGGGGAATGAAATGAGCCGCCTTAGAGAACCTATCGACAACCGTAAGAATAACAGTCTTCCCCGCTGACGAAGGCAGTCCGGTGACAAAATCTAAGGCGATGTGAGACCACGGTCGAGAGGGAATAGGAAGCGGCCTGAGACGGCCGGCAGGAGGAGAGTTACCGGACTTAGTCTGCGCGCAGACCGAACAAGCAGCCACGAAACGACGCGTGTCATGCTCCCGGGTGGGCCACCAGAAACGCTGGCGAATGGAAGCAAGCGTACCCCGAACGCCAGGGTGGCCGGCTAACTTGGCAGAGTGAGCCCACTGAAGAACGGCCAGACGAGTAGGAACGGGAACGAAAAGAAGGTTCCTAGGACAAGCGCGCGGCGACGGAGTTTGAGTGAGTGCTTGCTTTACCTGCCTCTCAATTCCCCAGACAGTCAACCCGACAACACGCCCCTCAGGGAGAATCCCCTCGGGGTCAGTGGAGGCTACTGAAGAACTGAAGAGACGAGACAAAGCATCAGGCTTGGTGTTCTTAGAGCCCGGACGATAAGAAATCACGAACTCGAAACGAGCGAAAAACAGCGCCCAACGCGCCTGACGCGCATTAAGTCGTTTGGCAGAACGGATGTACTCAAGGTTCCTATGGTCAGTCCAAACGACAAAAGGAACGGTCGCCCCCTCCAACCACTGTCGCCATTCGCCTAGGGCTAACCGGATGGCGAGCAGTTCGCGGTTACCCACATCATAGTTACGTTCCGACGGCGACAGGCGATGAGAAAAATACGCGCATGGGTGGACCTTGTCGTCAGAGAGGGAGCGCTGAGAAAGGATGGCTCCCACTCCCACCTCTGACGCGTCAACCTCGACAACGAACTGTCTAGAGACGTCAGGTGTAACAAGGATAGGAGCGGATGTAAAACGATTCTTGAGGAGATCAAAAGCTCCCTGGGCGGAAACGGACCACTTAAAGCACGTCTTGACAGAAGTAAGGGCTGTGAGAGGAGCTGCCACCTGACCGAAATTACGGATGAAACGACGATAGAAGTTCGCGAAGCCGAGAAAGCGCTGCAGCTCGACGCGTGACTTAGGGACGGGCCAATCAATGACAGCTTGGACCTTAGCGGGATCCATCTTAATGCCTTCAGCGGAAATAACAGAACCGAGAAATGTGACGGAGGAGGCATGAAAAGTGCACTTCTCAGCCTTCACAAAAAGACAATTCTCTAAAAGGCGCTGGAGGACACGTCGAACGTGCTGAACATGAATCTGGAGTGACGGTGAAAAAATCAGGATATCGTCAAGGTAAACGAAAACAAAGATGTTCAGCATGTCTCTCAGGACATCATTGACTAATGCCTGAAAGACAGCTGGAGCGTTAGCGAGGCCGAAAGGAAGAACCCGGTATTCAAAGTGCCCTAACGGAGTGTTAAACGCCGTCTTCCACTCGTCCCCCTCCCTGATGCGCACGAGATGGTAAGCGTTACGAAGGTCCAACTTAGTGAAAAACCTGGCTCCCTGCAGGATCTCGAAGGCTGAAGACATAAGAGGAAGCGGATAACGATTCTTCACTGTTATGTCATTCAGCCCTCGATAATCTATGCAGGGGCGCAGAGACCCGTCCTTCTTCTTGACAAAAAAAAACCCCGCTCCGGCGGGAGAGGAGGAGGGGACTATGGTACCGGCGTCAAGAGCTACAGACAAATAATCTTCGAGAGCCTTACGTTCGGGAGCCGACAGAGAGTATAGTCTACCCCGGGGGGGGGTGGTTCCCGGAAGGAGATCAATACTACAATCATACGACCGGTGTGGAGGAAGAGAGGTGGCCCTGGACCGACTGAACACCGTGCGCAGATCGTGATATTCCTCCGGCACCCCTGTCAAATCACCAGGCTCCTCCTGTGAAGAAGAGACAGAGGAAACAGGAGGGATAGCAGACATTAAACATTTCACATGACAAGAGACGTTCCAGGAGAGGATAGAATTACTAGACCAATTAATGGAAGGATTATGACAAACTAGCCAGGGATGGCCCAAAACAACAGGTGTAAAAGGTGAACGAAAAATTAAAAAAGAAATGGTTTCACTATGATTACCAGAAACAGTGAGGGTTAAAGGTAGCGTCTCACGCTGAATCCTGGGGAGAGGACTACCATCCAGGGCGAACAAGGCCGTGGGCTCCTTTAACTGTCTGAGAGGAATGTCATGTTCCCGAGCCCAGGTCTCGTCCATAAAACAGCCCTCCGCCCCAGAGTCTATTAAGGCACTGCAGGAAGCTGACGAACCGGTCCAGCGTAGATGGACCGACAAGGTAGTGCAGGATCTTGAAGGAGAGACAGGAGTAGTAGCGCTCACCAGTAGCCCTCCGCTTACTGACGAGCTCTGGCCTTTTACTGGACATGAAGTGACAAAATGACCAGCGGAACCGCAATAGAGACAGAGGCGGTTGGTGATTCTCCGTTCCCTCTCCTCAGTCGAGATGCGGATACCTCCCAGCTGCATGGGCTCAGCACCCGAGCCGGCAGAGGAAGATGGTAGTGATGCGGAGAGGGAGGCGACGGAGAGCGCGAGCTCCTTTCCACGAGCTCGGTGACGAAGATCAACCCGTCGCTCAATGCGAATAGCGAGTTCAATCAAGGAATCCACGCTGGAAGGAACCTCCCGGGAGAGAATCTCATCCTTTACCTCTGCGCGGAAACCCTCCAGAAGACGAGCGAGCAAGGCCGGCTCGTTCCAGCCACTGGAGACAGCAAGAGTGCGAAACTCAATAGAGTAGTCTGTTATGGATCGATTGCCTTGACATAGGGAAGACAGGGCCCTGGAAGCCTCCTCCCCAAAAACAGATCGATCAAAAACCCGTATCATCTCCTCCTTAAAGTCTTGATACTGGTTAGTACACTCAGCCCTTGCCTCCCAGATTGCCGTGCCCCACTCACGAGCCCGTCCAATAAGGAGAGATATGACGTAGGCGACACGAGCAGTGCTCCTGGAGTAAGTGTTGGGCTGGAGAGAAAACACAATATCACACTGGGTGAGGAACGAGCGGCATTCAGTGGGCTCCCCAGAGTAACACGGCGGGTTATTGATTCTGGGCTCCGGAGATTCGAAAGCCCTGGAAGTGGCCGGTGGATCGAGGCGGAGATGGTGAACCTGTTCTGTGAGGTTGGAGACTTGGGTGGCCAGGGTCTCAACGGCATGTCGAGCAGCAGACAATTCCTGCTTGTGTCTGCCTAGCATCGCTCCCTGGATCTCGACGGCTGAGTGGAGAGGATCCGAAGTCGCTGGGTCCATTCTTGGTCGGATTCTTCTGTTACGGTGAGTGAATGAGGACCCAAAAGCGAATCAACTTAAACAGAGCTTCTTTAATTACCAAACATAGGTAGGCTCAGATGGACCGGCAGATTCCGACAGGACAGGACAAGGTTACAGCAAACATGACGACAGTCTGGTTCAGGCATGAATGACACAAACAAACAAGAATCCGACAAGGACAGGAGCAGAAACAGAGAGAGATATAGGGACCTAATCAGAGGGAAAAAAGGGAACAGGTGGGGAACGGGGTGAATGGGTAGTTAGTGGAGACAAGGGACAGCTGGGGGAAAGCGGGGGAGAAAAGGTAACCTAACACGACCAGCAGAGGGAGACAGGGTGAAGGGAAAGGACAGAGACAAGACAACATGACAAATTCACCTTTATTTAACCAGGTAGGCCAGTTGAGAACAAGTTCTCATTTACAACTGAGACCAAGATAAAGCAAAGCAGTGTGACAAAAACAACAACACAGAGGTACACATGGGATAAACAAACGTACAGTCAATAACACAATAGAAAAGCTGTATACAGTGTGTGCAAATGAAGCAAGGAGGTAAGGCAATAAAAAGGCCTTAGTGGCGAAGTACAGTGAGGGGAAAAAAGTATTTGATCCCTGCTGATTTTGTATGTTTGCCCACTGACAAAGAAATGATCAGTCTATAATTTTAATGGTAAGTTTATTTGAACAGTGAGAGACAGAATAACAACAAAAAAATCCAGAAAAACACGTCAAAAATGCATTTTAATGAGGGAAATAAGTATTTGACCGCCTCTCAATCAGAAAGATTTCTGGGTCCCAGGTGACTTTTATACAGGTAACGAGCTGAGATTAGGAGCACACTCTTAAAGGGAGTGCTCCTAATCTCAGTTTGTTGCCTGTAAAAAAGACACCTGTCCACAGAAGCAATCAATCAATCAGATTCCAAACTCTCCACCATGGCCAAGACCAAAGAGCTCTCCAAGGATGTCAGGGACAAGATTGTAAACCTACACAAGGCTGGAATGAGCTTCAAGACCATCTCCAAGCAGCTTGGTGAGAAGGTGACAACAGTTGGTGCGATTATTCGCAAATGGGAAGAAACACAAAAGAACTGTCAGTCTCCCTCGGCATGGGGCTCCATACAAGATCTCACCTCATGGAGTTGCAATGATCATGAGAACGGTGAGGAATCAGCCCAGAACTACACTGGAGGATCTTGTCAATGATCTCAAGGTAGCTGGGACCATAGTCACCAAGAAAACAATTGGTTAAACACTATGCCGTGAAGGACTGAAATCCTGCAGCTCCCGCAAGGTCCCCCTGCTCAAGAAAGCACATATACATGCCAGTCTGAAGATTGCCAATGAACATCTGAATGATTCAGAGGACAACTGGGTGAAAGTGTTTGGAGGAGGAATGCTGCCTATGACCCCAAGAACACCATCCCCACTGTCAAACATGGAGGTGGAAACATTATGCTTTGGAGGTGTTTTTCTGCTAAGGGGACAGGACAACTTCACCGCATCAAAGGGACAATGGAGGGGCCATGTACCGTCAAATCTTGGGTGAGCCAGGGCATTGAAAATGTGTCGTGGGCCTCCCGGGTGGCGCAGTGGTTAAGGGCTCTGTACTGCAGCGCCAGCTGTGCCATCAGAGTCCCTGGGTTCGCGCCCAGGCTCTGTCGTAACCGGCCGCGACCGGGGGGTCCGTGGGGCGACGCACAATTGGCCTAGCGTCGTCCGGGTTAGGGAGGGATTGGTTGGTAGGGATCTCCTTGTCTCATCGCGCACCAGCGACTCCTGTGGTGGGCCGGGCGCAGTGCGCGCTAGCCAAGGTTGCCAGGTGCACAGTGTAGCCTCCGACACATTGGTGCGGCTGGCTTCCGGGTTGGATGCGCGCTGTGTTAAGAAGCAGTACGGCTGGTTGGGTTGTGTATCGGAGGACGCATGACATTCAGTCTTCGTCTCTCCCGAGCCCGTACGGGAGTTGTAGCAATGAGACAAGATAGTAGCTACTACAACAATTGGATACCACGAAATTGGGGAGAAAAAGGGGTAAAAACTCAACAAAAAAAAGAAAAAAAAAGAAAATGTGTCGTGGATGGGTATTCCAGCATGACAATGACCTAAAACACACGGCCAAAGCAGCAAAGGAGTGGCTCAAGAAGAAGCAAATTAAGGTCCTGGAGTGGCCTAGCCAGTCTCCAGACCTTAATCCCATAGAAAATCTGTGGAGGAAGCTGAAGGTTCGAGTTGCCAAACGTCAGCCTCGAAACCTTAATGACTTGGAGAAGATCTGCAAAGAGGAGTGGGACAAAATCCCTTCTGAGATGTGTGCAAACTAGGTGGCCAACTACAAGAAACGTCTGACCTCTGTGATTGCCAACAAGGGTTTTGCCACCAAGTACTAAGTCATGTTTTGCAGAGGGGTCAAATACTGATTTACCGCATTAAAATGCAAATAAATTTATAACATTTTTGACATGTGTTTTTCTGGATTTTTTGTTGTTATTCAGTCTCTCATTGTTCAAATAAACCTACCATTAAAATTATAGAGTGATCATTTCTTTGTCAGTGGGCAAACGTACAAAATCAGCAGGGGATCAAATACTTTTTTCCCTCACTGTAATTACAATTTAGCAATTGACACTGGAGTGATGGATGTGCAGATGAGGCTGTGCAAGTAGAAATACTGGTGTGCAAAATAGCAGAATAAAACAAAAAACAAATATAGGGATGAGGTAGATAGTTGGTTGGATGGGCTATTTACAGATGGGCTGTGTACAGCTGCAGCGATCGGTAAGCTGCTCTTACAGCAGATGCTTGAAGTTAGTGAGGGAGATATAAGTCCCCAACTTCATTGATTTTTGCAATTCGCTCCAGTCATTGGCAATAGAGAATTGGAAGAAATGACGGCCAAAGGACGTGTTGGCTTTGGGGATGACCAGTGAGATATACCTGTTGGAGTGCGTGCTACAGGTGGGTGTTGCTATGGTGACCAGTGAGTTGAGATAAGGCGGAGCTTTACCTAGCAAAGACTTATGGATGACCTGGAGACAGTGGGTTTGGCGACGAATATGTAGCAAAAGAAGGCAAATTTGAATAGGCATAATTCATTTGACCCGTCTTAATTTTAAATTGACTTTACTAGCAACAAGAGGGCTTTGTGTTGAAGCCTATTTCTTCTTATACTTGTTTGACAGACAAAATTAGGCTATAGGCTTGTCGGCCAATTACACCCACCATGCACTCTTTAATAGCCTAGCCCAGTGTCAGTGAAGGGCTATTAAGTTAAAACCAGTACTCGGATTGAGTGGGAATGAGAGGGTATGCCACCTGTTATTACAGAAAATGGCAAAAAGCATAGACCTTGTCACACCCTGACCATAGAGAGCCTTTTTATTCTCTATTTTGGTTAGGCCGGGGTGTGACTAGGGTGGGTAATCTAGGTTGTTTTATTTCTATGTTGGCATGGTAAGGTTCCCATTCAGAGGCAGCTGTTTAGCGTTGTCTCTGATTGGGGATCATATTTAGGCAGCCATTTCCACACTGGGTTTTTTGTGGGATCTTGTTCATGTGTAGTTGCCTGTGAGCACTACATAGCTTCATGTGTCGTTTGCTCTTTATTGTTTTTGTGCGTTTCACGAATAAAAAGATGTGGAACCCATATCACGCTGCGCCTTGGTCCGAATGTTATTACGACGATCATGACAGACCTACCCCTTTTTAGCTTAAGATTTTGAATACAATTAAACAGATTGATTATATAAAGGGATCTATAAGAGCACTTTGGTCTGTGATGCTTTATTCTAGAAAGACCGTGACTCCAATGCATATTGGGATATCATTGTTTTGTTTCTTTGACAACCTTCTATAGCTGAGGAGACAAAAAATGTACTTTGCTTGGGAAGTAATCTAATTCTTTCACTATCAATTAATTAAGCTATTCACTTTCTGTACAATAGAGGATGTTTAAATCCAGACAGCTTTTAGAGAAACACTTGTGACCTTCTCTCGTTGGGTTAAGCCACAGAAGAAGAGTAGCCAGCAGATAAAGCTTACATTATTCTGTGTCAGTTGGCCTACTCTGTCTGGGGTGATAAGGTAGGCCTAACTTTTGAAAGTACCATGCTCAGATTCATAATGTTTCAGGTGACATTTTTTGCAAACCGGGACAGTTGTGTGGCAAACAAGACGCACTGATTTGGCATTGGAGAAATACGATAAGATGAACACACAGGCCTATCTCTCTGTCCATTCTTAGCCTGTAATTAAAACAAATGTGTGTGGCATTAAAACATATTCTGCTAAATTCTCCAGTCCTGTAAAAGGATGTCGAATTGTATGAAATATTTTATGCTATGTTTTATTGGACCCGCAAATATGATGATAGTTTAATGGAATGCATTTACATTTAAGGAGATCTTTCCACCCCTACTCTTGTCCATGGTGGTCTGCGAACCTGCAATCATCTGGCCCGCAGTCCTGTACACTACCAAAAGTCCTGTGTTACCATGTAATGCTCACAGGGCATAAATGCTCAAAACTGCCTATCTAAGTATCTGGTCTGTCATAGTAGTGAGGGTAAACCGTAGACATGTTCTCTGCTATCCACTTTGTTTTAATTATTATTTTGGGTATATATATATATATATATATATATATATATATATATATATATACAGTGCCTTGCGAAAGTATTCGGCCCCCTTGAACTTTGCGACCTTTTGCCACATTTCAGGCTTCAAACATAAAGATATAAAACTGTATTTTTTTGTGAAGAATCAACAACAAGTGGGACACAATCATGAAGTGGAATGACATTTATTGGATATTTCAAACTTTTTTAACAAATCAAAAACTGAAAAATTGGGCGTGCAAAATTATTCAGTCCCTTTACTTTCAGTGCAGCAAACTCTGCAGAAGTTCAGTGAGGATCTCTGAATGATCCAATGTTGACCTAAATGACTAATGATGATAAATACAATCCACCTGTGTGTAATCAAGTCTCCGTATAAATGCACCTGCACTGTGATAGTCTCAGAGGTCCGTTAAAAGCGCAGAGAGCATCATGAAGAACAAGGAACACACCAGGCAGGTCCGAGATACTGTTGTGAAGAAGTTTAAAGCCGGATTTGGATACAAAAAGATTTCCCAAGCTTTAAACATTCCAAGGAGCACTGTGCAAGCGATAATATTGAAATGGAAGGAGTATCAGACCACTGCAAATCTACCAAGACCTGGCCGTCCCTCTAAACTTTCAGCTCATACAAGGAGAAGACTGATCAGAGATGCAGCCAAGAGGCCCATGATCACTCTGGATGAACTGCAGAGATCTACAGCTGAGGTGGGAGACTCTGTCCATAGGACAACGATCAGTCGTATATTGCACAAATCTGGCCTTTATGGAAGAGTGGCAAGAAGAAAGCCATTTCTTAAAGATATCCATAAAAAGTGTTGTTTAAAGTTTGCCACAAGCCACCTGGGAGACACACCAAACATGTGGAAGAAGGTGATCTGTTCAGATGAAACCAAAATTGAACTTTTTGGCAACAATGGAAAACGTTATGTTTGGCGTAAATCAACACAGCTGAACACACCATCCCCACTGTCAAACATGGTGGTGGCAGCATCATGGTTTGGGCCTGCTTTTCTTCAGCAGGGACAGGGAAGATGGTTAAAATTGATGGGAAGATGGATGGAGCCAAATACAGGACCATTCTGGAAGAAAACCTGATGGAGTCTGCAAAAGACCTGAGACTGGGATGGAGATTTGTCTTCCAACAAGACAATGATCCAAAACATAAAGCAAAATCTACAATGGAATGGTTCAAAAATAAACATATCCAGGTGTTAGAATGGCCAAGTCAAAGTCCAGACCTGAATCCAATCGAGAATCTGTGGAAAGAACTGAAAACTGCTGTTCACAAATGCTCTCCATCCAACCTCACTGAGCTCGAGCTGTTTTGCAAGGAGGAATGGGAAAAAATGTTGGTCTCTCGATGTGCAAAACTGATTGAGACATACCCCAAGCGACTTACAGCTGTAATCGCAGCAAAAGGTGGCGCTACAAAGTATTAACTTAAGGGGGCTGAATAATTTTGCACGCCCAATTTTTCAGTTTTTGATTTGTTAAAAAAGTTTGAAATATCCAATAAATGTCGTTCCACTTCATGATTGTGTCCCACTTGTTGTTGATTCTTCACAAAAAAATACAGTTTTATATCTTTATGTTTGAAGCCTGAAATGTGGCAAAAGGTCGCAAAGTTCAAGGGGGTCGAATACTTTCGCAAGGCACTGTATATATATATATATATAGATATACATACAGTGCATTCGGAAAGTATTCAGACCATGTGACTTTTTCCACATTTTGTTACGTTACAGCCTTACTCTAAAATTGATTAAATAAATGTATTTCCTCATCAATCTACACACAATACCCATAATGACAAAGCAAAAACAGGGTTTATTAAGAAATGTTAGCAAATTTATTACAAATGAAAAACAGAAATACCTTATTTCCAAAAGTATTCAGACCCTTTGCTATGAGACTGGAAGTTGAGCTCAGGTGCATCTTGTTTCCATTGATCATCCTTGAGATGTTTCTACAACTTGATCCACCTGTGGTAAATTCAATTGATTGGACATGAGTTGGAAAGGCACCCACCTGTCTATGTAAGTTTCCACAGTTGACAGTGCATTTCAGAGCAAAAACCAAGACATGAGGTTGAAGGAATTCTCTGTAGAGCTCCGAGACAGCATTGTGTCGAGGCACAAATCTGGGGTAGGGTACCAAAACATTTCTGCAGCATTGAAGGTCCCCAAGAACACAGTGGTGACCAGGGAGGTGACCAAGAGGCCAATGGTCATGCTGACAGAGCTCCAGGATTCCTCTGTGGAGATGGGAGAACCTTCCTGAAGGACAGCCATTTCTGCAGCACTCCACCATTCAGGCCTTTATGGTAAAGTAGCCAGACAGAAGCCACTCCTCAGTAAAAGGCACATGGCAGCCTGCTAGGAGTTTGCCAAAAGGCAACTAAAGGACTCAGTCCATGAGAGACAAGATTCTCTGGTCTGATGAAACCAAGATTGAACTCTGTGGCCTGAATGTCAAGCGTCACGTCTGGAGAAAACCTAGTACAGTTCCTACGGTGAAGCATGGTGCTGTGGGGATGGTTTTCAGCGGCAGGGACTGGGAGACTGGTCAGGACTGAGGGAAAGATGAATGGAGCAAAGTACAGAGATGTCCTTGATGAAAACCTTCTCCAGAGTGCTCAGGACCTCAGACTTGGGGGCAAAGGTTAACCTTACAACAGGACAACGACCCTAAGCACACAGCCAAGACAACACACGAGCGGCTTTGGGAGACGTCTCTGAATGTCCTTGAGTGGCCCAGCCAGAGCCGGACTTGAACCTGATCATCTCTGGAGAGAAGATCTCGTACAAATAGCTGTGCAGTGACGCTCCCCATCCAACCTGATGGCTTGAGAGGATCTGCAGAGAAAAATGGGAGAAATACCTAAAATACAGGTGTGCCAAGCTTGTAGCGTCATACCCAAGAAGACTCGAGGCTGTAATCGCTGTCAAAGGTGCTTCAACAAAGTACTCAGTCAAGGGTCTGAATAGTTTTGTAAATGTGATATTTCAGTTTTTGCTTCGTCATTATGGGGTACTGTGTGTAGATTGATCAAGAGGGAAAAAAACAATTGAATCAATTTTAAAATAAGGCTGTAACGTAACAAAACGCTGAAAAATCTAAGGGGCCTGAATACTTTCCGAATGCACTGTATATACATTACCGTTCAAAAGTTTGGGGTCACTTAGAAATATTCTAGTTTTTGAAAGAAAAGCACATTTTTGGTCCATTAAAATAACATCAAATTGATCAAAAATACAGTGCACATTAATCAACATTTCAGTAAAAGTGCCGGTTTTAGCCAGCCTGTTAATTTTCAACCGCAGTCCCTGGGCAGGTTATTAAAAACAATTATGTTAACAAAATAGACAATCATTGAGCAGTGAGCACACACAGAGCAACATAGGAAAAGCAAGACGTAGCATGCGGACAGAGCAACATAGCACAAAAAGCAACAAGACAAAACCCATAAAAGCAACAGTCTTTCCACACCTCACAAACTACAGACAACATAGAAAGCGTCAATACAAAACTGTTCACAAATCTGATTGGCCTTTAGCCATGTCTTCATGTTTTTTGTGAAAGTGTGATAGGTGGTGCAGTTATGTGTGTCTGATGGCAGTGTATTTCAAACATGGGAAGCTCTCACAGAGAATGCAGATTGACTAAAGGTGCTCTTCCTTAAGGGAACTATACAGTCACATCTCATGGTCTGCTGCCATATATTTGGGTTTTCTGTTTAACAAAAGTACTGAGTGGAGGGGGAGCCAGGCCATTTAGGATCTTGAATACAAGATACAGTGCCTTGCGAAAGTATTCGGCCCCCTTGAACTTTGCGACCTTTTGCCACATTTCAGGATTCAAACATAAAGATAAAAAACTGTATTTTTTTGTGAAGAATCAACAACAAGTGGGACACAGTCATGAAGTGGAACGACATTTATTGTATATTTCAAACTTTTTTAACAAATCAAAAACTGAAAAATTGGGCGTGCAAAATTATTCAGCCCCTTTACTTTCAGTGCAGCAAACTCTCTCCAGAAGTTCAGTGAGGATCTCTGAACGATCCAATGTTGACCTAAATGACTAATGATGATAAATACAATCCACCTGTGTGTAATCAAGTCTCCGTATAAATGCACCTGCACTGTGATAGTCTCAGAGGTCCGTTAAAAGCGCAGAGAGCATCATGAAGAACAAGGAACACACCAGGCAGGTCCGAGATACTGTTGTGAAGAAGTTTAAAGCCGGATTTGGATACAAAAAGATTTCCCAAGCTTTAAACATCCCAAGGAGCACTGTGCAAGCAATAATATTGAAATGGAAGGAGTATCAGACCACTGCAAATCTACCAAGACCTGGCCGCCCCTCTAAACTTTCAGCTCATACAAGGAGAAGACTGATCAGAGATGCAGCCAAGAGGCCCATGATCACTCTGGATGAACTGCAGAGATCTACAGCTGAGGTGGGAGACTCTGTCCATAGGACAACAATCAGTCGTATATTGCACAAATCTGGCCTTTATGGAAGAGTGGCAAGAAGAAAGCCATTTCTTAAAGATATCCATAAAAAGTGTATTTTAAAGTTTGCCACAAGCCACCTGGGAGACACACCAAACATGTGGAAGAAGGTGCTCTGGTCAGATGAAACCAAAATTGAACTTTTTGGCAACAATGCAAAACGTTATGTTTGGCGTAAAAGCAACACACCATCCCCACTGTCAAACATGGTGGTGGCAGCATCATGGTTTGGGCCTGCTTTTCTTCAGCAGGGACAGGGAAGATGGTTACAATTGATGGGAAGATGGATGGAGCCAAATACAGGACCATTCTGGAAGAAAACCTGATGGAGTCTGCAAAAGACCTGAGACTGGGACGGAGATTTGTCTTCCAACAAGACAATGATCCAAAACATAAAGCAAAATCTACAATGGAATGGTTCAAAAATAAACATATCCAGGTGTTAGAATGGCCAAGTCAAAGTCCAGACCTGAATCCAATTGAGAATCTGTGGAAAGAACTGAAAACTGCTGTTCACAAATGCTCTCCATCCAACCTCACTGAGCTCGAGCTGTTTTGCAAGGAGGAATGGGAAAAAATTTCAGTCTCTCGATGTGCAAAACTGATAGAGACATACCCCAAGCGACTTACAGCTGTAATCGCAGCAAAAGGTGGCGCTACAAAGTATTAACTTAAGGGGGCTGAATAATTTTGCACGCCCAATTTTTCAGTTTTTGATTTGTTAAAAAAGTTTGAAATATCCAATAAATGTCGTTCCACTTCATGATTGTGTCCCACTTGTTGTTGATTCTTCACAAAAAAATACAGTTTTATATCTTTATGTTTGAAGCCTGAAATGTGGCCAAAGGTCGCAAAGTTCAAGGGGGCCGAATACTTTCGCAAGGCACTGTATGCATTGGTGTATTGCACATGATTTTTCCAACTCAGGAGCTCATGCTGTCTGAGGATGTAACAGTGATGATGGCTATCAAGCACTTTGAGAGCCTTTTTTGTAGACAGACTGAATAATGTTGTACAGCAAGCTTGGGCCCAACTAGTCAAGCAGTATGTTAAGTGGGGGAGTACCATAGATTTGAAGTACAGTTTTGCTACCTCTGTCGTCAAACAATTTTGTATAAATCGGAAATTAGCTAGGTTGAATTTGGTTATTTCAATTACCTTCTTCACCTGCTTTTAAAAAGAGAGGTTGGAATCAAGTATGATGCCAAGGTACTTAAAATCAGACACCACCTGGAGCTTCTCCCCTGACACATAGACATCTGGCTCAGTAGCATCAGTTGCCCTCTTTGTGAAGAACATGCAGACAGTTTTTCTCACATTGAGATGCAAACATGAGTCACTGAGCCACTTTGTAACCTGGACCATTAGAGTAGTGAGTTCTTGTGCAACTTATTGTTTGCTCTTTGCATGCACATATATCACTGTATCATCTGCATACATTTGAACTTCAGACCCAGTACAGACAGAAGGCAGACCCATGTACAGGCTGAACAGGAGGGGCCCCGGTATTGACCCTTGGGGCACACCCACATCATAGCTAAGTGTGGGTGACAGCTCATTGCTCACTCTGACACAGTGAATTCTGCCTTCAAGGTATGATTTCATCGCAAGGCATCGGGGGAAAAGTTGAACTTGGACAATTTTGTGATGAGCACCTCGGTTAACAGTATCAAAAGCCTTCTTTAGGTCCAGAAACACAGCCCCAACAACGCACCCTTTGTCCGTGTCGAAAGGGCTGTTGTTGAGGTGGGCAATCAGTTGCTCTGCTACACACTTTCCAACAACCTTCGACACCACAGGTAGTATACTAATGGGCCTGTAGTTACTCACGTCAGCAGGGTCATCCGATTTAAAGATGGCCGTTATTATGGCCGACTTCCAAACCCTTGGAAACAGCCCCCCACCAATATATGTGTTGGTGACCTTAGTAATGGGGCCAATGAGTGCCTCTTTGTAGTTTTTAAGAAAGGTAGAGTCCAGCCCAAACACATCTTTGGTTTTAGAGTTCTTTAGTGAGCTAATCACCTTGTTCACCTCTGACTCAGAAACCTCCCTTACAATGAAGACAGGTTGAGTGTCATTCACTAGCACTGAGCCCAAGAAACCAGTGGAGGGGTGCTATGTCAGTACCCTGACAGAGTCAATAAAGTAGGAATTGAAGGCTATTGCTATTTCGACTGCATCCTGTGTTAGATTGTCATTCAACATGATTTCTAGTCTTTTTGCAGTGTTACTATGGTCTTTCCCTGTTAACTTTTTTAGATTCTGCCAGATCAATTTAGAATTTCCTTTTGCTTCACCAATTATGTTAATAAAAAAGTTTGCCTTGGCTTGTCTGATTTCTTTCATCACCTTATTTCTCTGGTAAACCTACATCTGTCATGCTCTAATTTGGATTTCAGGGCTGTTTTTAGAGCATAATCTCGTTCTTTCATCAGTTTCCAGATTTCTCCATTTAGCCAAGGAAGAGTGCTATTTTGGCCAGGTTTGGATTTTATTTTATTTAGGAAGCCATTTATTGTATTCTGAATTGTGGATAGAAAAACCTGACTATCAGCTTCCACATCTGTAAAGGGCAAGAGATCATTCCAGTTAATTCCCTAATTTGCGTTTTCAAGATAATGTAATTCACTCTTAGGTATTCTGAGTTGATCAGGCTTTCTAACAGTAGAGGTTAAACCTGCTCTTAGACAGCTTTCTGGCTATAAGTGTCAGATTATGATCAGATAGCCCAGTAACCATATTGAATGATTTAGTCACTCTCTCTGGTTTATTACTGAACACCAAACCAGTCTGTGTTTTAGAGCAACAAGTCACCCTGGTTGGCCCTTTAACTAGCTGTGTAAAGTCAAAGGTATTAGTGATCTGTTTGAGGGTTTTCCTACAAGACTTGTCTTCATAATTAATGTTAAAATCTCCCATTAAGATGACCTCTTTCCCAAAATCACATTCCCTAAGCATGTTATTAAACTGTTCAAAAAACACACTTTTGGTGGAAGGTGGCCTATACATTCCAATAAGGGTAAAAGACATTTGGGGAGACAGTGTAACGTTCAGGCCAATACATTCTAGTTCATTATCACATGACCACTCAATTTGTTTACATCGGATATGTTATTTAATGTAAATCATCAGACCCCCTCTTCTTCCTTCAATCCTGTCTCTCCTGAAAACATTGTAGCCAGGCACAATCAAAGCAGCACATGGAGAGGTTTTATGGAGCCAGGGCTCTGAAAGGAAGAGGAAGTCAAGGTTGGAGTCTGTGAGAAGATGTCGAATTTGATCACTTTTTGGAATAACACTGCGAATGTTCAAGTGCCCCCCTAGTGGTCCCTTGGGCTTAGCTCGTGGGTCCCAGATGACTTGAGAGTGAATGACACATTGAATAAAAGTTCAATTTTCTGTGTTTTCTGACAGCTTGGTTTAGGCCGTTTTGTTTTGTTTTGATTAGGGGCAGTTCGGTGCAGTGCAATTAACGATCCCTCCCGCTTGCACTTATTGTTGTAAATGACTATTGTAGCTGGAAAAGTCTGATTTGTAATGGAATATCTACATACGCGTACAGAAGCCCATTATCAGCAACCATCGCTCCTGTTTTCCAATGGCACGTTGTGTTAGCTAATCCAAGTTTATCATTTTAAAAGGCTAATTGATCATTAGAAAACCATTTTGCGATTTTGTTAGCACAGCTGAAAACTGTTGTCATGATTAAAGAAGCAATACAACTGTCCTTCTTTAGACTAGTTGAGTATCTAGAGCATCAGCATTTGTGGGTTCGATTATAGGCTCAAAATGACCAGAAACAAATCACTTTCTTCTGAAAATCATCAGTTTATTCTTGTTCAGATAAATGAAGGCTATTCCATACGAGAAATTGCCAAGAAACTGAAGATCTCGTACAACGCTGTGTACTACTCCCTTCACAGAACAGCGCAAACTGGCTCTAACCAGAATATAAATAGGAGTTGGAGGCCGCAATGCACAACTGAGCAAGAGGACAAGTACATTAGAGGGTCTAGTTTGAGAACAGATGCCTCACAAGTCCTCAACTGGCAGCTTTTTAAATAGTACCAACAAACCACCAGTCTCAACGTCAACAGTGAAGAGGCGACTCCGGGAAGCTGGCCTTCTAGGCAGAGTTGCAAAGAAAAAGCCATATCTCAGACTGGCCAATACAAAAAATATTAAGATGGGCAAAAGAACACAGAAACTGGACAGAGCAACTCTGCCTAGAAGGCCAGCACCCTGGAGTCACCTCTTCACTGTTGATGTTGAGACTGGTGTTTTATATTTTGATTTGATGAACAATTTTTGCCAACTACATGATTCCATATGTGCTATTTCATAGTTTTGATGTCTTCACTACTATTCTACAATGTAGAATATAGTAAAAATAACGAAAAACCTTGCAATGAGTAGGTGTCTGAACTTTTGACTAGTACTGTAAGTATATATTGCTAAAGGGAGGGACATCCATTTTCAATTCAGAGAGGTTTCTCCATGTAACCCTTATTATAAATAAAGCTCACTCCTTATGTTGTAACTTTACCTCACACCACTGTCCTTTTCGGACCTCAGATACAGGTCAGGTCAGGTACTGGCACTGGTCAGATACAGGTCAGGTCAGGTACTGGCACTGGTCAGGTACAGGTCAGGTCAGGTCAGGTCAGATACAGGTCAGGTACAGGTCAGGTCAGGTCAGGTCAGATACAGGTCAGGTACTGGCACTGGTCAGGTACAGGTCAGGTACTGGCACTGGTCAGGTACAGGTCAGGTACAGGTCAGGTCATGTCAGATACATCTACTGGTCAGGTACTGGCACTGGTCAGATACAGGTCAGGTCAGGTCAGGGTCAGGTCAGGTACAGGTCAGGTACTGGTCAAGTCAGGTACTGGACCTAGTCAGGTACAGGTCAGGTACAGGTACTGGTCAAGTCAGGTACTGGACCTAGTCAGGGTCAGGTCAGGTACTAGTCAAGTCAGGTACTGGCACTGGTCAGGTACAGGTCAGGTACTGGCACTGGTCAGATACAGGTCAGGTCAGGTACTGGACCTAGTTAGGTATAGGTCAGCTCAGGTCAGGTACAGGTCGGGTACTGGCACTGGTCAGGAAGAGATCAGGTCAGGTCAGGTCAGGTACAGGTCAGCTCAGGTACATGTCAGGTACAGGTCAGGTACAGGTCAGGTACAGGTCAGGTACATGTCCGGTCATATACAGGTCAGGTACTTGTCAGGTCAGGTCAGCTCAGGTCAGTAGCAGGATTGGCAACCCCTTGTCCTGGTTCAGTCCTCTAACACTAATGAACACAGATTATAGAGTTGGACTCTGCCAAGTGCGTACCACTGGTATTACTGCCCTTTCACCACTCACCCACTGGTTCTGCTAATAAAGGCATCACTCCAGTTGGCCAACTACCTCCACTGAGGCATTTGCTAACGTGCTCATGTCCTATTGAATAGCATGTTACATACCCTTCATGTCGGAATATTAGCTCTACTGTTTCTATTGCTTATTAAAGGGATAGTTTAGTCAAAGTGTACATTTGTTTCTTTACCTTAAAAGCAGTCTATGGACAAATAAAGGACATTTTGACATTTTGGTTTAGTTCAACTAGCTACTGCCTCCAACCACTAATATATCTGTGTTAAATATCATGACTAAATCTGCTTTAAGGAACGGAAACAAATATGTGAAATGTCATTTGGCTTAGCTATAACTTTAACGTGACATACTGTTAAACTGTTAATGGCTGTGTAATGTAGTTTTACACACAGTCCAGACTGTAGACTAGGGACTATATAAGTTTTACTGAAAATCCTTGTTCAACCCTGTTGATGCATTGCCAATCTTCCCTTCCAAGATCATGTGATTGCCCTGCTACAGTTAGCAGGCTACTTGGTCTTTCCCACACTGTCAGGACTAGTGATCAGACGGCTTGCAGACACACACCTCAACTGACTAATCTGGACACAGGACCCTGGCTCGCTACAGACAATTGACACCTACTGTACGACTTCCTGTAATATTCCACTGGAATGGAAGTCGTATGGATAGAGCTGGCAAGGGAGCAGGTCTTAATTCAAAGATGATGCTGAAAGTGATGAGAGAAAAAGGACTGACATGATGGGAGAAATATAGAGATTTTCATGGAACATAAAAAGAAAATCAAAGTAGACGTTTTTCTAGAATTCAAACAAACTGCAATGTGCCAACATCGATCGCACCTGACTTTTAATATCCATAATAATAATATATGCTATTTAACGGACTCTTTTATCCAAAGCCAATTACAGTAATACGTGCATACATTTTACGTATGGGTGTTTCCGGGAATTGAACCCACTATCCTGGCGTTGCAAGTGTTAACAGCAAATATAATTGCGCAAACGTCTGGGAAATTGCCTTTAAATGTCAAGTGTAGTGAGATGTCGGCGCAGTGTGGGTTCTTTGAATCCAGCTTAAGTTCAGTATCTGATGACCTAATGATAATGATAATAATAATTAAAAAACATACAAAATAATTAAAAAGACACTAGATAGCGAGCAACAAAATCCGACTTATATCACTCTCATTAGTTAGTTTAGTTTCCGCCATGATCACAACACATCTCCCACGTGAGTGTCCTCTCCAATATGTATTCAGGCTCATAATGTGTTACATTTGTGTCGTAGCTACTTAAAGGCCTCCCTCCCTGGTTGAGTACATTGTGTTCCTTCCCAGAACCTCCAGCGCTGCTGTCAGTGAGCCTGTCTGGCAAGCAGCCAATGGGGCACACGTTGAAAGCCTCTTGATGCATAGCTGTGTGTAAGTGCGTGGCTGTGCATCATCAATAAGGATATAGTGCTCCACTGTCAATACGAACCTTTCGAGCTGTACATAAATTGAATATAAATTACACTGTTTTCACAGTGGGTATCATAAGTATCCGCCTCCCTTGGATATTTTCACATTTTGTTTAGTTACAAAGTGGGATTGACATAAATTTAATTCTGATTTTTTTTGTCATTACCACATTTCCACCCACAGTTTTTATGCAAGTAGTCATAAAATTTCAGTACAGATTTGTATACAATACCAGTCAAAAGTTTGGACACATACTCATTCAAGGGTTTTTTATTTATTTTACTATTTTCTACATTGTAGAATAATAGTGAAGACATTAAAACTATGAAATAACACATAGGGAATCATGTAGTAACCAAATAAGTGCTAAACAAATCCAAATATATTTTATATTTGAGATTCTTCAAAGTAGCCACCCCTTGACATGATTACAGCTTTACACACTCTTGGCACTCTCTCAACCAGCTTTACGAGGTAGTCACCTGGAATATATTTCAATTAACAGGTGTGCCTTGTTAAAAGTTAATTTGTGGAATTTCTTTCCTTCTTAATGCATTTTAGCCAATCAGTTGTGTTATGACAAGGTAGGGGGGATTTTGAGAAGATTGCCCTATTTGATAAAAGACAAAATCCAAATTATGTCAAGAACTGCTCAAATTAGCAAAGAGAAATGACAGTCCATCATTACTTGAAGACATGAAGGTCAGTCAATGCGGAAAATGTCAAGAACTTTGAAAGTTTCTTCAAGTGCAGTTGAAAAAACCATCAAGCACTATGATGAAACTGGCACTCATGAGGAACACCACAGGAAAAGAAGACCCAGATTGGAAATCTCTCCTTTGGTCTGATTAATCCAAATTTGAGATTTTTGGTTCCAGTCCCTGTGTCTTTGTGAGACGCAGAGTAGGTGAATGGATGGCTCCGCGTGTGTGGTTCCCACCGTGAAACATGGAGGAGGAGGTATGATGGTGTGGGGGTGCTTTGCTTGGACAAGCATCCAACAAGTTCTCAGCATATGTGGGAACTTCTTCAAGTGTTGGAAAAGCATTCCAGGTGAAACTGGTTGAGAGACTGCAAAGAGTGTGCAAAGCTGTCATCAAGGCAAAGGGTGGCTACTTTGAAGAATCTTAAATCTAAAATAAATGTTGATTTTTTTTTACATTTGGTGGGTTACTACATGATTCCATGTGTGTTTATTTCATAGTTTTGATGTCTTCACTATTATTCTATAATGTAGAATATAGTAAAATAAAGAAACGTATGTGTGTATACCCATACCCATACCCATACCCATACCAAGTATACCCATACCATGATGCAGCCAAAAACACAAAATAAGGAGGCAGTTACTCAGTGATGTGTTGTGTTGGATTTTCCCCAAACATAAGGCTTTGCATTTAGGCCAAAAGGTTCATTCTTTTGCAGTGTTTTTTTAACTTCAGTATTACATTAGTGCCTTGTTGCAAACAGGATGCATGTTTTGGAAATATTTTATTCTGTATATTTGTATTCTTCTATTCAATCTGTCATTTAGGTCTTTATTGTGGAGCGACTGCAATGTTTTTGATCCATCCAGTTTTCTCCATTCACAGCCATTGTAGCTGTTTTAAAATCATCAATGGCCTCATTGTGACATCCCTGAGCAGTTTCCTTCCTGTCCTGCAGCTCAGTTTAGAAGGATGACTGTATCTTTGATCTGTCTGGGTGGTTTAATACATCATCCACAGCATAATTTTTTACTTGACCCTGCTTAAATATGCACTGTGAGTGTACAAAGCATTATGAACACGTGCTCGTTCCATGACATAGACTGACCAGTTGAATCCAGGTGAAAGCTATGATTACTTATTGACGTCACATGTTAAATCCACTTGAATCAGTGTAGATGAAGGGGAGGAGACAGGTTAAATAAGTGTTGACCCTTGAGACAATTGAGACATGGATTGTGTATGTGTACCATTCAGAGGGTGAACGGGAAAGAAAAGGATTTAAGTGGCTTTGAACGGGGTATGGTAGTAGGTGCCAGGCATACCGGTTTGTGTCAAGAACTACATCCAGCCAACTTGACAAAACTGTGCCATATTTCCTGTGCTTTTTTATTTGTCCTAGGACAGACACTTCAAAATCTTATTCTTTATCATTTTTTTCACTGTCTTGTTTTGCTACAGTGTATTTATGAATGTGTTATTCAATGTGTTTCTATGGGAACATTTTATTTCCATTTTTTGTTGGATACCTAAAAGGGTCCTAAAATGTGAAATCAAATAACTAAATTGTCCATGGTATGAACATCTTAAAACAATTCCATATGTTAGCTTAGACCAGGACTTGATGTTAGATTTCACTTGTTTAGCATTTACATGGGCAAACTCAGGACCATGTCTCCTTACAAGCAATGCTAACCTGGCTATCACTTGTCTCCTTACAAGCAATGCTAACCTGGCTGTCACTTGTCTCCTTACAAGCAAGGCTAACTTGGCTGTCACTTGTCTCCTTACAAGCAAGGCTAACTTGGCTGTCACTTGTCTCCTTACAAGCAAGGCTAACTTGGTTGTCACTTGCATTTTGTTGTACATGCCTATTTGTTCTCTATTGCTCCTCTATTGTTCTTCAAGCAAGGCCGATGACATCACATTTGGCCATCAGACCAATTCATTAAATGCCCTACTCCTTGAAGTGTGCAGCATTGAATCCAGCCCTAGGTCTGTTTAGATCTGTCTTAAAGATGATTTCCACATAGCATGATCATTTGGATAGCCACTCTAGCTTAGCCCTTATGTGTGCTCAAGCAAGCATGCTAGGTAGTGCTAGGTATCAGCATCCAATCCAGGGAGTGAACCACAGTGAGTGAATCACAGGGAGTGAACCACAATGAGTGAATCACAGTGAGTGAATCACAGGGAGTGAACCACAGTGAGTGAATCACAGGGAGTGAACCACAGTGAGTGAATCACAGGGAGTGAACCACAGTGAGTGAATCACAGGGAGTGAACTACAGTGAGTGAATCACAGGGAGTGAACCACAGTGAGTGAATCACAGGGAGTGAACCACAGTGAGTGAAACAGTAACTGATAGTGTGGTGTAATAATCACCTCTCTCTGAGTGGGAGGTTGCCTGGTAATTTGTCTCCAGCCTGGGACATGGGGAACTGGGGCTATTTATAGTGCAGCTGACCTTTACCCAAATGTCTGTTTGTCTTCAAGAGACCATGGCTTTGTTCATTCACTGTGCCAAGCCGCGTCCAAGCCACGCATGGTCAAATGTGAAGTTATTGTTTGTGACTAAGTTCTGCTTATCAAGTAAATACAATGTTATTTCTCAGACTGTTGAAAGTTTTAATCTTGGGGGGTATTATTATATAAGTCTACGTTGTAATTACGTAATTGTGTGTGCTGGAGTGTGTTTTAGGCCTTGGGTTGGCCTTAAAAATACTGTACAAGAAAGTGGTCAAACTTTCCGCTTAACAACTGCTAGTGTACACTGAGTATACCCAACAAATGTTGGTCTCAATTAGCATGGACTTGAAAGCGTTCCACAGGGATTCTGGCCCATGTTGACTCAAATGCTTCCCACAGTTGTCTCAAGTTGGCTGGATGTCCTTTGGGTGGTGGACCATTCTTGATACACACGGGAAACTGTTGAGCGTGAAAAACCCAGTGGCGTTGCAGTTCTTGACACAAACCGATGCACTGCCACACCCTGTTCAAAGGCACTTAAATCTTCTGTCTTGCCCATTCGCCCTCTGAATGGCACACATACCTAATCCATGTCGCAATTATCTCAAGGCTTGAAAATCGTTACATAACCTGTCTCCTTCCCTTCATTGATTGATGTGAATTTAACTAGTGACATCAATAAGAGATCATAGTTTTCACCTGGATTCACCTGGTCAGTCTACGTTGTGGAAAGAGTTCTTCATGTTTTGTACGACCAGTGTAAATTACTATACTTTTGCTAATACGTGTACTAAGTCCTGTTGTTCATACATATATGATTACAGGATCCTGTAATAAATGGTTAACACATAATAAATGTGTTCACAAATTAGGACAAACATCTTTACACATTTCTACAAACTGTATGAATGGTCAACATACTATGTCTGTAATGGTTTACCAACCGCTTCTAAAGACTTTACCAACTGTTTATGAACAGACTATATCAACCGTTTATAAACAGACTTTACCAACCGCTTATAAACAGACATTACCAACTGTTTATAAACAGACTATATCAACCGTTTATAAACAGACTATATCAACCTTTTATAAACAGACTATATCAACCGTTTATAAACAGACTATATCAACCGTTTATAAACAGACTATATCAACCGTTTATAAACAGACTTTACCAACCGCTTCTAAACAGACTATATCAACCGTTTATAAACAGACTATATCAACCGTTTATAAACAGACTATATCAACCGTTTATAAACAGACTTTACCAACCGTTTATAAACAGACTTTACCAACCGTTTATAAACAGACTATATCAACCATTTATAAACAGACTTTACCAACCGTTTATAAACAGACATTACCAACCGTTTATAAACAGACTTTACCAACCGTTTATAAACAGACTATATCAACCGTTTATAAACAGACATTACCAACTGTTTATAAACAGACTATATCAACCATTTATAAACAGACTATATCAACCGTTTATAAACAGACTATATCAACCGTTTATAAACAGACTATATCAACCGTTTATAAACAGACTTTACCAACCGTTTATAAACAGACTTTACCAACCGTTTATAAACAGACTATATCAACCGTTTATAAACAGACTTTACCAACCGCTTCTAAACAGACATTACCAACCGTTTATAAACAGACTTTACCAACTGCTTATAAACAGACATCACCAACCGCTTATAAACAGACATCACTAACCGCTTATAAACAGACATTACCAACCGTTTATAAACAGACTTTACCAACCGTTTATAAACAGACTATATCAACCGTTTATAAACAGACTATATCAACCGTTTATAAACAGACTTTACCAACCGTTTATAAACAGACTTTACCAACCGTTTATAAACAGACTATATCAACCGCTTATAAACAGACTTTACCAACCGCTTCTAAACAGACATTACCAACCGTTTATAAACAGACTTTACCAACTGCTTATAAACAGACATCACCAACCGCTTATAAACAGACATCACCAACCGCTTATAAACAGACATTACCAACCGTTTATAAACAGACTTTACCAACCGTTTATAAACAGACATTATCAACCGTTTATAAACAGACTTTACCAACCGTTTATAAACAGACTATATCAACCGTTTATAAACAGACTTTATCAACCGTTTATAAACAGACATTATCAACCGTTTATAAACAGACTTTATCCAACCGTTTATAAACAGACTATATCAACCGTTTATAAACAGACTATATCAACCGTTTATAAACAGACATTATCAACCGTTTATAAACAGACTTTACCAACCGTTTATAAACAGACTATATCAACCGTTTATAAACAGACTATATCAACCGTTTATGAACAGACTTTATCAACCATTTAGAAACAGACTTTACCAACCATTTAGAAACAGAATTTATCAACCGTTTATAAACAGATTTACCAACCATTTAGAAACAGACTTTACCAACCATTTAGAAACATACTTACCATGAGTTGTATGCCTGTGTATCCACCAGAAAGTGACAAAGATATTGTATAGGCTATGTATGAGACAAGAGTATACTAAAATAAACTTTAACAATGATACGTTGATTGATTGGGAAATGATATCTCCGTTTAAAAAATATTGGCAATTGTTATGCTATTTATCTGAGCTCATCAGGCACCTCAATTTCTATTCTAATTTCTTTTGAATTTACTGGCACGATTTCAGAAATTATACACAGATTATCTTTAACAAAATAACACCTAGTTACACCTTTTTCATTCTCAATCTGTTTATGCATGTGTGATATGCACACATTAAAAGTTGTTTTGCTTTATATCGGCACAACCTTTCCGTGTTGAATGAATGCAACAATAGACCTTATTATCTAGAACCTGCTGTGAATTCTATTGTCTCTCACATTGCTTAACTCAACCATGCGGTGACAGCTGTGGGTACGTGTATTCAACTGAAGTGAGTGACACTAATTGTGATGATAAATACACCCGTATTCACGCCGTCCTTTTCTAATACAGAGGACCCCAATATACAAGAGGACACATCTGTGTCATAACGTAATCATCTAAATAATATGACTGTCAGTGATGAAATAGGAGGAGAATAGGCAGCGTGTGGACATCTTTGTCGTTGGCACATGGATGTATCATCACATAATTGACTGTAATTTGAGCACACTCCAAGTGTTGTTCAGATAACATTTGGCAGCAACACCCTCCCAGGGGCATGTGCTAAGCCCTACAGTGTAAATGTATTACTCAAGCATATATGTATCATGACGACCAAGTATGTGTACACTGAATAATGCATCTACATGAAATGCATTGATTACATAATGTCCTCATTTACATTATGCCTTCATAACCAAGGGCTAAATATGTATGTTGGTACACTCTATACTACACCATTAGACAGTCATTGACTTCTAACTCATTCAAATGAATAACAGAGAAATATGACAAGGCAAAATACAAAATAGTTTACTATTTAGTGAGCACTATATCCGCAGTTATATTCCAAGCCACTGTTAAATCCTTAATGGTGAAACTAGCATGTCCGTTTGTGATGTTACAACAACAAAGAAATTACTTCAAACAACAAACACTGTATTTTTCCCCTCGGAAATCATTGCACATCATTGCACATCATTGCACATCATTGAACTTCATTGCACTTCATTGCACATCATTGCACAACTTTGCACATCATTGCACATCATTACACACATGATAGAACAGTAGAGTATGTATTGCCATGTTTTTACCTCGATGCTGGACGCTCCTCGATGCTGGACGCTCCTCTCCTCCATTTCATCAACAAAACAAAAAACAATAACAGATGTGCTGGGGGGCCAACCTGCTTCCCCTCATGCAGATTCCAGCTTTAAGGCATTAGAGGTTTCACAGTTTCAAACCTTATGCTACAGTACATAGCCACTAGTATGTGCTGTATAGAAGATTGTGTAAGCACTAGGCCCCTATGTGCTGTAGGCTATAGTAGGTTGCGTTATGTGTAATGTGCTGTCCCTCAGGGGAATGGTGATAATCAGTCCATCCGGTGGAAGATTGTCAAGCAGACCAACACCCCTCGATGGCACAGCCAGACATAGACTTTGCCTGGGTTCAACTGGCTGGTCACTACTGAGCCCCAATTGAATCAGGCTTTAATGGAAGCTCTAGCCACTTCAAATGGGATGGCTGATTGAGGTGGATGTATTAAAACTAGTCAGACGCCTGCTCACCTTGAATAATATATAGTATGTGTCTGTTAAAGGGACAGGTTTTCCTTGCAGTGGGGAGAGTTTTATTGAAGTCTCATCAGATGCATTTTATTCTATCAATCATATTTATATGTTTACTTGTTTAATCAGTTCACTATTACATCAGGAGGGGGGCGGGGGGGGGAGGGGGGGGGGGTAAATACTAGTCAATTAGCTGTGGCTGTTAGCTAGAGCTGAATGGGCATTAGTTAGGTAACTTAGCAAGCTTGCGCTTGGTTCCAAAACTGAACAAAATTTCACTGTCATTATTGATGTCCATGGGGTTCAATCTAATTGACATGTTTTGGCTATAATGATCTTTCCACCAAATTTCCCTCCATTATAAAAAATTTAGCTCGCTGGCATAGGCAGGTCAGTCTTTAAGTAGCAATGCCCCACCCACCCATCTGAGGATCTGTCTTTTTCAGCCATCTATTTCCTGTGTTTTTAGGGGTGCAAAATACACGTTTCACTTACATTTCCTTTGTTTGATTTTTTTTCATTTTACTACTACGACTCTTTAATACTCTTGCTTGTGCCTGTTGTTTTTTCCCCATTAACATTGCGACGTCATGATGTTACGTTGGTAAAAAAATAAACCAAAGTAGCTTCTTAGCAAAGAGCAATCTCCCAGGCAAGAACCCCGCTAAGCACTTTCTGGGAGTGGTCTGAGTGGGGAGTTGAAAACGGAAAACCAGCTATTACTGGCAGAGAGGTTTGGAACTTTCTTATTGGTCTACCCTTATCAATAATAATTGTACAAATTCTTTGAATAATGTGGCTAGTACAGATATACTTTCATTGACATTCCTGACCACTTTCCATTTTTCTACTTCTCTCTGGCAGATGGATATAAACAGACATTCTCATTGACCTCCATACAAAAGTTCCTTGCTTGGTGAGCGAAAAAAACGACATAAAAAAATGCCACCTGCAGGAGAAGACAGATTTTGGGCCCAGTTATCCCTCTCGCTTCGCATTTTCCTCTCTGGTGTAGGTAGGCCTAGCCAGAGGAAATGTTTGTGGTTGCAGCCCTGTTACGCCCCTTTATGTTAATGAATTCATAAATAAAAAGTATCTTCATCCTTTGTTCAACTTTTACATTTATTAGAATTGTTTTGAAAACATTTGAACAATTTTGATGACCGTTGCTACTTTAAGTTAACAACATCGGCTAATGTGTCCAACTTCGGTTGGAAAAGATGCACTGACTGCCTTTGCCAAGAGCAGTGGCAGCTTGCAGGCTTTCTTATAGTTAGCATAAGTCGTGTCATTAGCTTCTGCTAGCTCGTTAGCCTCCTTCACAGCCAACTGTCTCCTATCAAACAATTAGATAGCAAGTTAAGTGTTGGCTTTTCCAAATATATGTTGTTGAAAACACAATTTCCTGATCAGTAGGGATATAATGAATTATGCTTTCTGCACTTATAATGCATATCAATGTTTTATATTGATACTATAACTACTTATGAGCAATTATAGCGAGTATTATAAGGAACTATAAGTGTATTATACGGCATTATAAATGTACTTACTGTGTAAGGCATTATATGTGTAAATCTCATAGAAAGTGTAATTAAATATTACATGTTGCTCCTGTAATTGGCTGTTATCGAGTCTTGGATGTGTATCACAATGGACTGTGCGGCTTTAACTAGACCACTCTTAGACATGAATGGTTTGCTTGTGTACCACAATAGCAATTTCATGGAGATCAGTGTATTGCTAGGTCTCAAACATGCAGTCTCATACTCTTTGCCTTAGCCTCTACCTTTGATGTTGCCAAGCAATGTTCACAACTACAGACTGGCTGAACAAATGTTTGTCATTCTCTTTGGTGTATAAATATTGAAGGTGTGAAGCAAAGTGCAAGAGGGGAAAAATGGTCTTTGATTTGCGTGAGCGAGCAGCAGGTACAGGGAATGGTGAGAAACAGGGATGAACATGATCCGTGCCTACAAGTGTAGGATCTTAATTTCATCACCCTGTTGCAGTAGAACTTTAAACATTTTAAACATGTAGTGTATCTGAGATTTAAACGTTTTTAAATATCAACCCCTACAGAAATGTACATTTATTATAATCCACATAATAATTCACTGGTATAGAAAAATGGCTCAAATTAAGATCCTACACATTTAAAAGACTATGTCTGGCTTTAGCCAGGCGGTGACATCATCTAGCAGGCAGGATGACTAATGGAAAATATGCTGAGCTCGCTGTTGACATAGCAACTGACACAACAGTGAAGAAGGTGAGATCCACAGGCCAGATGTAAAATAAAACCAAAAATAAGTTGATGGTGAGGTGGTGACAATGTCCACAGAGCCAGGGTTCATAACTCTTCAGATTTCATAACAGCTTATAAAGAAGACTGTACATGAGATAGTGTTGCATTACTTAGACATACAGTATCAGTACATAGTGTTCATTATGAAATGAGTTTCTGTGCTAGAGGCCAAGTACAAGCTAAAGGTGTAAAGGGCTTCAGACACTGATTTCACCTTCATATAAGCTGTCAATAATGAAAAAAATCTATTGTCACGTTCGTTGTACGGAGGAGACCAAGGCGCAGTGTGATGTGAATACATGATACTTTAATGAAGACAAAGACCACTAAACAAACTATACAAAATAACAAAACGAACGTGACGCTATAATATACTGAGTGCAAACACAGGCAACTAGACATAGACAATAACCCACAAAATACCCAAAGAGGATGGCTGCCTAAATATGGTTCCCAATCAGAGACAACGATAAACAGCTGCCTCTAATTGAGAACCAATCTAGGCAACCATAGACATACATAAAACACCTAGATGGTAAACAACCCCATAAACATACAAAAACCCTAGACAGTACAAAAACACATACATCACCCACGTCACACCCTGACCTAACCAAAATTATAAAGAAAACAAAGAATACTAAGGTCAGGGCGTGACACTAATATAGAGATAAACACCCATCTAGACAAAAAAAAGACTTGAATAAAAAAGGAAACAACAATGATTTGTGATCTAAAAGGGTTTTATTAACCTTCAAGAGAACAGAACCTTTTCGAAAACTTGATTACACTAAGTCTAACCACTAGCACCCTCTTTAGCAGTAAAAACACAAGTAAATAACGTGCAACAGACAATATAGGATCAAAGTATTGCACAGGACAAAAAAACTATCATTTTGACTATTTTCTACATTGTAGAATAATAGTGAGGACTTGGCCTCCACAATCACCCGACCTCAACCCAAGACCCTTGAATGAGTGTGTCCAAACTTCTGACTGGTACTGTACGTATAATAATTATTTCATCCATCATTGCACAGCTCATAAAGCATTCAGAAATTCATGTTACTATACATTTAATAGGATTCTGACAAATGGTAATGATTCTAAATGCATTTTTATACAGAGCAGCAAAGTCCATACTAATAATTATTATACATAGGAAGAATTCATTTGTGTTTCATACAGCACCTTGCAAGGAAACTTTGAGGTCAGATATCATTTTCTTATGAACTAAACAAACAAACAAATCGGAACCAGAAACGAAAGCTACAAATAATTTCACATTTATGCCATTCAGTACCTCTGTCAAACCAAGGTATTTCTGATGGAGCACCTTATTCCTTGAGCCTAACCCATCCGTGCTTTACTGTGCTTCAACAAGGCTATGGTAAAAGACCTGTTTATACAGTCTCTTATTAATCCCTCGCCTCCCCGCCCACCTGCTTATCGCTTTACATTTCGTTCTGCTGGCTCAGCACGTCGAAGGACATGATAATGGCCATGTCAGTGGAGCCCCCTCCACCCCCGCTGGCTGCCAGTTTGAGCTGGGACATGCTGGCCCCGGTGAACACCTCTCCCTCCCACACACGGCTCTTACTGAGCTGCAGCTCCTTCAGCTGCTCTCCCACCACGCTCACCCTCTGGGCCCCAGGCACCCTGACCCTGAACAGCACCCAGGACATGGGCTCCAGGAGACCCCCACGGGGCTCGAACAGCACGCTGCCCCTCTGCCAGGCTGTGTAGGTGCAGGGGAACGGAGGCCAGCTGCTCCCTGAGCTGTTGCACAGCACAAAGTCACATAGCAGACTGAAGTCCTGGTCAGTGGAGGTTTTGGCGTAAAGGCCCAGCTTGTAGACTCCGGCCTCGGGTAGGGCCACGCTGATGGTCACTTTGCTGCTGTTGTAGGTGAAGAAGACGTGCCGGCAGAGTGGGTGCCCCAGTCTCTTGCGTTGTTCCTTGAACAGCACAGCGTGGAGCTCCAGGTCTTGTTGGTTTTGGAAAGTAATGTTGCATTTGCCTTGCTGGGTGCTCACCAGCGCCCCCGTGTGGCTGAACTTTGAGAGGCCAGCGTCTTGCGTCCGGATGCCAGGCCCACAAGTAGTGCTAAGGGCAGGGGGAAAGAGCTCATTGAGGTTGATAGCGCCTCCTGTGCAGTGCAAGAGGAAGTTGCCTCCATTCTGGAAGCCGTCTTGGGGCTGCTCGTAGTTACGAACAAACACAGACAATCGATAGTAACCTAGATAGGGACAGAGGACGTTACAGGTGAGGCGGTCAGATTGGATTTGAGTTGCCAGACACCTCTTGGCTATGGACGGGTCAAGGTCTTTCTGGGTCAGTTCACACAGCATCATGAGTGGTCTGGAGGTGTGCAGAACAAGCTCGAAGGAGCCAGTCTCCGACACCGCAGCCTCTGCTCCGTTGCTGCACTTCTTCACCCCCAGGCTCTCTGCGCTCCGCTGCAGACCCCAGGACAAGAAGGGGTTCTCAGGGAGTTCTTCAGTTGGTTCCTGTTCTGGACACTCCACCAGGAGAGAGCAGACCCAGCTGAACGTCCCTGAGTTGTTGCCTGACCGGGCAAAGATCATGACGTCATACGTGCCACCTGTAGGGGGCAGCAGTCGTAACCTCATGCTCTCCCGGGTCACAGTGAGCAGGCCAGATGAGCTATTGACCGCTTTGGGTTCACAGCCGCTCCGCTGAGAGATCTGGTAGGTGAAGTCGACAGGCTTGGTGAACTTCATGGACACCGAGGCCTCACCATTTTCTGATCAGAAACAGAAACAGCAATTAGCAAAATCAACATATTGTACAGTTTAGGCCTGAATGATGGTACCTCTTCAATGGTAACTCTTCAATGACATATTCATCTACAACTACTTTATGACTAACTGTGAATAACTTCTGTGAACAGTGTCCACTTTCAACAACGTGTTAGCCTACCATTTATGTTGTATAATTCAACCTTGAGCACTAGTCTCCAGTTTTTTATGGACTGTGCCGCCATTTTTGTTTTATATGGATGCGGGACTGACCTGTGACCAGCAGGAAGTGTTTGGGATGGAGGAGGGTCAGACCCAGTCTGTAGAACTCAGAGGTCTTTAGAACCCTCTTCTCAAACTCCTCCAGTGGGATGGGATCGTCCAGAAGCTGCCACTCTTTCTCATCTGGACAGTGGGAGTTGATGAAGTCCTCAGGGTCTGTCAGGAAGTAGAAGTCATCGTACCTGGACGACAAGGAGAATGGCTTAATAGCAGAAAAGCTATTGCTAATGCTAATCGAAAGTGACAACGCTTGGGAGATGTTGCAGTAGTGTTTTTTAAATAAATTCCACAAGTACACTCTTTGATAAAAAGATGGTATCTAGAACCTAAAAGGTTTTTTTTGCTGTTCCCATAGCAGAACCCCTTGAAGAACCCTTTTTGGTTCCAGGTAGAACTCTTTTAGGTTCCATTGTAAAGCCCTTTCCACAGAGGAGGAACCCAAAAGCGTTCTATCTGGAACTAAAAAGTGTTCTACCTGGAACCAAAAAGTGTTATTAAATGGGGACTGCCGGAGAATCCTTTTTGGAACTCTATTTTTATATGATTGTAGTGAGATAATTCCAGTCATATTTGGCACTAGTACTGTTGTATGTATGGTCCTGTGGACCACCTTGTTAGAATTGGTCCATTACAAAAATAGCCTTTGTAATGAGTGGCAATCATCATTACTTGTTTTCATCATTATCAAGTAACACGGTTCTTGACATTCCATGCACGAATAACAGGGTTTATTTTAGAATAGCTAATCAGACACTAGTTCTTTGCTATTCTTAGTGATTCAATTGCATCTATTGGCAGCTTGTCAACATAATAAATGTTGTGCTCAACAGTATAGTATGTACTTAACTCTGTGCTAGCACAGTTACCAATCATGTAGGCCAATTGCTTTACTTGGAACTCATATTCACCTCTTAATAAAGGCTTTGTTGTCCATGTCTACTCTCCCTGCTCCCCAACATGCGTCCAGTAGATACCAGTGGCCTCCCAGTTTCACTGCGTTCCACATGTGGAGGGACTTGGTGTTTTGGTAGCTCTGGCCTTGCCTGTACCCAATACCTTTGCCATGGCCAGACACCTCTTGGCATTCGATTCCTGCCTCCCTGCAATGAAGCAGGAAACATGTAAGGGTGGAGTGCCTGATGTGTTTATTACTGACAATGGTATGCAATTTTAGACCACTCAATTGTCAATGTGTTTGATGGTTTTATTTGATTTTTACAAATTATTTTTCAATGGACCAAATGCTGTCTTACTGGCACATCTGCATGCAGACGCTGGAGTACCCACAGCACACGCCCCGACCCGTCTCAATGACCCTTTCTGGGGAGCACAACTTGTCCGTCAGGCCAAGGTAGCCACTTACGTCGTACTCTGCAAAAATAACCGCCCCCCCATAACATTTAGGGAAGGATATGTTGAGAATTATGCCACTATCTTGCATAACTCAAAATGTCACGATCAAGGTATTCTGCAATCAACTTCCCTGGAAAGACTCCATGTCTAACATTGGGACATATGAAAAAAGACACAGTGTAACTTAAATTGAATTATAAGGATTTAATCCCCCACTATAACCACGGGACTGCTTGCCCATTTAATTAGATAACGAGGCCACTTATCACGTCAGACTGAAACTGTGCGGCTATTTCATTAACATTTCCAGTGGACCCAGAGTGAGATGAATGAATGTCTATTTTAATGAACGTCTGTCCTCGTTAGGTTGAACCGCAAGGTCCCATCCACCAACAGCTGATCCCTGTATATACGCAGTGGAAAGACCTTAGGGTAGCATTGTTAGGACAGCTGTGTAGGGATGGAAAGTTTGGGATGTATATCTAGTATGGTAAAGAGCCTAATGAGACCAACTCTTACCTTATAGTATGGGGCTCTAGAGTAAAGCTCTCTGATGCACAGTGTTCTAAGTGGTGTTATGTTATTGGCAGGTTGCTGCAGTGTCGCTGCGCTGTCGTGAGTAAGCCGTGGGTTGGATAATTGAGAAGGTGTGTAGGAGTGTACGGCTGTTAAAAGTGTGTGTGTGTGTGTGTTACTGACCGATGTTGTGGCAGAGCCAGATCCAGATGGCTCTCAGTTTCTCCAGCTCATTCTGTGCTCCTTCTGTGATGGTCTGCGTGATGGTCTGGGTGATGGTCTGGGTGATGGTCGGAACTGAGAAGATCTTTTGACTGCGCAACTGCAAAACAAACAGGATTTGTGGAGAAAAATAAACGTAAATGCAAACACACACGCACACACTCACACTCACACACACTCACTCAAGCATTTAAGTGCACAAATATACAAAACCATATACAATATACACACGCACGCTGAGATGTACAAATATACGCATAGACACACATACACATACACAGTGGTATCCTACATGCACACACAAAAATAATACAGTATTAGAAACAGACTTTTCCAGTATTGATGGCATGATTATCCACACTGCTGAATACTTCTGTGGTGGCAAAGAGTTCCTTTTTGAGCTTTTTTTTTGAGACGCTTCCGCTCTTTACTTTACTGGAGCTCTCCCTTGGTCTTGGCTGGAGTTTGGGCTTCACCGGGGCTCGTCCTTCCACATCCCTCTGTATGTCCCCCTCCTCTCTCCTCACTGTACTCTTCTTCACCACCCTGAGGGAGTAAGCAGCGCACTCATCTGACAGCTGTCGCTTGGTCATGGGTCTCTGGACCTCCAACTCCATGGCAGCCCATTTCTGAAACACAGAACTAGTCTTGGACTGGGCCGCACCGGCAACAGTTGCCACTGTCGTTTTGGTTGCTACGGTTGACGCTACAGTTTTGTGGCTTTTCATGATATTGCTGTTATTTAGTGACAGAACCTCTAGCTTCAACTCTTGCTGGACAACTGACAGACCTTTTTTGTCATCTGACGTTGTTTTTGAGGTGTCTTTAGAGTGGCCATCTTGGGGTTTGGAGGCTTTCTTTTCACCACTTTCCCCAGTTTTGACCTCCTGACCTGAGGCCTTCTGTGTGGCCTGAGGGTAGGACTCCTCCTCAGTCACTTTAGTGTTGTTGCTGTTGTTGCTGTTGTAGCAGTAGTGCTGTTGGTAATTGTTGGTAGGGAGGGGGCAATGGACGCTGCGGAGGTTGAGGGATCTCTTTGGGAAAGGGACCTCTACAGACCTCATGTGAAGAACATTGCCCATCGTTTCCAGTTTTGGTTATATCGGAGCAGAAAACTGAGAGAGAAAAATAACTGTTAATTAAAGACGCAATATTAAACCAATTAAAACTGATCCTGGGACACAGAGGTGTAAATAATAACACTGCAATAAGAGTGAAAGTTATTTGAATCTGCACCTCTGCACTGTGAAGTGAAGGGCAAATAATACTCAATTCAGACTGAAACTTGGTATCTTCAAAAAAGACAATGGTGTAAAAAAGAAGGTTCACACTCAAGGCAATGCTGCTGGAGAAAAAATATAGGCATCAAATTATACCTGAAAGCAGATGGTTGCTATTGATAGTGTGGGTAAATAGTAGCTTTATGATATCTACTTCCTCTATACATCTGCACTCATATGCCCTTCATACACACAAATATACTTCTGTAAACACATCAAATAAATGACAGACGAGGTCATTACGAAGAGAGACCATGCTATTGCACTTGACATGTTAATTAAGGTAAAATACAAGTTTTCTCTGTGTGTTTCTGAAAATGTGACAGCAATATGTGAGTTGCAGATTATTTGTGCTATGTGCAGACGATGTTGTCTTAGTGTGTGCTATGTTAATCATATACAGCAGCAGCAGTCTGTACAGTTAGTCTTATGTTAGTCTATGTTAGGGCTGGATTCAATCCATATCGCCGAGGTATCCTGGAAGATCAACATTAAAATGTATTGGTAACTTCCGATTGAGCTGACATATGCAGCGTTTACCGTGAAGGCAGTTTCATTGCCTTTGTCAATCGCACTATAAAGTGGATCTTCAGCGCAACAGATTGAATTGAGCCCTTTGTCTTATCGCAGCAGCTTGCAGAGTTTCATGATAACCTCAAACTGAACTATACAGATAATAACTTGCAAATTAATCGTAATAATGCCCAGAAGTAAACACACACGCCATGCCTCATATTCAAGTGATGATCTCAATAAATCCTAAAAAATGGATTGGTAAGAGAGTAATGTATTTTTGCTGCGTTTATGGACCCCAGGAAGATTAGTTTCCCTCATGGTGTCAGCTAATGGGGATCCCAATAAAGATAAATTATTCCTACCTGGTGTTGATGCTTTGTCAGCAATGGTAAATCTATCTGGCTGTCTGTCTGTGTTCTCTCCATCTATGTCTTGACAGATCTCACCTCCCGAACCTGTGTCTGTTTTATACTCTGTGTGTCTCTCCTCGGGGCTGGGATGTGTAGGGTTTCCACGGCGAGGGGATGACAGACCTAAAAATACTACAAAGCAGCTGATAGAGACCAATGGCACAACTTTCCACGAGCGCTACCCTCCAGGGGTAGGGGTGGGCTGAGGGTCTGGGGCTGCAGAAGGGAGCCAAGGGGGGGCTCTGGGAAAGGTGTGAGATTTTGGGGAGGTTAGAGGTGAGCTGGGTTTATGCTAACACATTTTTTTGTTTGTTTACTTCAATTGTGGTACATTTGAAAGTACTGTATTTTAGGCTGACAGAGCTGTAGTTTTATCTGAGAAATGTTAAACTAGTTCATGGGTAGCAACATAAGTATGTTGAAAGCATTAGATTAGATTTAGATTAGATTAGATGTTTATTTAGTCACACGCACACGGTCACCGATGTAGTTGCAGTGTACAGTGAAATACTTAAGATCCAAGCTTCAACAGTGGAGGTGTGAATGAAACAAGAAAAATAAAATAGAATAATAACAATACTTATAATATATACAGTGCCTTGCGAAAGTATTCGGCCCCCTTGAACTTTGCGACCTTTTGCCACATTTCAGGCTTCAAACATAAAGATATAAAACTGTATTTTTTTGTGAAGAATCAACAACAAGTGGGACACAATCATGAAGTGGAACGACATTTATTGGATATTTCAAACTTTTTTAACAAATCAAAAACTGAGAAATTGGGCGTGCAAAATTATTCAGCCCCTTTACTTTCAGTGCAGCAAACTCTCTCCAGAAGTTCAGTGAGGATCTCTGAATGATCCAATGTTGACCTAAATGACTAATGATGATAAATACAATCCACCTGTGTGTAATCAAGTCTCCGTATAAATGCACCTGCACTGTGATAGTCTCAGAGGTCCGTTAAAAGCGCAGAGAGCATCATGAAGAACAAGGAACACACCAGGCAGGTCCGAGATACTGTTGTGAAGAAGTTTAAAGCCGGATTTGGATACAAAAAGATTTCCCAAGCTTTAAACATCCCAAGGAGCACTGTGCAAGCGATAATATTGAAATGGAAGGAGTATCAGACCACTGCAAATCTACCAAGACCTGGCCGTCCCTCTAAACTTTCAGCTCATACAAGGAGAAAACTGATCAGAGATGCAGCCAAGAGGCCCATGATCACTCTGGATGAACTGCAGAGATCTACAGCTGAGGTGGGAGACTCTGTCCATAGGACAACAATCAGTTGTATATTGCACAAATCTGGCCTTTATGGAAGAGTGGCAAGAAGAAAGCCATTTCTTAAAGATATCCATAAAAAGTGTCGTTTAAAGTTTGCCACAAGCCACCTGGGAGACACACCAAACATGTGGAAGAAGGTGCTCTGGTCAGATGAAACCAAAATTGAACTTTTTGGCAACAATGCAAAATGTTATGTTTGGCGTAAAAGCAACACAGCTGAACACACCATCCCCACTGTCAAACATGGTGGTGGCAGCATCATGGTTTGGGCCTGCTTTTCTTCAGCAGGGACACCGAAGATGGTTAAAATTGATGGTAAGATGGATGGAGCCAAATACAGGACCATTCTGGAAGAAAATCTGGTGGAGTCTGCAAAAGACCTGAGACTGGGACGGAGATTTGTCTTCCAACAAGACAATGATCCAAAACATAAAGCAAAATCTACAATGGAATGGTTCAAAAATAAACATATCCAGGTGTTAGAATGGCCAAGTCAAAGTCCAGACCTGAATCCAATCGAGAATCTGTGGAAAGAACTGAAAACTGCTGTTCACAAATGCTCTCCATCCAACCTCACTGAGCTCGAGCTGTTTTGCAAGGAGGAATGGGAAAAAATGTCAGTCTCTCGATGTGCAAAACTGATAGAGACATACCCCAAGCGACTTACAGCTGTAATCGCAGCAAAAGGTGGCGCTACAAAGTATTAACTTAAGGGGGCTGAATAATTTTGCACGCCCAATTTTTCAGTTTTTGATTTGTTAAAAAAGTTTGAAATATCCAATAAATGTCGTTCCACTTCATGATTGTGTCCCACTTGTTGTTGATTCTTCACAAAAAAATACAGTTTTATATCTTTATGTTTGAAGCCTGAAATGTGGCAAAAGGTCGCAAAGTTCAAGGGGGCCGAATACTTTCGCAAGGCACTGTACATATTTACAACTATGACCATTATTCCGCCGTCTCCAGGAATTTGTTACAGTCGGGTGGAAAGTGAGTACCCATACACATATTCATACTTCAATATTTCTGCCCAGGTGTATGAAGTGATGCACAAAACAAACTGAGTAAGCACATTTGAGAAAAGCACTAGACAAAAATAAAATGTTTTTTAGCAGCTATAGGCGATGCGCCATCTGTTGGTGCCATTTTATTTTATTTATTTTTATTTTACCTTTATTTTAACCAGGTAGGCAAGTTGAGAACAAGTTCTCATTTACAATTGCGACCTGGCCAAAATAAAGCAAAGCAGTTCGACAGATACAACAACACAGAGTTACACATGGAGTAAAACAAACATACAGTCAATAATAAAGTATAAACAAGTCTATATACAATGTGAGCAAATGAGGTGAGAAGGGAGGTAAAGGCAAAAAAGGCCTTGGTGGCAAGGTAAATACAATATAGCAAGTAAAACACTGGAATGGTAGTTTTGCAATGGAAGAATGTGCAAAGTAGAAATAAAAATAATGGGGTGCAAAGGAGCAAAATAAATAAATAAATTAAATACAGTTGGGAAAGAGGTAGTTGATAGGGCTAAATTATAGGTGGGCTATGTACAGGTGCAGTAATCTGTGAGCTGCTCTGACAGTTGGTGCTTAAAGCTAGTGAGGGAGATAAGTGTTTCCAGTTTCAGAGATTTTTGTAGTTCGTTCCAGTCATTGGCAGCAGAGAACTGGAAAGAGAGGCGGCCAAAGAAAGAATTGGTTTTGGGGGTGACTAGAGAGATATACCTGCTGGAGCGTGTGCTACAGGTGGGAGATGCTATGGTGACCAGCGAGCTGAGATAAGGGAGGACTTTACCTAGCAGGGTCTTGTAGATGACATGGAGCCAGTGGGTTTGGCGACGAGTATGAAGCGAGGGCCAGCCAACGAGAGCGTACAGGTCGCAATGGTGGGTAGTATATGGGGCTTTGGTGACAAAACGGATTGCACTGTGATAGACTGCATCCAATTTGTTGAGTAGGGTATTGGAGGCTATTTTGTAAATGACATCGCCAAAGTCGAGGATTGGTAGGATAGTCAGTTTTACAAGGGTATGTTTGGCAGCATGAGTGAAGGATGCTTTGTTGCGAAATAGGAAGCCAATTCTAGATTTAACTTTGGATTGGAGATGTTTGATATGGGTCTGGAAGGAGAGTTTACAGTCTAACCAGACACCTAAGTATTTGTAGTTGTCCACGTATTCTAAGTCAGAGCCGTCCAGAGTAGTGATGTTGGACAGGCGGGTAGGTGCAGGTAGCGATCGGTTGAAGAGCATGCATTTAGTTTTACTTGTATTTAAGAGCAATTGGAGGCCACGGAAGGAGAGTTGTATGGCATTGAAGCTTGCCTGGAGGGTTGTTAACACAGTGTCCAAAGAAGGGCCGGAAGAATACAGAATGGTGTCGTCTGCGTAGAGGTGGATCAGAGACTCACCAGCAGCAAGAGCGACCTCATTGATGTATACAGAGAAGAGAGTCGGTCCAAGAATTGAACCCTGTGGCACCCCCATAGAGACTGCCAGAGGTCCGGACAACAGACCCTCCGATTTGACACACTGAACTCTATCAGAGAAGTAGTTGGTGAACCAGGCGAGGCAATCATTTGAGAAACCAAGGCTGTTGAGTCTGCCGATGAGGATGTGGTGATTGACAGAGTCGAAAGCCTTGGCCAGATCAATGAATACGGCTGCACAGTAATGTTTCTTATCGATGGCGGTTAAGATATCGTTTAGGACCTTGAGCGTGGCTGAGGTGCACCCATGACCAGCTCTGAAACCAGATTGCATAGCAGAGAAGGTATGGTGAGATTCAAAATGGTCGGTAATCTGTTTGTTGACTTGGCTTTCGAAGACCTTAGAAAGGCATGGTAGGATAGATATAGGTCTGTAGCAGTTTGGGTCAAGAGTGTCCCCCCCTTTGAAGAGGGGGATGACCGCAGCTGCTTTCCAATCTATGGGAATCTCAGACGACACGAAAGAGAGGTTGAACAGGCTAGTAATAGGGGTGGCAACAATTTCGGCAGATAATTTTAGAAAGAAAGGGTCCAGATTGTCTAGCCCGGCTGATTTGTAGGGGTCCAGATTTTGCAGCTCTTTCAGAACATCAGCTGAATGGATTTGGGAGAAGGAGAAATGGGGAAGGCTTGGGCGAGTTGCTGTTGGGGGTGCAGTGCTGTTGACAGGGGTAGGAGTAGCCAGGTGGAAAGCATGGCCAGCAGTAGAAAAATGCTTATTGAAATGTTCAATTATGGTGGATTTATCAGTGGTGACAGTGTTTCCTATCTTCAGTGCAGTGGGCAGCTGGGAGGAGGTGTTCTTATTCTCCATGGACTTTACAGTGTCCCAGAACTTTTTTGAGTTAGTGTTGCAAGAAGCAAATTTCTGCTTGAAAAAGCTAGCCTTGGCTTTTCTAACTGCCTGTGTATAATGGTTTCTAGCTTCCCTGAACAGCTGCATATCACGGGGGCTGTTCGATGCTAATGCAGAACGCCATAGGATGTTTTTGTGTTGGTTAAGGGCAGTCAGGTCTGGGGAGAACCAAGGGCTATATCTGTTCCTGGTTCTAAATTTCTTGAATGGGGCATGTTTATTTAAGATGGTTAGGAAGGCATTTTTAAAAAATATCCAGGCATCCTCTACTGACGGGATGAGGTCAATATCCTTCCAGGATACCCCGGCCAGGTCGATTAGAAAGGCCTGCTCGCTGAAGTGTTTCAGGGAGCGTTTTACAGTGATGAGAGGAGGTCGTTTGACCGCTGACCCATTACGGATGCAGGCAATGAGGCAGTGATCGCTGAGATCTTGGTTGAAGACAGCAGAGGTGTATTTAGAGGGGAAGTTGGTTAGGATGATATCTATGAGGGTGCCCGTGTTTAAGGCTTTGGGGAGGTACCTGGTAGGTTCATTGATAATTTGTGTGAGATTGAGGGCATCAAGTTTAGATTGTAGGATGGCTGGGGTGTTAAGCATGTTCCAGTTTAGGTCGCCTAGCAGCACGAGCTCTGAAGATAGATGGGGGGCAATCAGTTCACATATGGTGTCCAGAGCACAGCTGGGGGCAGAGGGTGGTCTATAGCAGGCGGCAACGGTGAGAGACTTGTTTTTAGAGAGGTGGATTTTTAAAAGTAGAAGTTCAAATTGTTTGGGTACAGACCTGGATAGTAGGACAGAACTCTGCAGGCTATCTTTGCAGTAGATTGCAACACCGCCCCCTTTGGCAGTTCTATCTTGTCTGAAAATGTTGTAGTTTGGAATTAAAATGTCTGAATTTTTGGTGGTCTTCCTGAGCCAGGATTCAGACACAGCTAGAACATCCGGGTTGGCAGAGTGTGCTAAAGCAGTGAATAGAACAAACTTAGGGAGGAGGCTTCTAATGTTAACATGCATGAAACCAAGGCTATTACGGTTACAGAAGTCGTCAAAAGAGAGCGCCTGGGGAATAGGAGTGGAGCTAGGCACTGCAGGGCCTGGATTCACCTCTACATCGCCAGAGGAACATAGGAGGAGTAGAATAAGGGTGCGGCTAAAAGCAATAAGAATTGGTCGTCTAGAACGTCTGGAACAGAGAGTAAAAGGAGGTTTCTGGGGGCGATAAAATAGCATCAAGGTATAATGTACAGACAAAGGTAAGGTAGGATGTGAATACAGTGGAGGTAAACCTAGGTATTGAGTGATGAAGAGAGAGATATTGTCTCTAGAAACATTGAAACCAGGAGATGTCATTGCATGTGTGGGTGGTGGAACTAATAGGTTGGATAAGGTATAGTGAGCAGGACTAGAGGCTCTACAGTGAAATAAGCCAATAAACACTAACCAGAACAGCAATGGACAAGACATATTGACATTAAGGAGAGGCATGCTTAGTCGAGTGATCAAAAGGGTCCAGTGAGTGGAGAGGTTGGTTGAGGGTCACGGCGATTTAGACAGCTAGCCAGGCCAACCGGTAGCAAGCTAGCATAGGATGGAGTCTGTTGTTAGCCACCTCTTGCGTTCGGTCAGTAGATTAGTGGGGTTCCGTGAGGTAGAGGGGATTAATCCAAATCACACAACAACAACAAAAATAAGAACAATAGATATAGTTATAGAGGCCCGAGAAGAAAACATAATAATAATAAAAATAAATAAATTGTCCGATTGTCTATTCAGATAGCAGCCGGTAAGACAGCTAACGGTTAGCGGGCCGCAGATGGGCGTTCAGGTAACGTCGCGACAGAGGAGCCAGCCGGATCTCATTCAGGTAGATAACGTCGGCAGTCCAGTTGTGAAGGCCCGGTGGGGCTCCGCGTAGGCAGTGAAACGGGTCCAGATAGGTGACTGCAGCCCAGGAGTGAATGATGGAACTCAGGAGTGATTGACGGAGCTGGCTAGCACCGGAACAATCGATGTTTGCTCCGGAATCGACGAAAGCCGACTGTCACACGGATAGCAGCTAGCTAGCTGTGAGATCCGGGTATGAATGTCCAGAGAGCAGTTGAAATCCAGGGACATGGAGAGAAAAATTGGTCCGGTATGTTCCGTTCCGAGCCGCGCTGCGCCGTACAAAACTGGCGATAGATTTTCGATGGATTTTCGAGCTAAAGGATAGCTGATGACCACAAACCGTGGTTAGCTGAATACTAACGATTTGCCAGTAAAGAAGCTAACTAGCTTCTGATTAGCTTCTGGATTAGCTTCTGGGCTAGCTCCTGGCTAGCTTCTGGCTAGTTTCTGGCTAGCTTCTTGGAGTTTCTGGCTAGCTTCTTGGAGGATTACAGATCTGAGGTAAATAATACTTTTTTATAAATATAAATTGGTGAGGCTGGTTGCAGGAGAGTGTTTAGAAGATGAGCTAATGGAAAATAAAAATAAAATGTATGTGAAAAAAGTTGTAAATATATATATATACAGGACACGACAAGACGAGGACAAAAGACGTCTGAACTGCTATGCGATCTCTTGGCCATCTTAGCCATTGAAGGTGTTACTGTTTGCTCAGTATATATGGCTGCACACCCCACCCCTTGTCTTTGATGGAATTTAGGAGTTGTTACATCACAGGTTGCTAAGTGCCATTGCAGAAGTTGGTCCTGCAGCCACAACCAAGGTGGTCCATTGCAGAACGTTCAGTATAACAGTGAGATAGTCCATTGGTAAGTGGAAGGTCCTTCGTTCAATCTGTCATCTACATTTAAATATCAAAGGTGCCCCCCTTCTTACCTCAAGCATAAGTGACCAACTCCACTGTGATTGGTTAAGAAGACTGTGAAATGTTATTCATTGATAGTCCCTTGTACTCTCTACCTGTGGGGCCTGGCTGGCTTTGTGACAGTAATCACTCATGCTACACATCCGACAAAGCCTTACGAGTCTCTGTCACACCATCTCATAGCTTCACATAGCATTTCTGGTCTGTGTCCAGCAACCTCTGACTCTGAAGTGACTGACAAAACAACAAAACAACAACCTTGACGGTGAGATGAAAACTGAGAAGGAGCCGGGGGTCGTACTCATCACAGCGAATAGTGTTTTGGAAGGTAAGAGAGTGTATTGTGTATCTCACGGTCTACAACGACTTGATGATGGTTCAAGTACAATGATGATTAACACTACGAAACACTGAATATGGGTTATTTATGAAAGCAGTCAAGTTAGACATATGGACTGAGTTTGGAGTATTTTGATAAATGTTCAGGGGCGGACTGGGACATACTGTGTCTATAGTTGCTATTGAGTTGAATATTGGGAAATGCAAATTATACCTACAGAAAGCTGAGGCCCTCCTCTCTTCGACAGGGACATGGGGGCGAAGCTTCCAAGGCTGTGTTTTTCCTGTAATTGCATTTTGAAATGTTACATGATCGGAACACATTTTTCTTTCAAGCGCATGGGTGGGGGAGGAGGCGAGGGCGCAGGGGCAGGGCAGACACTTTCATTACAGGAATCCTGTGGATAATGCACTTTACTGTTTGACCAAATCATGGTTTTAGCCTCCAAAAAAAAGGAAGTTTTGAGTGAGGTGACAATGTAGAATGTATTTTTTCAACGTTTACAGGCACCCTTTCTGATGACAGAGGCCCAGCAGGTCTCTTTACTGATGCTGTATTTGAGTTTGCATGACCTCAGCTCAGCTGGCTCATCTTGGTAGGGGGGCCGGCCGTTGCCCACTGATCAGCTAAAGGCTCATTATAGTACAGTGGTTCCCAACCAGGGTACTAGGACCCCTGGGGGTACTTGGCCTATCCACAGTGGGTAGTTAAGAGACCATAGGCCTACTGGTAAAATGCACAGAGACATTGTGCAACAACAACAAAAAACAATTATCTTAAAGGCTCAGTCACCTTTTTTCATAGTTTTATTTTTATATAAAAAATATATTTTGGTTTGTTTGTGTCATCAACCAAAAAAATGGTGGGGGGGTTCCTTATTATTTTCTATGTTTGGTTAGGTCAGGGTGTGACTCGGGTGGGAAAATGTTTTCTATTTCTTTGCTTTTGGCCGTGTGTGTTTCCCAATCAGAGGCAGCTGTCTATTGTTGTCTCTGATTGGGGATCACACATAAGTTGTAATTTTCCTTTTGGGTTTTGTGGGATCTTGTTTTCTGTATAGTTTCTTAGCCTTACAGAACTGTGCGTTTTTTTTTGTTTTTTTGTATTTGTTTGTTGCAGGTTTAGCACTATGAAGTTTTACGTTCGTTGTGTTGTTTATTGGTTTTTGGTGGAACAGTAATAGAGAAAATGTACGCCTACCACGCTGCACCTTGGTCCGGTCATTCTCCAAACGAGGAGTGTAACAGTAACAATAAAACCAAACCAACACCTAGCTCCACTTTGAGCCTTTCTCCATGGGTCTTCCGGTCCCTCTCTGCTAATGGACAGCTAAGCTGTTTACCGGCATATCCAACAAAAGAGAACAGAGATCCAACAGACTTGCCCTTATTGGGATCAGGTCTACGGCCAAGTAACATCCGGTAGGTTCCTGTCCAGTTGGGTTTAATTTCCCTCCCAGTATTAGGAGGGCCATGCATGTCAGCTCTTGCTGCTCCAGACCAAAAAAACTGATCTGGCTGAAGCCAGGTTAAAACAGCCACCACCTAACCTCCAAGCTAATTATATTCAGGTGTGTGTAATTAGGCTCTTACCCTTCCGGGCCACCCTCTCTCACAAGCAGAAATATACCGGCCTTCACACACCCACCCTCTCTCTCCATCACACTTGGTTTGTACCTGGAAATGAAAACTTTATTTCCAAAACGTTATATTCACCAATTTTGTATAATTGCTTATGGGTACCTTCATGTGTGTGTGTAAAATATGACTGTTCTCAGATTTTTTATTCATAGATTGTATGTGTTTTTTGCAAAACGCTATATATCCATTGTTTAGCTGGAATGCACGGTTCATATTCTGCATATTTGACTGTGATATGTGCTTGTCTCACAGAGTTATCATAAGATGAATGCACTTCTGGATAAGAGCATCTGCTAAATGACAAAAATGTAAATGTTTTATGTACCGATCGTAACATTATGACTAGAACTACTGTTCCCTGAAGGAGGGAAAAGAGGTACAACATACTATTTGGAGTCGCACGGTTGAAGGATCTACAATCATGCCTGACAAGGCCAATGAAATCTGCGCCTCACTGGAAGCCCGCCTTCCACAGGTGATAAGCGTGAGGCTTGGATTCATTCCTTCAATTTAATACCGCTCTTCGACAAGCCCAGGGGCTAAACATGTGTTGTACCTAATTTCCCATCCGTAAAGATCTACATCGCCCCCTGCCAATAATGTCCCATACCTGAGAGAGCTTCCACTCCTGAGAGAGATGGTCCAACCTAGACAAAAGATCTGCATCCTCCAAAGCGAAAGCATGTGCGCACTGCTCTCCAGCAATAGGGAGCGAGCCAAGGTTAGGAGGGAGGCAGTCTCTCCCCATCTGTTGATGCATGCCACCAGCCGGCCCAACAAAATCAGGGGGATGCACTTGAGCGCCAGAAACTCTGGATAATCTGTCGTGATCACCTTGCAGGATACAACTCAGCCCATAGGAGCCCCCTGACAATAACAGAGGGTCCCACCACTGGGTCATGGCCCGTAGGCCTAACAGAGACACCTGAAGTGATCGGCTAAGGCTGTGAGATGCGTCCAGGTCAGGGGCTAGCACAGTATCAGCAATAGCCCCACAGGAATTACTTCCTCACAGAAGCCATCTTCCCCAGTAGGCATAGGCAGTGGCGTAAGCGCACAGTGTTACCCAGCCAAAATGTGGCTAAGCAAAGCCATAACTCGGACACCCTCCGTGGGGATAGAAAAGCGTGATACGTGAGTGAGTCTAGCTCGAGACCCAGAAACAGAATGCACTGAGCTGGAGTCAGACAGCAATGCTTGCCCCCTCGACTCCACCGCCACCAGCCAATCGCTGTAACAGCCGGCGGCTCGTGAGCATTCTGAGCATGTAGACTCTGAGATACTTGCTGAGGGCACGTAGGTCTAGAACACAATGCAAAGTCCCGCCCCTTTTCATAACCATGAATACCGGCTGTACCAGCAGTCCCAGATCTTCCACATAGCAACCACTTGGATTGCCTGCTTCTGGAGAAGGAAGGATATTTCCTCAAAACAGGCACTGACGCCTCATGAACAGTCGATGTGATGACGCTGCAGAAGTGTGCGGGACACACAACAAATTGTAGCCTGTACCCTGACATCACTGTTAGCATGATCCAGGGCGACACTGCGCATGCGCTCCATTGGTCGGAGCAGACAGCGAGACTCCTGTGAAGTACCATCTGATGGGGTGGGATGCCACCTTGTGGACTGGGAGAGATTGGTTCTTCTTCCATTTCAACCACTCTTGAAAACCATGTGTCAGAGCATGGAGAAGGAACACTTTTCATAGAACTTTTAACACCTGTGAACACTGTGGAACTCAGTTGAATCAACTGTGTTTATGTGGCAAGGTTTCCCTAAAGCCCGGCCCACTCTTGGTACACGGGCTCCGGCGATCAGTGCCGTACCCCGATTGGCCATGCCACTTGGGGGTACCGTTGTCACAACTAACCTCACTCAGTTTAGGTGGTAAGATGCGTTCAGGTAACCGGCTGGAACCCAGTGCTGGACCGCACACATTAAAAATAGACCCAGAGAAAAAACTTTATTATGGAGGTTACCCTACCGACCAGTCATGGGTACTGGTGACAAAGGAATGGGACAGACAGCTCTGAAAAATGTACCCTTTCTGTTGTAACAGACATGGGCAATTTGTAATTGAATTGAATTCCCAGGAATGAAAAGCATTGAACTGGAGACAGACAGCTTATTTGGGGGCTCATATAACCACAGAGACTGTGTGTGGGATAATAGGGTGGTCGTATCCAACTCTGCTCCTTTCCTCAACTCCGCTACCAACAACTAATCGCCTATAGAGCCAATAACCTGTACCACTAGACACCTCATAGGGACTAATGAGCTACAGGCAGGAATCAGCAAGGAATCCCAATAATGAGCCACCCATGGGGGAGGGGCGCCCCCTTGTGGACAGTGACCCAACTTGTCACTTTCACTTTGGGGAGAATGATATACCCCTTGAATTTTTTAAGTATATTTTTTCATTTAACCTTTATTTAATTGTGAACCCTGTGAAGACTGTGGAATGTGGAGTAACAGAGGGGGCAGCAATAAACATGGACAAGCATCCAACATATGCTGTACTTCCATGAGACTGTATAGCCTGCATGAAGCCTGGCACCTTTACGGGCACAGGGGGCTCTGACATAGTACCTTGTTTGCCAAACATGGGGGGCATTTTTGTCACATTGTTTTCTGCCGGAGGGGCGCACTGGTCACTCAGACCCGTGCCAAGGCCTCTTGCTCCAGGGTCAGCCCAGCCAAGTGATCTGCTTCTTCATCAGAGGTGCATGCCAACCCCGTTTCCTTCACTGCCATAACGCTTGGGGAAATCTTGCAAGTTTCACTTTTAAGCATTCTAGCTGAAGTTAGTCAGCATAAGCTAGGCTATCTAGCCTCTTTGATCACAGCACGGTCCGTTTAGAATAACTTATTTTTTATTTATTTAAAAATTTAAATTTTACCCCCTTTTTTCTCCCCAATTTCGTGGTATCCAATTGTTAGTAGCTACTATCTTGTCTCATCGCTAGATCGCTCCCGTACGGGCTCAGGAGAGACGAAGGTTGAAAGTCATGCGTCCTCCAACCAAGCCGCACTGCTTCTTAACACAGCGCGCATCCAACCCGGAAGCCAGCCGCACCAATGTGTCAGAGGAAGCACCGTGCACCTGGCAACCATGGTTAGCGTGCACTGTGCCCGGCCCGCCACAGGAGTCGCTGGTGCGCGATGAGACAAGGATATCCCTGTCACTGCATCCCCCACGCCCGTACGGGAGCGATGTAGCTCCCTAACCCGGACGACGCTATGCCAATTGTGCATTGCCCCACGGACCTCCCGGTCGCGGCCGGTTACAACAGAGCCTGGGCGCGAACCCAGAGTCTCTGGTGGCCCTTAACCACTGCGCCACCCGGGAGGTCCCATTTAGAATAACTTAACAACTTAAATCTCTGTATATTAAACAGGAGAGCTACCCTAGAAAATCCACCGTGGGCAGGGAGGAATAGCTAGTAATAGCTAGCTCACCTCGACGAGTTACCCTGGCTAGCACGCTATGCAGCCCTCGTTTAGCTAGTCTGGTCTCAAAAGTCCACTTAGGACCAGATCCATTCATCAAGAAGTCTGGGAAGAGAGGCAAGCTGTGATTGACCGAGGTGGCAGGGGGTACCCACCAAACCTGGCCGCCCTCTGTCTTCAAGTAGACTCCCGTAACCGGCGACAAACTGCACAGCCACCGCATGACCCACGCCCAGGCAGGCACTGCATTCCCCACGCCCAGGCAGCTACCGCATCCCCCACACCCAGGCAGGCACAGCTTGCCATTTGCTAATCTGTAAAGGGTATGGAGAGTCACATATCCCTTTAACCATTCTGTAGCTACCGTATGTGCTATTCTGAAGTTTTGTCTGAATCAGATCATCTTGATGGGAACATTTTAAACTGATTTATTTGAAAGACATTTTAAAAAGCATACAGTGATTTCCCAATAAAGGAATGGACACGGAGTGAATCATGCGGTCATAAATCTCCATATACTGCCTCCATTTGTTTTGTATTCCTGTACTGAACACAATCATATTACAGTATGGAATGAAAAAGTACCTGAACTGTAGAACATATTCAAACAATCTTATTCACTGCGGGGAGTATAGTTGTTTATTGACTTATCCAGGAAAGACAAGTACTGTAGTTGATTAAGGCCTAGTGTTATTGTCAGTGTTTGACCACCTCATTCAGACTGTTAGGTATGATTTGTGATTTAAGATCATTGAGTCCCTCCGTGTGTGTGCATATTTAGTTTCAAGTTTCTAGTTTCAATTAAATTGTTAACTGGATTGTTGATCTAACATGAGTTCAATCTGTACTTGACCATGCACCCAGTTAAAATAAAATAGCTTTATTTTTCCAGAGGGAATTTGGTTATACATTTGTAGCTCCAGTTCAGTAAATGATTTCACAGTTTACATTCCTCCAGTGAGTTGTTATGATGACATGCCACAGGGGGGAGAGCTTTCCTCTTTTGTTCTCTATTGCTCCTCTATTCTTCCTTAAGCGAGGGGGGAGGCCGATAGCATGACGAAGCCCCATTAGACCAACTCCTTGAATGGCCTACTCCTTGAAGTTTGCGGTTGTCTTAGGCGATACAGATTGAATTGTGCCCAAGGTTTGAAATTAGAGAGCATGCAGAAGCCATTTCAATTGGTTTATCTTTTTTTTCTATATTTTGTATTGGACCTATGAGAGCATACAATTTACAATTGTTTACAAATATAAACAATTGTAAACAATTGTTTACAAATATATATATATATTTTTTATAGTAGTATTCCAGACAGTGTTTCTCCCAGTTTGTCTGTACTGGGCATGGAATTTGATTCATGTTTTACAGTAGCTATTGTGTGAAAAACTTTGTCCCTGCAATGAACCCGCTGACCATGCACCATGGTTCACAAACATCACCAACCAATAAGCTATTAAAGCTGCAATATGTAACTTTTTGCGCGACCCGACCAAATTCACATAGAAATGTAAGTTATTGATCTGTCATTCTCATTGAAAGCAAGTCTAAGAGGCGGTTGTCACACCCTGACCTTAGTATTCTTTGTTTTCCTTGTTATTTTGGTTAGGTCAGGGTGTGACATGGGTGATGTATGTGTTTTTTGTTTTTGTATGTTTATGGGGCTGTCTCTTTTCTAGGTATAGTGTATGTCTATGGTTGCCTAGATTGGTTCTCAATTAGAGGCAGCTGTCTATCGTTGTCTCTGATTGGGAACCATATTTAGGCAGCCATATTCTGTGGGTACTTTGTGGGTGATTGTTTCCTGTCTTTGTGTTCTCTGCACCAGATAGGACTGTTTCGGTTTTGCCACGTTTGTTATTTTGTATTTGTGTAGTGTTCACGTTATCGTCTTTCATTAAAACATGTTGAACACGAACTACGCTGCATTTTGAGGCAGCACGGAAGCAGGACTAGAAGCCCGAGAATCAGCCCCAAACATTTCTTGGGGGAGGCACACAGGAAGTATGGCAAAGCCAGGTAGGAGACCTGCGCCAACTTCCTGTGCTTACCGGAGAGTGAGAGGGACCGGCACTGCGTTATGCTGTGGAGCGCTCTGTGTCCCTAGTGCAGGTGCATAGCCCGTTACGCTACATACCAGCTCCTCGTATCTGCCGGGCTAGAGTGGGCCAGGTGCTTTGAAGCCAGCTCTACGCATCTGGTCTCCAGTGCGTCTCCTTGGGCCGGCGTACATGGCACCAGCCTTACGCATGGTGTCCCTGGTTCGCCTGCACAGCCCAGTGCGGGCTATTCCACCTCGCCACACTGGCAGGGCGACCGGGAGCATTCAACCAGGTAAGGTTGGGCAGGCTCGGTGCTCAAGAGCTCCAGTGCGATCTATCCAGTGCCACCTCCATGCACCAGCCCTCCGGTGGCAGCCGCCTGCACCAGGCTTCCTGTGCGTGTCCATGGCCCAGTACTCCCTGTTCCTCCTCCCCGCACTCTCCCTGAGGTGCGTGTCCTCGGCCCAGTACCACCAGCGCCGGCACCACGCACCAGGCCTACAGTGCGCCTCGCCTGTCCAGCGCTGCTAGAGCCTTCCTCCTCTCCAGAGCCTCTCGAGTCTTCCGCCTGTCCAGAGCCGCTAGAGTCTTCCGCCTGTCCAGAGCCGCTAGAGTCTTCCGCCTGTCCAGAGCCGCTAGAGTCTTCCGCCTGTCCAGAGCCGCTAGAGTCTTCCGCCTGTCCAGAGCCGCTAGAGTCTTCCGCCTGTCCAGAGCCGCTAGAGTCTCCCGCCTGTCCAGAGCCGCTAGAGTCTCCCGCCTGTCCAGAGCCGCTAGAGTCTCCCGCCTGTCCAGAGCCGCTAGAGTCTCCCGCCTGTCCAGAGCCGCTAGAGTCTCCCGCCTGTCCAGAGCCGCTAGAGTCTCCCGCCTGTCCAGAGCCGCTAGAGTCTCCCGCCTGTCCAGAGCCGCTAGAGTCTCCCGCCTGTCCAGAGCCGCTAGAGTCTCCCGCCTGTCCAGAGCCGCTAGAGTCTCCCGCCTGTCCAGAGCCGCTAGAGTCTCCCGCCTGTCCAGAGCCGCTAGAGTCTCCCGCCTGTCCAGAGCCGCTAGAGTCTCCCGCCTGTCCAGAGCCGCTAGAGTCTCCCGCCTGTCCAGAGCCGCTAGAGTCTCCCGCCTGTCCAGAGCCGCTAGAGTCTCCCGCCTGTCCAGAGCCGCTAGAGTCTCCCGCCTGTCCAGAGCCGCTAGAGTCTCCCGCCTGTCCAGAGCCGCTAGAGTCTCCCGCCTGTCCAGAGCTGCTAGAGTCTCCCGCCTGTCCAGAGCTGCTAGAGTCTCCCGCCTGTCCAGAGCCGCTAGAGTCTCCCGCCTGTCCAGAGCTGCTAGAGCCGTAGCGAGTATTTGTGTAGTGTTCACGTTATCGTCTTTCATTAAACATGTTGAACACGAACTACGCTGCATTTTGGTCCGATCCCTGCTACACTCTTCAGACGAAGAAGAGGAAATCAGCCGTGACAGCGGTAGATTTGTTCTTTGTGTGCTATTTCCATGCTTCCTTTTCGTTATGTTTAGTTTCTGCGTCTTTTGCTTTGGGGTTTGGTACACTAGCTTCAAACAGCTGAAAATACAATATTTGCGGTTCTTGAAAATATATTTCACAGTGGTTTAGATGGTACAATGATTATCTTGTTACATAAAATGAAATTAGGAGAACTATTAGAATTTTCGCAACCAGGTAATGGCAGAGCAATTTCTGCATATTGCACCTTCTAAAGAGCGACTGCCTTAAAGAGCGAACCCCTTTGGAAACAGCCTATGAGTCAGAAAACAGTTATTCTAGTGTCAAAATTGAGTACATAGTGTAAATAGGATAATTTGATCATAAAGTCACTCTGCAAAAATTGAGTTTGGAACATCCATGTGTCACAACAGGTAAATTAAGGTTGGGTTTGATTTGAAGCCCACTAACATGGGCTGAACAGCTGCGGTCATTTCTATCTATCTAATAGCTTAGCCAGAGTTCAGTGGCTCTTTAAGGCTCCAGCACAGAGCCTTTGTACATGTGACTCTGCAACTACTACTGTAAACAGTATCATTGTCACTGTATGTTAGCAAATAGTGTCATGTATATGTTTTAATTTATGTGTTTGAGCTGATCTTGGACCTAGCGGTATCCCACTTTGGGTGAGGTTATATGAAGGTAACATTTAATATCCATACAGACATGCCAGATATGAGCAGAGAAGCCCTTTTCATTGGAGTCATGAACAGCCAGTTTTCTGGTTTTAAGATCACGACAGATCAGTTACACACTCTAGTAAGGCTGTTCCCAATTGGTCCACAAGATGGTGCTATGCTGATGTGATTGGGAACTCTGCCTCCTTTTCCCTCCATCACCTTATGCTAAGCACACAGTCCGACTCCACAGCTCAGCTGCATATGGGTGTCAGATAAAATTGCCTCTCGAGCCTGATCTTGGGTCAGTTTAGCATTTTCCCCACTAATGGTTAGTGTTAGGATTGGAGGAGGGGAGCCTCTGTATGAAAGCTTATGTTTTAATTGATTACTCTGACTGAGAGTGGTATGTTACCCATTTATCCAAAATGCTTAAGGCTGAATGCTCAAGTGCATGTCAACAAAAATTGGAGGGTGCAAAATTCTCCATGCCCTGAGGTCTTGTGTAAATCAACTGTCCGTCATACAGACCTACATTTGAATGATCTCCCACATGAAAAAATTATACAGTTTACTATAGAATACTACAGTACTTACTACAGAATTATATAGTAAACTGTAGTATACTGTAGAATAATATAATACACACTGTAGTATCCCTCAACCATGTTATACAATAGTAAATACTACAGTATTATCAGCAAAAAAAGCACTGTAGTAAATATTACAGTAATATCTGCAAAAACACTACAGTCAACAAAAACACACTGCTTTAACTATAGTAAATACTACAGTATTGAATTTTTATATGCTATTCCTAATCCCCTCACAATTTGTGCCACCCATAAGCGTGAAACCTACAGCAACCATTACACGTAAAATATTTCAGAGATCTTTATCTTTATCTATATTTTAAGGGGTTTTCATTATTCGCTCTTCTATAAATCCGTAAACTTAATGTATATCCTGCAGAATCTTGTCTTCTCAAGCTCAGACAGCTTGTATAGTTCAGAGCTACCGTTGTAAGGTGCTGCTCCCGACCCCTGGCTTTAGCCTCAGGCTACATCACACTTGGCAACAGAAACCAGCAATGAAACCACATGCACAGAGGTAACACAGTGCCTTTCCCACCTTATTACGCTGCCTATAGCATCTCAGCGAGAGGCTTTACTATCTAGACTTGTTTGGCATCTGTCTATTAACACACATGCAATCTTTGTATCTGAAATTAAAGTTTACTGTGAGCCTACGGTGTGTTGCGGAACTGCCTTTGATGTCAATTTAAAAAGTTTTACAAGGTTTGTAACCTTTGCAGAAATAACAAGCAGGTACGACAGTTGTAATTACATCCCGATAGGAGGAATTCAATGGAAGGTATCCATGGAAATATAACACAGGGTCATCCAAACAGAGCAGACCTATTTTAAAAATATGAGCATAAAATCACTAAGCTCATTATTTGGTTGGGAAATGATTTTGAAGTCCCCCATCCTTTTATCTTTTCCCTCTGAAACTATTTTCTGAGAATATTTTACCGTATCAAATTCAAAAAGTAAAAAGGAATTAAGGATATGCAAATCTGACTCCAAAATCTATTTTTCATCTTGGACAAACCACAGGAGGATGAGGAACTATAACCAACCAGCCCAACAGAACAGGGTAATTCATTATTATGCTATTTGGTAATCAGTAAGACACATGCATCCAAAGCACCTACAGTAAAAACACGAGGCTCTGCAGATATTCTGATGCATCTTTAGACAAATTCAGACTATGGCGTAAAACATTTCATTGCTTCATTTATTTATTTTTCCTATCAAGGTCAGTTTTCTTGGCCCCAGCCAGTAGATATGGTCTCAAGGCCCAAAACGGTTTCTATGTCTTCAATCGTACACAGTGTTACAACAACAACCTTCCACTCCCTGATGAGTAAGCCTATTCAGGCCATACCCTGAATGGAGATTTTATACAAACCCATTCCAACAAATTAAAACTGCAGTAGCGGAATGCATATTGTCTTTTATTTTCCTGTGTTTATACGATATGATGTTCTAGGACATATTGAACAACAACATCATCTGTATCAGGTGTACAAAGCTGCATGTCACATTTCATATTTTTTTGTATTTGATCCTAATTTATACCAATAATCCATTTTATTTGTAGAGCGCTTTTCATTTACAGGCAGACTCTCAATGCTCTTACCAGGTTCAAAGTAATCTGATAGAATAAATCTCATGTCTATCTTCTTATAGTCCATACATGCTAAGATCAATACGTATTCGTTTGACAAATCATAGGTACCCTGTTCTGGCTGACGGCAATGTCGGCTCAAAACAAAAGTGACATGGTTTAAGCATGTGGAGTAATGATTAGTATTGCAAAAGTGATGCAAAAGTGATTGCTTTTGATAAAAAACACTTTACCCTACCTTCCCCCTGTACCCTACCCTTATGAAAATGTATGTTATATGGAAAAGGTGTTGTATGTTTTGAACAATGCATTATGCTGCCTTGTTGACGACATGACAGAGCGACTCAGATTACGATTTGATTAAAGAAGGGTGCTCCTCCCTCACAGCTTTTGTCCGTTCACGTCACGAGCCAAAGACCGGTGCACAGTGGTTCAGCTTAATCGAACTCCCTTCATGTTAGAAATGCAGATTCTAGCTTTAAAGTGATAGTTTATTTTATCTTATTTTCCTCAAATTGTTAGCTGGTTAATTACCGATCTCTTGAGTCACTTGGCTGCTATTTTTGGATGTAGCAATGCTAGTGGAAACAAATTGCATAAATTAGTGCTTTGGAAGACACAAAAATAAAATGCAACGTCCCTTTAACTTCCAAGCATTCATTATTCGTTGTCCCAGAAATCCATTTTGATTGAATAGGCACCTTTCATGAGTGAAGGCCATACAGACATTGAAATTAACCAGCTTTACTAAATATCAAAAAAGTGGGCATGTTACTATTTGTACATGAAAGATAGACACAAGGACCCAGGAGTTGACAGCCCCCCCCCCTTCCCCATGTGCTAGGGGAGGTACGGATATCCTCCCTTCCTGAGTGTGAACTCCAGTGAAGACTGTGGGCATAGGGAGAATAGCTGAGGTGATCCCACTAGAACTTCTGAGGATGATGGGTTGACCTGGGAGGGCCTCTCACCTGAAAACTTGGAAATTATGGAAGCCATAAAGGTCCTTCATTTTGTGCCATCTGGTAAGTCAGTTTGCCCAGGATTGGAGGGTTTCCCTGCTGTGCAACCCGAGAACCCTTGTGCCAGACTTGCAAGCGTGTGCCATTTGCCTTCTAGACTTTACACCTGACAACCCGGAGGGAAGTCTTGTATGTTTAGTGAATAAGTTGAATTTTAGGGTAGGACTGTCCTTTTACACTTCAACAAGACTTGCCTTGATTTTTGTCTAGTTTTACATGTATAATGTGTGAGTGAGTATTGTTTTTAAATGAATCTGTGGCATTATCTATGTGTGTTTACAACTTGTTACAACTGGTTACTGTATGAATCATGTTTGATATTTTTCCACCAGCATCTTGATATTGAAACCATTCATGCTAAATGAGATGCCTTTATTGGCCTGGACAGCTGGACATTTCAAAAGCAAATGGTGTGGGTCAATATTTACAATATGACTGTAAATGGAACCCTGGCCGTGCCATGGGAAGTACAGCTGCACCCGTTAACTATCATTCTGAAGTGGGCTGACACATTTTATCTGGTTGCCCATGGGTGAACATAACAAGGATATCATCTGATGCGTATTTCACCATTTCTGATATGACTCGGGTTGTTTGCTTGGTGACTGAGTCTTTGTCTGAGGCGCAGAACTGTTTGCCTGAGGTGAATAGTATTATGGGTTTTCTTAGGGCAGAAGATGTGCCTCTGTAACAGTCGTCCTCCCAAACACCAAGATAACCTCCTACTTATTCCTACATATAGGCTACATACAACCACAACGTCCACACCTTTTGTATTTGGCGCATGTGACTAATAACATTTGATTGGATTTCATTTGAACTACAACGTCTTACCAACTCAAGTCCTTCACCCCACAAACTTCTCACTGTACAAACAACGTAGACGGCTGCATGCCACCAAACAATTAGTTACAGTATGTAGGGCACTATATATGAATAGCACAACAGGGCAGTTATGAATAGCACAGCCTTTTACTAAAAATATGTATGACACAGGTAGCTCAGACAATCTCCGTAGTTATCATTGGGGCATCCACCCCTTTCCACTTCCTGTATTGGCTCTTCTGTGGTCTTTATGGGTTAATCTGCTCTGGTTGAATTTTCTCAGGCAATGGATTAAGTAAGATTATCCAGTAGAAAAAAGCCACATGTTCTAATCTGGTAAATTTCAAGGTTTCCACTCGTTGAATGTATTATTAGACCTGGGATGGTTTGTTGAGACTTATTTAATAATACAAATATCATGACCATACGGAATCATTTAATCCACTTCATGGAGAGGATAAGACGCTCTTCCTTGTGGCCTTACTTTGAACCAGTTGCTTGAGATAGTTTTATTTAATCCACTTAAAAACGGAAGATAATTAGCTTGATTTTTCTCGTCGTTACATTCTTTGCCTCCAAAAGGATTATCCCTCATTGCCACACAGAATTGGTGTCAAGGAGAAGCAACTGTTTGAAGTTGTCTTTTACTATTCATGTATTGGCACCAAGCTGGAACTTGCTATACTTTGACTGATTTCCTTGTTCTTCTACAGCATGTGTGTGCATATCTGTAATGTCAGCACAGCTGCAGGGTAGGGCTTCAGTGCCTTGAAACAATGGGAGAGCACAATGGCAGTAGTTGGCATCTGAGATTCTGATGCCAGAAACCCCACAATCATACACTATTGGTCCGGTTATCTATACGGAGACAAACCTATTGTGCACCTTGACGAGGTAATCACTCCACCTGGCATGCAAAAGCACTCTCACTGGTGTAAGGTATTGTGGTAGAAAGAGCTGTATGTCTTGCTTTCACACTGGCGTAGTGACATGGTCTACATTACACAACACAACCTGCCGTTAATGTTATTACACCCTGTACATGTGAGGCAGTACGACTATTTTTTCTGCCGGTTGCTTTTTATGTTTACGGTAGTCCTGCATTTTTTATTCATTAATTTAATTTCTCATCCACATAAATTATACTGTATTTCAGAAGGGGAGATAATCATTTGATTTAGCAAAATGTATCCCATTCTTCCAGAGGGGTTATGACCTTGATAATATTTATCCCAAAGAGGGTAAAAGAAACTGCTCAAACAGAATAAAGAATTCATAACATTTCCCACTTTTTGCAACTAGCTGAATGTACTATTTGAAAAGACTTAACTAGGACAAGGCTATTCTGTTTCTATACTCCCAAGGCCAGTTGCCTCAAGCTGATAGCCTTTTCCCTAAACAACGATAGTGAGGCTTTCCGAGCCACGCCCCAGGTATGAACCTAGCTTCTTGTCCTTATTCAAGGTAATAACTTTTCCCCAAACCACAAATATACCCTCATTAGCTGTCATTCTGAGAGTTGAAACCATACCATTAACCATACAGTTAACCTTACAGTTTACCATACCATTAACCATACCGTTTACCATACAGTTTATCATACAGTTTACCATACAGTTTACCATACCATTAACCATACCGTTTACTAATACAGTTTACCATACAGTTTACCATACTGTGTACCTCAAAGAGAACATAGGAATGACATGTTATCATACTTTGGAAGGCAATACAAACCAAACAGCATCATTAGAACAGAAATATAAAAGGAGATAAATGGAATTTCCCTCCAGCAGTTGTCTGAAGACATGTTAGCTCAGACCCCATATGGCTTTCTGGAAACAAGACAGCCATTTTAATGAAAAACATGCTGGGAATATCAAACCGTCAAATGTAAAACTCTATTTCTAGTCCAAGAATCTGCCTCAGAGCGCAATGTGACTGTAAAATAGATCATGTGGTCAATTAAAAGCAGATTGAATAAAAACAAAATAAAAAAATGTCACCTTCCAAAGCAAACAGGAAGATACACATTTTAGCAACTGAATACAACCAGGAGCAGGACAGTGGAAGGTAACTATTTTGGGGATTGATTTCGATGGCCAAGCTGCCATGCGGCCTGCAGCAGGACAGTATATCTCTGTCAACACCACGAGACAGCGCCCTCAGGAAGTCAGACAGCCTTCTAGCACAAGCACATGAAGAAGCCCTGGGGAGGAGACATGCTGTAGTGGAGGGAGGTGTACAGTAGGCTTCAATTGGTACTACAATTCTTTTTTACATGTCTTGGTAAGACTTTACCAGCCCACAGGGATCATCCTTTACTGCATGTGTACACCGTACTGTTACATCTGTTCACGTAGGAAACATCTACAACAGACTTAATGGCTGTTATTTAGTCACTGTCTTTCTGAGATGACAATAACACACTGTTAGGGATCATACATACAGTATGAGGAAGTATTTCAGTGGGTTATGACCACTTCATAATGCATTATGCATCATTTCATGTATTTTTGTTTGTAATCCCAGCCCCCATCCCCGGGAGGCCTTTTGCCTTTTGGTAGGCCGTCATTGTAAATAAGAATTTGTTCTTAACTGACTTGCCTAGTTAAATAAAGGTTAAATAAAATAAAAAATAAAAATAATAATAATTATACCTATAGATGTTCATGACCTAAAATATACACTATTGACAGAAGACTTCAACTTGCCAAGGGTTCGTCAATATAACACACAAAAAAGGCTGGCATAAAATATCATAGGGTCTCCTCACACATTGCTCACAGTCACATAAGGGCCCTGTTACGTAAGGTCCTCAGTCAGTTGATGAGGTGAAACCCTGTGAAATGGGAGAGGCATGAGAATCTTCCCTCTAATCACCATAGAGATACAGTATACTGGAGCCATAGAAATAGAATTCATTGAACGGACACTCCCATTCAAGTCGATGTGCTGTGGTCTGAATTTTTTTCTCTCTTCTAGTCCTTTTATTTCTATAGTGGAAAGGCTGTGAGGCTACTCTCTCCCAGTAGAATGCTAGGAACAGGACTGTCTCTATGAGATACCTGACTACACACACAAACATTTCCTCATGCCCTTCAAACACCATCTGGGGTCAGGTTCACGGTAACTTAACTGAATTCATGTGTTTCTTTTGGGGATCAAATGTCTTGACACTTTCAATGATACAAATAAGAGACATATGAGAAGACACCTCTTTCAATGTCCTAAATATCTTCTCATAGGGCTCTGGCATTCTATAAAATACAATATTTCTCCTTACAGACACATACATAAAACTATAAATTCATAGGAAATAAAAACCTTCCAGATTAAATGGAATTGACTTCAACCATGTTAGTAATGCCATTTGCAATGCTATGACTTTACACACAACTTGCTGCTGTATATCTGTCAGGCGTTTCAGTGCTACGAGCCTGCCGGTGGATTTGAAAGCTAACAAACGACATTTATTGTTGTCGCCTGCATTCTGTGAGCTGTTTTTGAAGGCATGCTAATGCCAAGAACATTGGGTTCACCCTGTGTCAGCTCTGTGTCAGATCGACTCTGTGTCAGATCCATTTTCACTGAGACCTGGGGACATTCTCTACTACACCCTTAACTTTTTACTTTGCACTGTATGGTGCCAGGTTCCACTATGTCCTAGTAACACGTAGGGGACAGGATATCCCATGTGGAAATAACAAAGTCGTTTACATACAGTATAAAGAGAAGGGACATCATAACGCTTGCTGATGCATCTCACCAAGCATAGCCAATACAGGTGAAGGATCTTAATTTAAGCCAGTTTGCTACAACAGGAAAATAATCCTGCAGCAAAAGGAAATGTGAATTATTAGGTGGATTATAATTAATGAACATTTTTGTAGGGGTTGATACATTTTTCTTAAGGGAAAATCAAGTATGACATTTCTAAGTGGAAATTACAAACTTCAGAAGCCTTTTTAAACCTCAACTACACTACACATTTTATATTTCCAGCATTGCAGGAAAGTTCTCCTTCAACTGGGTGATCAAATGAAGATCCTACATCTGTATACTTACTGTAAGGCCTATGCTATCTATGTTGTACAGCCAGAGTACAAATATGTCATGAGTAATTAAACATTTACAACATTGATTTGTTCAGTCTCTTGGTACACATTATAGCTGGCTTGACCGATTGTTTTATCGATTCAAGTGAAAATATCGAAAACACTCTTTGACATTACAAAACTCAGACCATTTCCTCTTTTTTAATACCCATATTTCTCTCTCTTTTCCCCACAGAGGCTCCATCATCTGGGAGGTCAAAGAATGGATATGTTTTCCAGGAGATGGGTGAGTATGGAACAGAGTTTCATTGTTGACTTTGATCCCTTTGCTCAGCGGTGCTCTCATCTGCTGTGGTCTCTATCGCATGATAGGATGATGGATAGGATGTGACATGACATCATAGAATGATAGATAGGATGTGACATAGCATTATATCACATCATAGGATGATAGATAGGATGTTACATTGCATTATTTCACATCATAGGATGATAGATAGGATGTGACATGACATTATATCACATGATGAGATACTTCATATTTGTTTGACAAAATGTGTACATTTTGAATAGGTACTGACCAGTGGTAAGAAATACTGTAGATCACTCTGGGCAAAGCTAATATGCACTAATTGCAGTGGTTACTTATGCTAATCCTTCATTTCATACACCAATGAGCACCGTCAGGCCTTTAGCGGTAGTAACAAAGAAAACAAACTAGTAAATAACTAGGTAGATGACAAATGAGCCGATGCCATGGAGGAATACTCATATATCACATGTGTGCAAAGTTATAGCTCAGCCAAGCTAATTACCAGATCAAGCTGCATTGTTGTTCATGGATACAGTCTTCGTGCCCTCTTTCTCTCTCATAAAACATGCATGAATCTACAACACATATTTCTCTTCAATACGATGAAAGAATTTACGAGGGGACGTCTATTGTTATATTGTGCCATTTCTGGTTTTAGGGGAATTATTTTATAGGACCTCAATGTTCTGTACTGTGTGTTCTATAACAGATGGTAATACAGCCAGAGGGCAGACCAATAGCTTCATACTCTAAATACTGTTGACCTTGTCTAATACCTTAACCTTGAGACCAAAACAGGGTTATCGTGAATCAATCGATATTGTAGTAGCTACATCTATTAGGCTAACACTATGCGTTTTCTGCAGCTTTGTCTTTGGAGGGCAAGGTTCTGAAAATATAACTGTACTTTTCCATCATTCATATATGAATGTACCATAACATCAAGCAAGGCACTCCAGTGAAGTAAACTAGCCTATTCAGAGATAGAAGAACCTGCATGGTAATTTATGACATTGGAGAGGGTATCCTAATCCCTGACCTCTGACCTTTGCTGTGTTGTGTCTGCAGAGTTGCGAGACGTGGAGCGGAAGGAATGTGTTGAGGGCAAAGTGGGGAACCATGACAATACACCTAAGGACCACCATGACACTCCGATCCAAACAGGGATTTCAGGTCAGTGTGTGTGTGTGTGTGCGTGTGCGTGTTTATGTACGTGTATGTGTGTGCATCATACTAATTAATTAAATAGTATTTACCAAGGGCTGCCAAAAACCACTATTCTCTGTCTAGCTTCCACATTTTAGAAGAAAAATAAACGCACACCTATTTAGGCGAGGTGCTGGCTAGCGGAGTAGAAAACTTCAAAATAAAGGAGAGCCGTACACTTTAGGAGCTCAGATGCAAAAATGTCATATCCAAAGTTTCGACAGCCAGGCTGTCTTCATCAGGGTATAATCGTGATGACGACAGCTTGGCTGTCGAAACGTTGGATATTACATTTTTGCATCTGAGCTTCTAGAGTGTGCGGCTCTCCTTTATTTTCTAACTTCCATATTTTGACATTTTGTTATAGTAATGAGGTATTAGTCAGTGCCAAGAGTTCCTCAGAAGTCAAGGAAAGAAACAGTCTGTCATTGTGTGTCCTTCTACTATTCCACCTGCTGTCAGAACTGACTATTTATAAATATGGAGAAACAGATCTCTTGAGAGCTATGTGCCTATGTGGTCTGTTGAAAACGATGCCGACATAAAAACCTTTAATCTGTAGTTCCAGATGACCCTGGGGATGACCCTGGGTTTGGGCTCCTGAACACATCAAGAAAAGTAAGCTACTCTTTTACAACACTCTCTGTACAGCTCTAATATTAGCTAAAGGAACTTGAGAAGTGAATCCCAGTGGAATTATGACATATTTGAAATCAAACTTTCACCCAGACCGAGTACTAACTTCAATGGGATGTTTGCATGAGAAGGTTTGAGATTCGCATAGTGTATCTGTATGGTGTTGGAACCCTTTACAAGTCTACTCCTACCAACATCTTCCCTGGCTTTGTCTCCACCAGTATGTGAAGCCGATGAACTTCCAGGAGGAAGTGCGTGGCCACCGGGACCTAGATGGCTTCCTGGCCCAGGCCAGTATCCTATTGGATGATAAGGCAACCACTCTAGACGAGGTGCTAAGGTGCATGCTGACCCATGTAACGGAAGACGGCCACGGGGGCTGTGACATGGACGAGGTCATGAACACTGTGTTCACAGACACAGGAGGAGATGAGGACAATGGTGTGCATCGGGGAATAAAATGCAAAGTGCAGTTTGCAAATGGCAATTGCTGGAAGAGGCCAATGTAGTTCTAAAATGAGGAAGTTGATAGAATCTCGTTTCTTATGATTATCAGTACAAATGTCCGTATGTAAAAATGATAGATTACTACGTAAAGCTTTGTCAGACTATAAATGACCAACCACCCAGCTTTGGAATAGTTAGATCAATTTCTATGCTTTTGAGAGGAGCTGGCTACTGTGCCCGGAGACTTCCAGCAATTGTGCTAAGCTAACGATAAGCTAACTTCAATTATTTTTAAACTCCACGTACAGACATAAAACGTATATCTGACTTTGGGTAAGTAGAATCCCCAAAATCGTGCAGTATCCCTTGAAGCACACAAGGTATTGGTGATAAATGAGATGGAATATTATATCAAGGTAGGCCTAATATCTCAGTGAAAACATTTATCATGATTTAGCTTTGTTTATCAATGTACTAGAAAAAGATACACTTGTTGATATTAGTACCCTCTGTTTGCTCTCTCCAGTGCAATTGTTGTCCGAGACCATTCAGGGTGTGACTGCTTCTGCCACTGGAGTCCGCTACCAGCAGTCCTGGCTCTGTGTCCTGTGAGTAACAGCTGACATACTGTATTATCGGTCATTACTGCCACTTTACGTAAGTAATGTTTCCAACACAGTCAAACCTCTGAGTAGGGACAAGAGGTTTGACTGAATTTGTCTGTCTGTGTACGTCGGTCCAGATGCAATGTGAAGAGCCTCCAGAGACGCCACGTCTGCATCGCCCGCTTGGAGAGACCACAGAACTGGGGAGTAAACTGTTGTGAGGCTCGATATGTCATCCTCATTCTCTCCCCACCTAGAACGGTAATGCTCCATTTGACCCATCTACGATTTAACAAGCAGAACATGATATTTATTACACTAATACCAATATGTCTGTGGCAATATTACAGTAATGCCCATATTTATGTGTTTTGTGAGTTGAGAAATTTACTGGCAACTGATTAATATCTTAATAGTTCCATTATGTTCCTCAAATATTCTCTAAGTATTCTCTCGCTCCCCCAGAAAAGTACCAAGACAGCTATCGAGCTGGGCCGCACATTCGCCACCATGTTCTCAGACATCTCCTTCAGACAGAAACTGCTGGACGCCAAGACCCAGGAGGAGTTCAAACAAGAGCTGGTGCACCAGCGTCATCATCTCTCCATAGTCAATGAGAAACCAGCTACAGAGAAGCAGATGATCCATGCAGAAACAGACCCACGCAGCAAAAAAACACTAAAAGTAGGCAGGGACTACCTCATCAATCTGACGGGGACTGACATGGCCAACATGTAGCAGCTTCACTGTTCAATTGGAAACACAGTGCCGTGGGAAAGTATTCAGATCCCTTGACTTTTTCCACATTTTGTTCGGTTAGGCCTTATTCTAAAATGCATTAAGTTGTTTTTCCCCTCATCAATCAACACACTGTGTTCTTGGGGACCTTCAATGTTGCAGAAATGTTTTGGTACCCTTCCTCAGATCCGTGCCTCGACACAATCCTGTCTCGGCGATCTACAGACAATTCCTTCGACCTCATGGTTTTGTTTTTGCTCTGACATGCACTGTCAACTGTGGAACCTTATATAGACAGGGGTGTGCCTTTACAAATTATGTCCAATCAATTGAATTTACCACAGGTGGACTCCAATCAAGTTGTAGAAACATCTCAAGAATGATCAATGGAAACAGGATGCACCTGAGCTCAATGTCGAGTCTCATACCAAAGGGTCTGAATACTTATGTAAAGGGTATTTCTGTTTTTAATTTGAATACATTTGCTAACATTTCTAAAAACCTGTTTTTGCTTCGTCATTATGGGGTATTGTGTGTAGATTGCTGAGTATTTTTTAAAATTTTTAATCCATTTTAGAATTAGGCTGTAACGTAACAAAATGTGGAAAAAGTCAAGGGGTCTGAATACTTTCCGAAGTCACTGTACCTGCTAGTTAAAGGGATGGTTCACTGTTTTTCAAGCTTATTTTTGACACAGGGTGTGGTTGTTTCATTCAAAAGATTCTGGATGTAAATAACCAGCTAACAATCTTACATTTGGTTTGGATGAAACACTAAGTCGAAAATAAGCTAAAACGCAAATAAAATAAAGAGCATTACTTTACTTTTACTTTGAGTAACTATTCCTTTAAAGCGGCATGATAAAAGTATTTTCCCCGTTAGTGGTGTGGTCCCCTTATGAGATTTCCCCCATGTGGAGATGGACCACCCTCAGGTTTTCCTTTATCCAGACATATAAAGACTCGCTCCACTATGTAGTAATACTTCAGCCAATTTATTTTATCCCTTTCCCCCCTCTATCATCAAGTCCTCAGGAATGGTAAGCAGCTGGACTGCACATTCAGCTGTATGCCAAAATGTTGTATTTCCCTGGCAGCAGACTGCATCTAGGCTCTTGTAACGACAAAGTACTTCATTATGTAGCCTTCTTTAATCAAGGGGAAATTTCTGGGCTTAGTGTGTAGAGACGCAACACAGAAATGCCTGCCCGGTTAAAGAAAAGTTGCGCTTGAAGTACCTTAGTAAAAATTATTTTGAATAACCAACCAACGCATCCACAATAATCCAGGTCAAATCCTTATTCCAGAGGGCTTTTATTTCTGTGTGCCTTAACAAACACAACTGTGGTGGATGTTGTGGTTTCAGGCCCCTCTGGTTTAGTGTCTTGTATTACTGTATATAGACTTTATTATCCCTAAAGGACTACGTGCTTTGCAGTAGACCTACAGACCACATAATAGTACAGGATAGTTCAACCAATCAATAAAACGTTTGTTTCTCCACAGTGTGCAGATTTCTTTAAAGTTGGCCGAGGTATCTATGAGGATCTTCGTCGGCGACTACCACTCTATCCCTCAGACTTCACAGACGGTATAACTTTTAAGCTTAGCCTTCCTCTTGTCACTACATTTTAAAATATACTTTGCCGTTATGGCCCCTCTATTTAGACCGGTCATGGATCATTATTTTTGATAATTGACTTCAATATGACATACAGTTTTTTAAATCATATTTAACACATCACATAGCCTAAACTTGTGAAAAAAGCTCAATCTTTCACCTTACAATTGCTGTTGTCATTACGATTATCACAGCTAGTTCATATCCAAGATTGTACCTGTATTTACAGTTGGCTGAGTTGTAAACTGCTCTCTGGTTGGTTAGCAGAGTTGTAAACTGCTCTCTGGTTGGTTGGCAGAGTTGTAAACTGATTTCTGTTTGGTTGGCAAAGTTCTAAACTGCTCACCTGTTGGTCCGTATAGGTATGTACGGCAAAGACCGCTCCTGGCTGAAGTACACCACCACCGCCATCTTCCTGTACATTGCAATTCTACTTCCTAACATCGCCTTTGGTTCGCTGAACGATGAGAGCACGCGGGGAGAGATAGGTACAATCATCTGGATGTCTCCCTATCCCCCTGTCTTGTGCCTGTCCATCTGTCAAAGCCTGAATGACCCTGACTTAAATGTTTGAATAATTCAGCTTTCAATTAAATTCAAATAAATTATATTTTCTGTTGATTGAATCCTGAAAATGTATATAGTCACTCACTGCATCTTTAAATATATATATATATATATATATATATATATATATATATATATATATATATATATATATATATATATATATAAAATATTTGCATACACTAACATTATAATGGTCTGTTCTTGATAGATGTCCGGAAAGTCATCGTTGGCCAGAGCATCGGAGGAGTGATCTACTCTCTGTTTGCTGGTGCTCCTTTGGTTATCCCACTGACTACAGCACCCCTGGCCATCTTTATTAGCGGTATGTCTACTACACTGGAAGATGATCTTAGAGAAACATCTGGACAACATAAATACTACATCAATATCCTGTAGACTTGAATTATTTGTCTGATATTTTATGTTTGTAGTGATCCGGGGAATCTGTGATGACTACGATTTGGACTTCCCTGCCTTCTATGCCTGCATCGGCTTGTGGAACAGCTTCTTTCTCATCCTGGGAGCACTTTTGAATGTCAGTCTGTTCATGAAGCTCTTCAAACGGTCAGTGGACAAACAGCCATTCAGTGAATCAGGCTTCTGCTGGATGTATAACCAGACCAGTGCAGGCCATTGCAGTACAGCTTGGTTCAGCTCTGTTTGGCTCAACTTTGTAGTTAGGAAAGGACCTTGACAGCATGACTACTGAACCCACTAAACATGTGACATTCCTGTCTGTTTTGACTTCATTTTTCCCATAAACATCATTGAAGGTACTCATCATTTCATTGAAGGTACTCACTTGTAATCAGTGTTGTGACTTTGCCTTGGTTTGTTTTGTCTTGGTCTGTGGTTTATTCTGTTCAGATAAAGGGGTATACTCTGTGTTTCTTTTATACCCTTTCCTTACAGCTCATCAGAGGAAATCATAGCCCTGTTCATTTCAATAGCCTTTGTTGGGGACTCGGTGAAAGGCACTGTCAAAAGTGAGTCTGGGGATGGGGGGCTTACATTTACACAACATATTCAGGTGTTCCGCCAGGGAAATCCATTTTAGTGTAAATGTAGAGGTATCTAAGCGGGCTACCGGTCATCTGCACAGTAAATGTACCCAGCATATATCCATCAGTCTTTTTAAGAGGCCAGCGAAGCATGCAATCAAACTATTCCCCCGGGCAGGCTCTGAAGGGAACTGACATGTGTTCCGGAGGACGCCCTTGAGTTAAGCACAAATCAGTGGCTGAGGAAGTGGCAGACGAGCGTATACATATGTTGCGGTCTCTCCCTTATCCTTGGGCTGCCCGATTAACTATTTCTTTCCCTGCCCTTATCCCTATTTCTACCCCTTTCTTTCTCTTCCTATAGTCTTTAAGTACTTCTACCACGGGCCCACGCTGGCAACCAATAACAGCACTCGGGTGCTTCTAGAGATCAAGGAGTTAATGGAGAAGGCTGCAAATGCAACAGAGAGGCTGGGGAGTAGAACCAGCGATGGGGCCCCTGTGGTGAAGCATGTCACGCATGTGTTTCTGCCCGAGTCTCTGGTCCTGTGTACCAGGGAGAGGCCTATCCTCTGTCTCCTGCTCATGCTGGGGACTCTGTGGTTGGGGTATGCCCTCTACCAGCTGAGAAGGAGGTAAGTTCAGATCAAGTTGCACTAATATGCGGGCTGACCGCTGCCAGGCTGACCACTGCCAGGCTGACCACTACCAGGCTGACCACCATCAATGGTGGCTAAAGGACACACGTTATCTCAGGGGTCTCCAACTCCAGTCTGCTGATTGTTTTTGTTCCAGCACTATCACTTCATTGTCGAACCGTCTACTGCTAAATTCAATTTATATAATTTAGAGTAGCAAAATGTTATTGTGTGCCCAATGCATAGTTGACATACTGCCTTGTGGCTTGGTTTACTTCCCACAGTCCTTTTCTGCATGCCAAAGTGAGAGAGGTGGTGTCCGACTGTGCCTTACCCATCGCTGTCGTTATATTCTCCTTCATTGGTTCCTTCCTTTTCCTTGATGTAGAGCGTGAGTAGTACACATTACTGTTCAGAAAAGGGGATTGTCTGTTTTAAAATGGCCAATTTGTCATTGATCAAAATGTTTCAAGCAAGCCTTGAAAAAGACTAGATAAATGCCACAAGACAAATCATGCCACTTTTCTAAACTGTTCCCAACATTTCAAAACAGTTCCTGTGTTCAACTTCCACAACGGGAAGATCTTCAGGCTGGCCCAGTTTGACAAGCTGACGGGCATGAACTGTCTGAGCGCTGTAGGCTTAGGCTTCCTCCTGGCGCTGCTCATCTTCATCGACCAGAATATTGTCATATCACTCACCCACGTCCCCGAAGCAAAGTAGGATCTTCCATATTTTTACTTTATACTCTAGGTTAAGAATGTGTGCTGCAGAGTGGATATAACTGCACCGCCAGGAGAATATTGCAGAATCATTACATTAACGTTTGATGATTGCAAACAAACCTGCAAGAGAGTTTGTCACAATTATGTACTTTTGCTACAGCACAGCACATGCATATTTTCAACACACTCAACTGTATAGTATACTCTATAACGCTACTCTGTTATGCTGTATATTGTATTTGGTTTTCATTAAATATGACTTTGTCGTAAGGCTTTGACCAGTGCTTAATTTGAGGTGGATTCGGTACCTCTCGTGGCATGAAAAATTGTCACTTTTTGCAATGTAAAAATTCTAACAAACGCGATCAAAGTTCATTCGAGTTGCCTCTTCGTTAATTCTAGAGCCGTGCGAAGGGTTCTGGAGGAGCTTCAGCACGCACGCCTGATAAATTGAAATACATTTTCCAAAGTTATAGAGTTACTGCTGTGTGTTCCGAAATAAATGAAATAATTTAGAATAGCTTACTACACCACAAGAAAGACAAAATATTTGCCACAGAGGATAAATAGCTTATTTAAAAAATAGCCTAGCTGTGGAGTGTAGCCCAATGAGGCATAGCCTACAGTAGGGAATGCGCGACAAATCTCTCAGTGAACAAACAGCATGCAGACAAAACTGGCCTTTGCCAATATTTCAAATAGTCTACAATCATGGAAAACACAGGTTGGAAAGCAAATGTCTAACGCTGAAAGGAGAATACTCTAATTTGTCAGCTGTAAGCTAACCAAATATTTGATAAACTTCCAAATATTGTTTAACAAAGTAAAACAAGAGAGAGAGGCTTTTGGCATGAGTGCATTATGCCATCACCAGTGAGTGAGCTGCGATTCATTGGGAGAGTCAGTGAAACTGGAAAGCATTTTTAGGACTATAATTTCCTCCTCATATTGTAGCCTACAATATGCGTCCACACACACAGGACTAGACTATTGATGGATTCAAGACAAGGTCGTTTTCATTGATCTCAGATACTCAGTTTGTGAGTGTCAAAGTAGCCTGCCATTTCCATATTATGGTGCTTTTAACTCTGAAAAAAACCTGCGTTAAATTCCCCCATTATCCAGTTCTTGAACGAACTAAAGTCGGAAGTCAGAGATTTCCATAAAAAGATTATGCCAAAGTCTACATTCATGTAAAATGAGGTAGAATTGCATGAAATTAGTTTATTAAAGGCCCAATATGTCCTGGACCATAGGCCACTAAAATGTGGCCTAGGGTCCCATGTGTGCTACTTCTGTAAGTGCCTCTACTCTACTGCTCTATACCACTACACAAATATGATGATATGCATGCAATGCTTTTCGGTGCCCCACTCTTTTGCTCAGTTTTTGTTCCAGCCCCTCCCGATTTACAAATGAAGCACTGGCTTTGACCAGCTCAACAAACATGTTGGTAGCCTATCCAGCCAGTATGTTGGTAGCCTATCCAGCCAGTATGTTGGTAGCCTATCCAGCCAGTATGTTGGTAGCCTATCCAGCGCGATGTCATCCATGGTCCACGATTAGTCCATGTATGTCTGAATTGTATAATGCCAAACTGTTCTGTGTCTATGTGGTAATGTTTCAGGTTATTGAAGGGAACTGCATTCCACTGGGACCTGATGCTGACCGGCTTCATCAACATCCTCATGTCTTGTCTGGGTTTGCCGTGGATGCACGCTGCATTCCCACACTCCTCCCTGCACGCACGTCAGCTGGCCAAGGTGGAGCTGCACGTGGAGGGGGGACACCTCTATGAAACGTGAGTGAGGGCAGCTTGACCAAAGATTTAGAGGCAGTTTTCTGCATAACTTGTTGTGAACATTTATTATTTTTTGAAACAGTTACTTACAAGGACGGTTGCAGAGTCCCAGATGAAGACAACTTAAACCTACTTTAATGAAGATTTTTCATTTAACATTTTTATATCCTGTAGTCTGTGCGATCTCCAATATTCTATCTGGAGTCTGTTGTTCAATGGCCCTTGAAACAAGATTATGGGTGGGTGTTTCTAATGAGACTAAACAAGAGGCTCTCTCTTCAAGAATGCCTGTTTCTGTTTCTGTCGGTTTACAGCATTGTCAATGTGAAGGAGACGCGGATCACGGCTCTGACGGCTAACATCCTGATCGGCCTGTCAGTGTTCTTGTTACCCATCCCTCTGCAGTGGATCCCCAAGCCTGTCCTCTACGGCCTTTTCCTCTACATAGCAGCCACCTCCCTCGACGGCAACCAGATGTTTGACCGCATGCTCCTCCTCCTCAAAGAACAGGTGAGAGTGAAGAAAATAGGGACATGTGTGTGTGTGTGTGTGTGTGTGTGTGTGTGTGTGTGTGTGTGTGTGTGTGTGTGTGTGTGTGTGTGTGTGTGTGTGTGTGTGTGTGTGTGTGTGTGTGAATGTGTGTCTATTCCATCCATCCGTATGTATTTATTTCTTTATTTCTTTATTTATACAGTTGAAGTCGGAAGTTTACATACACTTAGGTTGGAGTCATTTTTCAACCACTCAAATTTCTTGTTAACAAACTATAGTTTTGGCAAGTCGGTTAGGACGTCTACTTTGTGCATGACACAAGTAATTTTTCCCTGTCTGTTTACAGACAGATTATTTCACTTATAATTCACTAAATCACAATTCCAGTGGGTCAGAGGTTTACATACACTAAGTTGACTGTGCCTTTAAACAGCTTGGAAAATTCCAGAAAATGATGTCATGGCTTTAGAAGCTTCTGATAGGCTAATTGACCTCATTTGAGTCAATTGGACGTGTATCTGTGGATGTATTTCAAAGCCTACCTTCAAACTCAGTGCCACTTTGTTTGACATCATGGGAAAATCTAAAGAAATCAGCCAAGACCTCAGAAAAATCATTGGAAACCTTCACAAGTCTGTTTCATCCTTGGGAGAAATTTCCAAATGCCTGAAGGTACCACGTTCAAGCTCTCAACCTGCTCCACTACAGCCCCTTCGATGAGAAAGGGAGCGTGCTCGGTCCTCCTTGTCCTGTAGTCCACAATCATCTACCTAGTCTTGGTTAAGTTGAGGGATAGGTTGTTATTCTGGCACCACCCGGCCAGGTCTCTGACCTCCTCTCTATAGGCTGTCTCGTCATTGTCGGTGATCAGGCATAACACTGTTGTGTCGTCTGCAAACTTAATGATGGTGTTGGAGTCGTGGGTGAACAGGGAATACAGGAGGGGACTGAGCACGCACCCCTGTGGAGCTCCAGTGTTGAGGATCAGCATGGCAGATGTGTTGCTACCTACCCTCACCACCTGGGGGTGGCCCGTCAGGAAGTCCAGGATCCAGTTGCAGAGGGAGGTGTTTAGTCCCAGGATCCTTAGCTTAGTGATGAGCTTTGAGGGTACTATGGTGTTGAACGCTGAGCTGCAGTCAATGAATAGCATTCTCACATAAGTGTTCCTTTTGTCCAGGTGGGAAAGAGAGATTGTATCATCTGGGGATCTGTTTGGGCGGTATGCAAATTGGAGTGGGTCTAGGGTTTCTGGGATAATGGTGTTGATGTGAGCCATTAACAACATTTCAAAGCACTTCATGGCTATGGACATCAGTGCTACGGGTCTATAGTAATTTAGGCAGGTTGCCTTTGTGTTCTTGGGCACAGGGTCTATGGGGGTCTGATTGAAACATGTTGCTATTACAGACTCAATCAGGGACATGTTGAAAATGTCAGTGAATACACCTGCCAATGGGTCAGCACATGCCGGAGCACATGTCCTGGTAATCTGTCTGGCCCCGCAGCCTTGTGTATGTTGACCTGTTTAAAGGTCTTACTCATGTTGGCTACGGAGAGCGTGATCACACAGTCGTCCGGAACAGCTGATGCTCTCATGCATGCCTCAGTGTTGTTTGCCTCGAAGCGAGCATAGAAGTGATTTAGCTCGTCTGGTAGGTTTGTGTCATGGGCAGCTCGCGGCTGTGCTTCCCTTTGTAGTCTGTAATAGTTTGCAAGCCCTTCCACATAAGACGAACATCGTAGCCGGTGTAGTATGATTCAATCTTAGCCCTGTATTGACGCTTTGCCTGTTTGATCTTTCGTCGCAGGGCATAGCAGGATTTTCTGTACGCTTCCGGGTTAGAGTCCCGCACGTTGAAAGCGGCAGCTCTACCCTTTAGCTCAGTGCGAATGTTGCCTGTAATCCATGGCTTCTGGTTGGGATATGTACGTACAGTCACTGTGGGGACGACGTCCTCGATGCACTTATTGATAAAGCCAGTGACTGATGTGGTGTACTCCTCAATGCCATCTGAAGAATCCCGGAACATGTTTCAGTCTGTGATAGCAAAACTGTCCTGTAGTTTAGCATCTGCTTCATCTGACCACTTTTTAATAGACCGAGTCACTGGTGCTTCCTGCTTTCATTTTTGTTAGTAAGCGGGAATCAGAAGGATAGAGTCGTGGTCGGATTTACCAAATCGAGGGAGAGGGAGAGCTTTGTAAGCGTCTCTGTGAGTGGAGTAGAGGTGATCTAGAATTTTTTTCCCTCTGGTTGTACATTTAACATGTTGATAGAAATTTGGTAGAACTGATTTAAGTTTCCCTGCATTAAAGTCTCTGGCCACTAGTAGCGCTGCCTCTGGGTGAATGGTTTCCTGTTTGCTTATTTCCTTATACAACTGACTGAGTGCGGTCTTAGTGCCAGCATCTGTCTGTGGTGGTAAATAAACAGCCACGAAAAGTATAGCTGAAAACTCTCTTTGCAGGTAGTGTGGCCTGCAATTTATCACAATATACTCTACTTCAGGCGAGCAAAAATCTAGAGACTTCCTTAGATTTCGTGCACCAGCTATTGTTTACCAATATGCACAGACCGCCCCCCCTCGTCTTAGTGGAGTGTGCTGTTCTATCTTGCCAGTGCAGCATATATCCCGCTAGCTGAATATCCATGTCGTCATTCAGCCACTATTCCATGAAACATAGGATATTACAGTTTTTGATGTAGGACATTCGTGATCGTACCTCGTCTAATTTGTTGTCCAATGATTGCACATTGGCGAGTAGTATTGGCAGTAACGGCAGCTTTCCCTGTCGCCTTCTCCGGGTCCTGACCAGGCATCCGGCTCTTTGTCCTCTGTACCTGCGTCACTTCCTCTTGCAAATAACGGGGATGTCGGCCCTGTGGGGTGTTTGGAGAATGTCTTGTGCGTCGTCCTTGATGTAGAAATATATACAGTGGGAAGAACAAGTATTTGATACACTGCCGATTTTGCAGGTTTTCCTACTTACAAAGCATGTAGAGGTCTGTATTTTTTATCATAGGTACACTTCAACTGCGAGAGACGGAATCAAAACTCCAGAAAATCACATTGTATGATTTTTAAGTAATTGATTTGCATTTTATTGCATGACATAAGTATTTGATCACCTACCAACCAGTAAGAATTCCGGCTCTCACAGACCTGTTAGTTTTTCTTTAAGAAGCCCTCCTGTTCTCCACTCATTACCTGTATTAACTGCACCTGTTTGAACTTGTTACCTGTATAAAAGACACCTGTCCACACACTCAATCAAACAGACTCCAACCTCTCCACTATGGCCAAGACCAGAGAGCTGTGTAAGGACATCAGGGATAAAATTGTAGACCTGCACAAGGCTGGGATGGGCTACAGGACAATAGGCAAGCAGCTTGGTGAGAAGGCAACAACTGTTGACGCAATCATTTGAAAATGGAAGAAGTTAAAGATGACGGTCAATCACCTCGATCTGGGGCTCCATGCAAGATCTCACCTCGTGGGGTATCAATGATCATGAGGAAGGTGAGGGATCAGCCCAGAACTACACGGCAGGACCTGGTCAATGACCTGAAGAGAGCTGGGACCACAGTCTCAAAGAAAACCATTAGTAACACACTACGCCGTCATGGATTAAAATCCTGTAGCGCACGCAAGGTCCCGCTGCTCAAGCCAGCGCATGTCCAGTTCCGTCTGAAGTTTGCCAATGACCATCTGGATGATCCAGAGGAGGAATGGTAGAAGGTCATGTGGTCTGATGAGACAAAAATAGAGCTTTTTGGTCTAAACTCCACTCGCCGTGTTTGGAGGAAGAAGAAGGATGAGTACAACCCCAAGAACACCAACCCAACCGTGAAGCAAGGAGGTGGAAACATCATTCTTTGGGGATGCTTTTCTGAAAAGGGGACAGGATGACTGCACTGTATTGAGGGGAGGATGGATGGGGCCATGTATCGCGAGTTCTTGCCCAACAACCTCCTTCCCTCAGTAAGAGCATTGAAGATGGGCCGTGGCTGGGTCTTCCAGCATGACAACGACCCGAAACACACAGCCAGGGCAACTAAGGAGTGGCTCCGTAAGAAGCATCTCAAGGTCCTGGAGTGGCCTAGTCAGTCTCCAGACCCAAACCCAATAGAAAATCTTTGGAGGGAGCTGAAAGTCCGTATTGCCCAGCGACAGACCCGAAAACTGAAGGATCTGGAGAAGGTCTGTATGGAGGAGTGGGCCAAAATCACTGCTGCAGTGTGTGCAAACCTGGTCAAGAACTACAGGAAACGTATGATCTCTGTAATTGCAAACAAAGGTTTCTGTACCAAATATTAAGTTATGCTTTTCTGATGTATCAAATACTTGTGTCATGCAATAAAATGCAATTTAATTACTTAAAAATCATACAATGTGATTTTCTGAATTTTTGTTTTAGATTCTGTCTCTCACAGTCTCACAGTGTACATATGATAAAAAATTGCAGACCTCTACATGCTTTGTAAGTAGGAAAACCTGCAAAATCGTTTTAAATACTTCTCCCCACTGTATCTATATTAGCAATAAGTGATGTAATGGTGAATAGCAGAGCAGCTAAAAGGGTTAACCATGATGGTAAACCATCTCCTCTCCCTCCCCTCAGACCTCCTAGTCAACCATGATGTTAAACCATCTACTCTCCCTCTGCCTCCCCTCACACGTCCCAGTCAACCATGATGTTAAACCATCTCCTCTGCCTCCCCTCAGACGTTCTAGTCAACCATGATGTTAAACCATCACCTCTGCCTCCCCTCAGACATTCTAGTCAACCATGATGTTAAACCATCTCCTCTGCCTCCCCTCAGACGTTCTAGTCAACCATGATGTTAAACCATCTCCTCTGCCTCTCCTCAGACGTTCTAGTCAACCATGATGTTAAACCATCTCCTCTGCCTCTCCTCAGACGTTCTAGTCAACCATGATGTTAAACCATCTCCTCTCCCTCTGCCTCCCCTCACACATCCCAGTCAACCATGATGTTCAACCATCTCCTCTCCCTCCCCCATGATGTTAAGGGATAGGTGGGGCGCTACCGTCCTACCTCGACAACATCCAGTGAAATTGCAGAGCACGAAATTCAAAATACAAAAATAGTAATATTAAACATTCAAGTGTCTTACATCGTTTAAAAGCTTAACTTCTTGTTAATCCAACCGCCGTGTCAGATTTCAAAAAGGCTTTATGGTGAAAGCATACCATGAGATTATCTGAGGATAGCGCCCCACACACAAAAGCATTAAAAACATTTTCCAAACCAGCAGAAGTGTCACAAAAGTCAGAAATAGTGATAAAATAAATCACTTACCTTTGAAGATCTTCCCCCATCTCCTCTCCCTCCCCTCAGATATCCTAGTCAACCACAATGTTAAACCATCTCCTCTCTCTCCCCTCAGATGTCCTAGTCAACCATGATAATAAACCATTTCCTCTGCCTCCCCTCAGACGTCCTAGTCAACCATAATGTTAAACCATCTCCTCTGCCTCCCCTCAGACGTCCTAGTCAACCACAATGTTAAACCATCTCCTCTCTCGCCCCTCAGACTTCCTAGTCAACCATGATGTTAAACCATCTCCTCTGCCTCCCCTCAGACGTCCTAGTCAACCATGATGTTCAACCATCTCCTCTCCCTCTGCCTCCCCTCACACGTCCTAGTCAACCATGATGTTCAACCATATCCTCTCCCTCCCCTTAGATGTCCTTGTCAACCATGATGGTAAACCATCTCTTCTCCTTCCCCTCAGACATCCTAGTTAACCATGATGTTAAACCATCTCCTCTCCCTCCCCTCAGACTTCCTACCCTCCCACCCACTACATTCGGAGGGTGCCCCAGAAGAAGGTGCACTTCTTCACAGCCCTGCAGATACTGCAGTTGATCATCCTGTGTGCGTTTGGCATGTACCCTCTGCCCTATATTAAGATGATCTTCCCCTTCTTGATGATCCTGCTCATTCCCATCAGGTAACAGACACATAATTAAATAGAACACATTTTATTGTACCTCTATTGAATTGGTATAGTCCTCCTGACCAGCAGGGGGCAGAGAAGTCCACAAAAAAACTGGGAAGCTGAACCAGGGGCGTTTGGCTTTGAACAAAGGGTAGCAGTAGCCTCTATTGGTTAGAAAAACGTGCCTGGTTGATTTCCATGGTTAAATATTCAAGATCACCAATAATTGATTGTTGTGGCTTTCTATTAACAAAGATTATAACAGGTGTATTTACCATTAAAAACAACCAAGACTGTAGTTCAATGACACTTACTACAGTAGTGAGTTTGATTTTTAATAAATTGGGTTTAATGTGTGTCTCTGTATCTCTTCACCAGGACTAACCTGCTGCCAAGGGTAATCGAGGCGAAGTATCTGGACATCATGGATTCTCAGCACATGTAGACAGACAGAGGGAGAACTCTGAAAGGACTGATAGCAAGGCCTTGATTCAATTTGTAGCGCTGAAGACCTGCGCTAAAGCTCAATAGAAATTTAAAGATAATGTTCCCGCATTTGCGGAGACTGCATTCAAAGAAGGTGCTGTCAGCTCAATCAGAAATGACCGTTCAATTAAAATCGCACTACAGTGCAAATCTTCAGCTCTATGAATTGATTTGAGCCCCCTAAAATGCAAAATGTATTTTGTAAACTGGGTCAAAGACATATAAGGTTTTCAAAATAGCAAAAAAATAAAACAGCAATTACAATTCCCTTCAAATCCTTTTTATGTTAATTGGAGTGTCATATATGCCCTTATATTAGTTATATTCAAGAATAAAGCCAATAAAAAAAATGTGATTGATATGAATGTACCCTAGTAAAATGTCATTCAGTATAACACTAAGTGTTAAAAAAATAAATGTATGCCCATTTTTCATATTCCCAAGGTTATATTCATGCTTAGACTGGCAGAAATATAACTACCCAGAAAAAATGACCATTATTTTATTTTGAATACCACATATTTTATGTGTCACAGGTACAACTCAAAATCTATTGAAGGTCTTTTACAAAAACTTCCTGCCTTACACTGAAAAAAATTGTAAAATCGACGAAAATATCTTTCACTTCATCCTTTGAGATTTGTTTTTATCTATCTGAGTCAACAAAACAAAGTTATTGCATTTTAATATAAAATACTGGTGTTATACTGTACGACAATATTTTGTTACCCTGAATGACACATCACTACGGCCCAAAAATATTGCCTAAATGTGATTCCTTTAGCAACAACAACAATGATCCTATGAATGATTATTAGTAGCCACAATAGTATTTTTCAAGGACTCAGATGGTTGCTCCAGTTCTGGAGGTGCAGGTTCATGTTGTACTTGTACAAGTTGTTCAGGGGGCTGCTCAAAAGAGTTTCCTTCAGTGGATACTGGAGTTAAGTTCATCACCACATTAATTTGTTTGATTCTTTCACGGTGCTTCCTCTAATTTAATCTCAAATTTTCCCTCTTTTTCAGCATGAGATTGTGTCATTGTATGGATCGGTGGATGATCAGGATAGACATCCTTCTTTCTTCTCTGATAGCTAAAAAACTAAAATGTAATAGACACTGGCATGTAATGTAATACTAAAATGTAATAGACACTGGCACAGAATGGGATTCACATCCATGAAATGTTATTAGTAGTCTATTAAAAGTAGGCTATACAATGATAACACTTAATCAAAGTTTAAAAGTTAAATCAACTCCCTCTCCTTTTCTCTTTCAAACATGTTTTGTTACTATTTCATTGCTAATGTTAATAATAATCATTTTACTATGATTTGAGCCTGTGGCAACACTTTACGTTGCATTAAATTGCATTATTACACGATTATTACATAATAGTTAATGTTATAATTATACATTGTTACACTGTAACTGGTAAATGTATATTTAATGCAGGTACACAAATGTAATTCCAAGATACCTACACAAAATAGCTACATAAAATGGCCATCAAACTACTTCAATTCAAATTTGTACAGTCTCGATTTTTCATATAGTGCCCCAAATGTGAAGCAGCAATAAACCAAAATCCATTTTTAATCCATTTTGTAATATTATATTAACTAATATACTCCATCAGTTATACCTTAACTGCAGTGCAATAAAACATTAACTACAGTGTAATAGTGCAACTTAATGTTCAGCGTTATCCACCCAGCTTTATATGCTATTGTATCCTATTCTGTTGCTGACAGTAGCATGAAACAATGAAAACAATACCTTGCTTTTCTTCTGGCTAGTCTTTCCTCCCTAGCAACTGGATCTGCATTAATCTGTTGTCTGTGCCGTGCAGCCCTCTTCTTATTAGACAACGGCATCTACAGTATAAATATAATGTGCCTTGAAATACCTTAAAATGTCATAAATTAGTTTACAATGTTAATATTCAGTATTCAAACATCAAGTAAATATCAATTGCATGATTAAATGTTGTAAACTAGTGAAAACATGGGATAACAAAGCTACTGTCATTCAGCATAATGGTAACAATGTGGTATAACATGAAACTTTTGTTGTGCTGAAGAACAAAAGCGTGATCCTTAAGGATGGATTTCATAAATAAACATATTTAGCAGGCAGTTCCTTGGCCATCTATATAAATTAATGACATTGACCTATAAAGATTATTCTTACTTTTTATATTTAATAGAGCTTTTTATAAAATAATAACATTAAAATATTATTTTCTGTATTGTACTGAAGGACATGCATTTTCGTTACAATGGTTACTAGAGGGTGAAAAGGTGAAATCATCAAATATTTCAGAGAGATTTACTCACCTCATCACATTGATAGAGGGTCTTCAATGGGTCTTCTTTGTGATGTCACACACTGTCAAATGATTACCATCATGTGATATGCTTAAAAATGGCGTTTTACCTTTGTTATACTGAATGACTTTGATGAAACTCAAAATTCCAGACAAAAGTTTTTTAGATACGCCCATTATTCTATATATTGTTGCAAACACTAACACAATTATGCCATGGGTGTTCATTTATATTTTTAGGATGAATTTTTACATTTTAAAAACACTTTTGTCATTCAAATTTTTACCCGGACAGTTACACTGAAGGACATTTTGACAGTTTAAAGCTCAATAACTCTCTTAATTTAATAGTTTGCAACACAAATATTTCTGGGTGAAAAGAAGGGTAAGAGTTGAATGATTTAATATTATATTCATACATATTTATCTTTTTCTGTTAAATGAATAGCCTTCGGACACCAAATTTACACGTCTTTGACCCAGTACATGTTAAGGCCCTTTGACTCCAAGAGTACTAGACTGTGACTGGGTTGCAACCGGTAGTTGACTGAAATTGAAATCTGGATGGACCACAATTTCCACCTTTTTATTTGTTACGTATAAGCCGTGCTTCTACATCTGCATTGCTTGCTGTTTGGGGTTTTAGGCTGGGTTTCTGTATAGCACTTTGTGACATCGGCTGATGTAAAAAGCGCTTTATAAATAAATGTGATTGATTGACGTACAGTAGTTGCTTAATCTATGTAGTTGCTTTATCTATATAGTTGCTCAAATATTTAACATACTATTTAACCTCTCTTCTTATTGTATTAAGAGAAATTCTGTACAACACAAGGCATTATCTAATTCTGCCCCTGACCCACATCCTACCTTTATATAACATGTTTAAGCTCATTGTATTGTTGTATATGAATAAGGTAAACATTTAGAAAGATCAACATTGTTTTGGTTTTAGGCTGGGATCTGTAGATAGTCATGGTTGTTTATAGTTCAATATTTTTGGTTACTTATACAAAATCAATTCACAATGAATTGGCCAGATTGCAATGCAATTGTGCCATAACTTCTGCAATTACAAGGTAACATACAGGATATTAATGTAAAACAAACAAATATGTTGCACAGTATACTGCTTTCCTGCTGTTTAAGCTGTTACCAAACGAATAAAGCCTTTTAAATTATTTGAATGTTTGTATTTAATTATAATCACACTACGACAGATTAACATGTTCAAATTGCTCACTTTCTGTACTGTATTACCTCATTCTGAAGACGTGTAAAACAGTCCTCCCTTTCGAGTTCTTGGTTGATGGTTTCACAGCATTGCAGATCTGTGAGAGACCCTGTGCAATTGTCCCAATAGATGGCACTATAAGCCCACCTAGAATTACCTAAACCTGGATTTTCAGAGGAGAGTTCTGTGTAGTCTTATTGTCAGACTTGCTACTTGTCAGCTGTTCTTTGCAGTGGTTTCTAGTGTCACTGCTTTTAAAGCCAATGTATACATTTCAAAAGGTGTTATGAACAAACTGTTCCCTAAAGATCACTGCTGTGTCAGATAAATTGTGTTGCCTTCAACACTTCAGAGTAGAGTGGACTTTTTTTTAAGGGAAGCGCAGTCAAAAACGTAATTTCCCTGTATTTTTAAATTATATTTCCACATTATGAGGTGGAAAAAACACAATAAAAATGTGGATTGAGCAGACATATGCAGTGTTTACCAACATTGCCTATAAAATGTGCAGTGTTGACATTGGATTGAATCCCAGTCCTTTTATTTAACTAGGCAAGTCAGTTAAGAACAAATTCTTATTTACAATAACGGCTAATGGCTAAACTTTGATTTCACTTAAGATAAATTGGCAATAAATCTAGGTGAGTGAACCTATACAGCTCAATTGTTCACAACCCTATGTGACTCCCCATCACAGCCAGATGTGATTCAGCCTGGATTTGAACCAGGGACTGTAGTGATACCTCTTGCACTGAGATGCAGTGCCTTAGACCACTGCACCACTCTAGAGTTCTACATCAATGGAATTGTAAAACACTTGAACACCTATCAATGGCTAAACTTTGATTTCACTTAAGATAAATTGACAATAAATCTAGGTGAGTGAACATATACAGCTCAAACGTTTGTGTGAATTACGAACCTCAAATAGGTTCTGGATGACATCCCATCTTTGAGGAATAGAAATGTGATTCCAGAACTTCCATGCTGGCAGGCAGCAATCAGTGTTAAAGAAACTGAGCAATACTACCGCACAACTCCTTCACAATTACCATACACAGGCCGTTCTCGTATGCCTACGTCGATGCTGACTATTTCGAGACAGAAACTCATAAGCACAACATTGTAGAAAAAGTCAAATAGATTTATTGTCAATTTATCTTAAGTGAAATCAAAGTTTAGCCATTGATAGGAGTTCAAGTGTTTTACAATTCCATGAATGTAGTACTCCAGAGTGGTGCAGTGGTCTAAGGCACTGCATCTCAGTGCAAGAGGTATTGAACATGGATGGGCAGACTTAAGACAAGAACACAATCTGCAAAAACCCCCAGCCACGGCGGGTAGATTGAAGAGTCATTTGAATAGTACAATACTTTTGTATTATCAACAGTATGCTAATAACTGACAGTTTATCAGAACTTTTAATTCAGATCCTTTGATGTGATAAATTCTGCTCCACTTCAAGACAAAACAGAACCAAATCTTTAGGATCCGGATATAGGATCTTAATTTGAGACAGTTTGCTACAGCAGGAAAATAATCCTGAAGCAACAATACATTAGAATTATTACCGCAAAACATACGGTCATAATATAACTACTGTTCCCTGAAGAAGGGAATGAGTTATAACATACTATAGGGGAGTCAACGACCAATCAAATATGAAATCACACCCAACAGACTTGCACCCATTTCAGCGAGCATAAATCCCCTGACAGCGCTGGGCAAAAATATGTTACACCTCATTCCCTCTTTCAATGAACAGTGATTATATTCATAACCGTATACTTCCTTTCAGTCGGTCACTATGTATAACATTCTATGGGGACATACAATCACGCCCCAAGCCGGCTCAGAGGGTACCCATGGCAGCCCAAATACATACAGGTTCCACCGGCTCCAAAAAAGGGTTCCAGAAACCACTTTGTTCCATAATACTTAATCAAGACACCAGAACTGTCAGAGCCTCACGAGGGCTGAACTGTCACAGCCTCATATAAGGAACCAGAACCTGCTGCAACTTGGCAATGCACACAGACACACCGGTGTCAGGCGGTGTCAGAAGAAGGCCCTAAAAATTGTCAAAGACCCCAGCCACCCCAGTCATAGACTGTTCTCTCTACTACCGCATGGCAAACGGTACCGGAGTGCCAAGTCTAGGACAAAAAGGCTTCTCAACAGTTTTTACCCCCAAGCCATAAGACTCCTGAACAGGTAATCAAATGGTTACCCGGAATATTTGCATTGTGTGCCCCCTCCTCCCAACCCCTCTTTTACGCTGCTGCTACTCTCTGTTTATCATATATGCATAGTCACTTTAACTATACATTCATGTACATACTACCTCAATTGGCCCGACCAACCAGTGCCCCTGCACATTTGCTAACAGGGCTATCTGCATTGTGTCCCGCCACCCGCCACCCGCCAACCCCTCTTTTACGCTACTGCTACTCTCTGTTTATCATATATGCATAGTCACTTTAACCATATCTACATGTACATACTACCTCAATCAGCCCGACTAAATGGTGCCTGTATGTAGCCTCGCTACAGTTATGGCCTTACTACTGTTATTTTTCACTGTCTTTTTACTGTTGTTTTTATTTCTTTACTTACCAATACCTTTTTTGCACTGTTGGTTAGAGCCTATAAGTAAGCATTTCACTCATTTCACTCTCACTCTGTTGTATTCGGCGCACGTGGAGAATAAACTTTAATTTGAAGGCTCAAACCTACTGGGAACTCTGGTAACCTGGATAAATGTGCAACCTGCGTCCCGGGCCCAGCAATACGAACACTATGAGCCACACTTGGAGCAGTTACATGCAAGCGATAAAACCTCAAAGGTATGTCACGAACCCCAACTCGCTGCAGCAGAGATTTCACCAATTGTTATGCCCTGGATAATGCCCTAGCAGCCTCCACACCTCTAGTGTGAACACACACACCGCTAGGCAACACTTGTGCTTCGCTGTCATACGTCAGAGAGAGAGATTCCACAATTCAATGAGAGACGTTGCTTAGAAAACGTCCTATCCCGAGCTGGATTAGCGAAGCAGACAAAAAAGCTCACAAACACGGATATCATTGGTCCTATCCATTCGTGCATAAAGCGACCCTCAAACGCTCTCCACTTATATGTATGCAATCCTCTCATAAAAGGCGCATGCGCAAACTGTATAGTCATAATCAGGTTCGAGGGTAAACCCCTAGCGGTCAAATGCAACCTTTCAGGGGCCAAACCCACAGATCCCATTGCTGCGGTTGTGGGTGCCAAACTCTCCCCTGTGCATGGGACAATAGATTCTGACGATACTGAACCCTCCACAGGTCTCCACCCAACAGGCGGATGATATCCAGGAACCAGGGTTGTCTGGGCCAAAGTGGCGCCACCAGAATAAACAACACACCCTCCTGACAGACCCTCTCCAATGTGGATTGAATCAGGTCCACCGGAGGAAATGCATTCAGCAGGGTTCAAGGCAACTGGTTCCCAAAGGAGCCGCCAGACCCCTCATTGAGAAGAACAGACTACAATGCGTGTTTTCTCTCGATGCGTAAAGATCTAAGTCAGCCCTGCCTAATTTGTTGCTAAAAAACCTGCTAATATAACAACCAAATTTTAAAATACCATTTGCTGAAAACAGGTGGTCAAGCTAGAAACATGAAGGAGAATTTGACAGCTTAGCTCCACATGCGTCATGACTGCAACAGTAGGGACCAGAGAAATTAATGTTCTTCACTCACCACGTTTGAGTACGTGGTGAGTGAAAAAATAAATAAATAATGGATTCGTTGGACCAGCGTTTTGAATGTGTCAAATTTCAGTGGTTTTGTGTGGTTGTTGGCTTAGCTTTCTGTAACTTTGTAACAAGTATTTGTAGGCACATTTTGTGTTATGATTGCAAGGTGTCCTGATATATTTTCTGATATCTTATCTTTTCTGATATCTTATCTTTTCTGATATCTTGTATAAGGGAATGATAATAGAGTACTACAGAATGAGTCATAATACCCATAAAATCTAGCGGTCAAACAGGGAAATGGTTCCAATAGTTTTTCCACCATTCAGTTTTATCACTTCAAATCAGGGCTGTGTTTCGTGAAGGCTATCATAAAGAACTACAAATGCCATGACGATCTGGACGAGACTGCCGAATCGAGACAAAGGTAAGAATCTCTGGATTAATTATCAATGTTACTAAATGTAGTAACAAAAAAAATTGCTACATTTCTTCAAGTTAACAATTTTGTGAACTGTCTTGTTGACACAATACCTGTTAGCAAAGGTGCCAGCTAGAGATGACATGCAGGAACTTGCAGGGATTTGTAGATTTGCATGAAGTCTACTTTGATGCTAATTAGAATTTTCGAATTTGAAAGTAAATAGAGCCGAAAATGTTGATAAAAATCATCTTGACCGAGAGAGATTTACAGCACATGGTTATCAAAATGTCACGCCAGGGTAAGCCTAAACGAAACACGGCCCTTTTTTGAAGTGTTTCTAAAATCCCCTGTAGGAAAAATGAATGGTGGAAAAACTATCGGAACCATTTCCCTGTTTGACCTCAAGGTGTTATGACTATTATGACACCTCCACTGTGGGGCTCTGTCTCATACTCATTAAAAGTTTCATTTCAAGAAATGTATATTTTACATATTTTGGACAAAGCATTCAGAGCAATCTTGAGGGAACCCTGAAATTTCCATCCCTAACTATAACATTTTCCAACAAGATAGAATGGGGGCGGTGTTGCAATCTACTGCAGAGATAGCCTGCAGAGTTCTGTCTTTCTATCCAGGTCTGCACCATCCTACAATCTAAGATTGATGCCCTCAATCTCACACAAATTATCAATGAACCTACCAGGTTCAACCCCAAATCCGTAAACACGGGCACACTCATAGATATCATCCTAACTTACTCGCGCTCCAAATACACCTCTGCTGTATTCAACCAAGATCTCAGCGATCACTGCCTCATTGCCTGCTTCCGTAATGGGTCTGCGGTCAAACGACCAACCCTCATCACTGTCAAACGCGTCCTAAAACACTTCAGCAAACAGTCCTTTCTAATATACCTGGCCGGGGTATCCTGGAATGACATTGACCTCATCCCGTCAGTAGAGGATGCCTGGATATTCTTTAAAAGTGCCTTCCTCACCATCTTAAATAAGCATGCTCCATTCAAAAAATGTTGAACCAGGAATAGATATAGCCCTTGGTTCACTCCAGACCTGTCTGCCCTTGACTAGCACAAAAACATCCTGCATTAGCATCGAATAGCCCCCGTTATGCAACTTTACAGGGAAGTTAGGAACCAATATACACAGGCAGTTAGGAAAGCTAAGGCTAGCTTTTTCAAACAGAAATTTGCATCCTGTAGTACAAACTCAAAAAAGTTCTGGGATACCGTAAAGTCCATGGAGAATAAGAGCACCTCCTCCCAGCTGCCCATTGCACTGAGGCTAGGAAACACTGTCACTACCGATAAATCCACTATTATTGAGAATTTCAATAAGCATTTCTCTACGGCTGGCCATGCTTTACACCTGGCTACCTCTTCCCCGGTCAACTGCCCGGCACCCTCCACAGCATCCCGCCCAAGCCCTCACCATTTTCCTTCACCAAAATCCAGATAGCTGATGTTCTGAAAGAGCTGCAAAATCTGGACCCCTACAAATCAGCCGGGCTAGACAATCTGGACCCTCTCTTTCTAAAATGATCTGCCCAAATTGTTGCAACCCCTATTACTAGCCTGTTCAACCTCTCCTTCGTATAATCTGAGATTCCCAAAAGATTGGAAAGCTGCCACGGCCATCCCCCTCTTCAATGGGGGAGACACTGTAGACCAAAACTGCTACAGACCTATATCTATCCTACCCTTCCTTTCTAAGGTCTTTGAAAGCGAAGTTAACAAAGAGATTACCGACCATTTCGAATCCCACCATAGCTTCTCCGCTATGCAATCTGGTTTCAGAGCTGGTCATGGTTGCACCTCAGCCACGCTCAAGGTCCAAAACGATATCATAACTGCCATCGATAAGAGACATTACTGTGCAGCCGTATTCATCAACCTGGCCAAGGCTTTCGACTCTGTCAATCATCACATTCTTATCAGCAGACGTAACAGCCTTGGTTTCTCAAATGACTGCCTCGCCTGGTTCACCAACTACTTCTCTCAGAGTTCAGTGTGTCAAATCGGAGGGCCTGTTGTCCGGACTTCTGGCAGTCTCTGTGGGAGTGCCACAGGGTTCAATTCTCGGGCCGACTCTCTTCTCTGTATACATCAATGATGTCGCTCTTACTGTTGGTGATTCTCTGATCCACCTCTAAGCAGATGACACCATTCTGTATACTTCTGGCAATTCTTTGAAGACTGTGTTAACTAACCTCCAGACGAGCTTCAATGCCATACAACTCTCCTTCCGTGGCCTCCAACTCCTCTTAAACGCAAGTAAAACCAAATGCATGCTCTTCAACCGATCGCTGCCCACACCTGCCCGCCCACCCAGCATCACTACTCTGATGTAGAATATGTGGACTACAAATACCTAGGTGTCTGGTTAGACATCTCCAATCCAAGCATCTCCAATCCAAAATTAAATGTAGAATCGGCTTCCTATTTCGCAACAAAGCATCCTTCACTCATGCTGCCAAACATACCCACGTAAAACTGACCATCCTACCAATCCAACGTCCTTTACAAAATAGGCGCCAAAACTCTACTCAGCAAATTGGATGCAGTCTATCACAGTGCCATCCGTTTTGTCACCAAAGCCCCATATACTACCCACCACTGCGACCTGTACACTCTCACTGGCTTCAGGTCATCTACAAGTCTCTGATAGGTAAGGCCTTATCTCAGCTCACTGGTCACCATAGCATCACCCACCCGTAGCACGCGCTTCAGCAGTTATTTCTCTCTAGTCACCCCCAAAGCCAATTCCTAATTTGGCCGCCTTTCCTTCCAGTTCTCTGCTGCCAATGACTGGAATGAATTGCAAAAATCACTGAAGCTGGAGACTCTTATCTCCCTCACTATCTTTAAGCACCATCTGTCTGAGCAGCTCACAGATCACTGCACCTGTACATGGCCCATCTCATCCCCATACTGCATTTATTTATTTATTTTGCTCCTTTGCACCCCTGTATCTCTAATTGCACGTTCATATTCTGCACATCAATCACTCTAGTGTCTAATTGGTATATTGTAATTTCTTCACCACCATGGCCTATTTATTGCCTTAACTCCCCTTTCTTACCTCATTTGCACACACTGTATATAGATATTCTTCAACTGTATTATTGACTATGTTTTATTTATTCCATGTGTAACCCTGTGTTGTTGTATGTGTTGAACTGCTTTGCTTTATTCTTGAGGTTAAGACTGTTCAGAATGATGATATGATAAGAGGTAATGATTAATAAGATTACTGTTTATCGATGTAATAGATATATACCTTCTAGAGCTTAATTCAGGTGACGCTTTAAACAACCTCTTCCGTGGTGCCCCAAATCCTAATGAGGTCATTGTTACATGACTCATTTAATTGGGTAACAATTAAACATAGTCAGATGATTAAAAAAGTAACAGTCATCAGATTAATGAAAGTAAGGTCACGCCAAGTGCCTTCAGAAAGTGTTCACACCACTTTACTTTTTCCACATTTTGTTGTGTTACATTCTGAATTTAAAATGGTTTGAATGACCTACAAACATTTTCCCATTATTTCAAAGTAGAATTATGTTTTTTTTATTTGTACAAATTCATAAAAAATGAAAAGGTGAATGTCTTGAGTCAATAAGCATTCAACCCTTTTTAATGTAATTGAATGGGTGAAATAATGTAAGCTTGTACAGAATAAAAATATCCCAAAACATGCATCCTGTATAAAGAATGCACTAAAGAAATTCCACGAAACATTTCGCATAGCAATTCACTTTTTGGGGCAAATCCAATACAACACATTACACACTACCCATCTCCATATTTTCAAGCATAATCTTTGCTGCATCATATTATGGGTATGCTTATAATCATTAGAGAGTTTTTCAGGATAAAAATAGAAAAAAATGGACCTAAGCACAGGCAAAATCCTAGAGGAAAATCTGGTTCTGTCTGCTTTGCACCTGACACTGGGACGATTAATTCACCTTTCAGCAGGAGAATAACCTAAAACACAAGACAAAATCTACACTGGAGTTGCTTACCAAGAAGATAGTGAATGTTCCTGAGTGGCCAAAAATCTATGGCAAGACTTGATAATGGTTTTCTAGCACTGATCAACAGCCAAATTTTCCGAACTTGAAGAATTTTGAAAAGAACAATGGGCAAAAAGTTTATAATCCAGGTGAGTGAAGCTCTTTGAGACATACCCAGAAAGCTTTAACCGCTACCAAAAGTGATTATAATATGTATTGACTCAGGGTTATGAATACTTATGTAAATTAGATATTTATGTGTTTCATTTTCAGTAAATTTGCAAAAAATATGTTTTCACTTTGAAATTATGGGTATTGTGGGTAAATGGGTGAGCATTTTTTTAAATCCGTATATACAGTACCAGTCAAAAGTTTGAATACACCTTCTCATTCAAGGGTTTTTCTTTTTTTTTTACATTGTAGAATAATAGTCAAGACATCAAAACTATGAAATAACACATATGGAATTATGTAGAAACCAGAAAAGTGTTAAACAAATCTAAATATATTTTATATTTGAGATTCTTTAAAGTAGCTACCCTTTGCCTTGATGACAGCTTTGCACACTCTTCCATCCATAGGTGGTGTGCAACGAGCCCCTTCTTCCATACAATGTACATTCATGAATTCGCCATAACCTGGTAGCACCAGCCTGGCTGAATGAAATTCCAGGTGTACTTTAGCTCGTCGGCAAAATCTTTAAACAGGGATAGGCGACACTTCACCGCTGCAGGGACAGGAGGTAAATACCCTCCCCAAAACCTGGAGGAACTGCGGGGGAGAAGTCGGCCAATCCACCCCCAGGTGATCTGCTGCCCTAATAGTTCACCCTCTCATGGCGAATCCAAAGCCCGGGCTTTAGACTGTTCCAGAATGATGTCGTCCATTTTACACTCTGAAAACCCTCCAGGGCCAACCAAGGATAGTATATCATTCCTGGAATCTGGACTCTGAACACTGCCAGAGAAACCGGAGTGAGCCTCACTCGGCTGGGATGACACCCCTATCAACTCCGACCACCGCTGCTGCTCTTTCCTGGCCTTAGACATCCCAATTCCCGAGATTGCTTCGCCGGAAGACCCTTCGCCAGCAGCCCCAATCTTTCTCACAAAGTCAGCCCAACATCCACTGGAAGTTGAGCCCAGTGGGCGACATTGGTCACATCAATTGGTCTGAGCCAAAGCCACCCCAGGTAAACAGGACAGCACTAGGGCATGGTCGGAGTTTCAAACTTGGCTGGTTAGCCTTTTTGAACTTAACCACTGGCCATCTTACTCAAGCAAAGAAGCACTGGCTCCACAAGCAGAGCAGAAAGTAATGGATTTTTAGCAAACACAAAAACCGAAACCAAGACCCAAAACTGTCAACAACTAGATGGACGAGTACTCTCTTCCCAATAAAAGACACCTATGCCGGAGCCAAATCTCATAGTCTTCGTCTGCATGAATAGTTTGAAAATTGCGTGATTCGTTCTTTCTTCAGGGAAGCTGAAGAGCAAAGAATTGAGGAAATGGATGCTAGCCCTGGTATTATAGCTAGGAAGGCAGGGCTTCCGAGGGCGGGCTCGGCATCCATTGGCCCATTGGGCGTGATTTCTGTTTTCTTCAGGTGAATATGATTGTTCGTTGACTCCTCCATAGTATGTTGTATCGAGTGACTGACTGAAAGGGAAAATCAGTTAATAGCCCAGGGGTTTATTTGCTTCAATCACTGAACACAATGGCGCTTATTAGAGACAGGCTTCTATTTGAGCCAGGCGTCTATTTCCTTTCTGGAAACAGCTTTTGCTAAATAAAATGTTGAAAAAACTCCCACACTGTTTATTGTGACCAGTACGACCCGTATAAACATTATAGTAACAAATCCATCACAGAGACTATAGGCTGCCTATCATACGTATACCCCTTATTTTGTGTTTCAGCATCATTCTCTTAGTTATTGCACCTCCTTGCACCTTGTATCCCGTGTAGTTGCAACACAATCATACCAGATAGACTTTAGTATTCAACGTTTGTCCAGGTTCCCATGACATTGGGAGTTGCCTTTAAAACCATCCACTAGGAGCAATTTAATCGTCAAGTTGTTTATGCTTAACCGTCAACCTTAACCCTTACCCACTTTCACTTCACCATAGATGTTTATCCCTCCCTGGACAAACATTGAATACTGAAGTAAGACCACTAGTTAAGCCGAGCATTGCAATGTCTGCTTCCAATTCACATCCTCAAACACGTAGATCCCCTGAACGCAGCTCACTTTCCAGCCCACACTCTCAAACACCTAGATCCCCTCAACGCAGCTCACTCTCCAGATCCCAATCACCTGAATTCTAATCACCTGTTCACACACCTGTATGTCATTATCACACACCACTTAGTTCAGTTCTTTGCACCCCATTACTGTGAGGTATTGTTTGTTTTGTGACACACGTCTTCAGAGCGCTGGTTTCCCCGTAATTTAATCCTCCCGTGTATGATAGTTTTTGCCTGCCTCACTAACGATGTCTATTCCCTGCCTGTACTTTAGCCTATCGGATTTCCTGTTGTCTACCTATTGCCTGATCTCCCGGACTACTTAACTAGCCTTTTCCCTGCCTGTACTGTTTCCCTTTTAGACCTTTTGGACCCCCTGTGTATGGCCTTCTGCCTGCCCCTGTGGTCCTATGCAATAAACACCTGGTGCGCCCTGCGCTTGAAACCAGCTCTCTGTCGCCCCTTGTGTTCATTACAAACATGTCAAATCACCCTGCTGTTTCATGCATGGCAATAATGTTGTTCTTCTTTTGTGTAATCTTTACTGTACTCACTGAAGTACACTCCTAAACAATTAATTTACACTCTGTGTTAATTTGAAACAGGAGGTTATTTGCTGAAATGTGTGTCCCTATTAAAAGGGACAGGCGTCTATTTGAGATTCAGTTTCACGGTATGTGGATTAGAATTAATGGACATCTTTAATGAACAAAAAGCACATAAAATGCTTCACAATTCATAAAGGTGATGTTAGCTGAATGATATTATCTCACAGAACCAAATGTATAAGATCTCCTAAGCCTGTGTTAACCACAGACCTTATTTTCTGCATTTATCCCAACACCCTATTCTTTCCCCATTAACTCTCCCCATAGGACGGACTGAACAAACCACAGTTAACTCATATCCGTTTTTTAGGACTACAAGCTGAAAAAAGTCTCTGGCAGGCAATTCTAGTTGTCTGGGCATTTCGGGTAAGTTCCTTTTCTTCCTTGTTAGAAACATTTTCTATCAAGTTATCTAGCTAAATTAAGCTACTTCATAGCTATGCTGTCTGTCCATAGTTAGCATTAGTTGGCTATCTGCTATTTAAAAAGAGACCACCAAGTACCAGTTATAAAGTCTGTTTGCTTGTTAGAGCTATGAAGAGAGGTTAACCAAACATAAGTGTTTGTTTTATTTTGATAGCTAGCTATTGACAATCTGATTTATTTAGATTTTTTACAATAGATCCCAGAAAATATTAGGCAGTTTTTTAGCTTTATCTCAGAAGAAGGAAGGTCCTGAATTCTAATTGGGTGAGACTTGGCCTCCTCTATTTCCGCCAACGCACATCAGATGAAGATTCAAGCCAAATACTCAGTGACAGCTTAAATGCCCAATAGCAGAGTTTAAAGTTGGGTAGAGAAATCCCTCCATACTAATTTTAGGACGTTTACCATTCCAAATTACATTTCTCACCGAGATATCTATTTATGTCCTTAAAGAATAATGAGGAAGCATTGAAAACAAGAAACTCATACGGGGGAGGACATTCATTTTAATAACGAAACTCTAGCATAAAGAGTAACATGAAGTGGGGACCATCTACTTAGATCTTTTTTATTTATGTTGCACTAAAATTCTCATTAATCATGAGTTGCAAATTGGATCGAATTTGAATGCCCAGGTATGTAAATCCCTTATTTTTTAAAGCGATAGGTAAGAAGGTAATCTGACTTGTTCGACTGTGGGATTTAGAGGCATTAAGATAGACCTGGACCAGTTACATTTATATCCAGATAAAGAGCCTAAATCTTTAAAGATGTCATGTCCGTATGGTATAGAATTAGAGACATCGGACAAATACAGTAAGATGGCATCAGCATACTGGGAGATATGGTATACTGTTTCTTTGATCTTAATAGGCAAGATATTAATATTTTGCCTAATGGACTAGCACTTTAATGAAAGGGCAAATAGGCCATGATTCAGAGGACAATCCTGTCTTGTGGGTCTTTGTAGGGCAAACTCTGTGGCAGCGAAATGACCAGTTCGGACATTGTACTTGTTTTCCCCCCTACTGAACCGTACATACAGTATGTATATGTATTGTATCTTGAAACTGTAATTGTTTAGCACATGCAAAAATAAAAGCAAATAAATAATTGTTCACAATTATGTAATTAGCTCCTATGTAGTTTCCTCCATTTTAAAGGAATAGTTTGAGATTTTAGCAATGAAGCCCTTTCTCTACTTCCCCAGAGTTGAAAGAAGAGGAACAGCTAACCTGCTAACTGTTCCTGCAGACTTCCAGTCATTGTGCTAATGCTAGTTAGTATTGGCTTGTGAAACTACCTATAACTTCCTTCATACTGAACACAGAGACATAAAAATGCTATCCACAATGTTATTCTGTTGCAGCAAAATATTTTGATCACAAAACCCCTGCAGTACCTCCTCGGACCCCAGTTTAATTAGACCTACAGTTGCATAGTGCAGGACTACAAGATGCAAAACCGCATATAGCAAGCTAAGCCCTGTCAGTTTAATTGTCCAATCATGTTGCCTTCTCTGTGTATAGGAAACCCTCCCTAGTCCTTCTTTAAAAATATAACTAATATGAACAGTACATGGTTGCTGCAGTGTGACAGGGTTTTCATCCTCCCCAAGGCCAGGAGTTTTCCAGGAGTTTTTTAAACCATGTGACCTGATTAGAAAAAATTGTGAAACATTTAAAAAAGGTATCAATTTTAGATAAAACTATACTAAATATAATCACCTCACCAAATAACGGATTAAAACACAATTTCGCAAAGAAGGTCTACAGTAGCCTCAACAGCACTCTGTAGGGTAGCTCCAATGTGTAGCCGGAGGACAGCTAGCTTCCGTCCTCCTCTGGATACATTGACTTCAATACAAAACCTAGGAGGCTCATAGTTCTCACCACGTTCCATAGACTTACACAGTAATTGTTGACAACTTCTGGAGGACGTCCTCCAGCCTATCAGAGCTCTTGCAGCATGAACTGACATGTTTTCCACCCAATCAAAGGATCAAAGAATTACTCTAGTACTGAAAGCATAAGCTACAGCTAGCGAGCACTGCAGTGTACAACATGTGGTGAGTAGTTGACTCAAAGAGAGAGAAAGACAATAGTTGAACAGTTTTGAACAAATTAATTCCTTCCAAAATTAAGGAGATGCAAGAGAGAAATAGAGAGAGAGATTTCGTCATTCTTTTTCACTTTCAGTTTCAGTTACTTAGCTAGCCATTGCAGCTAGCTAGTTTAGCCTACTGAAACACCCTGCTTAAACAGAGGGATGCTATGTTAGCTAGCTGGCTATGACTTTCCAACACTACACTGGAACTCTTCCAAGTCAAGGTAAGCTTTTGGTATTACTAAATGTATTGCCACCGTGGCCCGCCGGTATAACTGCTTACTGACTGTACAGTAATGTTACTGCATGATTGTAGCGGGTTTACTAGCGCATTAGTTCTATTAGCTATGCTGACTATGACGTTACTTTAGCTAATATTCTGACAATGATGTCGGCTGTGTGCAGAGGTTTGGCTTGGAACGTTTTTTTTCTTGGTCACATACAGCTGATGTGTTGTGTGTTTAATTCCACAAGCAAATGGAAGAGGTGAGAGGAGGAGAGTTGCGAGAAAGAATACAACGTGGCGGCTATGAAAGTAAACTGTGTTTACGCGTGATCAGGGGTATTCATTCCGCCGATTCTGTTGAAAAACACTTCTTAAACGGAAACAAAAGGTGGATAAACATACCTGAATTTGTCCAAAATAAACTCTTGTTTGCAACTGTTGGACTAATGATTACACCCTATATCAGCTAGACGCAGGGAAGAGTGTGCAATGTGATATTGAATGTCACTGTCTATCTACCTACATTGTAAACTTTCATTCATACGTTGTAGCAACCTCATAATGGGTATAGGTCAAATGTAAGTATCATGTAGTAGCCTTAACCTATCGCTGTTGCATTTCAGGATATGGTTGTTCACTTTTACACACCGCATAACCCCCTAATGTTATGCTCTAAGCTGTTTGAGATGCATGTAAATCATGTTTACCCTCTGACAAAACAAATCACATCATCGTGTCATCAAACTAACATTTTTATCAAAACGCACTTCACCAAACATCTTCAAATAACGACACAAAAATGTACATCAAATGATTGGCTGGTCAAGTAACGGCAGGAGCGTTGGGCCAGTAACAGCAAGTTCCGTGGTTTGAATACCCGAGCTGACAAGGTGAAAACATCTGTCAATGTGCCATTGAGCAATGCACTTAACCCTAACTTTCTCCAGGGGCACTGTACTGCTATGCTGTATATGATGATAACACTTTTTTTTTACACAGTAAGACATCAAGTATGGTTGATATCAAGTAAAATAAGAAAATAAAAACATACAAACAAGCAATCCCAACAATCCTCAAATGAACTAGCCACAACAGGAAGGCACTGCGTAATAATAATTTGGTGGGTGCTTATATTTGTTCTATTTCACACATGTACAAGTGTGTATTAATACACGTGTGAATTGGAAATGTGGTTTTTGTATCCACCCTCGGAGAGTGGGATCATAGCTAGGGTCTGCCATTATCAACAGCAAACCTGGTGCAATTAGGGTTAAGTGCCTTGCTCAAGAGCACATCAACAGATTTTTCTCCTTGTCAGCTCGGGATTCGACTAGAGACCTTTTGGTTACAGGCCCAACGCTCTAACCTAGATTACCTAACACCCCTACCACATGAAAGTATACTCATAAAAACGCTATTACCCCTGCCAACTGCTGGAAGTCCATTATGTTTACCAGGGTTGTGTTCATTAGGTACCAAACAGAAAAATGCAGATTGTAGCAGGGAGGGACTAGCTAGACTTGGGCATAAGAAATGCTAATTGTTGGTCCTTGATTATTCTTTGAGTTCAAACAAAGAGCGCTGAATACTAAATTAAAACTGAATACACATTGGTTGAGAATTTTCAGTTGGTTCACATGGAAAACAAACAACAACCACCTGATAGCTCCTGAAATCATCTGGTATGACGATGCCCATACAAAAAGTATGGTAATATATACAATCTATTTATAGAATTTCCCAAACAAGGAACAAAAGAGAGAAAAGAGAAAGGCAGAAGGAGGTGGAAAGTGTTCAGCAGACCCTGATATCCTCCCTGGGGCACGTTCAGCAGACCACAACATTTAGGAACTTTCCGATAGAAATGTACAACATAGAACAAACATGCCTTTCCGAACTCGTTGACTGAGGAATCATGTTGGCTATTCATGGCATTTCTATTTGCAACTTTCAACAACGTTTGGCAACTGAACGTGGCCCTGGGTAGTAGTCTTGGTTGATTGACAGCAGAGTTAACCAGTTAGAGGCTCTGAGAACGGTTCAATCCACCAATGTGATGGACTAACAGCCAATCAATCCCCTGGCACCTTTGGACTGATACTCCTCTGGGACTCCCAGTGTTCTATCTCATGAGGCATTGCAGAGTCGGGCACAGAGCAGAGCAGTGTGGTGTTGGAGGTGTCACCCTGGAGACGAGTCACCCTCTCTGTCACGTACACAGAGGTTGTTTCCTCAGTGTCCTCATAATGCAGCCTAATGCTGTTTCTTCTGTGTCTCTGTGATATCCGCTGTGTCTCTGTAATGCTCTATTTGGTCTTGATTCCCTCGAAACCACAGAACTTCCAGCGTTTCTCCAGGCTGGCACCCACCCCTGTCAGCTCCTGTCTGAAGGTACAGGGCAGCCGACCCAGTAGAGCCCCCACCTGTCCGGTGTTTATCTGAAACACACACACACACACTATAAATACAGATTTGATACATACACTGACACACATCCACAGATACAATCACAATACAAACGTAACACACAGATTTGATACACACTCCTACAAACTCAAAGAGCCCCACATCTCAGATGAACTGATCTGAGTGACAAACGCCAACACCAACACAATACTCATCACAAGATGATTGCATACAAGGCCCTCCCCCGTCCACCTTTTAGCAAATCTGACCATGACCTCATCTTGTTGCTCTCCTCATATAGGCAGTAACTAAAACAGGAAACGCCTGTGCTATCTATTTCTGGTCTGACCAATCGGATTCCATGCTTCAAGATTGCTTCGATCACATGGACTGGGATATGTTCTGGGTTGCCTCAGATAATAACATTGACGTACAGTATACGCTGACTCGGTGAGCGAGTTTATAAGGAAGTGTATAGGAGATGTTGTACACACTGTGACTATTAACACCTTCCCTAACCAGAAACCATGGATTGATGGCATAATTCGCGCATAACTGAAAACACATACCATCACATTTAATCATGGCAAGGCGACTGGAAATATGGCCGAATATAAACAGTGTAGTTATTCCCTCAGTAAGGCAATCAATCAAGCAAAGTGTCAGTATATAGACAAAGTGGAGTCGCAATTCAAAGGCTCAAACACGAGACGTATGTGGCAGGGTCTACAGACAATCTCAGATTCCAAAAAGAAAACCAGCCCGTCGTGGACATCGAGGTCTTGGCTGCCAGAGAAATTAAACAACTTCTTTGCACGCTTTGAGGACAATACAGTGCCACTGACGCAGCCTGCTACCAAAGACTCTAGTCTCTCCTTCTCCGTGGCCGACGTGAGTAAATATTTAAATGTGTTAACCCTCGCAAGGCTGCCAGCCCAGACGGCATTTCTAGTCTTGTCCTCAGAGCATGCACAGACCAGCTGGCTGGTGTGTTTACGGACATATTAAATCAATCCCTATCCCAGTCTGCTGTCCCCACATACTTCAAGATGGGCACCATTGTTCCTGTTCCCAAGAAAGCTAAGGTAACTGAACTAAATGACTATCGCCCTGTAGCACTCACTTCTGTCATCATGAAGTGCTTTGAGAGACTAGTCAAGGACTATATCACCTCCACCCTACCTGACACTCTAGACCCACTTCAATTTGCTTACCGCCCCAATAGGTCCACAGACGATGCAATCACCATCACACTGCACATTGCCCTATCCCATCTGGACAAGAGGAATACCTATGCAAGAATGCTGTTCATTGACTACAGCTCAGCATTCAATACCATAGTACCCTCCAAACTCATCATTAAGCTTGAGACCCTGGGTCTTGACCCCGCCCTGTGCAACTGGTTCCTGGACTTCCTGACGGGCCGCCCCAAGGTGGTGAAGGTAGGAAACAACATCTCGACTCTGCTGATCCTCAACACTGGGGTCCCACAAGGGTGCGTTCTCAGCCCCCTTCTGTACTCCCTGTTCACCCACGACTGCGTGGCAATGCACACCTCCAACTTAATCATGAAGTTTGCAGACTACACAACAGTGTTAGGCTTGATTACCAACAACAACGAGACAGCCTACAGGGAGGAGGTGAGGGCCCTCGGAATGTGGTGTCAGGAAAATAACCTCTCACTCAATGTCAGCAAAACAAAAGAGATGATTGTGGACTTCAGGAAACAGCAAAGGGAGCACCCCCCTATCCACATTGACGGGACAGCAGTGGAGAATATCACAGACAAACTGAAATGGTCCACGCACACAGACAGTGTGGTGAAGAAGGTCCCACTACAACTCTTCAACCTCAGGAGGCTGAAAGAATTTGGCTTGTCACCAAAAACCCTCACTAGCTTTTACAGGTGCACAATTGAGAGCATCCTGTCGGGCTGTATCACCGACTGGTATGGGAACTGCACCACCCACAACTGCAAGGCTCTCCAGAGGGTGGTGCGGTCTGCACAATGCATCACATGGGGCAAACTACCTGCCCTCCAGGACACCTACAACACCCGATGTCACAGGAATGCAAAAAAGATAATCAGGGAAAATAACCACCCGAGCCACTGCATGTTCACCATGCTTCTGTCCAGAAGGCGAGGTCAGTACAGGTGCATCAAAGCTGGGACAGAGAGATTGAATATTAGCTTCTATCTCAAGGTAATTAGATTGTTAAACAACCACCACTAGCACAGAGAGGCAGCTGCCTACCTACAGCTGGCCACTTCAAAAAATGGAACACTAGTCACTTTAATAATGCCACTTTAAGAATGTTTACATATCTCGCATTACTCATCTCATATGTATATTATGTATACTATATCCTTCACTATCTATTGCATCTTAGCCGCTCTGTCACTGCTCATCCAAATATTTTATACTTATATATTCTTATCCCATTCCTTTACTAGATTGTGTGTATAAGATTTTGTTGTGGAATTTGATAAATATTAGGTTTTGTTGTGGAATTGTTAGATATTACCTGTTAGATACTGTTGCACTGTTGGATCTAGAAACATTTCAAAAGCATTTCGCTACACTCACAATAACATCTGGTAACCATGTGTATGTGACCAATAACATTTGATTTGATTTGACAAACCCACACCTACAGTTGAAGTCAGAAGTTTACATACACTTAGGTTGGAATCATTAAAACTCGTTTTCAACCACTCCACAAATTTCTTGTTAAAAAACAATAGTTTTGGCAAGTTGGTTAGGACATCTACTTTGTGCATGACACAAGTAATTTTTCCAAAAATTGTTTACAGACAGATTATTTCACTTATAATTCCCGGCATCACATGACATCAGAAGTTACATTAGACTAAGTTGACTGTGCCTTTAATCAGCTTGGAAAATTCCAGAAAATGATGTCATGGCTTTAGAAGCTTCTGGTAGGCTAATTGATCTCATTTGAGTCAATTGGAGGTGTATCTGTGGATGTATTTCAAGGCCTACCTTCAAACTTTGCTTGACATCATGGGAAAATCAAGAGAAATCAGTTAAGACCTCAGAAAAAAATGTAGACCTCCACAAGTCTGGTTCATCCATGGGAGCAATTTCCAAATGCCTGAAGGTACCACGTTCATCTGTACAAACAATAGTACGCAAGTATAAACACCATGGGACCACGCAGCCATCATACCGCTCAGGAAGGAGATGCATTCTGTCTCCTAAAGATGAACGTACTTTGGTGCGAAAAGTGCAAATCAATCCCAGAACAACAGGACCTTGTGAAGATGCTGGAGGAAAGTTTCTATATCCACAGTAAAACGAGTCCTATATCGTCATAACATGAAAGGCTGCTCAGCAAGGAAGAAGCCACTGCTCCAAAACCACCATAAAAAAAGCCAGACTACGGTTTGCAACTGCACATGGGTACAAAGATCGTACTTTTGGAGAAATGTCCTCTGGTCTGATGAAACAAAAATAGAACTGTTTGGCCATAATGACCATCATTATGTTTGGAGGGAAAAGGGGGAGGATTGCAAGCCGAAGAACACCATTCCAACCGTAAAGCACGGGGGTGGCAGCATCTTGTTGTGGGGGCACTTTACTGCAGGAGGGACTGGTGCACTTCACAAAATAGATGGCATCATGAGTTAGGAAAATGATGCAGATATATTGAAGCAACATCTCAAGACATCAGTCAGGAGGTTAAAGCTTGCTCGCAAATGGGTCTTCCAAATGGACAATGACCCCAAGCATACTTCCAAAGTTGTGGCAAAATGGCATAAGGACAACAAAGTCAAGGTATTGGAGTGGCCATCACAAATTCCTGACCTCAATCCCATAGAAAATGTGTGGGCAGAACTGAAAAAGTGTGTGCGAGCAAGGAGGCCCACAAACCTGACTCAGTTACACCAGCTCTGTCAGGAGGAATGGGCCAAAATTCACCCAACTTCTTGTGGGAAGCTTGTGGAAGGCCACCCATTAATGTTTGACCCAAGTTAAACAATTTAAAGGCAATGCTACCAAATACTATTTGAGTGTATGTAAACTTCTTACCCACTGGGAATGTGATGAAAGAAGCAAAAACTGAAATAAATCATTCTCTCTACTATTATTCTGACATTTCACATTCTTAAAATAAAGTGGTTATACTAACTGACCTAAGACAGGGAATTTTTACTAGGATTAAATGTCAGGAATTGTGAAAAACTGAGTTTAAATGTATTTGGCTAAGGTGTATGTAAACTTCCGACTTCAACTGTACATATGCAATAGCATCAAACTAGGATATAGCGTCACTTTTAAAAGGTGAGATTACACAAATCAATGACAGCAGGAAGCACTGTATCATTGTATACGGAGAAAAAACATTTGTAAGTACCAGATGGGTAAAACCCTGTCGGTATGTATTAAACACTATATCATGAAGATGTCAATGGTGTGTCATCTTTAACAATGTAGTAGTGAATCATGAACACAGTAGATAAGTAGAGAGTAATGTAGTTAGTGGAGAATCCAGTGATGACTGTTGACAAAGCTCTGTGGACTTGTTGTGTGGTGTTACAGAGAAGCAGCGTGGGAACAAACACACCTTCAGACCTTAATGGAAAACCCAAACGAAGAAAGAAGGAATGAGTCAGTGTGTTGATAAGTGCAGAGAGGTTGTAAAAATTGTCTATTCTCGGTTGCAACACAGAGTACCGAGTTCTAAACTGCCTCTGAAAGCAATGTCAGCACAAGAACTGTTCATCGGGAGATTCATGAAATGGGTTTCCATGGCCGAGCAGCCGCATACAAGCCTGAGATCACAATGTGCAATGTGAAGTGACAACTGGAGTGGTGTGACTCTCGCCGCCATTGGACTCTGGAGCCGTGGAAACACATTCTCTGGAGTGATGAATCACACTTCACCATCTGACAGTCCGACGGACTAATCTAGATTTGGGGGAAGCCAGGAGAACACTACCTGCCGAATGCATAGGCCAACTGTAAAGTTGTTGGAGGAGATTTAATGATCTGGGGCTGTTTTTCATAGTTCGGGCTAGGCCCCTTAGTCCAGTGAAGGGAAATCTTAACGCTACAGCATACAATGATAATTCTGTTTTTCCAAATGTGTGGCAGTTTGGGGAAGGTCTTGGGGAAGGTAGTGCTCTTCTGTTTGGGGAAGGTCCGTTCCTGTTTCAGCATGCCAATGCCCCCGTGCACAAAGCAAGTTCCATACAGAAATGGTTTGTCGAGATTGGTGTGGAAGAACTTTACTGGCCTGCACAGAGCCCTGACCTCAACCCCATCGAACACCTTTGGGATGAATTGGAACGATGACTGCGAGCTAGGCCTAATCAACCAACGTCAGTGTCTGACCTCACAAATGCTCTCGTGGCTGAATCAAATCAAGTTCCCGCAGCAATGTTCCAACATCTAGTGGAAAGCCTTCCCAGAACAGCGGAGGCTGTTATAACAGCAAAATGAGGACCAACTCCATATTAATGCCCATGATATTGGAATGAGATGTTCGACGAGCAGGTATCCACATACTTTTGGTAAAGTAGTGTATAAGAGTGCCTCCACATGGAGGTGGCAGTAAGAGGAGTCATGCCTGAGGACTTCATCATAGAGGTGACAGTAAGAATAGTAATGTCTGAGGGCCTCCACATTGAGGTAACAGTAAGAGGAGTCATGTCTGAGGTCCTCGTCATGGAGGTAGCAGTAAGAGTAGTCATATCCGAGGGCCTCCTCATGGAGGTGGCAGTAAGAGTAGTCATATCTGAGGGCCTCCACATTGAGGTAACAGTAAGAGGAGTCATGTCTGAGGTCCTCATCATGGAGGTAGCAGTAAGTAGTCATGTCTGAGGGCCTCCTCATGGAGGTAGCAGTAAGAGTAGTCCTGTCTGAGGGCCTCGTCATGGAGGTAGCAGTAAGAGTAGTCATGTCTGAGGGCCTCCTCATGGAGGTAGCAGTAAGAGTAGTCATGTCTGAGGGCCTCCTCATGGAGGTAGCAGTAAGAGTAGTCATGTCTGAGGGCCTCATCATGGAGGTAGTAGTAAGAGTAGTCCTGTCTGAGGGCCTCGTCATGGAGCGGGCAGTAAGAGTAGTCATGTCTGAGGGCCTCCTCATGGAGGTAGCAGTAAGAGTGGCCATATAGTATATCTGAAGGCCTCCTTGCGGAGGTGTCAGTGAGTGTGGTGGTCATATGTGGAGGAGAGAAAATAACAGAATCAATCTGACAGTCGAGAGCAGAGGAGTGCTGAGATCCCAGAAAGGCCCCTGAGGAGCCCAACGTGGAGACGGGTGTTTTAGCAAAGTGTCAGAATAAATAAAACCGCTCTGCTTCGTCAGGGAGAGACAGGAAGGATCCAGATGTAACAGGTCTCAGTGTCCAGGGAAATCACACTGAGACACTTCCACAAGAGCACTGGGATAATAGAGATATCCTATATTAATGTCTATAGTACTGTAGCACTGGGGGATGCAGAGATATCCTATATTCATGTCTATAGTACTGTAGCACTGGGAAATAAAGAGAGATATCCTATATTCATGTCTATAGTACTGTAGCACTGGGAGATGGATATCCTATATTCATGTCTATAGTACTGTAGTACTGGGAGATACAGATGGATATCCTATATTCATGTCTATAGTACTGTAGCATTGGGAGATACAGAGATAAATAATATATTCATGTCTATTGTACTGTAGCTATGGGAGATAGAGATACAGTTGTCGGAAGTTTACATACACAGGTTGGAGTCATTAAAACTAGTTTTTCAACCACTTCACAAATTTCTTGTTAAAAAACTATAGTTTTGGCAAGTCGGTTAGGATATCTACTTCGTGCATGACACAAGTCATTTTTCCAATAATTGTTTACAGACAGATTATTTCACTTATAATTCACAGTATCACAATTCCAGTGGGTCAGAGGTTTACATACACTAAGTTGACTGTGCCTTTAAACAGCTTGGAAAATTCCAGAAAATTATGTAATGGCTTTAGAAGCTTCTGGTAGGCTAATTGACCTCATTTGAGTCAATTGGAGGTGTATCTGGCCTACCTTCAAACTCAGTGCCTCATGGGAAAATCAAGAGAAATCAGTCAAGACCTCAGAAAAAAAAGTAGACCTCCACAAGTCTGGTTCATCCATGGGAGCAATTTCCAAATGCCTGAAGGTACCACGTTCATCTGTACAAACAATAGTACGCAAGTATAAACACCATGGGACCACGCAGCCGTCATACCACTCAGGAAGGAGACGCGTTCTGTCTCCTAGAGATGAACGTACTTTGAAGCGAAAAGTGTAAATCAATTCCAGAACAACAGCAAAGGACCTTGTGAAGATTCTGGAGGAAACAGGCACAAAAAGTATCTATATCTACAGAAAAACGAGTCCTATATCGACATAACCTGAAAGGTCGCTCAGCAAGGAAGAAGCCACTGCTCCAAATCCGCCATAACAAAGCCAGACTACGGTTTGCAACTGCACATGGGGACAAAGATCGTACTTTTAGAGAAATGTCCTCTGGTCTGATGAAACAAAAATAGAACTGTTTGGCCATAATGACCATCAATATGTTTGGAGGAAAAAGGGGGAGGATTGCAAGCCGAAGAACACCATCCCAACCGTGAAGCACGGGGGTGGCAGCATCATATTGTGTGAGTGCTTTGCTGCAGGAGGGACTGGTGCACTTCACAAAATAGATGGCATCATGAGGAAAAAAATATGTGGATATATTGAAGCAACATCTCAAGACATCAGTCAGGAAGTTAAAGCTTGGTCGCAAATGGGACTTCCAAATGGACAATGACCCCAAGCATACTTCCAGTTGTGGCAAAATGGCTTAAGGACAACAACGTCAAGGTATTGGAGTGGCCATCACAATGCCCTGACCTTAATCCTGTAGAACATTTGTGGGCAGAACTGAAAAAGCCTGTATGAGCAAGGAGGCCTACAAACCTAACTAGCTATGTCAGGAAGAACGGGCCAACTTATTCACCCAACTTACTGTGGGAAGTTTGTGGAAGACTACCCGCAATGCTTCCAAATACTAATTGAGTGTATGTAAACTTCTGACCCACTGGGAATGTGATGAAAGAAATAAAAGCTGAAATAAATAATTCTCTGCTATTATTCTGACATTTCACATTCTTAAAATAAAGTGGTGATCCTAACAGCTAAGATGAGGTTTAAATGTCAGGAATTGTGAAAACTGAGTTAAATGTATTTGTAAACTTCTAACTGTACATCCTATATTCATGTATATAGTACTGAAGCACTGGGAGATACAGAGAGATATCCTTTCCTTGTGTCTACAGTAAATCAAATCAAATCAAATCAAATGTTATTTGTCACATACACATGGTTAGCAGATGTTAATGCGAGTGTAGCGAAATGCTTGTGCTTCTAGTTCCGACAATGCAGTAATAACCAACAAGTAATCTAGCTAACAATTCCAAAACTACTACCTTATAGACACAAGTGTAAGGGGATAAAGAATATGTACATAAAGATATATGAATGAGTGATGGTACAGAGCGGCATAGGCAAGATGCAGTAGATGGTATTGAGTACAGTATATACATATGAGATGAGTATATAAACAAAGTGGCATAGTTAAAGTGGCTAGTGATACATGTATTACATAAAGATGCAGTAGATGATGTAGAGTACAGTATATACGTATACATATGAGATGAATAATGTAGGGTATGTAAACATTATATTAGGTAGCATTGTTTAAAGTGGCTAGTGATATATTTTACATCATTTCCCATCAATTCCCATTATTAAAGTGGCTGGAGTTGAGTCAGTGTGTTGGCAGCAGCCACTCAATGTTATTGGTGGCTGTTTAACAGTCTGATGGCCTTGAGATAGAATCTGTTTTTCAGTCTCTCGGTATTTCTCTTGTCCATATGGGTTAGGGCAGTGTGCAGTGTGGTTGAGATTGCATCGTCTGTGGACCTATTTGGGCGGTAAGCAAATTGGAGTGGGTCTAGGGTGTCAGGTGGAGGTGATATGGTCCTTGACTTGTCTCTCAAAGCACTTCATGATGACAGAAGTAGTCGTTTAGCTCAGTTACCTTAGCTTTCTTGGGAACAGGAACAATGGTGGCCCTCTTGAAGCATGTGGGAACAACAGACTGGGATGGGGATTGATTGAATATGTCCGTAAACACACCAGCCAGTTAGTCTGCGCATGCTCTGAGGGCGCGGCTGGGGATGCCGTCTGGGCCTGCAGCCTTGCGAGGGTTAACACGTTTAAATGTTTTCCTCACGTCGGCTGCAGTGAAGGAGAGTCCGCATGTTTTTGTTGCAGGCCGTGTCAGTGGCACTGTATTGTCCTCAAAGCGGGCCAAAAAGTTATTTAGTCTGCCTGGGAGCAGGACATCCTGGTCCGTGACGGGGCTGGTTTTCTTTTTGTAATCCGTGATTGACTGTAGACCCTTCCACATACCTCTTGTGTCTGAGCCGTTGAATTGAGATTCTACTTTGTCTTTATACTGACGCTTAGCTTGTTTGATTGCCTTGCGGAGGGAATAGCTACACTGTTTGTATTCGGTCATGTTTCCGGTCACCTTGCCCTGATTAAAAGCAGTGGTTCGTGCTTTCAGTTTCACGCGAATGCTGCCATCAATCCACGGTTTCTGGTTTGGGAATGTTTTAATCGTTGCTATGGGAACGACATCTTCAACGCACGTTCTATTGAACTCGCTCATCGAATCAGCGTATTCGTCAATGTTGTTGTTTGATGCAATACGAAACATATCCCAGTCCACGTGATGGAAGCAGTCTTGGAGTGTGGAATCAGATTGGTCGGACCAGCGTTGAACAGACCTCAGCGCGGGAGCTTCTTGTTTTAGTTTCTGTCTGTAGGCAGGGATCAACAAAATGGAGTCGTGGTCAGCTTTTCCGAAAGGAGAGTGGGGCAGGGCCTTATATGCGTCGCGGAAGTTAGAATAGCAATGATCCAAGGTTTTTCCAGCCCTGGTTGCGCAATCGATATGCTGATACAATTTAGGGAGTCTTGTTTTCAGATTAGCCTTGTTAAAATCCCAGCTACAATGAATGCAGCCACAGGATATATGGATTCCAGTACTGGAGCTATGGGAGATAATAGGAAATAGCATACACTGAATCTGGAGGGAGTGAGAGGAGAGGAAAGTTAATGGCTTAGCATCAACCCCAACTCAAACCTGAAGCGGAGCCTGCATCAAGGGCCTGAAATTAGATGAGACTGCACAAGAAGACTTTGGCTGCACCATGGGACTCTGCCCGCACTAGGGGATTCAAGGCTGACTGAGCCAGGAGGCTCAAACTGCGCAGTGGGGCTCTGGCATACATCAGGCCCATATGTCAACCCAGTGGGGATGCTTAATCCGTGACATGGTGTGTGTGTTGGAGCGAGGAGACAGGACTGCTCGCTGTATGTGTGTGTGTGTGTGTGTGTGTGTGTGTGTGTGTGTGTGTGTGTGTGTGTGTGTGTGTGTGTGTGTGTGTGTGTGCGTGCGTGCGTGCGGAGCAAGGTGCCAGGATGCCTCTATTGCTCAGCTGGTTGTGTGTGATGTGTGTGATAATGTATTGTAAGGGTGTTTTCATACCTAGCCCTCATAAAAATAACCAATCTCAGGCCTCTTTAAAGTGGACTCTGGGGTAAAACAAGCAAAATAACTCAGTTCTCTTTGTGTTTACACTGCCCTAGCCTTTGAATGAGGACCCAACTCTACCCTCATGACCAAAAACACACATTGCTCTAAATGTCATAACCCTCTGAAGTCTTCAGTGGTCTTAAAGTGGGGCAAAAAAGTATTTAGTCAGCCACCAATTGTGCAAGTTCTCCCACTTAAAAAGATGAGAGAGGCCTGTAATTTTCATCATAGGTACACTTCAACTATGACAGACAAAATGAGGAAAAAAAATACAGAAAATCACATTGTAGGATTATTAATGAATTTATTTGCAAATTATGGTGGAAAATAGGTATTTGGTCAATAACAAACGTTTATCTCAATATTTTGTTATATACCCTTTGTTGGCAATGACAGAGGTCAAATGTTTTCTGTAAGTCTTCACAAGGTTTTCACACACTGTTGCTGGTATTTTGGCCCATTCCTCCAAGCAGATCTCCTCTAGAGCGGTGATGTTTTGGGGCTGTTGCTGGGCAACACGGACTTTCAACTCCCTCCAAAGATTTTCTATGGGGTTGAGATCTGGGGACTGGCTAGGCCACTCCAGGACCTTGAAATGCTTCTTACGAAGCCACTCCTTCGTTGCCCGGGCGGTGTGTTTGGGATCATTGTCATGCTGAAAGACCCAGCCACGTTTCATCTTCAATGCCCTTGCTGATGGTAGGCTTTGTTACTTTGGTCCCAGCTCTCTGCAGGTCATTCACTAGGTCCCCCCGTGTGGTTCTGGGATTTTTGCTCACCGTTCTTGTGATCATTTTGACCTCACGGGGTGAGATCTTGCATGGAGCCCCAGATCGAGGGAGATTATCAGTGGTCTTGTATGTCTTCCATTTCCTAATAATTGCTCCCACAGTTGATTTCTTCAAACCAAGCTGCTTACCTATTGCAGATTCAGTCTTCCCAGCCTGGTGCAGGTCTACAATTTTGTTTCTGGTGTCCTTTGACAGCTCTTTGGTCTTGGCCATAGTGGAGTTTGGAGTGTGACTGTTTGAGGTTGTGGACAGGTGTCTTTTATAGCGCTTTAAGATGCTTCAGTTTGATCCTCCTGATGTAATGGAGGTGATGGAGGTAATTGGTCATTTAAAGATATCAGCAGCAGGTCATGATGAGATTGGTGCCTCTTTGGTGAAATCAGTGTCTTCCTCGATTACTGAGCCTCTAACGTATATCTTCACCAAATCTATGCAAACTGGTATTGTTCCTGAAGATTTGAAAATTACCAAAGTTATACCCCTCTATAAATCTGGGATCTTTAACAAATTATCGTCCAATATCTGCACCACCATGTTTTTCTAAAATTGTCACGACTCCCACCGAAGGTGGCTCCTCTTCCTGTTCGGGCGGCACTCTGCGCTCGTTGTCGCCGGTCTACTAGCCGCCACCGATCCCCTTTTCCTTTTCTGTTTGTTTGGTCTTATTGGTTGCACCTGTCTCTTATTTCGTTTCTTGATTCATGTCTATTTATGCCTGTTAGGCCGCCTATTTTTGTGTGGAATTGTTTTTCGTTAGTCAGGTTGTGCGTGCTGTATTAATGTCCGTTTGTGCCCTGTGTTGGGTTGGACTATTTTCTGTCGATTTTTCGCCCGTTGTTTTGGGCGTTGGTTTTGGGAACCCTAATAAAGTCGGTTTCCCCAGTATCCTCTGCTCTCTGCATTTGACTCTGCACCCACCACTGCAGGCATTTGTGACAAAAATCCTAGAAAAATGGTGGATAAGAGAATGTTGAAACATTTAAATCAACACTGTATTCTATATGAGCACCAATAAGGTCTTCGTAAAACCTACTCCACAGATATGTCTCATCTGCAACTTGTGGATAAAAGCTTTACAGCCCTTAACAACAATGAATACACTCTTGGAATCTTTTTAGATTTATCCAAAGCGTTTGACACGGTTGATCATGAAATATTACTCTCTAAATTTTATTATTAAGGTTTCCATGATTATATATATTATTTATTATATAATTATGTTTATGATAGAGAACAATGTGTTTATGCAAACGGCTGTGCATTTACCAGGGTCAAGTCATCCTGCAGTGTGCCACAGGGTTCTATAATTGGACCTTTGTTATTCCTAATTTATACCAATGACCTTGCTGCTGTGTCTTCTACCGTACTTCCCCTTCTCTTTGCTGATGACACCAATTTGATTTTATCGCACAAGAATGTTGGTTCACTAATTAATGAAGCCAACTCAGGTATGGCCACATCTGGAATGGTGTCAGATAAACAAATTATCTTTAAATGTTAAAATCTAACTTTATTGTATTCACTAGTAAGAATAAGAAATATTGTAAAAAAAAAGAGCCAGAATCTAAATTGGTGGTAATGAAATGGAACAAGTCACATCCACTAGATTCCCCCGAGTTCTAGTTGATGAAAAGTAATCCTGGAAAGATCATATTCAATTTGTCATAAATATTAGTGGCTTGGTTCATCAGGCTTGCTTCCTAACTCTTTACTATAGCTTAATTTATCCATATCTCATTAACTATAATATTGTCTGGGACAGTACATAGGACTCCAACCAACACAAATGACTCATCATACAGCAAGACTTAGCCACCACTTGTCATTACCTGGCTCCAGCTACACCTTTGTTTAAAGAAACTCAATTTCTTGTCTATTTACGACATTAATGTACGCCATTTATGCACTTTCATCTACAAATACTCATACTTAGACAGTTTATCTAAACCCTTCAATGGATTCTTCCAGGTTAATTCTGAAATCCATCTATTTAACATAAGACACTGCAATAACCTTCACCCTCCCCATTGCCGCACCTCACATAGTCAATTCTCTTTCAGATACAAAGGTACCATACTCTGGAATTCTTATCTTCACATTGCCACAACCTCATCATCCCTAAATAACTTCATGCGACCACTAGGGGTCAGCCTGACTACCCAATAATCCCCTCCATGTAGCCTAACTTTCTCACACACACACACGCACGCACGCACGCACACACACACACACACACACACACACACACACACACACACACACACACACACACACACACACACACACACACACACACACACACACACACACAATCAAACAGAGTTTTTCTTGTATACTGAGTATGTCACGTATAATTATAATTAATATTTATTGTTTAACTGATAGAACAAACTTTTTTGTGTACTTATGAGTAAAACCTAAAACTAATTTTGCGAGTTTACTTCAGCTATTTTGTGGTCCGAGTCCTCTTTGTATTCACATTGCTATGTTTAGAAAGGAATCAATATCTTTTCCCAACATTCTCTCAATGCACTCTGGGTTTTTACAAAGTGCAGGACAAGCCATACCATCAGAATATGTTATCTAACAGCTAGATATACACTACCGCTCAAAATGTTGGCATCACTTCGAAATGTCCTTGTTTTTTAAAGAAAAGCAATTTTTTTTGCCAATTAACATAACATCAAATTGATGAGAAATACAGTGTAGACATTGTTAATGTTGTAAATCATTATTGTAGCTGAAAACGGTTGATCACTGGCAGCTTCATGTGTGTGTGTGTGAGTGTGAGTGTGAGTGTGAGTGTGAGTGTGTGTGTGTGTGTGTGTGTGTGTGTGTGTGTGTGTGTGTGTGTGTGTGTGTGCCAGCAGTACCTTGGTGTCCAGCTGCTGTAGGTAAGAGAAGATGTATTCGATGCTGGCTCCAAACGGGTGGACATGGAGGAACGTAGAGATGATCCCTGAGGAAGAACAAACAGAGACATCAATACAGCTGTCAATCAAACTGGAATACCATATTAACATGTAGTTTAATTCCCGAAAACCACAACCCTACAATCATATGTACAAACACCTCAATTCAGTCTGAGTGTTGATTTACCCATCTGTCCAAAATGAAAGCCAGTGAGAATATGCCATCCAATAGACATAAGAGTATCAAACTGTATTCTATTAACCTATAGCTAACATACAACTGACCTACAGCTAACCTATCGCGTCATCTTCTATGCTCGGATACGCTTACCCGTGACATACAGTGCATTCGGAATGTACTCAGACCCCTTCACTTTCTCTACATTTTGTTACGTTACAGCCTTATACTAAAATGGATTAAATAAAACATTTTCCTCATCAATCTACACACAATAGCCCATAATGACAAAGTGAATACAGGTTTTTAGAAAAATTAGCAAATATACAAAAAAAACAGAAATACCAAAAATATTCAGAGCCTTTGCTATGAGACTCGAAAATTGAGCTCAGGTGCATCCTGTTTACATTGATCATCCTTGAGATGTTTCTACAAGTTGATTGGAGTCCACCTGTGGTAAATTCAATTGATTGGACATCATTTGAAAAGGCACACATCTGCTATATAATATCCCACAGTTGACAGTGCATGTCAGAGCAAAAACCAAGCCGAGACAGGATCGTGTCAAGGCAAAGATCTGGGGAAAGGTACCAAAAACTTTCTGCAGCATTGGCCTCCATCATAGTTAAATGGAAGTTTGGAACCACCAAGACTCTTCTTAAAGCTGGCTGCTCGGCCAAACTGAGCAATCGGGGGAGAAGGGCCTTGGTCAGGGAGGTGACCAAGAACCCGATGGTCACTCTGACAGAGCTCCAGCATTCCTCTGTGGAGATGGGAGAACCTTCCAGGAGGACAACCATCTCTGCAACCATCTCTGCAGCACTCCACTAGGCCTTTATGGTAGAGTGGCCAGTTGGAAGACACTCCTCAGTAAAAGGCACATGGCAGCCCGCTTAGAGTTTTGCCAAAAGGCAGCTAAAGGACTCTCAGACCATGGGAAACCAGATTGTCTGGTCCAATGAAACCAAGATTGAACTCTTTGGCCTGAATGCCAAGCATCTGGAGGAAACCTGGCACCATCCCTACAGTGACGCTTCACAAATCCTCAACTGGCCGCTTCATTAAATAGTACGTGCAAAACACCAGTCTCAACATCAGCATTGAACAGAAGTGTATATAAATGTAACATTTTTGTTTATTTTTTAAAATATATATTAGCAAACATTTCTAAAAACCTGCTTTTGCTTTGGCATTATGAGGTATTGTGTGTAGATTGATGAGGAAAAAACTGTAAAGTAATAAGGCTGCAGTGACAAAATGTGGAGGTCAAGGGATTTGAATACTTTCCGAATGCACTGTATTTAGTGATGCTTCGCCTAGAAGCCACTGATGCAGACCTTTGGAACATCTACATTTTAAAAAGTAGAATAAATATAGCCTACACCATCACAATAAATCCATAATTTATTATACACAAGTCTAAAGAAACATGAAGAAAATGTAGTCTATTTCAGAAGAACAGAATAGCATGCTCTGAGTTGTCCTTATGTTAGGCCATGATATGGCTATGCCATATGGCTGTGGGTTACAATAGCTGATTTAGCAGAAAAGATTTGCCTAGAATTCCATGGCATTATTTTGTATTATTTTATAGCATGAAGGTTGAACATAGCTGAATAAAATAGAAAGGATATTTTCTCCAAGTGATTTCCAAGGAAGTGCACACATGCGGATATTCTGTGTTGAGTGGTGAACAAAGAAACAGGTTATATATACAACTTTAGTTGTGATACAAACACTGAGCTATATGTTTAGATATTTATACATTTTAAGGCTAAATGATGCGACTAAAGAGGATTTGATAAAAGTCGTATGAAAGGCATGAGCTCTGATTTGTTTCTTGCGCAGGCTGCACACACTTCATCAGTATCTCATTCACAATTTGACAAGCACTTGATAATATTCTCACCAGGCCTTGAATTTCTCAGTGGCATCCCCTTTGTGTGGCCATAATGCCCCCTAAAAAAATCTATTCCTTTTGCTGCCAAATTGCCCATTGTGCTCTTGGTGTCATGACTTCCGCCGAAGTCGGTCCCTCTCCTTGTTCGGGCGGTGTTCGGCAGTCGACGTCACCGACCTTCTAGCCATCACTGATCCATTTTTCATTTTCCATTGGTTTTGTCATGTCTTTCTTCACACATGGTTCCAATCCCATCAATTACATGTTGTCTATTTAACCCTCTGTTTCTGCTCATGTTCTTGTTGCAGATTGTTTTGATTGTATGTGATGTGCTATTTAGTGTTGGTGTGCGACGGGTTTTGTACCCACTTTGTTATTTTGTACATTTTGGTTGTTTTGGAGTTTTGTCAGCATTTAATAAACAACTCTGTTTACACCAAGTTTGTTCTCCTGCACCTGACTTCCCTGCCACCAACACGCACCCCTTACACTTGGGATGAATATAATAATTAAATAATAATAATAATGAATAATTATAATTCCCATCTCAGCTAAGAAGACAGACACATGGGTGGGGGGGGGGGGGGAGGCTTTCCACTAGATGTTGCATCATTCCTGTGGGGACTTGCTTCCATTCAGCCAGAAGAGCATTACTGAGGTCAGGCACTGATGTTGGGCGATTAGGTCTGGCTCGCAGTCAGCATTCTAATTCATCCCAAAAGTGTTCGATGGGGTTGAGGTCAAGGCTGCATTTCTGTATGGACTTAGCTTTGTGCATGTGGGCATTGTCACTGTCAAGCTGGGCCTTCCCCAAACTGTTGCCACAAAGTTGGAAACACTGAATGGTCTAGAATGTCATTGTACGTATGCTTTAGCATTAAGATTTCCCTTCACTGGCCTAGCCCGAACCATGAAAAACAGTCCCAGACCATTATTACTCCTACACCAAACTTTACGGTTGGCACTATGCATTGGGGCATGTAGTGTCCTGGCATCCGCCAAACCCAGATTCGTCCATCAGACTGTCAGATGGTGAAGTGTGATTCATCACTCCAGAGAACGCGTTTCACTGTTCCAGAGTCCAATGGCGGCGTGCTTTACATCACTCCAGCCGACGCTTGGCATTATGCATGGTAATCTTAGGCATGTGTGCTGCTACTCAGCCATGGAAACCCATTTCATGGAGCTCCCGACCAACAGTTGTTGTGCTGACGTTGCTTCCAGAGGCAGTTTGGAACTTGGTAGTGAGTGTTGCAACCGAGGACAGACTATTTTTACGTGCTTCAGCACTCGGCGGTCCCGTTCTGTTAGCTTGTGTGGCCTAACACTTTGCGGCTGAGTCATTGTTGCTCTTAGCCGTTTCCATTTCACAATAACAGCATTACTGTTACATACACTCGACCGGGGCAGCTCTAGCAGGGCAGAAATTTGATGAACTGATTTGTTGGAAAGGTGGCATCCTATGACGGTGCCACGTTGAAAGTCACTGAGCTTTTATACACCTGTCAGTAATGAGTGTGGCTGAAATGCCGGTTCCACTAATTTGAAGGGGTGTCCACATATGTTTGCATATATAGTGTAGAAGAACTGTCCACATTTAGCCTACTTTTTGTCAGCCAACAAGATGAGTAGGCCTAATGAACAGCAAAATCACTAGCCTATGTCAATCTGCTATCGCCCATAGTACAAAAGTTGACCTATTCTATTGATCAACATATAACAAGAAATAAATACTCCAAAACATACTCTACAACAGTTGTGGGATGAGATAGATCCCAAATTAATACAACCACTTGCATCATTTTTTTTTTTTTTATAGCAATGAGGCTGATGCAACAGATCAGAACATTTAGCTATTTCATCACATTATGAGCATGGGAATGCGCACATACAGTATCAGTAGGCTATAAGCGCGAATGTTCTAAAATGTTATCAATTAGCAGGAAAACACTGTTCTCAAAAGTGACCACAAATGTGATTATGCACGTAATGCTTTATTATAAAGGTGCATTTTTATGGTGAATATTATATTCTCCAAACTCGAAACTCACGTGCCGCCTATGTATGCCAATTAGGATCTAGACTAGTTGTAAAGCGGATTAATGTGATTCATTTTAAGAAGTTATTTGGCCACTTTAGTTGTGATACAAACCTTATCAAAACATATAGGCCTATGGGCTAGGCTACATGAGGTGTTGGACTATGAGTTGAAAAAGTCAAAAAAATAAGGAATGCGCTGTTTCTTGCCTTAACCAGCTGGGCATCATTCACATGTGATAATAAACTCAGCAAAAAAAGAAAGGTACTCTCACTGTCAACTGCGTTTATTTTCAGCAAACTTAAGCAAAAGTTCCACAGACATGTGACTAACAGAAATGGAATAATGTGCCCCTGAACAAAGGGGGAGGGGGGGGTCAAAATCATAAGTAACAGTCAGTATCTGGTGTGGCCACCAGCTGCATTAAGTACTGCAGTGCATCTCCTCCTCATGGACTGCACCAGTTCTGCACCATTTGCCAGTTCATGAGTTCTTGCTGTGAGATGTTACCCCACTCTTCCACCAAGGCACCTGCAAGTTCCCAGACAATTCTGGGGGGAATGGCCCTAGCCCTCACCCTCCAATCCAACAGGTCCCAGACGTGCTCAATGGGATTGAGATCCGGGCTCTTCGCTGGCCATGGCAGAACACTAACATTCCTCTCTTGCAGGAAATCACGCACAGAACGAACAGTATGGCTGGTGGCATTGTCATGCTGGAGGTTCATGTAAGGATGAGCCTGCAGGAAGGGTACCACATGAGGGAGGAGATATTCCCTGTAACGCACAGCATTGAGATTGCCTGCAATGACAACAAGCTCAGTCCAATGATGCTGTGACACACCGCTCACAGACCATGACGGACCCTCCACCTCCAAATCGAACCCGCTCCAGAGTACAGGCCTCGGTGTAATGCTCATTCCTTCGACTATGAACATGAATCCGACCATCACCCCTGCTGAGACAAAACCGTGACTTGTCAGTGAAGAGCACTTTTTGCCAGTCCTGTCTGGTCCAGCAACGGTAGGTTTGTGCCCATAGGCGACGTTGTTGCTGGTGATGTCTGGTGAGTACCTGCCTTACAACCGGCCTACAAGCCCTCAGTCCAGCCTCTCTCAGCCTATTGCGGACAGTCTGAGCACAGATGGAGGGATTGTGCGTTCCTGGTGTAACTCAGGCAGTTGTTGCCATCCTGTACCTGTCCCGCAGGTGTGATGTTCGAATGTACCAATCCTGTGCAGGTGTTGTTACACGTAGTCTGCCACTGCAAGGACGATCAGCTGTTCGACCTGTCTCCCTGTAGCGCTGTCTTAGGTGTCTCACAGTACGAACATTGCAATTCTTGCCCTGGCCACATCTGCAGTCCTCATGCCTCCTTGCAGCATGCCTAAGGCATGTTCACACAGATGAGCAGGGACCCTGGGCATCTTTCTTTGGGTGCTTTTCAGAGGCAGTAGAAATGCCTCTTTTAGTGTCCTAAGTTTTCATAACTGTGACCTTAATTGCCTACCGTCTGTAAATTGTTAGTGTCTTAACGATCATTTCACAGGTGCATGTTCATTAATTGTTTATGGTTCATTGAACAAGCATGGGTAACAGTGTTTAAACCCTTTACAATGAAGATCTGTGAGGTTATTTGTATTTTTATGAATTACCTTTGAAAGACAGGGTCCTGTACAAGGGACATTTATTTTTTTACCGAGTTTATATCATTCACAAGTGATAGGCTAATATTGTCACCCATCAGACGATTCTTAATTTAATGTTGTCTTTCATATACTAAATAATATATGTGTGAAATTTGTTTTGATTTCGAATAAACCATTATCATGCCCCTGTCTCGGAACAGGGGCATGGGCAAAATAATACATGACATCTATGTACTTAAATAGCAAATGGAGGCCGCCAAGTAGGCTATACTCCTGTTGAAAGAGAAGCAAACGTGTCATTAGTAAAACAAAGAAAACTCTACACTGATGCAAGCCTCTGAGGTTAGATAACTGTTGGTGTTTGTGTCCAGCAGCTTATCCACAAGCCAAATATGTTAAATCAATAAGAAAATACCACAACAGAGAAAATTGTCACTTGGCACAGTGTTACAGGACACCTTCAGCTAAACAATCAACTATGAAGTGCACAGCAAAGGGCGTCTCTTTTTTTATGGCCAATTCATTTTCTTTGATTTCACGTAAATAGCATCCGAGAATAGCCGACATTTCGCTACAGTTAACCTACAGCTAACCTATTGCTAACCTGCAGTTAACCTTCAGCCAGTGGCAACCGGTCAATTTTTAGCCCCACATTTTTTTGCAAAAAAATGATAAAATGCAACTTTGGGCTTGCCTGTTTTGCATGTTATTTTGGCATTAATTAATTTATGTGTCACACATCAGTTTGCAAACAATATAAAAAAATACAATCATAGTCATAGTCACATGCGCCAAATACAACAGGTCTAAAAATGAAATGCTTACTCAAAATATGAATAAGAATAAGAAACAAAAGTAACAAGTAATTAAAGAGCAGAAGTAAAATTACAATAGCAGACAATATACAGGGGGGTACCTGTACAGAGTCAATGTGCAGGGGCACCAGTTAGTCGATGTAATTGAGGTAATATGTGAGTGGGTCTAGGGTTTCTGGGATAATGGTGTTGATGTGAGCCATGACCAGCCTTTCAAAGCACTTCATGTGTTCTCTCATGGGACAATACGTCACCTCAAAACATTCTCGCCCTTTGGGTTCTGCCATAGAGTTACATTAGAAGTGCCCATCCAAGAAGGCTCAAGGTCATTGGCCACAGATAAAATGACGTCAAATCACGTTATATGTACAGCAGCATGTCAACATCATACTTTCAAAATTTTAGCTAGCAGTCATCATCATGAATCAAGTCGACAATATATTGGCAAATCCTTTTTAATCCTTGTCATGTGAAGATAAATAATGAAGAGAAATTATAGATAAAACGAATCGGTGCTCATCGGCCATTGGACGTAAACATTACACAACAAGTTGGAAATCGCAAAATCAACAATGAGTGTTTTGGAAGGAATCAGTGACAGTGGCTTTGTGGTCCCAAATATGGGATTAAGGGGCTCTTTTCCAAGATTAAAATGATAAACATTCAACATTGGTCATGCGGTCAATGAAGCATAATTTGTGCTGTGCTCAAATCAGCTGTTAACTCGGAACTGCGAAAACTTGACGTCAGTGAGTTCAAGACATCTGGGAAGTCAGGAATAAACAAGCTCCGACTGGAAAAATACGTTTTGAACATTCATCCAACTCGGAATTGTAAATCTGGCCTCTTTTCTAGAGCTACGATCTGAAGATCAATGACGTCAGCATGATTCGACCTGTTTTGTTTCCCGAGTTCACAGTTGTTTTGAAAGCACCATAAATCCAGAGAATGCCAGACTTTGATGACAAAATTTGCCCACGCAGGAGCGCCGCACCACCTTCCTGTTCAAGTGAGCACAGCACAACAAGGTGAGTCCAAAGATGTATTGTATGCTGCTGCATAAATGATCTAATATGCCAGGGAGATATGTATGTAAATATGTAAAACTAAGTGTATGTTGTCTGGTAAGATGTTAGTAGCGCATGTGCCTCACCCTAATAATTTGGTCTATTTACCCATCTTAATTTCACCTACTGTTCTGACTTGGTGGTGCACATGTAGTCTTTAACCTGTTTTAGAGAAACGTAATCATAGAATATTGTAAGAGGTTTCATTGTCTGTTTATATGCCCCCTTCATTTATTCTACGGTTCTCACTTGGTGTACAGGGAGAAAACTGTAAGAATGGCCCATTTTCAGAATTCTACTGCTGTACAATTCAAAAGTGCTTAACAAATAGTTACTGTTGACTACGTCCGTCCTAGCTCGATCATTAATGTCTTATTCGAATTTACGGATCTGCCTCTTAGGCGCTTGTCGTCCCCTTATGCCATAGTTTGTACATCTCAATTGTTATTAGAAACCACATTTGTTTAAGCAGGTCAGCCATATCAGCTACAGTTGAAGTTGGAAGTTTACATACACCTTAGCCAAATACATTGAACTCAGTTTTTCACAATTCCTTCCTCATTTAATCTGAGTAAATATTCCCTGTTTTAGGTCAGTTAGGATCACCACTTTATTGTAAGAATGTGAAATGCCAGAATAATAGTAGAGAGAATGACTTGTTTCAGCTATTATTTCTTTCATCACATTCCCAGTGGGTCAGATGTTTACATACACTCAATTAGTATTTGGTAGCATTGCCTTTAAATTGTTTAACTTGGGTCACAATAAATTGGGTGAATTTTGGCCCATTCCTCCTGACAGAGCTGGTGTAACTGAGTCACGTTTATAAGCCTTCTTGCTCGCACACACTTTTTCAGTTCTGCCCACACATTTTCTATAGGATTGAGGTCAAGGCTTTGTGATGGCCACTCCAATACCTTGACGTTGTTGTCCTTAAGCCATTTTGCCACAACTTTGGAAGTATGCTTGGGGTCATTGTCCATTTGGAAGACCCATTTGCGAGCAAGCTTTAACTTCCTGACTGATGTCTTGAGATGTTGCTTCCATATATCCACATAATTGTACTACCTCATGATGCCATCTATTTTGTGAAGTGCACCAGTCCCTCCTGCAGCAAAGCACCCCCACAACATGAGGCTGTCACCCCCATGTTTCATGGTTGGGATGGTGTTCTTCGGCTTGCAAGCCTCCCCCTTTTTCCTCCAAACATAACGATGGTCATTATGGCCAAACAGTTCTATTTTTGTTTCATCAGACCAGAGGATATTTCTCCAAAAAGTACGATCTTTGTCCTCATGTGCAGTTGCAAACCGTAGTCTGGCTTTTTTTATGGCGGTTTTGGAGCAGTGGCTTCTTCCTTGCTGAGTGGCATTTCAAGTTATGTTGATAAAGGACTCGTTTAACTGTGGATATAGATACTTTTGTACCAGTTTCCTCCAGATTTGCACTTTTCGCACCAAGGTACGTTCATCTCTAGGAGACAGAACGCGTCTCCTTCCTGAGCGGTATGACGGCTGTGTGGCCCCATGGTGTTTATACTTGGGTACTATTGTTTGTACAGATGAACGTGGTACCTTCAGGCGTTTGGAAATTGTTCTCAAGGATGAACCAGACTTGTGGAAGTCTCCAATTTATTTTCTGAGGTCTTGGCTGATTTCTCTTGATTTTCCCATGATGTCAAGCAAAGAGGCACTGCGTTTGAAGGTAGGCCTTGAAATACATCCATAGGCACACCTCTACCTCACTCAAATCATGGAAATCAGCCTATAAGAAGCTTCTAAAGCCATGACATCATATTCTGGAATTTTCCAAGCTGTTAAAAGGCACAGTTAATTAGTGTATGTAAACTTCTGACCCACAGGAATTGGCATACAATGAATTATAAGTGAAATAATCTGTCTGTAAACAATTGTTGGAAGAATTACTTGTGTCATGCACAAAGTAGGTCCTAACCGAATTGCCAAAACTATAGTTTGTTAACAAGAAATTTGTGGAGTGGTTGAAAAACTAGTTTTAATGACTCCAACCTAAGTGCATGTAAACTTCTGACTTCAACTGTGTGTTTTTGATAAAAGGCAGTAAATGAGGCTGATAGAACTGTTTCGCTGCTGATATCCAGGTGTAGCAGTGGTAATATGTTGGGACTGCTGTTAGGACAGCTTTATGTAGGCCCTAACAGTTTGTGGGCACCGTTTGTCACCGTTACCGTGCAATTAATGTATTGTTTAGTGTTGTGGCTTTTCTGGCATGCATCCCACTTTTTTCCCCCCACCAAAATGTAAATGCTAAAATGTACACTGCCTACAGCTAACCTACAACTAACCTATAGCTAACCTACAGCAAACATATAGCTAACTCTACCTGCTCTAGAGGGGGATAAAGCAGTTAAAGATGCAGACCTTTCTTTCTTCATGAGTTCACTTAGGAGCCAATGTCCCCTTTTCCCTGTGGTGCTACCTTCAATTAATCTTCAAACAAAACGTCATGTAGAGCGATTCTGGCAGAGAGAACACCCAGAATCCTCACCAGCAGTCTCTACCTCACTGAGCAGCCAGAGTAGGCTGGCATGGAGGGAGGGAGCGGAGCACCCCATTAGCTACCTAACTATGTCTGAGACAATCATATGATCATTCTGGCATGACATTCTCCTATTCCTAAGAAATACCAATACACTGGGAAAGAGGAGGTAGCCAGGGTTGGAGGCAGGTAGCCAGGGTTGAGTAGGTTACTTTCTAAATGTAATCTGTTACAGTTACTAGTTACCTGTCCAAAATATTTATCAGTAACATAACTTTTGTATTACACTAACTCAGTAACATAATATTCAGTTACTTCTAGATTACTTTCCACTTAAGAGGCATTAGAAGAAGACAAAAATGTATGTTACCAATTGAACCACATCTATTGCAAGATAAATCAATGTTAAAGTTTACATAGCTGGCCATATGTATGGATGTTAAATTTTACTTCATGGGTTGGTTATTTAGGCTTCTTCTAACCCATCCCTTTCTACTACATATGAATGATGAAATTATATCTTTACATTGAAAACCAAAGTCTATCAGAATGCCATTCATTCCAATAAATGTTATACCCCTTGATCTTCAAGAATAGGACTTGGAAATATGGAAGTATAGATTAGACAAATTGTTTTACCTGAGCATAACCTCAAAACAAATTACTTATAAGCCAGCCCTACTCTGTGGTTTATGATTTTGTTGTCATGGAGAACTGATTGGGCTCACTGATTCGAGTTGAAAAATAAATGCTGCGCTAATGGAATGGCTGAAAAGTGCTATTTACATGTGAAAAATGAATGCCATATGCTGCATTTGCTATAGGCCTATTGTTTAGCTTTTTGTTGGTGACACTTTGATATCTTGATAATATGCAGCTGTTTAAAGGGAAAATCCACAGATGAAACCGTAACAAAACAGTCTCCCCGCCTGAGGGATGGAAGGGATGGACTGAGGGATGGAATCCGCACTGTGCAGTTGTTTCACTGGCTGTACACTGGTTTCAAAAACAATGATTGATAGGCAGCTAAAACATCTTGAATTAAAAAATGATTGGGTTCAAATAGACATTTAGATTTGTAAACAGCAATTCACAACAGCCACAATCCGTAAGACGCTAATAGCTAAATGAGAGAGCAGCAGTGTGATTCACCTCAATGCGCTATGTAGATATCAATAATAATTGATATCCGTACCGCTGTAGACTACACCACTGCTGTTATCCAAGCGTATATTCAAGTTGGATAATCTTTGGATGCCGACAGCAGTCGTACCTTTGGAAGACATTGCTTGGACTGTAGACGACAAAAGCCTATTCCTGCTCTTTTCCCGTCATCCATCAAACGCATTTGATGTGTCATCACAGTCTCTGACTTCTGGTCAGACTCGCTCAGGTGGAACAAACTTAAACTTGCACATTTTTCAATGCTGATTTGAATGTCATTGAGAAAACAGGGAAGTGTCAAAGATTTTTTTTTTCCGCAAACCTTCTTTCTGAATTTAAAAGTATTCCGAGAAGTAGTCATCTAGTTTTTCAAAAGTATCTGTAATCTGATTACAATATTACAGTTACCGTTTTTTTGTAATCCCTTACATGTAACAGATTACATCTGTTACTCCCCAACCCTGAAGGTAGCCTAGCGGTTAAAAGTGTTGGGCCAGTATCCGAAAAGTGGCTGGTTTTAATCATCGAGCTGATTTGGTGAAACATTTGTTGAAGTGAGATTGAGCAAGGCACTTAACCCTAATTGCTCCAGTAAGTCGCTTTGGATAAGAGCTTCTGCTTAATGATTTAAATGTCAAATGAAGATATCCAGTCCTGGCAACATATTAGGTAGTACAGCAAACTACCTGGTATACATGTGTGCAGAGACACACACATTGCCGTTTGGTATCATGGCTAAAAGGCTACCCCTTAACTCCTCTTCCTCATATCTCTGTAGCTTCCTGCTTTCATGAAGCCAAAGAAATCAAGAACCACTTGCCCCAAGAAAATACTGTAAAACCCAACAAGAAAGACTGATAAACAGAGCGAGAGAGAGAGAAGGAGTGAGCACAATCTTTGTATCTCCTCGTTGGTAGGCACTAGGCAGCCAGAAGGCTGTGGTGATTAGAAACATTAGAGGTGCTGAAGGCCTCAGTCAACCAGCAAATTAAAATGTGTGAACCCGCCCAGAGAATAATTAGATGGGAGGAGGAGGAGAACATGGGCACCAAGCAGGGATCTCCTTTTTAGGTAGCTTCACTTTCTCTAGTAATGTTCTACGGAGTATAGACCCAGATACTAATTAGCAAGGCCACTCTCTCAGAGTGGACAGGGCTGGGGGACTTTTCTCCTCTATACTAATGTTAGGTTTATATAACGTTATAGGGATGTTGTAGCAATATTATAGTGATTTTATAGAAATGTTATAGTGATGTTGTAGTAATGGTATAGTGATGTTATAGTAATGTTATACTAATGTTATAAGCCTAGCAACGTTATAGTTATGTTAAGTGAATGTACCCACTAGCTGGGGCTCTCTCTCAGAGTGGACTGGACTGGGGTGATCTACTCCTCTATAGTTAGGTTAGCACAACATTGTTATAATGTTGAAGTAAAGTTATTGTAATTTTAGATGATCTTACCAACTAGCAAGGCCTCTCTCTCAGAGTAAACCGGACTAGAAGGAATCTTCTCTGGGGGCAGACTCTCCTTCTCCTGACTGCAGGAAACCACTTCTAATGCTGTTGCCTCCTACAGGACAAGAGGAGAAAACACTGTTAGACTGGTTGATGAACACACCACACACACACACACACACACACACACACACACACACACACACACACACACACACACACACACACACACACACACACACAGCCCTAGAAACATCATACAGGCAGTGGGAGAAGAGAGGAGGAGAGACAATGAAGGCAAAGAAGAAAGAGAAAATACAGAGGGAGCCAAATGGAGGGAGGAAGGAGAGAGAGAGAGAGAAAGCTGGCAGTGTTAGCGATGCTAATGATGAAACTGTTGTTTACTGTGGGCTTCTGACAGGCTGGAGGAGGGAGGGTCGGGAATGTGTAAAAAAAAATAAAATACAAATAATTTAGGGGGTTTCAGATTTAATATTGCAGAGAGATTGTGGCTTCCATCAATGTAATTATCCGCATAATTTCCAACCCCCAATTTTTTGTTGTTGTTGTTTTTATTATTATTTTTTATTTCACCTTTATTTAACCAGGTAGGCTAGTTGAGAACAGGTTCTCATTTACAACGGCGACCTGGCCAAGATAAAGCATAGCAGTGTGAACAGACAACACAGAGTTACACATGGAGTAAACAATTAACAAGTCAATAACACAGTAGAAAAAAAAGAGAGTCTATATACATTGTGTGCAAAAGGCTTGAGGAGGTAGGCGAATAATTACAATTTTGCAGATTAACACTGGAGTGATAAATGATCAGATGGTCATGTACAGGTAGAGATACTGGTGTGCAAAAGAGCAGAAAAGTAAATAAATATAAACAGTATGGGGATGATGTAGGTAAAATTGGGTGGGCTATTTACAGAGAGTTGTAAATATATATATTATTTTAAATATGTTTTTATATTTCCCCTAACGCTACCACCCCTCCCCTAATTGAAGAAAACTAATGGACAACAATACCAGGTGTGTGTGTGTGTGTGTGTTTGTGTGTGTGTGTGTGTGTGTGTGTGTGTTGTGTCGGGTTGATTAATTCTGCAACAAATAAAGTCCTCCTGCACTGGATTGGTATGTAGTGATATGTCATGTCACTGGAAGAGGAGAGAGAGAGAGGAACAGAGAAACAGGAGAGTGAGGGACAGAGAAACAGAGAGGGGAAGAGGGGAACAGAGAAACAGATGGAGGAAGAGAGAAACAGAGAGAGGAAGAGAGAAACAGAGAGAGGAAGAGAGAAACAGAGAGAGGAAGAGAGAAACAGAGAGGAAGAGAGAAACAGAGAGAGGAAGAGAGAAACAGAGAGAGGAAGAGAGAAACAGAGAGAGGAAGAGAGAAATAGAGAGGAAGAGAGAAACAGGAACAGAGAAACAGAGAGAAGAAGAGAGAAACAAAGAGGAAGAGAAAAACAGAGTGGGGAACAGAGAAACAGAGAGAGGAAGAGAGAAACAGAGAGAGGAAGAGAGAAACAGAGAGAGGAAGAGAGAAACAGAGGAAGAGAGAAAAAGAGAGGAAGAGAGAAACAGAGAGAGGAGGAGAGAAACAGAGAGAGGAAGAGAGAAACAGAGAGAGGAAGAGAGAAATAGAGAGGAAGAGAGAAACAGGAACAGAGAAACAGAGAGAAAAAGAGAGAAACAAAGAGGAAGAGAAAAACAGTGGGGAACAGAGAAACAGAGAGAGTGGGGAACAGAGAAACAGAGAGAGTGAGGAACAGAGAAACAGAGTGGAAGAAACGAAGAGATTCACAGAGAAAGTAGAAAACTAGAGAGACAGGGAGAAAAAAAGAGAGATAAGGAGAGAGTATGGAAACAGAGGGAGAGGGAGAGGGGGAGAGAGGGTTGGAGAGGATCACATCTCTTTTCCACTTACACTGACTTGATCAGCACTCTCCTCGCTCCCTCTGTCATCTCGCGGTGATGTCTCCAGCTAGAGTCAATCATAAAAATGAGAAAAGCCGTCACTGACAATCATGTCACACACCCATGCAAACAGACAGACACACTCACACAAACGTACAGACACACTTTCTCCTCAGGCAAGACCACTATATAACACCGTGAAGGAGAGGTCAACATCACATATACAAGCCCTGAATAGTTTGAGTGGGTATGTTGTAAGGTGCAATCAGATATAGAATCCAGTCAGATCAAGCAGAGACATATAGTACATATTAATCTGTGTTCTTTCCACGAGTAAGAACCAAACATAATTGGATGTCAAAATGTCCTCTGTTCATAACTGGTATTCACACAGTGAGTGGTGTGTATCTCCATTTTCTATTAAAATGGTTGACATCCTGATTCAGTGGTCCTCGATGAAGCCTGATTCAGTGGTCTTTGATCAAATCAAAGTTGATTTGTCACGTGCGCCGATTACAACAGGTGTAGACCTTACAGTGAAATGCTTACTTACAGGCTCTAACCAACCGTGCAAAAAAGGTATTAGACAAAGCCTGATTCAATGGTCCTAGATCATGCCTGTTTCAGTGGTCCTAGATAAAGCCTGATTCTATGGTTATAGATAGAGCCTGATTCAGTGGTCCTAGATGAAGCCTGTTTCAGTGGTCCTAGATAGAGCCTGTTTCACTGGTCCTAGCTGAAGCCTGTTTCAGTGGTTCTAGATGAAGGGACACTGAGAGAATCAAATGTGTTCTTCTGGTGATGAGATTGTCTGTTAATAGAATGACCTGCTCTAGAACAGTGGTTCCCAACCACGGGTCCTAGAAGACTCATGAGACCATAGGCTTCCTGGTAAAATGCACATGAGGGGGTACTTCAGGGGTACTCCGGGCAGATCAAAATTCAGTTGTTGGTACAGTAACCGAAAAAGATTTAATACATTATGCTTGGTGACAGATTGGACAGTGAATGGGGCTCTGGGGTTAACTGATGATGGCATGCAGAAATCTGCCGAACATGGCAAGTTGGCAGCACACACAATCATTCCACAATGGCCACAAATCTAGCAACGCTTTCCTCAAATTGATTTCTCTATCTTCTGTTGATGAGTCTCCAGGGATCCATCTCTGTGAGTACACATGCTTTAATTGCCATATTACCCGTGGATCACTGGAAGGGGTTCATCTCTGCGTGTATACATGCCTTAATTACAATATTACCATGGATCACTGGAAGGGGATCATCTCTGTGTGTATACATTGTCATGACGTTGCCCACTTTGGGTACAGCGAGTACCATCCCCCTCTCTCTGTCTCCTACAATTAGGCTGCTGTGGTCAGAGAGGTCGTAAATTCCTGGAGGAGATGATCTCCTCATGGCCACAGTATAGAGACAGAGTGAATTTTCATAGAGAACAAAGGAATTTCTTCCACCTCACAGAACTTGAGGTCCGAACAACAATTTATGTTCCAGAGAAGGTATAAAAGATCCAGCTACGAACTGGTCCGTTTGGTGCAATTTTGTGGGGCTCATGGGAGACGGTACGGCCACATTACCATAACGCTGTTTATATAATAGCCTCAGATATGAGGTTTACATCTAATTGTTGTATAAGATGAATGTGTGAGGATGATACTGTTTGTAAAATTGTGTAATGTGATTTTGGACCTTTTAATGAAGGAAACTACAATTCCCTTTTAACTAAATCAGAGGACCGCCCATGAGCCCAGTTAGGGTTGGGCATCCTGGGACAGGCCCTTTTCTGCAATTCCGAATAAAACCCCACCTTGAGAATTTCTCAACAGACCATGTTTCTCTCAATCACGAGAGGACAAAGGTTGCAGACCAGCTTACCTCGATAACAAGAGGGCCAAGGTTTGAGACGATTGCTGAATCTTTTAACCATCCCACGTGGTTAAACTCTTAGACTGTCGATACCGACAGAATAAGAACAAGTCTTTGATATTAATTACTAGTCTGCAGCTAGGAATTCTGTATCATTGAACGCGAAGAATGACAACCGCCGAAACATCTATCCATAACGACATGAATGAATGTCACTCTGAACTATCCATTCTAACCACGACAGAGAGAGAGAGAGAGAGAGAGAGAGGACGGAAACTCTCCAACAGAAACTAACTTTTCAGCAGAGATCCCGACAACACACTGAGCATAAATATATATATTGATTGCAATTGTTCCCGAATGAGTGAGCGTTCATGCGTTCATGTGCAAAGGATTGGCATTTCAATTGTTATAATTATCAACTGTGTGTTGTCTTATCTCCGTCGACCCCCACTTCCCTTTTGTACAACAAGCTGCCATGCCGGTTTAGCCCACTAGGGAAACTCTGTTATCATTTCCTTGTAACTATCAACTGTTTGTTTATGCATTTCTGTGAATTACTTAGTTAGTAAATAAATGATTTAAGACAATTGATGTATGGATGACTCATAGTGAAGACTGGGTTCGTGCAGATAACCAACAATTTACGACGTTTGGAATGAGACTAACGTGAGGTAAAGTAAATCATTAATTAATTTAGAAGACTAATTGATCAGATATGAAAATATTTGAAAAGGTTTATTAGGAAAATTATATTATATTATATTATTATTATATTATTTGTAATCTGAATATTTTCCTTGGTGTCCCGACTTCGTAGTTAATTACAGTTACATGATTAATCAGTTTAATCGCGTAATAATAATTATAGAGAATCTTTGATAAAAACTAAGTCTTCAGTTAATGATAGTAAAGACACGACAACATGCTTTAATTACCATTATACCCATGGATCACTGGAAGGGGTTCATTTCTATGTGTATACATGTTTTAATTACCATATTAACCATGAATCACTGGAAGGGGTTCATCTCTACAAGTATACATGTTTTAATTACCGTATTACCCATGGATCACTGGAAGGGGTTCATCTCTACATGTATACATGTTTTAATTACCATAATACCATGAATCACTGGAATGGGTTCATCTCTACATGTATACATGTTTTTAATTACCATATTTACCATGGATCACTGGAAGGGGTTCATCTCTACATGTATACATGTTTTAATTACCATATTTACCATGGATCACTGGAATGGGTTCATCTCTACATGTATACATGTTTTAATTACCATATTTACCATGGATCACTGGAATGGGTTAATCTCTACATGTATACATGTTTTAATTACCATATTTACCATGGATCACTGGAAGGGGTTCATCTCTACATGCATACGTGTTTTAATTACCATATTTACCATGAATCACTGGAAAGGGTTCATCTCTATGTGTATACATGTTTTAATTACCATATTCACCATGAATCACTGGAAAGGGTTCATCTCTACGTGTATACGTGTTTTAATTACCATATTCACCATGAATCACTGGAAGGGGTCACATTTCAGTGCCTAGCGGCAATCTAATGTACAGCGTCATTATTAAACCAGATATTGACAACCATGTGACTCTCTTTGATATGAAATAACATGTATTACCCAGCCAGCAGGTCTAAAATTACAAATGAACAAAGTCAATGAAACAACTAGCCAAGCGGCTACGGGAGGCAGAGAAGAGAAAATGTGTCTCGATTGGAAAATAAGAAATCAAATATGGACCACGCACCATTAGACTCTCTCATATCAGTATTAACTTTATCCAATTAAGTAGCTGATTGAACAGGAATGTCATGCTCTTGTCAACCCTCCCTCTGGAATCGTACTCAGCCAACGTTAAAGCAGACACAACTGTCAGTAAGAGTGTCCATGATTGAGTCTTTGAATGAAGAGATTGAGATAAAAATTAAAGTTTTTATTTGTTATTATTGAACATCCAAAACATACAATATACTTGCGGTGAAGCTGCTCAACAACTATATCATACCAGTCATCCAACAGACTCTCATTCAGAGTGACACACAGAAGCATCCAGGGTCAATGCCCTGCTCAAGGTCATGTTGATAGATCTCCCACTAGGCCAAAAAACATGAACCCAATAGCTGTCCCTCAACCATTTGAGACCCCTCCCACAGTCCCCCTCCAAGTAGAAAAATAAAATATAAAATACAATTAATTCCATTCCCCACCCCCAAGAACCCCCCAATGCACCAACAACCAAGAGAATGAACTAAAGAGAAAAATAAAAAGACAGAAGAAAACAGAAAACAACAATGCAAAAAAAGTATAAATAAACAAAAACAAAATAAAATAAAAACAAAGGACATCAAGGACAACTAAAATCCTTACAGCAAAGCCAACTGTATATGTTTGTGTGCATGTCTGGTACTATTACATGTATGTGTGTGTTCTTGTATGAGTTTATTTGAATGAGAGTGTGTGTATATGCATGTGTACAAACACCTGCACGGCATCAGCCTCAGGCAAACCAACATTAGTTGTAAAAACACTGCCCCTCAGTGTCATTCAAACTTACTTTTTATTATGTTGCATTTGGACTTTAAAAAAACTACTTTTATCTTTGATCATCATTCTGTCTCCCGCACAGCAACTCCACTCCCATTTGTCTTCAATTCCACATCCCAAACCTCAGCTTCCCTCAGCCCATCCCATCTATCTCTGCTGGCCACCCTCTTTGGGTTTCTATGAAACAAATATCTTTCAACTATGCTGTGATGTTTAACATACAATTTCAATCTTTCTAATCAAATAGAATCGATTTGAATAGAATCAAGATAAATATTTTTACTAAGATTATAAGTATATTAGTAATTGACTGTAAAACTTGAGTCATTAGGCATACATGGACACCTTTGTTTTTATGGCTTGGATTTCTAATCCTCTAATGTTGTTAATGGATCTGATTTTAATAGCTAGCATTTCGATGGCCATAACGAATAGATATGGTGATTATGGACACCCTTGCTTAACTCCTCTTGACAATTCAAAACTTTCTGAGAAGTAAGCGTTATTTACGATTTTACACCTGGGGTTGCTATACATTATTTTTACCCATTTTATAAGAGAATTAGCAAAATTGAAAAAACAGGCATTTATAAATAAAATCCAGTCTTACCAAATGCCCTTTCAAATGCCTTTTCAAAATCTGCTATAAATACCAGGCCTGGCTTCTTAGATGTTTCATAATGTTCTATTATTTCTAGTAGTTCTCCTTCTCCCAAATCCAGTCAGCTGATGTTCTGAAAGAGCTGCAAAATCTGGACCCCTACAAATCAGCCGGGCTAGACAATCTGGACCCTTTCTTTCTAAAATGATCTGCTGAAATTGTTGCAACCCCTATTATTAGCCTGTTCAACCTCTCTTTCGTGTCATCTGAGATTCCCAAAGATTGGAAAGCAGCTGCGGTCATCCCCCTCTTCAAAGGGGGGACACTCTTGACCCAAACTGCTACAGACCTATATCTATCCTACCCTGTCTTTCTAAGGTCTTCGAAAGCCATGTCAACAAATAGATTACCGACCATTTCGAATCCCACCGCACCTTCTCCGCTATGCAATCTGTTTTCAGAGCTGGTCATGGGTGCACCTCAGCCACGCTCAAGGTCCTAAACGATATCTTAACCGCAAACGATAAGAAACAATACTGTGCAGCTGTATTCATTGACCTGGCCAAGGCTTTCGACTCTGTCAATCACCACATCCTCATCGGCAGACTCGATAGCCTTGGTTTCTCAAATGATTCCCTCGCCTGGTTCACCAACTACTTCTCTGATAGAGTTCAGTGTGTCAAATCGGAGGGCCTGTTGTCCGGGCCTCTGGCAGTCTCTATGGGGGTGCCTAGGGGTTCAATTCTTGGGCCGACTCTCTTCTCTGTATACATCAATGATGTCGCTCTTGCTGCTGGTGAGTCTCTGATCCACCTCTAAGCAGACGACACCATTCAGTATACTTCTGGCCCTTCTTTGGACACTGTGTTAACAACCCTCCAGACGAGCTTCAATGCCATACAACTCTCCTTCCGTGTCCTCCAACTGCTCTTAACCTCTCTGGGATCGTTCGGGACGCTAGTGTCCCACCTCGCCAACAGCCACTGAAATTGCAGGGCGCCAAATCAAAACAACAGAAATCTCATAATTAAAATTCCTCAACCATACAAGTATTTTACACCATTTTAAAGATACACTTCTCGTTAATACAACCACAGCTTCTGATTTCAAAAGGCTTTTCGGCGAAAGCAGAACATATCATTATGTTAGGTCAGCAACTAGTCACAGAAAGCATTCAGCCATTTTCCAACCAAAAAGAGGTGTCACAAAAAGCCGAAATATAGATGACATTAATCACTGACCTTTGACGATCTTCATCAGATGACACTCCCAGGACTCATTGTTACACAATACATGTATGTTTTGTTCGATCAAGTTCATATTTATATCCAAAAACCTCAGTTTACATTGGTGCCATGTTCAGAAATGCCTCCAAAACATCCGGGGAAATTTCAGAGAGCCACATCAAATAACATAAACACTCATCATAAACTTTAATGAAAGATACATATTTTACATAGAATTAAAGATAAACTTGTTCTAAATGCAACCACTGTGTCAGATTTAAAAAAAGCTTTACAGCAAAAGCACAATATTCAATAATCTAAGAACAGCATTCAGCCATAAAAGCAAGCCATACAGTTACCCGCCAAATTGTGGAGTCAACAAAAGTCATAAATAGCATTATATATCTTCACTTACCTTTGCTGATCTTCGTCGGAATACACTCCCAGGACTCCCACTTCCACAAGAAATGTTTGTTTTGTTCGATTACATCCATATTTATGTCCAAATACCTCCGTTTTGTTTGCGCGTTTAGTTCACTATTCCAAAGGCGCAAAATCCAGAAGAAAAGTCAAAAGAGTTCCATTACAGTTTGTAGAAACATGTCAAACGATGTTTACAATCAATTCTTAGGGTCTTTTTATAATAAATCTTCAATAATATTCCAACCGGACAATAGCGTATTCATAACAGAGGAAAAAGAAGGAACGGCGCGCCCGCGGGACCGCGCAGTAAACAACTGATTGGCCTCAGCCTAGTCCACTTGTTGAAACAGCTCTTATTCGACACCCTTCCACAATATAAGCCTCAAACTTTCTAAAGACTGTTGACATCTGCTGGAAGCCTTGGGAAGTGCAATCTGGCCCCATAGACACAGCATATTGGATAGGCAATCATTTAAATGAAACTACAAACCTCAGATTTCCCACTTCCTGGTTGGATTTGTCTGCTAGACCCTGCTAGGTATTGTCCCCCCTTATCTCAACTCGCTGGTCACCATAGCAGCGCCTCTCCTTCCAGTTCTCTGCTTCCAATGACTGGAACGAACTACAAAATCTCTGAAACTGGAAACACTTATCTCCCGCACTAGCTTTTGAAATTACCCTCACTAGCTTTTGAAATTACCAGTCTTTTCTCTATAGCTTTGGAAATGACCAGTTTATTTCTCTCTATGGATGGTGATCTAAATGATTGTACTGTCACTCTCTGGCTTTTTAAATGACTGCTCTCTCTCAATGGCCTTTTAAATGACATGTCTCAGTCAATGTTTGATAGGCAGTAAGCACATCTCTTACCATCCTGAGGTCCATAAGAGGAATGTAAAAAAAAAAAAAGGAGAAATGTAAAACTTTTGAAACTGAATAAATGTCATTAATGTCTACCACAGCCTGGGCTCTGGTAGCTGATTAGTTATTTCGGAAACATTTCTCATACATTGAAACTCATTTAGAACTAATTTCATTCTTATTAGAGCACAAATCAGATATGGTATTTACATTTCAAACCCCAGCAGTCTTTACAGCCAGCCAAACTCATGAACCACACACAGTATTCTCTCTTGACTGAGAGCCTTCATCCCATCCCTCCTCATTCTCATTACTATTGTATCAGGGAACATGAGTACAAGATGGCTGACATTATCTAGCAATGTCTCACACAAATGTTAGATGCACAAATACAGTAAAATGCCTTTCTTGCAAGCTTTAACCCCAACAATACATTAATCAATAACAATGTAATACTAAATAAAACAAGGTAAAACAAAAACACACAATGATAGGATGTGTGTGTGTGTGTGTGTGTGTGTGTGTGTGTGTGTGTGTGTGTGTGTGTGTGTGTGTGTGTGTGTGTGTTACTGACCTGGTGTGTGCGTGTTTTATTCAGATTCTCCAGTCCTTCCTTGAGGCTCTGTACCTGGCTCTCCAGCTGCTGTTTGTCCTCCACACTCTTCTCCAACTCTGCCTCCCTCTGTTTCTTTTCTTCACGCATCTTCAACAGTTGCTGCAAACACAGAGTACATACAGTGAGCCACATACCGTAACTCACCTTTAAACTTCTGATACAGAGGAGATACATTTAGCTACAGATGCTAACTAACCCTTAAGACAGAGAAAGCACAGTTAGATACAGATGATACCTAACCCAAGGCACAGTTAGCTACAGATGCTAACTAATCCTTAAGACAGAGAAAGCAGTTAGCTACAGATGATACCTAACCCAAGGCACAGTTAGCTACAGATGCTAACTAATCCTTAAGACAGAGAAAGCAGTTAGCTACAGATGATACCTAACCCAAGGCACAGTTAGCTACAGATGCTAACTAATCCTTAAGACAGAGAAAGCAGTTAGCTACAGATGATACCTAACCCAAGGCACAGTTAGCTACAGATGCTAACTAATCCTTAAGACAGAGAAGACACAGCTACAGATTCTTGCTTACTACAGGCATATGACTCATGCAGGTTATTAACACTTTATCCATCAGCTCCATAGAGGAAACCATGTTAGCCAGCGGTGCTAACCCTTATGTTTCAGGATTTGCCATCGAGTAAGGAACTTTTAGCTTATAGCTTCTCTATGTAGGTCAGAACCATGTAGAAGCTGAAAAGTCCTTTCTCCTTATCCATTTCTTAAAAAACTATATCACAGTCTCAGTTGGGTTTAGGCGGAAATACGTAAGTATTACATGACTCAGAAGTGGAAGAAATTCACAGAACCTGGGCAGACTCAAATCACCTGCTGATAAAATGTTATGGAAATTTGCCAGAGCCTGCCTGATATCACAATTTAGCACAGAGCAATAAGGAGTATTCGATTTTCGTCTCTTCCTCCTCATTTTTATCCATTCTTTTAATATTTTCATGGCAATGTCGAAATTGGAAATGTAATTACCATCTGTCTATTCATATGAGCATGACCGTTGACCACTTGAGGATATTTGATGACCCAGCAGGTGATGGAAGCAACAGATTTCCTGCCTGAGGGTTGTTTAACCAACAGTTTGTTTCCCTGAGGGGGATATTTTATTAGAAACCCCTCCAGCTGGTATTAGTTTGTGTACAGCGTCTAGGTCAGCAGACTGATCAGATTCTAGAATGACTCTTTTCCTGCCAAGTCTCTCTATCCATCCTACTCTGAGTGCATCCCTCTTGCTCTCTCTCTCTACGCCTCTCTCTATCCATCCTACTCTCAGAGTGCACCTCTCTTGCTCTCTCTCTCTACGCCTCTCTCTATCCATCCTACTCTCAGAGTGCACCCCTCTTGCTCTCTCTCTCTACGCCTCTCTCGATCCATCCTACTCTCAGAGTGCACCCCTCTTGCTCTCTCTCTCTACGCCTCTCTCTATCCCTACTCCCTCTTTGTCAGTGTTGTGTGTGTGTGTGTGTGAGATTGGGAGGGCAGTTCTCTATCCACCTCTATTAAAAGTAACTTTTCCTCAATACGACTGGTCACCCCAGGAAGCCAAACCAATGGATTATGAGTCTCACTAGCCAGAATCTGCAGGGGTTTAATATCTGTATGGAACCAGGAAATGAAAAATTCCTGTGGAATTGATTAAAATAAATCCAAAGCAGGAACTGCTGCAAGAAGTTAACTACAGTGGGTATGTCTGGTAGAAGTAGTACCTTCTGCATTCCCTGTAGTGCCTGTTGTAGAAAGGTTAGTTGTTGCTGCCTGATGGTGTCCTCTTCACTGTGTTGTGGAGGTGTGTGTTCTTGGTTCTTGCCCTGCTCCTGCTTCAGCAGCTCCACCTCGTTCCTGTAGGCGTCCAGCTGACAGCGCAGAGAGTCATTCTCTTCCTTTAGGGCCTCCACCTGGGCCACAGGGCCTACACACACACACACACACACACACACACACACACACACACACACACACACACACACACACACACACACACACACACACACACACACACACACACACACACACACACACACACACACACACACACACACACACACACACACACACACACACACACACACACACACACACACACACACACCACACACAGTATGATGAGAACTACTAATAAAATCTGTCCGTTTGAACAGACAGGATAGACAGTGTGATGAGAACTACTCATTAAACCCTAACCTGTCCCATTTAACAGACAGGAAACAGTGTGATGAGAACTACTCATTAAACCCTAACCTGTCCCATTTAACAGACAGGAAACAGTGTGATGAGAACTACTCATTAAATCCTAACCTGTCCTATTGAACAAACATGAAACAGTGTGATGAAAACTGCTCATTAAATCCTAGCCTGTCCTATTGGACAGAGAGGAGAGACAGTGTGATGAGAACTACTCATTAAATCCTAACCTGTCCTATTGAACAGACATGAAACAGTGTGATGAGAACCACTCATTAAATCCTAACCTGTCCTATTGGACAGAGAGGAGAGACAGTGTGATGAGAACCACTCATTAAATCCTAACCTGTCCTATTGGACAGAGAGGAGAGACAGTGTGATGAGAACTACTCATTAAATCCTAACCTGTCCTATTGGACAGAGAGGAGAGACAGTGTGATGAAAACTGCTCATTAAATCCTAACCTGTCCTATTGGACAGAGAGGAGAGACAGTGTGATGAAAACTGCTCATTAAATCCTAACCTGTCCTATTGGACAGAGAGGAGAGACAGTGTGATGAGAACTACTCTTCCCCTGTTCCTTTGACAGGAGAGTCTGTTCTTTACAGCTGTCGGAGGGGGATGTGTGTAATGTAATGAGAGGGTGTGTTTGAGTGGCTGAGCTGGGGAGATAAGACCTGAGAGTGAGTGTGTGAGGGAGGGAGGCCCAGCATAGAGTGTGTGTGTGTGTGTGTGTGTGTGTGTGTGTGTGTGTGTGTGTGTGTGTGTGTGTGTGTGTGTGTGTGTGTGTGTGTGTGTGTTTATGAGTGTGTGCGTGCGTGCATGGGTGTGTGTAACTCAACACAGGGACTCCAGCTGCCTGCTTTGTATCTGGCATTATCTGCCTGTTTGAGCTGAGAGAGAGACCTCTGAGTCATCGACTTGTGTGAGAGAGAGAGAGAGAGAGAGACAAAGAGAGAGCCAGCAGGCGAGGAGGTTTTGGGTGAGGTGTGTATTGATCAGGGAGCCTCATCAACCGATTCCCCTTCCACAACGTGACAGGCTTTAGTATCGACCCTCAGCACAAGGCAGCTGACAGGAGAGAAGCACCAACCCATTCCAACTCTGCACCGCATCAATGGAGAAGCACCAACCTATTCCCACTCTGCACTGTATTAGTGTAGAAGCACCAACCCATTCCCACTCTGCACTGTATTAGTGTAGAAGGACCAACCCATTCCCACTCTGCACTGTATTAATGTAGAAGCACCAACCCATTCCCACTCTGCACTGTATTAGTGTAGAAGCACCAACCCATTCTCACTCTGCACTGTATTAATGTAGAAGTACCAACTCATTCCCACTCTGCACTGTATTAGTGTAGAAGCACCAACCCATTCCCACTCTGCACTGTATTAGTGTAGAAGCACCAACCCATTCCCACTCTGCACTGTATTAATGTAGAAGCACCAACCCATTCCCACTCTGCACTGTATTAATGTAGAAGCACCAACCCATTCCCACTCTGCACTGTATTAATGTAGAAGCACCATCTGCACTGTATTAGTATAGAAGAACCAACCCATTCCCACTCTGCACTGTATTAGTGTAGAAGCACCAACCCATTCCCACTCTGCACTGTATTAATGTAGAAGTACCAACTCATTCCCACTCTGCACTGTATTAATGTAGAAGCACCAACCCATTCCCACTCTGCACTGTGTTAGTGTAGAAGCACCAACCCATTCCCACGCTTCATTGTATTAGTGTAGAAGCACCAAACCATTCCCACTCTGCACTGTATTAGTGTAGAAGCACCAACCCATTCCCACTCTGCACTGTATTAATGTAGAAGCACCAACCCATTCCCACTCTGCACTGTATTAGTGTAGAAGCACCAACCCATTCCCACTCTGCACTGTATTAATGTAGACGCACCAACCCATTCCCACTCTGCACTGTATTAGTGTAGAAGCACCAACCCATTCCCACTCTGAACTGTATTAGTATAGAAGCACCAACCCATTCCCAATCTGCACTGTATTAGTGTAGAAGTACCAACTCATTCCCACTCTGCACTGTATTAGTGTAGAAGCACCAACCCATTCCCACTCTGCACTGTATTAGTATAGAAGCACCAACCCATTTCCACTCTGCACTGTATTAGTGTAGAAGCACCAACCCATTCCCACTCTGCACTGTATTAGTATAGAAGCACCAACCCATTCCCACTCTGCACTGTATTAGTGTAGAAGTACCAACTCATTCCCACTCTGCACTGTATTAGTGTAGAAGCACCAACCCATTCCCACTCTGCACTGTATTAGTGTAGAAGCACCAACTCATTCCCACTCTGCACTGTATTAGTGTAGAAGCACCAACCCATTCCCACTCTGCACTGTATTAGTATAGAAGCACCAACCCATTCCCACTCTGCACTGTATTAGTGTAGAAGCACCAACTCATTCCCACTCTGCACTGTATTAATGTAGAAGCACCAAACCATTCCCACTCTGCACTGTATTAGTGTAGAAGCACCAACCTATTCCCACTCTGCACTGTATTAATGTAGAAGCACCAACCCATTCCCACTCTGCACTGTATTAATGTAGAAGCACCAACCCATTCCCACTCTGCACTGTATTAATGTAGAATCACCAACCCATTCCCACTCTGCACTGAATTAATGTAGAATCACCAACCCATTCCCACTCTGCACTGTATTAATGTAGAATCACCAACCCATTCCCACTCTGCACTGTATTAATGTAGAAGTACCAACCCATTCCCACTCTGCACTGTATTAGTGTAGAATCACCAACCCATTCCCACTCTGCACTGTATTAATGTAGAAGCACCAACCCATTCCCACTCTGCACTGTATTAGTGTAGAAGCACCAATCCATTCCCACTCTGCACTGTATTAGTGTAGAAGCACCAACCCATTCCCACTCTGCACTGTATTAATGTAGAAGCACCAACTCATTCCCACTCTGCACTGTATTAGTGTAGAAGCACCAACCCATTCCCACTCTGCACTGTATTAGTGTAGAAGTACCAACTCATTCCCACTCTGCACTGTATTAATGTAGAAGCACCAACCCATTCCCACTCTGCACTGTATTAATGTAGAAGCACCAACCCATTCCCACTCTGCACTGTATTAGTATAGAAGCACCAACCCATTCCCATTCTGCACCGTATTAGTATAGAAGCACCAACCCATTCCCACTCTGCACTGTATTAATGTAGAAGCACCAACTCATTCCCACTCTGCATTGTATTAGTGTAGAAGCACCAACCCATTCCCACTCTGCATTGTATTAGTGTAGAAGCACCAACCCATTCCCATTCTGCACTGTATTAATGTAGAAGCACCAACCCAGAATACAGGTGTTCCTCTTCAAGCCTGCTGATAGGTTAAACAGACCACCTGTCTATGATTGAGAGCACAGAGACTCGGCTTCTTAAACAGGATTGGAGGAGGTGTAAACAAGCCCTCCCCCTGTGCTCTTGCATTACAGGAAGCCCTAGCAGGTGTGACTGAGACTGTAAATATGATGGGGTGTCACATCAACACCTGTCTCCCTGCCACATCCTGGCCCTTCTCTACAGCATTCCTTTCCAACATTGTGACAGCCTCCTGACAATGATTGTTAGTGTTTTCTAATAAGCAAGGTCACACATGAAAAGGTGGAAATCAAAACCTGCTTGGCTGATGATTACATTTGCATATATCTGCATAGAAATTAGGTAGGCGGTCTTAACCGGGAGAGATCACAACAATTCCAAAGCAGAAAGTAAACGACACACTTGAAAAGGAGACCTGATTGTAGCAGTTAGCCCCGCTCTCTTGGCTTCCATTCCCTTTTCTCTCTAACTGCTTTAGAGAGAAGCAGAGGGTCATCTGAATGTCCAGGTGAATATCATGGTCTGTTTCAATCTGTTTTACATCAGTAGCTCTGTTGGCTCAGCAGACAAACAGGATGTTCTGCGTAAAGACGACCTCAATGGTACTTCACTGATGCCCAGAACAGCACTGAAATTAGCTGAAGGAGCTGACACACACACACACACACACACACACACACACACACACACACACACACACACACACACACACACACACACACACACACACACACACACTTTGCTACAGCTGTGACTATGAGCATCCCCATTTATAGAGGCAGGCCAGGGAATAATCTCCACAACACCAGTCCATTCACACATTCACAGTGTCAGCTGCCTGCAGTGTCAGTCTCATTCATGTGTATTTCTGAGGTGCTGGAGTGAAATGACTATAATTTCATAGGGTCGCTATAGCACAAGTGTCAAACTCATTCCACGGAGGGTCGAGTGTCAGTTGGTTTTTGCTTCACCCTTGTACTTGATTGATGAATGAAGGTCTCTAATTAGTAAGGAACTCCCCTCACCTGGTTGTCTAGGTCTTAATTGAAAGGAAAGACCAAAAACCTGCAGACACTCGACCCTCAGAGTGTCTACCAACTAGACTGTCAGAATGTCTACCAACTAAAGAGTGTTGGAGGGTTTACCAACTAGAGTGTTACTAGAGAGTGTTGGAGTGTTTACCAACTAGAGTGTTAGTGTCTACCAACTAGAGTGTTAGTGTCTACCAACTAGAGTGTTAGAGTGTCTACCAATTGTGTGCAATCTCTCTTTTTCATAAACACACACACTCAGACAGTCTGGAGAAGACTGTACTTAATTTGGTAATTTAGAGAGTGAATGAGCTGACGACTCCTCTCTAATCAGGGCCGGTCCTTGCCTTTCTGCCACCCTAGGTGAGATCATAAAATGCCATCCCCCGCAAAACTAGAAAAGCAAAATTACATTGAAAAAACATAAAAAACACAATGAAGTTAGGTAAAATGTTGGTTCAGAATGAAAGGTGAAAAGATATATTTTCCAGACGTTGAAAATATGTATTTTCCGGACGATGAAATAAGGTTCATTTATGGTTCTGAATGAAAGTTGAAATTATGTAATTCATAGACGTCTATGCCCAAATACCCAAAACCAATGTCCTTGGATGTGGAAATCAATGCCGGTCCGAAATGCACCCAAAAAATATTTCCAAAAGAATTCAACGTCGATCTGTGCTTACTGATGTGGTAAGCCTACCGTTTGTAAAACACCAAAAAATAAGTCTGAACAGGAACAAAAAAAGATGAAAAAAGACTTGGGCTAATGCTTACTAGGGTGTAGCCTACCATGTCGCCCGCAATGGAAGTTTATGAATGCCCATCCATGTGGTAGGCCCATTTGTAAAACAGACCATTGCATTGGTTTTATTAGTGCCGATTCCTGTGACTAATCAATTTGGCTATTTAAGCTCTGAATATCAGCTACCCGACTTCATCGGGAGTTATCGTGAGGCTATTTGCAATGTGTTTACATAGCAGGAAATGCAGAAGTATTTTATTTATTTCTATGATCAGCTTGTCAAAAATGTATGGATACAAACTTGAAACCACTGATCATGTCAATTTACCCCACAGGGTGAAACTCCTGGACAGCAGATGTGAGTAGCATGATTGTCAATTTCCTATGGTCCATTTAACTTTAACTTTAACTCCATTTAACTTTAACTTTTAAATGTGACAGTACATTTTATTTGATTGGGCGCCATTTACGTTAGCCTATTTGATACCTGTATGATGTAAAAAGTGTCCGTCTCAATACATTGTCATATATTTTATCTCCAGAAAATGCTCTATCTACCATATCCTAGATTTTCTACATGATTTATGTTAGATTATTTTTTTGGACTGAACGTTGATGGAGTGCTGCAGAGATGCGTCTCTCGAACAGCACCCTGGAGAGGCGTGCTGGGAATGGACAAGCAAATTATTTTGCCTCCCTGCCTTTGACAAAGTGGGTATTGTTTATCACGAGGCGATATCAGAGCTCCCCTACAGTAAAAATCCCACATGCCACTGGTTGAGATAAATTGTCATAGTTTTTGGGCAGAATTATGTAATGTTTTATGTGTTCTTGGAGGTGAGTCTTGGTCAGTTTATTTCAGAACATGCCAAGAACATGTGTGTGTGTGTGTGTGTGTGTGTGTGTGTGTGCGTGTGTGTGTGTGTGTGTGTGTGTGTGTGTGTGTGTGTGTGTGTGTGTGTGTGTGAGTGAGTGTGTTTGTGGTATGTGTGTAGTGTGTGTGCATGTGTGTGTGAGCCTGTGTGTGTGGTATGTGTGTAGTGTGTGTGTGCATGTGTGTGGTATGTGTGTAGTGTGTGTGTACCTGAGTCGTCAGGATCGTGTGTATCCTCCATGTCATCGTCAGACATCTCCATCTCCTCTTCTCGTCTGATCCCCATCAGCTCTTCATTTTGCATGTTTCTGATCTCCTGGAGGGAAACAACAAAACAGGAATATCACTGGATGTTCATACTGAACACGATCCTCCTGGGTAGCCTGGCTGGAGTACGGTTTACACTGTCGCGTACTCTCAAGGAAAGATTTGACTGATGAGACAGCAGATTTGACTACTGATGAGATAGTAGATAGAGAGCAGCGTTCTGCCTCTACATGGATGGCAGTAGATAGAGAGCAGCAGTCTGCCTCTACATGGATGAGACAGTAGATAGAGAGCAGCAGTCTGCCTCTACACTGACGAGACAGTATATAGACAGCAGCAGTCTGCCTCTACACTGACAAGACAGTAGATAGACAGCAGCAGTCTGCCTCTACACTGACGAGACAGTAGATAGAGAGCAGCAGTCTGCCTCTACACTGACGAGACAGTAGATAGAGAGCAGCAGTCTGCCTCTACACTGACGAGACAGTAGATAGAGAGCAGCAGTCTGCCTCTACACTGACGAGACAGTAGATAGAGAGCAGCAGTCTGCCTCTACACTGACGAGACAGTAGATATAGAGCAGCAGTCTGCCTCTACACTGACGAGACAGTAGATATAGAGTAGTAGTCTGCCTCTACACTGACGAGACAGTAGATGTAGATTAGCAGTCTGCCTCTACACTGACGAGACAGTAGATATAGAGCAGCAGTCTGCCTCTACACTGACGAGACAGTAGATATAGAGCAGCAGTCTGCCTCTACACTGATGAGACAGTAGATATAGAGCAGCAGTCTGCCTCTACACTGACGAGATAGTAGATATAGAGTAGCAGTCTGCCTCTACACTGACGAGACAGTAGATATAGAGTAGCAGTCTGCCTCTACACTGACGAGACAGTAGATATAGAGCAGCAGTCTGCCTCTACACTGACGAGACAGTAGATATAGAGCAGCAGTCTGTCTGTCTGTCTGTCTGTCTGTCTGTCTGTCTGTCTGTCTGTCTGTCTGTCTGTCTGTCTGTCTGTCTGTCTGTCTGTCTGTCTGTCTGTCTGTCTGTCTGTCAGTGAGTGAGTGAGTGAGTGAGTGAGTGAGTGAGTGAGTGAGTGAGTGAGTGATCCAGATCAGCACTTTGGGGCAGTCAAGGTGTAGCTGTTACACTATCATAATTTCCTAACAAATTCTGTCACATCTAGATGTTCCCTAGAGAGGTCTGAGACATGAGCATAACTGCTGTGTGCCCAAAACCATTATACTGAAATTGACCACTGTGCTTCTAGCAGTCCGTATGTGTTTGTGTCAGACCTGAGTTCTAATACATGTGTATTTGATACTGTGTTATTTAAATACTTATTTTCTGTATATTTGAGTATATTCAAATAATGTGTCGCCAATCAACTACTTCTATTTAAAGAATTTTCAAATAATTTCCTATAAATAGCCTACTATTTGAAGGGATTTGTATGGTTGAAAAAATGGATGGATAAATGGGAGAATGACTGGTTTGTAAATAGGCAGATAGTTATAAATTGATGGATGGATAGATGGATGTTTGAACAGGTTAATGGATATATGGATTTGTGGTAAAATACAGGTGTTGTGATTGTGACAGACAGTGAAGCTCCTGCAGTCTCTCAGGTCTACTGTTCTGTTCGACACACATACACGCGTACACACACACACACACACACACACACACACACACACACACACACACACACACACACACACACACACACACACACACACACACACACACACACACACACGCACTGCAGCATCGAAATACATTGACCTTCACAGCCACTATAAATAAACTCCCTGTCAATAAGAGAGCGGTAATATTCCTCTATATTAAGGTCTGAGAGTCACAGATTGGTCCTGGTGACCACAGAGATAATGTCCAGTAGAACAATAGAAGATTGGTCCTGGTCACAACAGAGATTATGTCCAGTAGAACATTAGAAGATTTTTCCTGGTCACCACAGAGTTGATGTCCAGTAGAACAATAGAATATTGGCCCTGGTGACAACAGAGATTAAATCCAGTAGAACATTAGAAGATTGGCCCTGGTGACAACAGAGATGATGTCCATTGACAAAAGGATATGATATGGTTAACCTGTGTCATGAACCCATTTTACAACACAAGGTGATGCATTTGTGTTAAGAGCTCAGTTCCAGGTATCATCATTAGCATGTGGATTATTCTGTAGGGAAAAGTGTTGCTGGATCACAATAACTGAATATTCACAGTATTGTTAATATGCATCAACACACTCAGAGGTACTTCCAGTTCAGTATGAGTTGTTAATTCTTCAGAGGTATATATATTCCTGGTGTCATTAGCATGTTAATATATCTGCAGGAGATTGTACTGTACTGTTCTGAATATTCAAACGGCTCATAGTTTCACGTTTCAACTTCATGCGCTGAAAAATAAAAGACCATGACATGTTTGTGTGTGTTTGTGTGTGTGTGTGCGTGTACATTATCCTAACTGTGAATTTAAAGTCACCGTCAAGAACAATATGTGCTGTTCAGTTCGTTACAGTACTCAAAACTTGTTTACATTCATTACAACTCTCTTCCATTGGCAGTTGTGTTGTGACTCCGTTGCTATTCATAACTGCTAACCACCTGTCCATGACATTTTACCACAGAGAACACTTAGCGCATTTAAATTGAATCTGACCTGTCAGTCTGTTTTGGTAAAGAGTGATATCAGAGGTCTATAACACATACCTCCCTTACAAAAAAAAACGACCAAGAAATAAATGTATATTTCCCCCCAAATTTGACATTCTTTTCACACATTTATTTTTGACCCCTTCCAGCAATATCTGGTCTCCCAACCAGGGACTGACCAAGACCAACCCTGCTTAGCTTCAAAGGGAAACCAGCAATTGAATGCAGAGTGCTACATTGCTGGAATTAATATGCTGGCTGGAATGAATGTGCCGACTGGAAAAAAGCAAGAGGATGCAAAGGCCAGGGTAACATAACCAATAGGAGAAATTGCAGTAAGGAGGGAGGTGTTTTATTCAATTGCATATTTAATTACATTTTTTTCATTGAAAGCAATTCATTTGCTTTCAAATGTAAACATTATTTCCATGCAATGTTTTGTTTTGCGATCAATACTTTGGGGTTTGTGTTTTGCTTTCAATATCATAATTTTTGTTTGCAATTCACTTTTATAATGGTGTTTTTGGATTGCTGCATGGATTGCTGCGTTTTTGTTTTTGGATTTCTGCACTTATAATGTTAAGAAATAGCCTAATAGTTTATCAACATTTTAAGCTAAATGTTCTGATCTGTTGCGTCAGCCACATTGCGTAAAAAAGTATTTTTGATGCTAGTGGTTCTATTAATTTGGGATCTATTGCATCCCACAACTGTCCCGGACTATGTTTGGAATATTTATTTCTCGCACAGAATAGAATAGGTAGACTTTTGTACTATAGGGGATAGTAGATTGACATAGGCTAGTGCTTTTGCTGTTCATTACGCCTACTCATCTTGTTGGCTGACAAAAGTAAATGTGGACAGTTCTTCCAATATCTTCAATATGCACCTCGGAATTGGATAAGGACGTGCGGAGCTGCGTCCCCGATGTGTCTGTCTTCACTTGTAGCCTGTGAGAAAGATGCGATCACGTGATGGGAGAAGGCCACAAAGACCACAAAAGGCATGGATTCTTTTAGGGTGCATTACGGCCACAAAGGGGATGCCGCCGTGATATTCGAGGCATTATCAAGTGCTTGTCAAATTGTGAATGAGAGCCTGCACAAAAAAACTAAGCAAATGCCTTTCAAGCAACTTTTTTCAAATCATTAGAGTCACATCACGCAGCCTGACAATGTAAAAAAATCCAAACATATAGCCCAACGTTTGTAGAACGTCTACATTTACATTAATAACTCTAAATTAAGCCTATAGGAGTACCTATTTCTTTGTTAACCGCTCAACACAGAATAGCTGCATGTGCACTCACTCCCTCAAATCATTGAGAAAATATTTAGATTTTATTCAGCTTTGTTCAATTGTATTCTTCATACTATAAAATAATGCCACGCAATTCTAAGCAAATTTTGTCTGCAAAATGAACTAGTTTAGTGTTATATAAATAATCTAATATCAAGCATGCACCTGCATACAACCACCCCGGACCTACACACATGCAGCAGCAACAGCAAGACTACAATCAACCTCAGTTCCAAGACATGGCAGGGAACGCCTTGCCCTGGCCATGACGATGCCCCCACCCGCTGCAGGAGAGGGGGAGCCAACTTACTGACAAAAAAAAATAAATATATATATATATATATAAACATTTTTACCCCATACCAATGAACCTCCTCGCACCCGGATCATCAACAGGTTTTGCACAACTGACAACAGATCTATCTGCGGTTGGATGTTTCTGTATAAGACGAATTCACCTCATCCGTCCTTTTCCAGAAACAAGAGGGGGAGGAAGCAGAAAGGAAGCAGAACAAAGAACAAAGAACAAAGGACTGGTGAAATTAAAGACCCTTCAAAAGGTCTCGCACATCTGGTGGCACCCTCAAATTAAAATAATGACTGACTTGTTTTGCGACATAATGACTGACTTATTTTGCGACATAATGACTGACTTATTTTGCGACATAATGACTGACATATTTTGAAAATAATGACTGACTTATTTTGCGACATAATGACTGACTTATTTTGTGACAAATGCAGCATCTGTGGCAGACACAACCCGAAGAAGCCATATCAAACATACCTAATGCATATTTTCAGGACAGTAGCATAGAACGCTATCTCTTAGTTATGGTAGATAGGTGTCCAAATGGTTAGAAGCAATACCAACAGCAAAAGAGAATGCTAGGTCAGTCATTAAGTGGCTACAAACCAAACTAATACCCAGGTATGGCATCCCAAGACAAATCAAATTTGACATATGGCTCACATTTCAGTAACAAACACCTGAGACAGGTGGAAGAAAGATTTGGCATAACCCACAGATTTGGATCTGTGTACAGGCCCCAATCCCAAAATCTGGTGGAACGTCAAACCAAAAGCAAAAGCTAAGATAGCTAAAGTATGTGCCTCATGGGATAATGACTGGTAGAGTCATGCATGGTCCACCAAGGGAGGGAGCTCATATGCCCACCCTTGATGTACAACAAATTGTAATGTCTGATTATGTGAAAAAACTGACGGTTCTCTGTGCAGCACTCTCTACCCAGGTTCACAAGGTCCAGGAGGGGGAGCTGCCGGGGGACACGCCACCACTGAAGGTAAAGGTTGGTGACTGGGTGAGGGTTAAAGTCCACAAGAGAAAGTGGCTGGAACCCAGGTGGACTGGACCGTACGAAGTGAAGGAGGTTACTTCACACTCAGTCCAGGTCAAAGGTAAATCAGGCGCACCTTGGCACCACCTTACACATTGCACCCCAGCCCCAACTCCTTCCAGAACACTGACTGAAGTCTGAGCTGATTTGAACAGCCTAAATTCGATACCAAATGAAGACACTCCTGATTCAGGTGATGGAGTATCAAACTCCACCTCCCCTGAAAAAGGAACCTCGCCCAGTTAAAGGGATATTTCTCGCTCCCTGGGCAAGGCTAGGAATATCTGAACCACTGTTTGTGATATTCCTACTGATATTTGGAGTAACCCTAGGCACTCTCACATGGTTAATAGAACAACAAACACATACTAAAGCATCAACCCCTCTCACCCCAACCCCTATCCCTGATAACATTCCTAGCACCACTCCCTTCAATCTCACACGCACCAAACGTAGCACTCTCCTATAGTTTTCGCGTCTTAATAGACGAGAAGAGGGGGACTCAAAAATTTGGTTCCTACCAAATTGTTTGGTTGCTTCATATTTTATTTCTATTGTTCACGTCTAATAAGATGTGAAGAGGGGGATTTGTTATATAAATAATCTAATATCAAGCATTACTAGCAGGCCAATGCTCTGGTTAAACCGGATGTCCTCAGATAACTCTGGGCCCAGTGTCCTCAGTCAAGTTTAGAGCCTACATGATTATCCGAAGGACACACAGCTGCCATCACGCAAATATACTCCCCTGTAAACTACAAAGAACATCCTGCAACACTAACGAGCTTAGAGTGCCAAACTATCTCACTGACATTGACCCTTGCATGCACTCCTGCAAAGACAGGAAACACCTGAGCCTAAAGCAGACATTGCCAGTCCCTATATCCACGCTTCCTTGACACACAAACATCTCATGAGCACTGTACACTCACACTCCACCCCCCCCCCCCCCTACTGGTCGGGTGCCAAGAGCAGGGGACTCTGCTAGAGCAGGCCCGCCTCCAACTCTTCAGGACCAGTCAGAAGACCAACACGACGAGACTCCACCTACATTATTCTGTGTATACATTCTGCTGTAAACTCTGGCTAAGGACCCTTTTCTGAGCTGACTCCTTCTGAGCCAAATGAATAGGGTCCGTGCACGTTAAACTGCAGGACAAGATATCTTTTGACTCAATAAACTGCCCTTTTGCTATACTTGATTACACTCTGTCCAGCGTCCATGATTTGGTCTCACTCTCCTGTATTACAACACCAACAGTAGTTAATCAACAGCCATTTGACATAGGCAGATCAGGATCTAACATAGCGACAACTCAGAGTATGCTAATCTGTTCTTCTGAAATAGACTACTTCTTTAGACCTGTCTAAAATAAATAATGGATTTATTTTGATGGTGTAGGCTATATTACATGGATTTATTAGAGTTTTTAAAATGTAGATGTCCCAAAGGTCTGCATCAGTGGCTTGTGGAAGCCAGGAGATGCTAAAAGTCTTTATGTTAATTAACGGTCAATTACTGTGAGACTGACAGTAATTTGCTTGACAATCACCAGCTGATTACATTTTGTGACCACCACAGCCCTAACTATTACACTGTTAAAGGTGGTTAAAGCAGCAATCCTTAATTGAAATATTAAGTGTCCTCCCGCGCCCTTTTCGGTAAAAAGTTGAGGTATGGTGCTGGAGAGATATGTAACCACTCTCAAATCCATAGACTACACTATGGATGCAAGGACTGACCATCCATGACATCAAAATTATAGTTTTAATTATGGTTTTAGGCTATACAGTGTTTGTTTACAATTACTTAGTTCACGAACATTGGAGTAAATGTGGAATGTTCTTACATGTGAAACTGCATATTTGATTTTCACATGTGGATTTTTACATGTGTTTGTTTTTCACATGTGATCTTGCAATGTAAATTCAACATGTGAAAACAGCTATTTTACATATATATATATATTTTTACCTCGCACCTATCTTTACAGCAGAAGAATCTTTAGAGAGATGATCTGCTGTCAAACAAACACCTTACACACCTCTGAGTCACCTCTGAGTCAATCCACCGTCAAACACACACACACACACACACACACAGTATACATGTAACACATGACCACATGACCTACTGTAACACATGACCTGAACAGGAAATATATTAAAATTTTCCTCACAGAACACATAAAGTGCCTTCAGAAAGTATTAACACCCCTTGACTTTTTCCACATTTACAGCCTGAATTAAAAATTAATCATATTGAGATTTTGTGTCACTGGCCTACACACAATAGTGGAATTATTTTTGTAGATATTTTTAAGAAATGAATTTAAAAAATGAAAAGAGGAAATGTCTTGTTTCATTTAAGTATTTTTGGTCAGCCTAAATAAGTTCAGGAGTAAAAATGTGCTTAACAAGTAACATAATAAGTTGTATAAGTGTTAAGCATGATTTTTGAATGACTACCTCATCTCTGTACCCCACACATACAATTATCTGTAATGTCCCACAGCCGAGCAGTGAATTTAAAACATATTTTTTCCAATGCAAAGCGTTATGTTTGGGGCAAATCCAACATATCACTGAGTACCACTCTCCATATTTTCAAGTATGGTGGTGGCTGCATCAGGTTATTTGTATGCTTGTCAAGGTCTAGGGAGTTTTTAAAAAAAGCAATGGAATAGAGCTAAGTACAGGCCAAATCCTAGAGGAAAACCTGGTGCATTCTGCTTTCCAACAGACATTGGGAGAGAAATTCACTTTTCAGCAGGACAATAACCTAAAACACAAGGCCAAATATACACTGGAGTTGCTTACCAAGATGACATTGAATGTTCCTGTAATTGTCTACAGTTGGAACTGAAATCAGCTTGAAAATATATGACAAGACTTGAAAATTGCTGTCTAGCAATGATCAACAACCAACTTGATAGAGCTTGAAGAATTTATCAAATAATAATGTGCAAATATTGTACAATCCAGCTGTGCAAAGCTCTTAGAAACTTACCCAGAAAGACTAACATCTGTCATCGCTGCCAAAGGTGATTCTAACATGTATTGACACAGGGGTGTGAATACTTAAGTAAATTCGATATCTGTATTTAATTTTTAATACATTTGCAAAAATGTCTAAAAACATGTTTTCACTTTTCCATTATGGGGTATTGTGTGTAGATGGGTGAGAGAAAAAACATATTCAATCCACTTTGAATTCAGGCTGTAACACAACAACATGTGGAATAAGTCAAGGGGTATTAATACTTTCTGAAGGCTCTGTACACACTTTCACAGGCAAACTGCATGAAGAGTTTATAATGAATGTGTTCCACTAGTTTGTAATCTATCTCCTGCACTAGGATCTGCAAAGGAAGATCAACCATCTCCAGCCTGTGATCCATGGTGACTGTTTCAGTGTTGCTATGAGACAGAGATTAGGCAGTTAATTACATACCAAATCTGCTTTTTTACACACTAACACCCTCAGAGATTTGTACCCAGATCAAATTTACCCGTTTGGCCCTAAAATGACAGCAGCGCCACACATGAGCACCCTCCATTAAAGAGGAAAACATGTGTGAGGTAATTAATGCAGCGGTTGTTGGATAGGAAGTAATGAACAAAATACAGAGAACAAATCTTGCCAGGTTTCATTAGTTAATAGCCTTTAATTTAATTCATTAATACCCTTGTATAATCTGAGTCGATATTCATGTAATAATAAGGAATTCCCCTTGACCACGCTGTCACAACTTCCGCCGAAGTTCGGCAGTTTTCTATTCACCACCGATCCTTGTTTCATTTTCGATTTGTTTTGTCTTCATTATACACACCTGGTTTATTGTTTTTGAGTAAAGTAACGGTTATTACTCATCTCTGTGTCCTGAACTGACTCCGCCTTACCCGCATCACCTAGACATATGACAGAAACACGCACCCGAACCAATGGAGTCAGCAGGTGCACACAGCCCTCCACTACCTGTGGAGGAGCGCGTCCAGCAGCATGTGAATATGTTGCAAAGTCTCGGCACAGCCATGGATCGCATGTTGCAAACCATGGAGTGATGGGAGAGATGCGGTTTTCCAGCAACACCATCATCATCACCCCAGCTCCCACAACAACCCACACCGATGTCCACCCTTCCTTCACCTGGACCCAGTGGGATTCGGCTCACGCTCCCGACGGAATATGATGGGACAGCAGCTGGGTGCCAGGGGTTCCTACTTCAGCTGGATCTCTACCTGGCGACCGTTCACCCGGCTCCTTCGGGACGCGAGAGTGTAAACGCCCTCATCTCCTGTCTATCTGGGAAAGCACTTGAATGGGCCAACGCCGTCTAGGGAAGGGAAGGAGCGACGTTGGATAACTATGAGGATTTCAGGTGTCCCTGCAGGCTAGCTGCTGAAGAACGTCCTTGTGTAGACTACACCTGTAGTGGTCGATCAGGGCCCGCTCATTCCATGCCGCGCCGGGTGGTTTTCGATCATCCACCTGAAGGGAGAGCGGCAGGAGAACGCTTGTTTCATCTCAGACGGGATGATGAGCGCACAAGACTTTGCACTGGACTTTCGAACTCTGGCCGCCAGCGCGGGATGGAATGAGCAGGCCCTGATCGACCACTACAGGTGTAGTCTACGCGAGGACGTTCGTCAGGAGCTAGCCTGCAGGGACACCACCCTTACATTTGACCAGCTGGTGGACCTTTCCATCCCGCTGGATAACCTGTTGGCCTCCCATGGACGTCCGGATCGGGGTCCATCAGTTCCATCCCCCAGCACCTCCGATCCAACACCTATGGAGCTAGGAGGTGCTGCTCTGAGGGGAGGGGGACAGGGGGGGGCATTCCCTGCCCCACCAGTGGCCACAGAGGGCACACTGCTGGTCGGTGCTGGGGAGGTTCCCCAGGGAGTCGAGGTAGCAGGCAGGGCACTGGTTGGATCTGGTGGATCATCCCAGGTGAGTAGGCACCCGACTCACCCAGAGCTAACTGTTGCTCACATGTTTGTGTTCATAGAATTTCCATAGAGTTTTCCCCGCATTCCCAGCATAAGGCGCTAGTAGATTCAGGTGCAGCTGGGAACTTTAATGATCGTTCGTTTGCACATAGTTTAGGGATCCCTATTGTTCCTGTTGATATGCCCTTCCCTGTGCACGCCTTAGATAGTCGACCATTAGGGTCAGGGCCACCGCTCCCCTATGCATGATAACGCAGGAGGGTCATGAAGAGAGAATTAAACTCTTATTGATTCTCCTGCGTTGCCCGTGGTGCTGGGCCTGCCCTGGTTGGCCTATCATGACTCCACTATTTTGTAGCAACAGAGGGCTCTCAAGGGATGGTCACGTAAGTGCTCGGTGAAGGTGTGTAGGTGTTTCCATAGGTGCAACTACGGTGGAAAGTAAAAACCAGGTCTCCACCGAGCACATTCCCTCTGAATATGCTGATTTGGCTCTCGCCTTCTGTAAAAAGAAGGCGACTCAATTACCACCCCATCGACGGGGGGATTGTGCGATAAATATCCTGGTAGACGCAGTCACGTGTGTCCTCTGTCACAGGAGCAGACGGCGGCTATGGAAACATATGTCTCCGAATCTCTGGGACAGGGATACATTCAGCCTTCCACTTCACCTGCCTCCTCGAGTTTCTTTATTGTGAAGAAGAAGGATGAAGGTTTATGCCCGTGTATTGACTATCGAGGTATCAATCAGATCACTGTGAGGTACAGTTACCCGCAACCTCTCATAGCCAGTGTGATTGAGTCAATGCACGGGGCACGCTTCTTTACAAAATTGGGTCGCAGGAGCGCTTACAATCTGGTGCGTATCCGGGAGGAAGATCAGTGGAAGACAACTGGACACTGGGGGGGGGGGGGGGGGGGGGGGGGAGTGGGCTCCTCTGGGCACTATGAGTACCTCGCCATGCCGTACGGGTTGATGAATGCTCCAGCAGTCTTCCAATCCTTTGTAGACAAGATTTTCAGGGACCTGCATGGGCAGGGTGTAGTGGTGTATATTGATGACATTTTGATATACTCCTCTACATGCGCCGAGCAGGGTGCTTGGTCGACTGTTGGAGCATGACCTGTACGTCAAGGCTGAGAAATGTCTGTTCTTTCAACAGTCCATCTCTTTCCTAGGGTACTGCCTTTCCGAGTCAGGGGTGGAGATGGAAAGTGACTGCATTTAAGCCGTGCGTAATTGGCCGACTCCAACCACAGTAAAGGAGGTGCAGCGGTTCTTAGGGTTTGCCAACTACTACCGGAGGTTTATCCGGGGCTTTGGTCAAGTAGCCGCTCCCATTACCTCATTGCTGAAGGGGGGACCGGTGAGACTGCAGTGGTCAGCTGGGGCAGACAGGGCTTTTGGTCACCCGAAGGCTCTATTTACCTCAGCTCCTGTGCTGGCTCATCCTGATCCCTCCTTGGAATTTATAGTGGAGGTGGATGCGTCCGAGGCTGGCATAGGAGCTGTGCTGTCTCAGCGCTCGGGTACGCCACCAAAACTCTGCCCTGTGCTTTCTTTTCGAAGAAGCTCAGCTTGGTGGAGCGTAACTATGATGTGGAGGACCGGGAGCTGTAGGCTGTCGTCAAGGCTCTGAAGGCGTGGAGGCATTGGCTTGAGGGGGCTAAACACCCTTTTCTCATTTGGACTGACCACCCCAATCTGGAGTACATCCGGGCGGCGAGGAGAATGAACCCTCGCCAGGCCAGGTGGGCCGTGTTTTTCACCCGTTTTGTTTTCACCCTATCATACAGACCAGGTTCCCAGAACGCTAAGGCAGACGCACTTTCCCGGATGTATGATACAGAGGAGCGGTCTACCACGATCCTGGTCATTGTGGATCGGTTTTCTGCCATCTCCTGCCGTCTCCTTCCTTTGCTCGGTCTCCCTATGGCCCTACAGACTGCGGAGTCCCTGTTCACACACGTCTTCCAGCACTACGGGGAGCCTGAGGATATAGTTTCTGATCGGGGTCCCCAGTTCATGTCCAGGGTATGGAGGGCTTTCAAGGAACGTCTGGGGGTCTCGGTCAGCCTGACCTCGGGTTTTCACCCCGAGAGTAACGGCAGGTGGAGAGAGTTAACCAGCATGTGGTTAGGTTTCTGAAGTCCTATTGCCAGGACCGGCCGTGGGAGTGGGCGGCTTTCATCTCCTGGGCAGAGATGGCCCAATACTCACTCCGCCACACCTCCACTAACCTATCTGCTTTCCAATAGGTACTAGGTTATCAGCCAGTTCTGGCACCGTGGCATCAGAGCCAGATCGAGGCACCCGCAGTGGATGAATGGTTTCGGCGCTCGGAGGAGACATGGGAAGCTGCCCATGTGCACCTGCAACAGGCCATCAGGCGGCAGAAGGCGAGCGCCGACTGCCACCGCAGTGAGGCCCCGGTGTTCACAACGGGGGACCGGGTCTGGCTCTCGACCCTAAACCTGCCCCTCCGCCTGCCCTGCCGGAAGCTTGGTCTGCGGTTTGTGGGGCCATTCAAAGTCCTGAGGATACTGAACGAGTTTTGTTATAGATTACAGCTCCCGCTGATTACCGTATTAACCCCTCATTCCATGTGTCTCTCCTCAGGCCGGTGGTGGCTGGTCCGCTCCAGGAATTTGAGGTGCGGGAGGTTCCTCCGCCCCCTCTGGACATCGAGGGGGCCCCGGCGTATGCTGTTCGAGCCATCATGGACTCAAGGCACCTGGCGAGGGGCCTTCAGTACCTCGTGGAGTGGGAGGGGTACGGTCCGGAGGAGAGATGCTGGGTGCCGGTGGAGGACATTCTGGACCCTTCGTTACTGCGGGACTTTCACCGTCTCCACCCTGATCGTCCTGCGCCTCGTCCTCCGGGTCGTCCCCGAGGCCGGTGTCGGCGCGCTGCTGGAGCCACGTGTCAAGGGGGGGGGGTTACTGTCACGACTTCCGCTGAAGTTGGTGCCTCTCCTTGTTCGGGAGGCGTTTGGTGGTCAACGTCACCGTTTTTCTAGTCACCACCGATCCTTGTTTCATTTTCGATTTGTTTTGTCTTCATTATACACAACTAGTTTCCATTCCAATATCATTGTTCCCTATTTAACCCTCTGGTTTCCCCCTTGGTTTTGTGCGTGTTTGTTATTGTCAAGTTGTCTCGTTTTGTGACCTGGATTATTTTGTCTCCTCTATGGAATATTGTTTTTGAGTAAAGTAACGGTTATTACTCATCTCTGTGTCCTGCGCCTGACTCCGTCTTACCCGCATCACCTAAACATATGACACACTCCCACAAATTGGGGGAAACCCCCCAAAAATCCCCAGTGTAAAAGAGCCAATTTCATTGTCAATTTTTTGTTGTACAGAAATAACAAAACTTGCTGAAAATTTGCTGTGTTGTTTAATGTAAAAAAATATTTAAAATCCTGACCTACGGTTTTGTCACGTTCTGACCTTGATTTCCGTTATTTTGTATTTATTTAGTATGGTCAGGGCGTGAGTTGGGTGGGCAGTCTATGTTTGTTTTTCTATGTTTTGGGGCTTTTCTATGTTTCGGCCTAGTATGGTTCTCAATCAGAGGCAGGTGTCATTGGTTGTCTCTGATTGAGAATCATACTTAGGTAGCCTGGGTTTCACTGTGTGTTTGTGGGTGATTGTTCCTGTCCCTGTGTTTGTTGTCACAGGATAGGCTGTATAGGTTTTTCACGTTCCGTTTGTTGTTTTGTAGATTTAAGTTATTTCATGTATCGTTCATTTTCCATTAAAGAAACATGAGTAACCACCACGCTGCTTTTTGGTCCGCTTCTCCTTCTACAGACGAACGTCGTTACAGGTTTGCAATGCTCCCATGTCTGGAAATAGAGTTTGTTTAGTACAGACCATTTGTAACTCCACTCACTGCTTGCAGCTGTATCGTCTGTTTGTGCTGTTGGTTTTGACTAGCTTAATGACTTGTTATGGTCGGTAGCTAGCTAGCACTCACTCACGTGGCTGCTAGCAGCGTCATGTAAAGGGCCATGAGGGAAGCCCTACAATATTATGTTTTCGAAGTAACGTTAGTGGGAACGCTCTGGAGCGGGCAATGTTGAAAAGTAATCTTTAGACATGTTGTACTTTTCTTAAAAGTAGTTTTGTAATTTAGGTTTTTGTAAATGTTGTTTTTGCTGTGAGCAGGTTGTTTTTCCCACAGGCGGGCTGGGCCGTGACGATCTATCTATTACCAACTGGCAGTGGTGTAAAGTACAGAAGCAAAAAAACTTTGAAGTACTGCTTAAGTAGTTTTTTGGGGCATCTTTACTTTACTATTTATATTTTTGGCAACTTTTACTTTTACTTCACTACAGTCCTAAAGACAATTATATACTTTTAACTCCATACATTTTCCCTGACACCCAAAAGTACTCGTTACATTTTGACAGGAAAATGGTCCAAGTCACACACTTATCAAGAGAACATCCCTGGTCATCCCTACTGCCTCTGATTTGAATGACTCACTAAACACAAATGCTTGTTTGTAAATTATGTCTGAGTGTGGAGAGTGCCCGTCAATTAAAAAAAACAAGTAAATTGTGCCGTCTGGTTTGCTTAAGAAAAGGAATTTGAAATTGAGTACTTTTTCCACAAATTCTCAAGATAGATGACCTCAATTTCGCACTGAACAGAATATTGGTAATCTGCTCACTATTTGACAAAGTTTAGTGTGTTGGTGTGTTGTATACATACATTAGATACTGGACCACAGTACTCTAAGTGAGATAAAGGGTGAGTCGACAGTTACCTGTTTCTGGCAGTGATACTGAGCACTCACCGAGCTGGACTACCAGAGGAAAGAGGGGTGAGTGGCCGGGACCTGAACCTGACCGGAGCACCCACTCTGGGACTGTGCTAAGTAGAGAGCCTAGGTGTAGCCTAGCATTGATCCTAGCACTCAGGCCAGGGTTTATTACATTGACAGTAAAATAATATGCTTGACAGTGGATTGTGTCATTTGCTAACACAACTGGAGACACCTCCTCAGCTAGAATAAGAGTGTACAGGAGCAGTTGCTAACTAAATGTAAGTAACTTTGGCTAGCTAACAGAGATGCTAGTTCTTGGTCCCAAGAAACAAATAGATCTTCTGTTGGATCTGACAATTAATCTTGATGGTTGTACTGTCATCTCTAATAAAACTGTGAAGGACCTCGGCGTTACTCTGGACCCTGATTTCTCTTTTGATTAACATATCAATAATATTTCAAGGACAGCGTTCTTCAATTCTTCGCAAAATTGCAAAAATCTGAAACTTTCTGTCCAAAAATGATGCAGTAAAATTGACCTCTTAAGGATCTGCCCCTTTTTTCCAATTTTTGCCTAAAATGACATACCAAAATCTAACCTTCCTGTAGCTCAGGCCCTGAAGCAAGGAAATGCATTTTCTTGGTACCATTTGAAAGGAAACACTTTGACACTTGTGTAAATGTGAAAAGAATGTAGGAGAATATAACACAATATATCTGGTAAAAGATAATACAAAGAAAAAACCAACCGTTCTTTTGTATTTTTTTGTATCATCATCTTTGAAATACAAGAGAAAGGCCATAATGTATTATTCCAGCCCAGGTGCAATTTAGATTTTGGCCACTAGATGGCATCAGTGTATGTGCAACATTTTAGACTGATCCAATAAACCATTGCATTTTTGTTCAAAATGTTGTATCAAGACTGCCCAAATGTGCCTAATTTGTTTATTAATAACTTTTCATGTTCAAAATTGTGCCTCTCCTCAAACAATATAATGGTATTATTTCATTGTAATAGCTACTGTAAATTGCACAGTGCAGTTATATTAACAAGATTTTAACCTTTCTGCCAATATCAGATATGTCTATGTCCTGGGAAATTTTATTGATAGTTACAACCTCATGCTAATCGCAATAACCTACGTTAGCTCAACCATCCCGAGGAAGGGACACCGAGCCCGAAGATTATTTTAATCCATGCTTTTGTCACTTCTAGATTAGACTACTGCAGTGCTCTACTTTCCGGCTACATGGATAAAGCACTAAATAAACTTCAATTAGTGCTTAACACGGCTGCTAGAATCTTGACAAGAACCAAGAAAATGTATCATATTACTCCAGTGCTAGCTTCTCTACACCGGCTTCCTGTTAAGGCTAGGGCTGATTTCAAGGTTTTACTGCTAACCTACAAGCATTACATGAGCTTGCTCCTACCTATCTTTCCGATTTGGTCCTGCCGTACATACCTACAAGTACGCTACGATCACAAGATGCAGGCCTCCATACTGTCCCTAGAATTTCTAAGCAAACAGCTGGAGGCAGGACTTTCTCCTATAGAGCTACATTTTTATGGAATGGTCAGCCTATCCATGTGAGAGACGCAGACTGGGTCTCAACCTTTAAGTCTTTATTTAAGACTCATCTCTTCAGTAGGTCCTATGATTCAGTGTAGTCTGGCCCAGGGGTGTGAAGGTGAACGGAAAGGCACTGGAGCGACAAACCGCCCTTGCTGTCTCTGCCTGGCCGGTTCCCCACTCTCCACTGGGATTATTTGTCTCTAACACTATTACGGTGGTTGAGTGGGATTCCTGGTGCTCTTCCATGCCGTCCCTAGGAGGGGTGCGTCACTTGAGTGGGTTGAGTCACTGATGTGATCTTCCTGTCCGGGTTGGCTATATTTGTGGGCTATATTCAGCCTTGTCTCAGGGTCGTAGGTTGGTGGTGCGGGGGCTGTGCTTTGGCAAAGTGGGTGGGGTTATATCCTGCCTGTTTGGCCCTGTCCAGGGGTATCGTTGGACAGGGCCACAGTGTCTCCCGACCTCTCCTGTCTCAGCCTCAGTCTGTTATATCTGGAGTATTTCTCCTCTCTTATCCGGTGTCCTATGTGAATTTAAATATGCTCCCTCTAATACTCTCTTTCTATTTCTCTCTTTCTCTTTCTCCTTCTAGCTCTCTTTCTCTCTCTCTTCTCTCGGAGGACCTGAGCCCTAGGATCATGCCTCAGGACTACCTGGCCTGATGACTCCTTGCTGTCCCCAGTCCGCCTGGTCATGCTGCTGCTCCAGTTTCAACTGTTCTGCCTGCTGCTATGGAACCCTGACCTGTTCACTGGACGTGTTACCTCGTCCCGGACCTGCTGTTTTGGACTCTCTCTCTTACCGCACCTGCTGTATCTAACTCTGAATGATCGGCTATGAAAAACCAACAGAAAAACCAACAGACATTTACTCCTGACATTTACTCCTGTTGCACCCTCTACAACCATTGGGAATATTATTATCTGACCCTGCTGGTCATCACTACTCTGGATGGTTCTGATCTAGACTATGTGGACAACTACAAATACCTAGGTGTCTGGTTAGACTGTAAACTCTCTTTCCAGACCCACATTAAGCATCTCCAATCCAAAATTGAAATCTCGAATCGGCTTCCTATTTCACAAACAAAGCATCCTTCACTCATGCTGCCAAACATACCCTCGTAAAACTGACTATTCTACCGATCCTCGACATCGGCGTTGTCATTTACCTAATTAACCTCCAACACTCTACTCAAAAAATTGGATGCAGTCTATTACAGTGCCATCCGTTTTGTCAAGCCCCATATACTACCCACCACTGCGACCTGTACGCTCTCGTTGGCTGGCCCTCGCTTCATTCTCGTCGCCAAACCCACTGGCTCCAGGTCATCTACAAGTCTTTGCTAGCTAAAGCCACGCCTTATCTCAGTTCACTGGTCAACATAGCAGCACCCACCCGCAGCACTCGCTCCAGCAGATATATTTCACTGGTCACCCTCAAAGCCAATTCCTACTTTGGCCGCCTTTCCTTCCAGTTCTCTGCTGCCAATGACTGGAACAAACTGCAAGGATCACTGAAGAAGGAGACTCTTATCTCCCTCACTAACTTCAAGCACCAGCTGTCAGAGCAGCTCACAGATCATTGCACCTGTACATAGCTCATCTGTAAATAGCCCATCCTACTACCTCATCCCCATACTGTATTTATTTATTTATTTTGCTCCTATGCACATCAGTATCTCTACTTGCACATTCATCTTCTGCACATCTATCACTCCAGTGTTTAATTGCTATATCGTAATTACCTCGCCACTATGGCCTATTTTATTGACTTACCTCCCTTATCTTACCTCATCTGAACACTGTATATTTATATTTTTTCTGCTGTATTATTGACTGTATGTTTGTTTATGCCATGTATGTGTCAAACTGCTTTGCTTTATCTTGGCCAGGTGGCAGTTGTAAAGGAGAACTGGTTCTCAACTAGCCTACCTGGTGAAATAAAGGTGAAATAAAAATACATCTATGAACGTTTGAACTTCTATCTACACCCGGCACAGCCAGAAGAGGACTTGCCATCCCTCAGAGCCTGGTTCCTCTAGGTTTCTTCCTACGGAGATTTTCCTAGCCACCATGCTTCTACGTCTGCATTGCTTGCTGTTTGGGGTTTTAGGCTGGGTTTCTGTACAGCACTTTGTCACATCGGCTAATGTAAAAAGGACTTCATAAATACATTTGATTGATTAATTCACTATTTACAGCTAGTTAGCTACTATATCTTTTTTTGCTACCAAATGTACAGTGCATTCGGAAAGTATTCAGACCCCTTGAGTTTTTACACATTTTGTTACGTTACAGCTTTATTCTAAAATTGCTTAAATATTTTTTCCCCCCTGCCACTAATGTTCACATTTTGACATTTGTGACTTATCCACTTTCCAAGCACACAGGGTGATTAGACTAGCTCTTGGGATAGTGTTTGTAGGCTAGTTCTAGCGTTTACCTTACTCCCTAGGCCTGTACAAGCTAAGACTTAGGCTAGTGTTAAGCCTGATTGTGAAGCTAGTGTTTAATATCCTAAAGACAACACCATAAACTCCACAAACAAGTAGTTGAAGAAAAAGGGATGGAGATAAGGATGCTCACATAAACAACTAAATCACATTTAGACTATACTTTACCAAATTAATAGAAGATGTGAATAATTGTAGAAAAAGTAAAGGACCAACCTCTGCTTGCTTGCGCCACATGTCCAGGTTCTTGCGTTGAGCTTTGGAGAAATGGTCCCATGCCTTTTGTTTGGAAGCAGCATGGAATACAGACACAATCTGCTCAACTGTGGCAGGGGATGCAGGGAGAGGGGAAGGAGCAGAGGAGTGAGAAAGTAGAATCAGGTAGGAAGGCAGGTATGTTCATGTTGATGTGTTTTCAATGTTCTATTCGGCTCTATAGTACAGTCTGTTCTGGGTCAGTGTCTAGAGTGGGGGAGGTGGGATGGGGTGGAGAAGGAACCCACCATATCTCAAGGTGACCACAGAGCGCCTGTCCTAAAACACAAGACGGTGCTGAAAGCTACAGAGGACCAGACTAATACCAGCAGGCTCCTTGCCACTTGCTGTGGCAATGTAAACATATGTTTCACATGCCAATATAGCCCATTAAATTGAATTGAATTGAATTGAATTGAGAGAAAGAGAAAGAGGGAAATGAGCGAGAGAGAGAGAAAAACTGCTTTAATTCAGGGCTGGAGGAGGAGGGAGTAGAGGGGCTTCTGAGAGACATTTGTCTGTTTATGACTCCATCACACCTTTGACAGACTACCAGGGTTAGTCTTAAAGGTCCTATAAAGACATTTTTACAGTTACTTACTATAATTGTTTTCAATTAAAATGCTCAAAAATAAACAAGAATTAGCTTAATAGCTAAGAGCAATTCCTCAAGCAGGAATTTTGCTAGGACTTGTATGGGAGTGGTCTGCGTGGGGAAGGGAAAACTGAAATCTAGCTGTTATTGTCAGAGGTTTGGAACTGTCTTTCTTATTGGTTTATTAACTAATTTACCATCTGGTGATGTCACCAGGCAGGCCAAGACTCCATCCCACCAAAACAGGCTGAAATTTCAGGCAGCCTTTTTTTCAAACAGCTCTTACACTAAAAGGGAAATATTATAATTTGTATGATTTCACAGTATTATTCCAACCTAATGGTGTGGAAATATATATAAAACACAGGAAATAAAATGTTATACTAATTATCTGAGCGTTTGTTTGTGTGTGTGTAATTATCACTCACCTGTTGATGTCAATGGAACAGCCACACATTCATAGATTGTACCAGGCAATAATTTATTTTGGTCCCATATCAATAGCAAGGGCTGTACAATAACTCACAACACACAATAGATAACTTTATCAAGCATGAAAACTTCCCCAGTGTCACTGCATCTGAAGATGGCAAACATCACTAAGGCAAAATGCTCCTTTGGTGTGTATGTGGACAGGCCATGTTGAGGGACTCTGTTTTTGTCAGAGGGGTCTTAATGAAACCCCTGGGGAAGTGAATAAGGCCACCCGAGTTGTGGCCTCGGCAGAGATGTAGAGAAGGAGGGAGAGAGGGAAGGAAGCAAGGAAGGAAGGAAAGAGTGTGTCTAGATCAATAGTGGCTTTCAGAATCATCTAATTTGATTGGAGAGATAGATGGGGAAGGCAGGGGAGAGTAAAGTGTCCAAGGGTGTGGCCTCGCCTTTTTATGTATGTGTGTGAGTCAGAGAGATAGCTGATGGATAAGTGCATGTTCTTTGGTGTTTTTTGCAGGGATCCAGCTAGGGCTATGTGTGTGCACATGCCAGCATTTCTACTGTAAATGAGACCATTCACTATCTGTCAGGCAGGTTAATCCTAGATGAAATATGCTGCGGCATGTAGACCGAGTGCCATCCACCAAACATGATGTATGCTGATCCAAATCCAACTGTGAAATGATTGTCATCTTCTATAAACATCATCCTGAGCGAAATATGAAGCAGGGCGCTGTGGTTCATAAATCCTTCAGCTGCGAATGGATCTCATTGAACTGAGAGGAGATTTCTGTTCTCTGACATTCATGAATAGAGCCTGTTTAAGTCCAAATGGCACCACATTCCCTATGCAGGGCACTACTTTTGACCAGGGCCCATATGTATAGTTTAGTGCACTATAAAGGGAATTGGATGCCATTTGGGATGCATACTCTGTTTGAATAACTTGCTTCAGAGCAGAAAGGAGCATTGTTAAGGGCTTTTTCTAAAGGTACCATTCAACATAAGGTGACAACTACCAATGCCAAATGGAGGAATGTGTGATATTGCATTATATTGCATTTGGAAAAAATAAAGTCTATGGATTCCAATGTGCAGCTGTAAGAAAGTCTGGTAAATGTGGATGTGGCTTTTGTTCACAGAACGACAGTGTGAACCTACCTCCCAGGACACCAAACTCTGTGTTTACATTTGTATGTGTGAAACTGCAGAGAAAGACAAACTCATGAATACAACTAAGTGTTTGTGTGGATTATTGTGATGGAGGATGGTGACAACGATAGAGCGAGAGAGAGAGAGAGAGAGAGAGAGAGAGAGAGAGAGAGAGAGAGAGAGAGAGAGAAGCGAGAGAGAGAGAGAGAAGAGAGAGGGGGGGGGATACCCACTTTGCTCTTTCCAATATTTGTATTACTGTATAAACAGGAACCGATTATGTGGTATATCCCAATATCCATACTAACACAGTACTCAGTATGCACACTACTGTAAGTGGTGTATCACCAAAGATATCTGAACTCATACATGCTCTTAGCATTGGCAGTTGTGAATCATTAATATGACTCATTTCATTTCTTCCTTCAGTTCCAGTTGTTTTCATGTAGAGAGGTGTTACTTACTTTGATTCTATGGCTGAGTGGGTTCTTTCAGATGAGCTGTCCACAGACCAATACAGGCTAAAGTTAACCAGAGAAGTTTGGAGCCTACACAGCATACCCCAGAGAGTGTTAGCTTTCTGATTGGCAAAAGCCAAAAGCCCTGTCCAGAAACAACCCCTAGCACTTGTGGAGATCTGAAGGAATCACATAGGTATAATCAATATGGTCATACAGTAGCTCCATCTTGCAGTCTTGATTGGCTGAGTGGAGTTTTCATTATGTGGTTTATAGCTTTCCAATCCTTACACAAGTGCCTTGAAGTTAGGGGCTAGGAGTTGTTTTTGCATTCAGCCAATGTGACACAACCACAGGTGAACCTATTACTCCCTGGCCATGGACATACAGGTATATATAATCTACCAATGTGGTATATATAATCTACAGGTATATATAATCTACCAATATAATCTACCACCACCAGACAGCTTTAGAGACAAACACATGAACCTACCTTCTTTATCCACTATCAACCCTTCCTGAAACATACTGGTGAAACACAGCATGCCTTTATTTGACTGTCATTCTGTATGTCTGTTATGTCCAGTGTGAGAAGAAACTGTCTGTGGAATATCAATGATGCGACAATATGAGGCTGCATGAACTCAATGTCAATCTGTGATGTTCACCACTGAAATGTCATGCAGCTAATTACAATGCCATGCTATTGCTAACCCGTCACAGGCTGCATAAAACCTCCTGTATATTTTTTCTCTCCAACCCCCCAGTGTGTGTGTGTGACGGTTGTGTTAAATATTTGTTTTTGTATGCCGGCTGTCAAAGCTGTGAGGTACAGAGAGGCTGTCACAGAGCAAGGTGAAGCAGGTTTCTAAAACTAGATTATTTTCTGCTCCCTTTGGGATGTTGTCTCCTGGTGAACAGTTGCTAGACAGAGAAAGAGAGACAGGAAGAAAGAGGAGAGAGAGAGTGAGTGAGTGGCCACTCTGGGCCTAATGATGGTGGGCTAAGAGAGGTAGCTAACAGCTCCCTAAATAACCTGTTCAATGTTATTGCTGCCATCACTGGCCTTTACCAGGCAAACTGCCCCAAATCTACTCCTACAAAGAGTCATCCCATAGAGTGGGTCTTCAGAAGTGCTATCCTCTGTTTGTGTGCAGCCATGCATGCGTGTGAGTGTGTTTGCAGAAAATACCATCTCTGTTCCATGTCCCTGGGTATTTGATCCATCATGTATGGAGCACTGACCTGGAACTTGTGAACTTGTGACATGAAAATCACTTGAGGGTTGAGAACGTTTTGAGGGACAGTTGCTTCAAAGGGAATGCCACAAGTGGTTTTATGTTGACCCTTACCCTGTTGTGTGGGACATGGTTCTCTCTGTGTGTGTGTGTATGTGTGTGTGTGTGTGTTTGTGTCAGCCTGGTGTGTACTCACATTGTGCCAGGATGCCAGACAGGGCGGTCTTGAACTTGTCCTTGGCCACCTCCAACTCCTTCTCGTGGGCGGCCTTGTGACTCATCAGCTGGCGGATGTGGCTGTTGGACGACTGGATCATTGAGTAGAAGTTGTTGGCGTTACGACGGTTCACCTCACCGCGTTCCACCCAGGTCAGCAGCACGTTTACCGCCTCCGCAAACGCTGCCTCATCTGAGGAGAGGGTTAAAGGAAAGTTTGCACAAAACAATCTCCACAAACGAACAACATTGATAAATAATATCCTCATTAAATGTTCTTATTTCAAACATATTTAACTACAGTATACTGAACAAAAATATAAAAACGCAACCATTTAAAAGATTTGACTGAATTACAGTTTATAGAAGGAAATCAGTCAATTTAAATAAATATATTAGGCCCTAATCTATGGATTTCACATTACTGGGCAGGGCACAGCCATGGATGGGCCTGGGAGGACATAGGCCCACCCACCGGGGAGCTAGGTCCAGCCAATCAGAATGAGTTCTTTATTACAGACAAAAATATTCTTCACCACACATCGCCTGTAGTTGTGAGACCGGTTGGATGTACTGCCAAAATCTCTTAAACGACGTTGGAGGTGGCTTATGGCAACAGCTCTGGTGGACATTCCAGCCGTCAGCATGCCAATTGCACGCTCCCTCAAAACTGGTGGCATTGTGTTTTGTGACAAAACTGCCTTTTATTGTCTCCAGTACAAGGTGCACCTGTGTAATGATCATGCTGTTTAAACAGCTTCTTGATATGCCACACCTGTCAGGTGGATGGATTATCTAGGCAAAGGAGAAATGCTCACTAACAGGGATGTAAACAAATTTGTGCACGAAATTGTAGCGAAATAAGCTTTTCTTTTGCGTATGTAACATTTCTGGGATCTTTTATTTCAGATCATGAAACATAGGACCAACACTTTACATGTTCCATTCATATTTTTGTTTTGTATAGTTGAAACTAGACATTTATTTTCAAACTTTATACTCAGAGGCAGAACTTTAAAGCTCTTTCTAACTTTGGGGAAAACTTTAGAGGAAAAACATCATGCTGGTATGAGTTGAGGGGTAGCTAGCTAGATAGTTAGCGGAGTCTGATTTGAAGTAGTGTTGCTTAGCTTGGGATCTGTTTGGTTTAACTACCCATAAGGAGTCAACTTCACTGAATGTAACAAATGTATATAATTACTGCTTTGATTATAATCACATCACAATGCATACATTTCACCAAAGCTTGTTAAAAGGATGACATAACACTGATGGTCATGTTACGCCTGGCATCACTTGAAGAGTGACTAGCAAGGATGGAGAGTGGACAGCAGGATCATGAAACAACAAGTTACCTCTTCTTGAAACAGTTGCTGCCACTCAAGCAGTAGAAATAGTTACAAACAATGTGAAAAAACTAACAAAATAGCACGGTTGGTTAAGAGCCCATAAAACGATACGACACAATACCATACATATACACCGGGCTCCAAAATTACTGGCACCCCTGACTGGCAATGCACAAACAATACTTAAAAAATATAAACAATATAATTGTAGAGTAACTCAAAATACCAACATGTGAGAAATACTGTACTTTATTAATGTTTCAATGGAACCAACCAAAATCATACAATTATTTAATACAAAATACATTTCACCAAAATCAAGGTTTCATCATTATTGGCACTCCTCATTTAGTACTTAGTGCAACCACCTCTGGCAAGGATTAGATCATGGAGTCTTTTCCTGTTATGTTTGACAAGGTGAAGGAACACATTTGGAGGGATTTTGGATCATTCGTCTATGCAAATCCTTTCAAGATCCTTCACATTCTTGGCCTATGCGCTTATCAACTGCCCTCTTCAACTCAGCACACAGGTTTTCAATTGAATTGAGGTCCGGCGACTGAGATGGCCATGGCAGAACATTGTTATTGTTGTCACAGATTCGTTTCTGTGCGGATCTTGAGGTATGTTTTGGGTCATTGTCTTGTTGGAAAGTCCACCTACGGCCAAGTCCCAGCCTTCTGGCAAAGGCAACCAGATTGTCAGCCAAAATTGCCCGATATTTAACCAGTGCTCCTGGACCTCCAAAGGTGAGGTGTCTCTCCTTGTATGCATCTCTATTTCGACGCCAAACATGCCGATGCTGTATCTGAACAAAATGTTCAATTTTGGTCTCATCTGACCTGAGCACCTTCTTCCAGTCATAATTTAAATGACGTTTGGCAAACTCCAAACGCTTGCGTCTGTGTCTTGGGGTCAGAAAGTGCTTTCTTCTGGCAACCATGGTGTCCGATGGTACTTTTTGGAACCTGGTGACCCCAAGATGCCTCCAAGGCCTGCAATTCTTTCACAGTGATTCTTTGGGATTTTGTTGTTTCTCTCACTATCCTCCTCCCTATCCCGGGGGCAAAATGCATTTGCTTCCTTTACCCGTGAGGTTTTCAACTGTTCCATATTATTATTATTTTTTAAGAATTGTCCTGACAGTGCTCGGTGGTGTATTCAATTGTTTGTGGATCTTCTTGTAGCCATTACCAAATTTATGAAGTTCTACAACCATCTGTCTCTTTAGAACAGCCAGTTATTTGGTTTTCTTCATGGTGTTGGATGACAAAGGGATATTGCATGTGTGTTAACTCATTTTTATACCCTAGTGAAACAGGAAGTGATGTAATGGCTCAATATAGTTCCTTAAGACTTAGATAAACTTAAATAAGTGGAATTTAACTCCTTGTTTAATTTTGGTAGATATTATTTACAATAATCTTTAAGGGTGCCATTAATTGGGGCGGCAGGTAGCCTAGTGGTTAGAGTGTTGGCCTAGTAACCAAAAAGTTGCCAGATCAAATCCTCGAGCTGACAAGGTAAAAATCTGTTGTTCTGCCACTGAACAGGGCAGTTAACCCACTGTTCCTAGGCCATCACTGAAAATAAGAATTTGGTCTTAACTGACTTGCCTAGTGAAATAAAATTGTGAAACCTTGATTTGGAGGACAATGATTTTTAATTCAATCAATACATGATTTTGGTGGGTTCCATTGAAATGTTAATAAAGTACAGTATTTCTCACATGTTGGTATTTTTAGTTTATCTCTATAATTATATTGTTTATATTTTTTTAAGTATTGTTTGTGCATTGCCAGTCAATGGTGCCAGTAATTTTGGAGCCCACGGTAGCTAAGTTAATAAAAGCTAGCCTGGTTGTGTTAGATAAGGAAATATTTATAAGATAATAAGAGTACGTCACTGCCGGGAGGTGGATGTTGGAGACAATGACAACTGGATGATTGGAGTGGCCAGAAAGTCTGTCCTAAGAAAGGAAGTATCCCCAAGAGAGGATGTCTTTCACTTCAGCAGTGATAAATTCATGAACTTCTTTGAGGAAAAGATCATGAATATTAGAAAGCAAATTACGGACTCCTCTTTAAATCTGCGTATTCCTTCAAAGCTCAGTTGTCCTGAGTCTGCACAGAAAATACCCGAGCTCTGAAGCAAGCTTCCAGAAAATTGGAACGGAAATGGCGCCACACCAAACTGGAAGTCTTCCGACTAGCTTGGAAAGACAGTACTGTGCAGTACCGAAGAGCCCTTACTGCTGCTCGATCATCCTATTTTTCTAACTTAATTGAGGAAAATAAGAACAATCCGAAATTCCTTTTTGATACTGTCGCAAAGCTAACTAAAAAGCAGCATTCCCCAAGAGAGGATGACTTTCACTTTAGCAGTGATAAATTCATGAACTTCTTTGAGGAAAAGATTATGATTATTAGAAAGCAAATTACGGACTCCTCTTTAAATCTGCGTATTCCTTAAAAGCTCAGTTTGAAGTCTGAGTCTGCACAACTCTGCACAACTCTGCACAACTCTGCCAGGACCTAGGATCAAGAGAGACGCTCAAGTGTTTTAGTACTATATCTCTTGACACAATGATGAAAATAATCTTGGCCTCTAAACCTTCAAGCTGCATACTGGACCCTATTCCAACTAAACTACTGAAAGAGCTGCTTCCTGTGCTTGGGCCTCCTATGTTGAACATAATAAACGGCTCTCTATCCACCGGATGTGTACCAAACTCACTAAAACTGGCAGTAATAAAGCCTCTCTTGAAAAAGCCAAACCTTGACCCAGAAAATATAAAACAAACTATTGGCCTATATCGAATCTTCCATTCCTCTCAAAAATTTTAGAAAAGGCTGTTGCGCAGCAACTCACTGCCTTCCTGAAGACAAACAATGTATACGAAATGCTTCAGTCTGGTTTTAGACCCCATCATAGCACTGAGACTGCACTTGTGAAGGTGGTAAATTACCTTTTAATGGCATCAGACCGAGGCTCTGCATCTGTCCTCGTGCTCCTAGACCTTAGTGCTGCTTTTGATACCATCGATCACCACGTTCTTTTGGAGAGATTGGAAACCCAAATTGGTCTACACGCACAAGTTCTGGCCTGGTTTAGATCTTATCTGTCGGAAAGATATCAGTTTGTCTCTGTGAATGGTTTGTCCTCTGACAAATCAACTGGAAATTTCGGTGTTCCTCAAGGTTCCGTTTTAGGACCACTATTGTTTTCACTATATATTTTACCTCTTGGGGATGTCATTCGAAAACTTAATGTGAACTTTCACTGCTATGCGGATGACACACAGCTGTACATTTCAGTGAAACATGGTGAAGCCCCAAAATTGCCCTCGATAGAAGCATGTGTTTCAGACATAAGGAAGTGGATGGCTGCAAACTTTATACTTTTAAACTCGGACAAAACAGAGATGCTTGTTCTAGGTCCCAAGAAACAAAGAGATCTTCTGTTGAATCTGACAATTAATCTTAATGGTTGTACAGTCGTCTCAAATAAAACTGTGAAGGACCTCTGCGTTACTCTGGACCCTGATCTCTCTTTTGATGAACATATCAAGACCATTTCAAGGACAGCTTTTTTCCATCTACGTAACATTGCAAAAATCAGAAACTTTCTGTCCAAAAATGATGCAGAAAAATTAATCCATGCTTTTGTCACTTCTAGGTTAGACTACTGCAATGCTCTACTTTCCGGCTATCCTGATAAAGCACCAAATAAACTTCAGTTAGTGCTAAATACGGCTGCTAGAATCCTGACTAGAACCCCAAAATGTAATCATATTACTCCAGTGCTAGCCTCCCAACACTAGCTTCCTGTCAAGGCAAGGGCTGATTTCAAGGTTTTACTGCTAACCTACAAAGCATTACATGGGCTTGCTCCTACCTATCTCTCTGATTTGGTCCTGCCGTACATACCTACACGTACGCTACGGTCACAAGACGCAGGCCTCCTAATTGTCCCTAGAATTTCTAAGCAAACAGCTGGAGGCAGGGCTTTCTCCTGTAGAGCTCCATTTTTATAGAATGGTCTGCCTACCCATGTAAAAGACGCAAACTCGGTCTCAACCTTTAAGTCTTTTACTGAAGACTCATCTCTTCAGTGGGTCATATGATTGAGTGTAGTCTGGCCCAGGAGTGGGAAGGTGAATGGAAAGGCTCTGGAGCAACGAACCGCCCTTGCTGTCTCTGCCTGGCCGGTTCCTCTCTTTCCACTGTGATTCTCTGCCTCTAACCCTATTACAGTGGCTGAGTCATTGGCTTACTGGGGCTCTTTCATACCGTCCCTAGGAGGGGTGCGTCACTTGAGTGGGTTGAGTCACTGATGTGATCTTTCTGTCTGGGTTGGCGCCCCCCCTTGGGTTGTGCCGTGGCGGAGATCTTTGTGGGCTATACTCGGCCTTGTCTCAGGATGGTAAGTTGGTGGTTGAAGATATCCCTCTAGTGGTGTGGGGGCTGTGCTTTGGCAAAGTTGGTGGGGTTATATCCTTCCTGTTTGGCCCTGTCCGGGGGTGTCCTCGGATGGGGCCACAGTGTCTCCTGACCCCTCCTGTCTCAGTCTCCAGTATTTATGCTGCAGTAGTTTATGTGTCGGGGGCTAGGGTCAGTTAGTTATATCTGGAGTACTTCTCCTGTCCTATTCGGTGTCCTGTGTGAATTTAAGTGTGCTCTCTCTAATTCTCTCTTTCTCTCTTTCTTTCTCTCTCTCGGAGGACCTGAGCCCTAGGACCATGCCTCAGGACTACCTGACATGATGACAACCTTGCTGTCCCCAGTCCACCTGGCCGTGCTGCTGCTCCAGTTTCAACTGTTCTGCCTTCTTATTATTTGACCATGTTGGTCATTTATGAACATTTGAACATCTTGGCCATGTTCTGTTATAATCTCCACCCGGCACAGCCAGAAGAGGACTGGCCACCCCACATAGCCTGGTTCCTCTCTAGGTTTCTTCCTAGGTTTTGGCCTTTCTAGGGAGTTTTTCCTAGCCACCGTGCTTCTACACCTGCATTGCTTGCTGTTTGGGGTTTTAGGCTGGGTTTCTGTACAGCACTTTGAGATATCAGCTGATGTACGAAGGGCTATATAAATACATTTGATTTGATTTGATTTTGATTTGATTTGATTTTTCGCAACATTATTTAAAGATACAGATGATCGGCGGGGTGCTGGACTGTGGCAAGGACAAGTATCCTTTACTGATACTGTGAGAAACAAACACATCCACAATTATCAACACAGATTTACTGAAAGGATGTTTCCTTACTTCTATATGGGGGAAAGCCCCACTCTTCCGATTTGACCAGCTAAGGTTTCTGTAACAGGATTAAACAGTAGTCTAATTTAAGATAGTATGAGCACAAGCAAACAGCCAGAGATGTTGTTTCCTTAAAAAAAATGTAAGATAGCGCTTCTGTGACATAATGTTTTACTCAATTTGTGACTTTCTAGAGCAGGGATCATCAACTAGATTCAGCCACTTCTTCATGAGCGGATGGTTAGGGGGCCGGAACATAATTACAAATTATTTGTAGACTGGAAATTAACCGCAAAATGCCCAAACAGATATAATGTTTGACTAAAACATAATAATTTCAAGCCTTGCTTACAATTGAATACGATCAGACGTGTCTTTATATTATGCGTGGGAATACTTTGGAACAGATTTCTTAAATTAAAATCACTTGGAGCTGATTTCCTGGCATTTTTTAAAGTATTTAATGTCCAACAATAATTATTATTTTGCTCAGAAAACTTGGCGGGGGTAAATCCACAATGGGGAACTCTGATCAAGAGTTTAGGACAAATACACCACAAAGTGTTTTATGTTTGAGAAGAAGAAAACAGACATACTGTAACAATGTGCGGAAGCAGGATCAGGGAGTAAATAAGTTTAATAAATAAATGAACAAAACAAGAAACACGAATAGTGCACCGACATGAAACAGGAACAATGACGACTGGGCAAGAAACTAAAGGGAGTGACATATAAAGGGCAGGTAATCAAGGAGGTGATGGAGTCCAGGTGAGTGTCATTATGTGCGTAATGCTGGTGACAGGTGTGCGCCATTACGAGCAGCCTGGTGACCTAGAGGCCGGAGAGGGAGCACACGTGACACATATGGGAATTGCTTTTTGGCTTACCGGCTAAAATATTGTTCAATATTAGCTAGCTAGCTAATCTAGCTGGCTTGTTATCAATGCATGTTTCATGCCGGATAGCCTTGCATATTTCAAGGGTAACAGGCTTTCTTATTAGTTTTATAAAACAGATGACCTGCGTCTCCAAAACCTGTTCAGCTGTGTCTTTTATTATCTAACAGAACTAGGCTAGCTATTATTAATTTAGCTAGCTGTATGGACCTCATGTCCGAAGCCTGTTACACCCAATGCCATACGTTCATGGACGCGTTATGAATGATCAAAGGTGTGTCACTTTAACATTCGGAGCAGCACTGGAGAAAAGACATTTACAATGGAAGGACTCTTCTTTTTATGAAGGTTCCATTAACTAGAGACCAGTGAACGAATGGAAGCAATGTGACGATCATGTTTCAGGGAGGGAGGGAGGGTGGGGTAGGAAGGAAGGGAGGGGAAGGATTGGGAAGGGAGGGAGGGAAAGAGAGCGAGGGAAAGGGAGGGGAAAGAAGGAAGGGAGGGGAAGGGAGGGGAAGGTAGGGTAAAGGAGAGGAGGGGAAGGGAGGGAGGGAGGGGTTGGGAATGTGTGAGAGACTGAAAAGAAGACAGAGTGGAAGATATCGACACTGGGAGAGAAACAGATGGAGAGAGAGTTGAGGTGTTTCTGATCCCCCCCCCCCCCCCCACACACACACACACACATACACAGACAAACACAAACACATACACAGACAAACACACACAGACAGGTCTGTCAGATGATTTGCATGAATAATTCATCACTGCTTTCGATATTAAACCAAGCTGTCATAACTTGTCATAACCAGAGGTCCCTAAGGTGTTCATCTGTATCTATAGAATGATGTAAGTTTCCAGGCTCTCCACAGTCACTAGTCCTCCCTACCAACTACAGGTCCATTATCAATACACACACAATATCTACACTTGTCAATTATTGACAATGACAAGGGCCCAATAGAATATCATACTCGGACAAAATTAGCGTTAAGCTGTGAGGCTTTGGCATCTGATAGACATCATTATCACTTACAATGTCCTATAATCCATCTATACAGCTAATGAGTTAAGGGGCTTATCAAAATATATAATGTATCTATACAGCTAGCTAAGTGGCTTATCAAAATATATTATTCATCTCTACAGCTAGGGTGTCACGACTTCCGCCGGTCGTCGTCACCGGCTTTCTAGCTGCCACCGATCTACGTTTCTTTTTCTATTTTGTTTTGTCTTGATTGTACACACCTGGTTCCCATTACGTTAATATTATTTTCCCTATTTAACCTTCTGGTTCAAAATATGTTTTGTGCGTGTTTGTTCCTTGTTGAGTGTTAGACTGCTGTGTTATGATGTGTTTTCCCCCTGCGTGGAATTTATGGTTGTTTCTTTTCGAGTAAAGTACGTGATTTTACTCAGTTATGTGTCCTGCACCTGACTCCGCCCTCACCGTTGCACACCTACACTTGACAGCTAATCGGTTTATCAAAATATTTAATGCATCTATACAGCTAGGGAGCTAAGTGGCTTATCAAAATATATAATGCATCTATACAGCTAGTGAGCTAAGTGGCTTATCAAAATATATTATTCATCTCTACAGCTAGGGAGCTAATCGGTTTATCAAAATATATAATGCATTTATAATGCTAGGGAGCTTAGCGGTTTATCAAAATATATAATGCATCTATAATGCTAGGGAGCTAAGTGGCTTATCAAAATATATAATGCATCTATAATGCTAGGGAGCTAAGCAGGTTTGTCAAAATATATAATGCATCTATAATGCTAGGGAGCTAAGTGGCTTATCAAAATATACTATTCATCTCTACAGCTAGGGAGCTAATCGGTTTATCAAAATATATAATGCATTTATAATGCTAGGGAGCTAAGTGGCTTATCAAAATATAGTATTCATCTCTACAGCTAGGGAGCTAATCGGTTTATCAAAATATATAATGCATTTATAATGCTAGGGAGCTAATCGGTTTATCAAAATATATAATGCATTTATAATGCTAGGGAGCTAAGTGGCTTATCAAAATATAGTATTCATCTCTACAGCTAGGGAGCTAATCGGTTTATCAAAATATATAATGCATTTATAATTCTAGGGAGCTTAGCGGTTTATCAAAATATATAATGCATCTATAATGCTAGGGAGCCAAGTGGCTTATCGAAGGAACATACTTTGACGAGGTTCCAGAGATTTATAAGACCCACATACATTATTCATTGGTTACACCTCAGTCACGTGGTTGCGTCGTTGCTATTGTTATCAACGTTCTACAGATCCCGCAGCATATTGATGTCCGACTGATGGTTAATGCTGATTGGGTGATAATGACTGTTTAGTTAAAATTACACTTTAGTGTCCTGGAAATACAACTTTGCCATCATTATGATGTCATCAATTTTACTTGAGAGAGTTGCCAATGTTGTCATGAGCTAGCAAAGTTAGTCAGAAATAGCTAGAAATGCTAACATTAGTGCTGTCCCCACAATCTTAGTTAGCTAGCTAATATTATACTGAATTTAAAGTCAATCTGGCGCCATAAATATTTGCCTCGTTTTGAAATGTCATTGTTTCTAGGCAACAGTATGTAATGCACTTCAGACAAATCTTAATCAACACCTATTAAGACTGCATTAGTAGAATGTAGAATGCTCAGCTTGGCATCAGTCCTAAAACGAACATTCCAAACAATATTGTGATGAAACGTGCAACCCATGAATGTGTTGAGGATATGTGTGCATACTAAAATACCAGGCTGCTGCCTGGCTGGCATCTCATATTGTAAACACAGACGCTGGAAGACAAGAAGCAAGTACAGGGAGTGAACATTTAACAAATAACCAACGTAAAACAAACAAGGACAGCATCTGGACAGTGGAAACATAACGACAATAATGCTGACACCGTGAACAAACTGAAGATCAGACAGATACAGAGGGGCAATCAAAAAAGTAATTGCAGGTGAGTCCAATATTGCACAGATGCGCTTAATGATGGTGACAGGTGTGCGTAATGATGGGCCGCCTGGAGCCCTCTAGCACCACAGAGGGGAAGTGGGAGCAGGCGTGACAGTACCCCCCCTCCCCCCCACCCCCTCTAGGGGCGCCACCTGGGCGTGCCTGGCGCTCCAGTAAAGACTTGGGAGCCGGATGAGCCGGCTGAGGCGTGGAAGCCCGATGAGCCGGCTGAAGCGCGGAAGCCTGACGAGCCAGCTGGGGCGTGGAAGCTTGATGAGCTGGCTGAGGCATGACGTGGGATGGGAGCCTGACGAGCCGGCTGAGGCATGACGTGGGATGGGAGCCTGACGAGCCGGCTGAGGCATGACGTGGGATGGGAGTCCAACAAGACAGCTGAGGCACCGCCGGTTCCTCCGACAGCGGCACACGGACCGGAAGCCAGCAAAAAAATAATAATAATAAAGAATTCCTGATGCCTCACATTGTGGTGTCAGCATTCTGTAAGGACAGATGCTGGGAGACGAGAAGCAAGTACAGAGAGTGAACATTTAATAAATAACTAACATAAAACAAACAAGGACAGCGTCTGGACAGGGGAAACACAACGACAATAATGCTGACACAGGGAACAAACTGAAGAGCAGACAGATATAGAGCGGCAATCAACAAAGAGTCCAGGTGAGTCCATATTACGCAGATGCGTGTTATGATGGTGACAGGTGTGTGTAATGATGGGCCACCTGGCACCCTCGAGCGCCAGAGAGGGGAGTGGGAGCAGGCGTGACACATATATCAGCTTCTCAGATAAACTGAATGTGGAGCAACCACATTCATTACTAAGCCAGTTAAAGGTCACTGCTCTTCATAATAGTTAATAAATCAAATCAAATTTATCCTAGGAACGCGAAGCGAGGCGGCCATCTCTGTCGGCGCCGGAAGTTGTAAAATTGGAAATTGTCAAGGTGTTTGGGCTAAGATAGCAGCAAGATTACCTCTTTTTGCCTCACTTTTCTACTGGAATCCTCACATTCACAAATATTTAAGTACAAGTTGTGGGGATATTTATGTACTTCAGCAGATTATAGTAGTGAAGCCTGTGCTTAAACACAAATGCATGTGCATGTGCACGCGCATGAACACACACACACACACACACACACACACACACACACACACACACACACACACACACAAAACCACCAGTCAAACACTCAGAGCCGATGGGGCTTTTGAGTCTACAGCTTCTTTAAACCCAGAGACAGATTCATACTCAGACGGATAGAGAACATCAAGCTCTGCAGTGTGTTAAGGAGATTTGTCAACCAAACTAAATCAGAGGAGGACCACTGTGATAGACCAAGAAGTAGGGTTAGTTAGTGTTTGGGTATTGTGTTTCTTTGTTTGAGAGTCTGTCTCTGTATTGTTTCTGTCTGTACTGTGTGAATTTGTGTGTACTGTGTGAATCTGTGAGTACTGCGTGAATCTGTGTGTACTCCGGGAATCTGTGTGTACTGAATGTGTGTATGCCCTGGGAAATTGAGCCCCACCTTTGATCTTGTCGCCCAGCAGGCTACACTCGTGGTCTGAGTAATGGACGATGGGTGGAGGGGAGGGGGGTCTGAAACGGTCCTCCTCCATCCTCCTGCGGTGTCTCTCCTCTCTGGCATACAGGCGCTGACGACACTCCCACTCATACAAGTCGTCTCTGGCCTGGGCAAAGTCCACATGGAGCCGCCCTGTGTCCTTCTTGTCTGTACTGGAGCCCAGACGCATACGGTAGCCTGGAGGGAGAGGAAAGGGGGTTGAGGGGAGAGAGAGAGAGAGAAAGAGAGGGGGAGGGGAGAGAGAGAGGGGGTTAAGGTGAGAGAGAGAGTGGGGGGTGGGGGGAGAGAGAGAGTGGGGGGTGGGGGGGGGGAGCGTTAGAACCAATTGGTAACATCACAAGTGACATTTCACTCTGCTAAACATGCAGGTGCAGGGCGATAAAGTGCCGTAAATACCCACAAACCACTTTCTATCAGACACCTGCATCTCTCTCTTGACATCCTCTATTTGGGTTGAAACGATCGGTCCATCCATCGCTCCCCATCCCTCTGAGGCTCTCCTCTTTTTAATCTGTTGGTTCCTGTCACAGCTGCATCCCAGCTAAAGTAGCTTTGTGGGGTTGGAGTAAACACCTTTCTGTTCTCTAAACTAATTCATAGAGAAGACTTGGAGACTAATTGGTCCTCTTGTGACACCCAAGCAAAAACATCTCTCTCTCACTCTCGTTCTCTCTCTCTCGTTCTCTCTCTCTCTCTCTGCTTCCCACTCTCTCTCGTCTCTCTTTCTGTCATCTCTCTTAGATATAGTCTAATAGAGGGAGTCTAATAGCTGGAGTCTAAAAGCTGGAGTTTAATATATGGTAGAATAGAGGGAGTCTAATAGAAGGAGTAAGAGATGGTCTAATAGATGGTCGAATAGAGGGGGTCTAATAGAAGGAGTCTAATAGCTGGAGTCTAATAGCTGAAATCTAATAGATGGTAGAATAGAGGGAGTCTAATAGATGGAGTCTAATAGAGGGAGTAAGAGATGGAGTCTAATAGATGGTCTAATAGAGGGAGTCTAATAAATGGAGTCTAATAGATGGAGTCTAATAGCTGGAGTCTAATAGATGGAATCTAATAACTGGAGTCTAATAGAGGGAGTCTAATAGCTGGAGAATAATAGATGGAGTCTAATAGAGGGAGTCTAATAGATGGAGTCTAATAGAGGGAGTCTAGTAGATGGAGTCTAATAGCTGGAGTCTAATAGATGGAGTCGAATAGAGGGAGTCTAATAACTGGAGTCTAATAGATGGAGTCTAATAGCTGGAGTCTAATAGAGGGAGTTTAATAGCTAGAGTCTAATAGATGGAGTCTAATAGAGGGAGTCTAATAGATGGTGTCTAATAGATGGAGTCTAATAGAGGGAGTCGAATAGAGGGAGTCTAATAACTAGAGTCGAATAGATGGAGTCTAATAGATGGAGTCTAATAACTGGAGTCTATTAACTGGAGTCTAATAGAGTGAGTCTAATAACTGGAGTCTAATAGAGGGAGTCTAATAGAGGGAGTTTAATAGCTGGAGTCTAATAGAGGGAGTCTAATAGAGGGAGTCTAATAGAGTGAGTCTAATAACCGGAGTCTAATAGAGGGAGTCTAATAGAGGGAGTCTAATAGAGGGAGTCTAATAGAGGGAGATTCATACCTGGAGTGTAATAGATGGAGTCTAATAGATGGAGTCTAATAGAGGGAGTCTAATAGAGGGAGTCTAATAGAGGGAGTCTAATAGAGGGAGTCTAATAGATGGAATCTAATAACTGGAGTCTAATAGAGTGAGTCTAATAACTGGAGTCTAATAGAGGGAGTCTAATATAGAGAGTTTAATAACTGGAGTCTAATAGAGGGAGTCTAATAGAGGGAGATTAATAGCTGGAGTATAATAGATGGAGTCTAATAGAGGGAGTCTAATAACTGGAGTCTAATAAAGGGAGTCTAATAGAGAGAGTTTAATAACTGGAGTCTAATAGAGGGAGTCTAATAGAGGGAGATTATTAGCTGGAGTATAATAGATGGAGTCTAATAGAGGGAGTCTAATAGAGGGAGTCTAATAGAGGGAGTCTAATAGATGGAGTCTAATAGATGGAGTCTAATAGAGGGAGTGTAATAGCTGGAGTCTAATAGAGGGAGTCTAATATAGAGAGTTTAATAGCTGGAGTCTAATAGAGGGAGTCTAATAGAGTGAGTCTAGTAACTTGAGTCTAATAGAGGGAGTCTAATAGATGGAGTCTAATAAATTGAATCTAATAGAGGGAGTCTAACAGCTGGAGTCTAATAGCTGGAGTCTAATAGATGGAGTCTAATAGAGGGAGTCTAATAGATGGAGTCTAATAAATGGAGTCTAATAAATTGAGTCTAATAGAGGGAGTCTAATAGAGGGAGTCTAACAGCTGGAGTCTAATAGCTGGAGTCTAATAAATTGAATCTAATAACTGGAGTCTAATAGAGTAAGTCTAATAACTGGAGTCTAATAGAGGGAGTCTAATAACTGGAGTCTAAAAGATGGAGTCTAATATAGGGAGTCTAATAGAGGGAGTCTAATAGATGGAGTCTAATAGAGGGAGTCTAATAGATGGAGTCTAATAGATGGAGTCTAATAGATGGAATCTAATAACTGGAGTCTAATAGAGGGAGTCTAATAGATGGAGTCTAATAGATGGAGTCTAATAGAGGGAGTCTAATAGCTAGAGTCTAATAGATGGAGTCTAATAGCTGAAGTCTAATATATGGAGTCTAATTGCTGAAGTCTAATAGATGGAGTCTAATAGAGGGAGTCTAATAGAGGGAGTCTAATAGAGGGAGTCTAATAGAGGGAGTGTAACAGCTGGAGTCTAATAAATGGATTCTATTAGCTGAAGTCTAATAGATGGAGTCTAATAGAGGGAGTCTAATAGAGGGAGTATAATAGAGGGAGTCTAATAGCTGAAGTCTAATAGATGGAGTCTAATAGCTGAAGTCTAATAAATGGAGTCTAATAGAGGGAGTCTAATAGAGGGAGTCTAATTGAGGGAGTCTAATAAATGGAGTCTAATAGAGGGAGTCTAATAGATGGAATCTAATAACTGGAGTCTAATAGAGTGAGTCTAATAACTGGAGTCTAATAGAGGGAGTCTAATAGAGAGAGTTTAATAACTGGAGTCTAATAGAGGGAGTCTAATAGAGGGAGATTAATAGCTGGAATATAATAGATGGAGTCTAATAGAGGGAGTCTAATAACTGGAGTCTAATAGAGGGAGTCTAATAGAGAGAGTTTAATAACTGGAGTCTAATAGAGGGAGTCTAATAGAGGGAGATTATTAGCTGGAGTATAATAGATGGTCTAATAGAGGGAGTCTAATAGAGGGAGTCTAATAGAGGGAGTCTAATAACTGAAGTCTAATCTATGTAGTCTAATAGATGGAGTCTAATAGATGGAGTCTAATAGAGGGAGTCTAATAGAGGGAGTCTAATAGATGGAGTCTAATAGATGGAGTCTAATAGATGGAGTCTAATAGAGGGAGTCTAATAAATGGAGTATAATAGATGGAGTCTAATAGATGGAGTGTAATAGCTGGAGTCTAATAGAGGGAGTCTAATATAGAGAGTTTAATAGCTGGAGTCTAATAGAGGGAGTCTAATAGAGTGAGTCTAGTAACTTGAGTCTAATAGAGGGAGTCTAATAGATGGAGTCTAATAAATTGAGTCTAATAGAGGGAGTCTAATAGAGGGAGTCTAACAGCTGGAGTCTAATAGCTGGAGTCTAATAAATTGAATCTAATAACTGGAGTCTAATAGAGTAAGTCTAATAACTGGAGTCTAATAGAGGGAGTCTAATAACTGGAGTCTAAAAGATGGAGTCTAATATAGGGAGTCTAATAGAGGGAGTCTAATAGATGGAGTCTAATAGAGGGAGTCTAATAGATGGAGTCTAATAGATGGAGTCTAATAGATGGAGTCTAATAGATGGAGTCTAATAGATGGAATCTAATAACTGGAGTCTAATAGAGGGAGTCTAATAGATGGAGTCTAATAGATGGAGTCTAATAGAGGGAGTCTAATAGCTAGAGTCTAATAGATAGAGTCTAATTGAGGGAGTCTAATAGAGGGAGTCTAATAGAGGGAGTCTAATATATGCAGTGTAACAGCTGGATTCTAATAGCTGGAGTCTAATAGATGGAGTCTAATAGCTGAAGTCTAATATATGGAGTCTAATTGCTGAAGTCTAATAGATGGAGTCTAATAGATGGAGTCTAATAGATGGAGTCTAATAGATGGAATCTAATAACTGGAGTCTAATAGAGGGAGTCTAATAGATGGAGTCTAATAGATGGAGTCTAATAGAGGGAGTCTAATAGCTAGAGTCTAATAGATAGAGTCTAATTGAGGGAGTCTAATAGAGGGAGTCTAATAGAGGGAGTCTAATATATGCAGTGTAACAGCTGGATTCTAATAGCTGGAGTCTAATAGATGGAGTCTAATAGCTGAAGTCTAATATATGGAGTCTAATTGCTGAAGTCTAATAGATGGAGTCTAATAGAGGGAGTCTAATAGAGGGAGTGTAACAGCTGGAGTCTAATAAATGGATTATATTAGCTGAAGTCTAATAGATGGAGTCTAATAGAGGGAGTCTAATAGAGGGAGTATAATAGAGGGAGCCTAATAGAGGGAGTCTAATAGCTGAAGTCTAATAGATGGAGTCTAATAGCTGAAGTCTAATAAATGGAGTCTAATAGAGGGAGTCTAATAGAGGGAGTCTAATAGAGGGAGTCTAATAAATGGAGTCTAATAGAGTAAGTCTAATAACTGGAGTCTAACAGAGGGAGTCTACCAGCTGGAGTCTAATAGCTGGAGTCTAATAACTGGAGTCTAATAGAGTAAGTCTAATAACTGGAGTCTAACAGAGGGAGTCTAATAACTGAAGTCTAATAGATGGAGTCTAATAGCTGGAGTCTAATAGCTGGAGTCTAATAGATCGAGTTTGATAGATGGAGTCTAAAAGAGGGAGTCTAATAGAGGGAGTCTAATAACTGGAGTCTAATCGATGGAGTCTAATAGATGGAATTACATACTAGTAAGGGGATCTGGGACATTTTTTCCAACACTCATAGTTGTCTTCTCATTGACCAACATAGTTAAGGTCTCTGACTGAAGAGGGAGGACATTTATTCCACAACACCTCTAGTTGTCTCCTCATTGACCGACATAGTTAAGGTGTCTGACATGAGACTTGGGCCATTTATTCCACAACACCTCTTGTTGTCTCCTCATTGACCAACATAGTTAAGGTCTCTGACTGAAGAGGGAAGACATTTATTCCACAATACAGCTTGAAGTTTAATAGAAAACGTAGGAAATGTACCAGACAGGAAGAGGGCTCTGTCCACAGTGAACTCTTCGGCAAATCGGATATGGCAGAAGTTCTTCTTGCTCTTTCGGATTGCGATGATCTCCCCCAACTGGCCAAATACCTCCACAATGAGCGCCTCAGTGGCGTTCTCTGGCAGACCACCCACAAACACAGTCTTACAGCCGGGAGGGCGCTCCCTCATGGCCGGAAAGGGAAGGTCTAAGCAACATGAAGAGAGAAAAGAGGGAGATTTATTTAATTGGATGTATGAACACATTCAGGTCTGTACAAGGAAGGAGAGAGGTAAATACATAGAACCCGCAATACACAGAACCCGCAATACACTATTAATACTCTGCTCAAACAGCTTATTGCTGTCTCATTAGCTAATTAGTCTATGGCCGTTTAGCTAGCTAGCCTAATAGACTGTATCTAACTGATGATATCTACACACGCTGTTTCCCCTTTCAATCAAAAACAATGCTTGAAAGGGCCAAGTTGTTAAACACAGTTATATTTAGATACCTACCCAGCTAGCACATTTAATTCCGTGCAAGTTGTGGGAATGTACGTTTTTGGTATCCCATTGTATCTGGTAACAAAGCCATAAGTTTAGTGACTGGTAAAACGGAACGTATTTTAAAATGTTCTTAGAACAGAAGTGAACATTTGCAGGAGGTTTAATTAACATTCTGAGAACAGAAAATATATGTTATTTGAATGTAATTAAAAAACGTTTTGAGAACATTCTCTAAATGTTGTGAATGTTTTGAACGAAATATAATGGTTATTTGGAGGTTTTTTAATAACTTCCTGAAAACTTTCACTAAATGTTTCAATAACACTCCTAGTTTGGGTTAACGTTTTTGAAGTCAAAGCACAGATAGGACACATGGAAATGAATTTGCTGAGGCATTAATAATGCAAACACATTTCTTTTTTTATTGTGGCACAGCGTGAGTGAGATTCAAACATACAGTATGATATTCTTCTCTCTATCCATGGAATTAGTCCACTGTACCACCCGGATGGAGTTAGTATGTCATGTATTTTATAACTCAAAAATAATTCAAAAAGACTCCATTTCAAAGGAAACAAGCACTCAATAAGATCAATTAGTGGGTGCGACCAACAGACCTGAACACACTTAGCAAGATAGAGGATAGAGAGAGTTTTGTTGACACTGAGAACGGAATGTTTTGTTTTTAAATAACATTCTTAGAACGTTATCTGAACGTTATTAATGTTTCTTGTTTTTTTTATGGCAAGTTTTCTTAATATTCTGAAAAATTAAATGAGGAAACCTGCAGAAAACGTTATACTGAAGTACTTAAATTCCCACAGAATAATGTTTTTTCTTAGTGTTCTTTGAACTATTTGAGAACATTCCTAATGTCAAACCAGTTGGAGAACATTCCTAGAACATAACCAAAAATTGTAATTAAATGTAACCATGTTTGAACTTTTAAGAAATTTTATTTTAAAGTATTGAAATAACAATAAAATGATTGTATTTTGTCAACTTCAATGTGCTGAGAATGTTCCACAGCCAACCAACTATCCTGCACCGTTGTATGCAAAATAACTACAGGACAACCATGCTCTCACCAAGCTCTAAGAAACATATGGTTCTCAGAACATTAGGTGCTAGCTGGGAAGCAAACCAGCCATGTTAAACAATGGAAGAGGCTTGCTAGCTCAGGTCAGATTCATAAATGTTATTGTAAGTTGAGCCACTTTTAAAATTCAGCATCACTCTGTCAAGAGAAATATAGTATTATTTCTAACAAACATATCTACATACAGTACCAGTCAAAAGTTTTGGCCCACCTACTCATTCAAGGGTTATTTATTTGTACTATTTTCTACATTATAGAATAACAGAGAAGACATCAAAACTATGAAATAACACACATGGAATCATGTAGGATCCAAAAAAGTGTTACACAAATCAAAATATATTATATAGCCACCATTTGCCTTGATGATAATTTTACATTTTCATTCTGTAAATGTTGGTGAGTTTGGACATTTACAAGTGAATGTGAAGGAGAGACATTGTGCAAATGAACAAAGTTTGGACGCATGCTTGTCTGAATGAAGAACAGTACTGGCTATGGAGCAGCACATGTACACGCCATGTCTGTGTGGAGTCAGGAGTTACCACACTCTTCCCTTCTTGAAAACACACACAAAAAAAAGATATATACATATACACACACTACCGTTCAAAAGTTTGGGGTCACTTATAAATGTCCTTGTTTTTGAAAGAAAAGCACATGATGTGTGGACTACATGCACAAGCTAGTCCAATGAGCTTCCAATTTCCGGTGCGTTGACACACATGCATACCCATGGAGGAGACATTACTATAATTTTTTATCAAATTTGTCAAAACTAGTAAATATTGTGCATTGAGCTTGAAAGTTAAGCAAAGCTCTGATGAGAAAAACGATTAATTCATAAATACCTGTTCCTTCTTGAAAACACTTTAAGAATATGTATATACACACTACCATTTAAAAGTTTGGGGTCACTTAGAGATGTCCTTGTTTCTGAAAGAAAAGCAATTTATTTGTCCATTAAAATAACATCAAATTCATCAGAAATACAGTATAGACATTGTTAATGTTTTTTAATGTTTGGGGTCACTTAGAAATGTCCTTGTTTCTGAAGGAAAAGCAATTTATTTGTCCATTAAAATAACATAAAATTCATCAGAAATACAGTGTGGACATTGTTAATGTTTTTTAATGATGAATTAGCCTTTTAAAATGATAAACCTGGATTAGCTAACACTACGTGCCATTAGAACACTTGGATTAGCTAACACTACGTGCCATTAGAACACAGGAGTATGTTTGCTGATAATGGGCCTCTGTACACCTATATACTAGATATTCCATTTAAAAAAATTGTCCGTTTCCAGCTACAAAATAAATTTACAACATGAACAATGTCTACAATGTATTTCTGATCAATTTGCTAATTTAATGGACAAAAAATGTGCTTTTCTTTCAAAAACAAGGACATTTCCAAGTTACCCCAAACTTTTAAATGGTAGTGTATACAGTTGAAGTTGGAAGTTTACATGCACCTTAGCCAAATACATTTAAACTCAGTTTTTCACAATTCCTGACATTTAATCCAAGTAAAAATTCCCTGTCTTAGTTCAGTTAGGATCACCACTTTCTTTTAAGAATGTGAAATGTCAGAATAATAGTAGAGAGATGTCACGTTCTGACCTTTATTTCCTTTGTTTTGTCGTTATTTAGTATGGTCAGGGCGTGAGTTGGGATGAGGAGTCTATGTTTGTTTTTCTATGATTTGGGGATTTCTATGTTTCGGCCTAGTATGGTTCTCAATCAGAGGCAGGTGTCATTAGTTGTCTCTGATTGAGAATCATACTTAGGTAGCCTGGGTTTCACTGTTTGTTTGTGGGTGATTGTCTATGTCTAGTTGCTTGTGTCAGCACAGGTCTCATTATAGCTTCACGGTCGTTATTCGTTTTGTATAGTTTGTGTTCAGTGCTTTCTTTAATAAAAAAAATAATCATGAACACATACCACGCTGCATTTTGGTCCGCTCCTTACGATGATCGTGACAAGGGAATTATTTATTTTAGCTTTTATTTATTTCATCACATTCCCAGTGGGTCAGCAGATTACATACACTCAATTAGTATTTGGTAGCATTGCCTTTAAATGGTTTAACTTGGGTCAAACGTGTCGGGTAGCCTTCCACAAGCTTCCCACGTTAAATTGGGTGAATTTTGGCCCATTCCTCCTGACAGAGCTGGTGTAACTGAGTCAGACCAGGACTCAAAGCCAACACCTCATTTGGCCGCCTTTCCTTCCAGTTCTCTGCTGCCAGTGACTGGAATGAATTGCAAAAATCGCTGAAGTTCGAGACTTTTATTTCCCTCACCAACTTTAAACATCAACTATCTGAGCAGCTAACCGATCGCTGCAGCTATACATAGTCCATCTGTAAATAGCACACTCAATCTACCTACCTCATCCCCGTACTGTATTTATTTGATTTACTTTTCTGCTCTTTTGCACACCAGTGTCTCTACTTGCACATCATCGTCTGCTCATTTATCACTCCAGTGTTAATCTGGTCAATTGTAACTATTCGCTCCTATGGTCTATTTATTGCCTACCTCCTCATGCCTTTTGCACACACTGTATATAGACTTTCTTTTCTCTACTGTGTCATTTACTTGTTTATTGTGTTATTGGCTTGTTTATTGTTTACTCCATGTGTAACTCTGTGTTGTTGTCTGTGTCACACTGCTTTGCTTCATCTTGGTCAGGTCGCAGTTGCAAATGACAACTTGTTCTCAACTAACCTACCTGGTTGAATAAAGGTGAAATAAAAAATAAAAAAAGGTTGTAGGCCTCCTTGCTTGCACACGCTTTTCAGTTCTGCCCACACATTTTCTATGGGATTGAGGCCAGGGATTTGTGATGGCCACTCCAATACCTTGACTTGGTTGTCCTTAAGCCATTTTTCCACAACTTTGGAAGTATGTTTGGGGTCATTGTCAGTTTTGAAGACCCATTTGCGACCGCGCTTTAACTTCCTGACTGATGTCTTTAGATGTTGCTTCAATATATTCACATAATTATCCTACCTCATGATGTCATCTATTTTGTGAAGTGAACCAGTCCCTCCTGCAGCACAGCACCCCCACAACATGATGCTGCCACCCCCGTGCTTCACGGTTGGGGTGGTGTCTTCGGCATGCAAGCCTCCCCCTTTTTCCTCCAAACATAACGATGGTCATTACGGCCAAACAGTTCTATTTTTGTTTCATCAGACCAGAGGATATTTCTCCAAAAAGTACAATCTTTGTCCCCATGTGCATTTGCAAACCGTAGTCTGTATTTTTTATTACGGTTTTGGAGCAGTGGCTTCTTCCTTGCTGAGCAGCCTTTCAGGTTATGTCGATATAGGACTCATTTTACTGTGGATATAGATACTTTTGTACCCATTTCCTCCAGCGTCTTCACAAGGTCCTTTGCTGTTGATCTGGGATTGATTTTCACTTTTCACGCCAAGGTACGTTCATTTCTAGGATACAGAACGTGTCTCCTTCCTGAGCGGTATGACGGCTGTGTGGTCCCATGGTGTTTATACTTGTGTACTATTGTTTGTACAGATGAATGTAGTACCTTCAGGTGTTTGAAAATTGCTCCCAAGGATGAACCAGATTTGTGGAGGTCTACACATTTTTTTCTGAGGTCTTGGCTGATTTCTTTAGATTTTCCCATAATGTCAAGCAAAGAGGCACTAAGTTTGAAGGTAGGCATTGAAATATATCCACAGGTACACCTCCAATTGACTCAGATGATGTCAAATATCCTATCAGAAGCTTCTAAAGCCATGACATCATTTTCTGGAATTTTCCAAGCTGTTTAAAGACACAGTCAACTTAGTGATACAGTGAATTATAAGTGAAATAATCTGTCTGTAAACAAATGTTGGAAAAATGACTTGTGTCATGCACAAAGTAGATGTCCTAACCGACTTGCCAAAACTATAGTTTGTTAATAAGAAATTTGTGGAGTGGTTGATAAACAAGTTTTAATGACTCCAACCTAAGTGTATGTAAACTTCTGACTTCAACTGTATATATATTTTTTGGTATATTCTTTTGTATTTTTAAATTTTAAAATGTTTTCAAGAAGGAACAGGTTTTTATCCATGAATTAATCGGTTCTCATCAGAGCTTTGCGTAGCTTTCAAACTCAGTGCACAATATTTACTAGTTTTGACAAATTTGATAAAAATTATAGCAACGTCTCCTCCCTGGGTATGCATGTAACGCACCAGAATTTGGAAGCTCTTTGGACTAGCTTGTGCATGTAGTCCACACACCATAGCCTACTTTACAATGGGCATTTTAAATGCATGTATACCTAATTCAGCTAACAGTGCTGTTTTATACTCTAGGCCGGGGTTCAAATAAAAGGAAAATCTACTTGATCTATATTGTGAAATTATTATTAGCGTAATGTACAGGCCTATTTGATGTGATACATAATTCATCTGATTAAAGAATATATTCAGAGGCTTCAAGCTGGGAAAATCTATTAAAGTATAAAAAATATATATATTTGGAAATCTAAACCATCAGCTAACTTTCTGCAAGAGTGATAAAAACATTGGACAACTTTTTATTGATATCTAATGTTAATGTGAAACTATAGTGGGATAAATAAGAATCCATCGTCTTTAATCAGAGAGCTGGATGATTCTCTCATGTGAATGATTCATTCATTGCTTGACAACCCTGAATAATGTAACAGGGTTTGATGGAATGAATCCCCAATAGATCAGACGTTTCATCCCTAAGAAATGTGATCAGCGGAGTCTATATGGTCTAACTCAATACATGTCTGGATGACCATCTGTAGTTACAGACCAGGGTTCTTTAAGCTTATTCCAAATCCTTGTGGTAGCAGAACATAGGCCCTTTATCTATGGCACAGAGCATGGGCTCACATTGCTATGTCTTGTAGTAATAAAAAGCTTATTCTAAAGTATTGTGGTAGCAGAGCAGAGACCCTTATGCTGAAGCGTTCCAGTTACAGAATATTTATTTTTATTGTAAAGCTTAGCCCTCCCAGAGGACGAGACTGTGCCACTGTTGTTCAGCTAAAGTCCTTCTCTCTGGAACTCGGCCCACCAATCATCTCCTCCTGACCCTACAGATTATGAGGGCACTACACTACAGAGTACACACACAGACACACACACACACACACACACACACACACACACACACACACTCTGAAGGGAATCTGTCCCTTCAGGGTAATTATGGACACACATTTTATTTTTGAAAGAAATATTACATTTTTGAGATACTGTGTTTTATCTCTTGGAGATGTAAAAGTGAGTACTGTACATTAAACTTTCAATGTAATTCATAAGAAATCAAAACAAAATGAGAAGTAGAACATTCTGTAAATGAATGTGACATATGACAAAGCATTTTTAAGCACAATCAATGGTTATCATTAATTTGTATAATTAAACTCTAGCATTGATGTATTTGTTTATGATGTCCTGGTATATAAGTTGACTTGCATTTAACTTCGGGTAGGTTTGGAGTATGAGTTATGGATAGGCCACTTTCTCACAGACCTCCAAGCGCAATTCACTGCATTGTGTATCACACCAGCTAACCTCTGGATTAGAAAAAGAGGTCCATTGCTCTACACAGTCCTCGTCCTTGCCCTGATAACTATGAGGCTCCCCTCTCATCCAGTACACTGTGGTCAGGGGAGTGCCATTCACAAATTTCCAGATCCCTTCTTCATCTCTGTCAGTCAGACCAATCCAGAATCCCTTGTCGATTAATTCATGGATAAATACTTGTTCCTCTCTGCTGTTTATGATCACCAGGTCTGCTCCTCTTCTTAGACAGTCCTGTCGACTCTCTGTCCACAATTTAGTCCCTTTAGAGATGTGGTACAAACTGAAGACTGTTGCTTTAGCATGGAGAGTTTTGTCTGGGTGATGGACCCTCTCTTTAGTCATGGCGTTGTTACTGCTCTGTAACTGGTCTCTCTCTGCTGTGGAGTTGGTTTTACAGTTTTTCTCATAACTGCCAAGAACACCATTATAATAGAGACACAGGCCTGTGATCCGAGCAAGTAGGAGAACACACAGCAGCCCCAGACAAACTGCAGCAGCTCTGGAGTGACTCATCTTCGAAGGGACATCATTTATCTTGTTTCTGAAGTCATGAGATGTGATGTGTCGTGATTGGCATAGATAAAGACATCTTCATTATCTACCACTGTCTCAGTGATTCTACCTGACAGACTGAACAGTGTGGTAGCTGTATGTTGTGTCTGGGACTGTTTCCTGTCCATTGATGGTTAGTGACTAACATGTTTCCTTTCCACATACATACATTTCTGCAAGTTGACATTTATTGTCATGTCCTGGAGGCCGACCTGGCTATAATGTAAAATATAATGAAAACAAAAATGTGCTTTTTGGTCTTAATTTAAGGTTACGCATTAGGGTTAGCAGTGTGGTTAATGTTAGGGTTAGGTTTAAAATCAGATTTTATGACTTTGTGGGTGTGCCAGCTAGTGACCACTCTGCAAAGCTGCCTCCAGAACAAGATTCATGATGAAAAACACTAACCTGCTACATTTCCTGGTAGGTAGTGAGGCATAAACACCAATGCACACCAACGCAATGGTAACTCTCTTACTGTGTTGAGTGTTCATAGCAGGAAGGAGTGATGGGGGAGGAGCACACACTTCAGCATGGTGTGATCCCTCACACACACTTCAGCATGCTGTGATCACTCAAACAAACACTTCAGCAAACTGTGATCCCTCACACACACTTCAGCACGCTGTGATCCCTCGCACACACTTCAGCATGCTGTGATCGCTCACACAGACTTCAGCACGCTGTGATTCCTCACACACACACTTCACACCTGACCAAAGGACATCAGCAACACTGCAGCAAAGTTAATCTCAATACAGGGTCAAAATAGTTTTTTTTACGCTTATCTTAACTTTTTTTGCAAATTGGAGTGGGTCCAGGGTGTCTGGGATTATGGTGTTGATGTAAACCATGACCAGCCTTTCAAAGCACTTCATGGCTACAGATATGATTCCTACAGGGCGAGAGTCATTTAGACAGGTTACCTTAGTGTTTTTGGGCACAGGGACTATGGTGGACTGCTTGAAACATGTAGGTATTACAGACTGAGTCAGGGAGAGGTTGAAAATGTCAGTGAATACACTTGCCAGCTGGTCAACGCATGCTCTGAGTTCGCGTCCTGGTAATCCGTCTGGCCCTGCGAGCTTGTAAATGGTAACCTGTTGAAGGGTTTTACTCACATTGGCTACGGAGAGCGTGATCAAACAGTCGTCTGGAATCAACCGGTGCACTCATGCATAGTTCAGTGTTGCTTGCCTCGGAGCGAGCATAGAAGGCATTTAGCTCATCTGGTAGGCTTGCGTCAGTGGGCAGCTCATGGCTGGGTTTCCCTTTGTAAACCATGATAGTTTGCAAGCCCTGCCACATCGGACGAGTGTCAGAGTTGGTGTAGTAGAATTCTATCTTGGTCATGTATTTCTGTTTGATGGTTTGTCGTAGGGCGTAGTGGGATTTCTTATAAGCGTCCAGATTAGTGTCCCGCTCCTTGAAAGCAGCAGCTCTAGCTCAGTGCAGATGTTGCTCAGTGCAAATGTTGCAGATGTACACCTGTTATTTACAAAGCATGTGACAAATACAATTTTTATTTTGATTCAACAATTACTCACACAATTACGTACACACACATACACACACACACACACACACACACACACACACACGACCTGCCTAGCTTCTCCACTTCGTAGGGGATTTGAAGGGCATCTGTCCTCTTTCTTTTCAGCCCCATGTAATTATGGACAGACACTCTCATACAGCCACTTCCTTTAGAAGTCTCTTTTGCTGACTGAGATGTGAGGAGTGCTTTGTGAAAGAGCAGAGGCAGAGAGAGACGCAGATTGGCATTTATTGAGATGACTCGTGTACTGCAGGCAGCTCTGCAGGTAGCCACAAGATGGCACAACCACAGTCTTAAAAACCCGATTTTAAACCTAACCCTAACCTTAACCACACTGCTAACCTTATGCCTGACCTTAACTTTAAATTACGACCAAAAAGCAAATATAGCTAATTTTGACTTTGTAGCTGGCCCATCTAGTGGAAATCGTTCAGCTCTGCCTCAGGACAAGATTCATCCCAAAAAACAACCTGCGAGAGAGATAGAAAAGGAGACAGAGAAACGGAGCGAGAATCGGACGAATGAAAAATAGAGATAGAAAAGAGAAGATAGAGGGGGGCTGGATGGAGATGCACATTGACACGCTCCTAGCCAGAGAGAGAGGGGGGGGGGATGGATGGATGGAGATGCACATTGACATGCTCCTAGACAGAGAGAGAGAGGGGGCTGGATGGAGATGCACATTGACATGCTCCTAGCCAGAGAGATGGAGAAAGAAAGAGAGTGAGACTGCGGGGCTTGTGTGTGAGAAAATACTGTTCTGCAGGGCTGTTGTTATTCAAATCAAGGTCAGTGTGAGGGGCAGTATGGTGTCAGGGTAGCCTGGAGGTCCTGCTCCCTCTGATGGCCACCATATGCAGCCTGTTGACCTGCTGCCCTGGGGATGACAGGGCTACTGACTCACCCGGCTCCTTTAACCCTCCCTCCCGCGCGCGCGCGCGCGCGCGCGCGCGAGCACACACACACACACACACACACACACAATATTTTTTGCTCCAGTTTGCTATAGCAGGAAAATAATCCTGCAGCAACAGGAAATGTGAATTATTATGTGGATTATAATTAAGTTTGAAATTTCAAAGTGGAAATTACAAATATCTGAATCGATTTTAAAACCCCTAAGGGCCCAGGCTGCGTTTCTACTAAGCTAACATATGGAATTGTTTTATATACGAAGGATCATTTAGCTATTTGATCTGGAATTTTCGGACCCCCGTAGGTATCAAGAAAATACGCTAGGCTACCTGCCGCCCTAATAAATAGTATTTCTCTGAAATAGGGGTTTATTAATAAAGACACCTCTCCTTTAAAATGCTCTGCCTTTCATGAGAAACCCAAGTGACAATGAGAGATGAATAGAGAGATAGGGAGCGGACTGAGAGATGAGAGAGAGGAAGGATTATTGGATCAGAGACAAAAGAATGGGAGACAGAGGAAGCAGAGCAGGAGAACGTAGCGGTGTCAAGAAAGGATATATTCTAAGGACAGTGGAGGGAATAAGAACGGAAGAAGATATGACCTGGCCCAAGTCTGAGAAAGGAGAGATGAAGGGGTAAAGGACGAGAGATGAAGGGGTAAAGGAGGAGATAATGAGGTGGTAAAGGAGGTGAGATGAAGGGGTAGAGGAGGAGAGCTGAAGGGGTAAAGGAGGAGAGCTGAAGGGGTAAAGGAGGAGAGCTGAAGGGGTAAAGGAGGAGAGCTGAAGGGGTAAAGGAGGAGAGATGAAGGGGTAAAGGAGGAGAGGTGAAGGGGTAAATAAGGAGAGATGAAGGGGTAAAGGAGGAGAGATGAAGGGGTAAAGGAGGAGAGGTGAAGGGGTAAAGGAGGAGAGGTGAAGGGGTAAAGGAGGAGCGATGAATGGGTAAAGGAGGAGCGATGAAGGGGTAGAGGAGGAGAGCTGAAGGGGTAAAGGAGGAGAGATGAAGGGGTAAAGGAGGAGAGGTGAAGGGGTAAATGAGGAGAGATGAAGGGGTAAAGGAGGAGAGATGAAGGGGTAAAGGAGGAGATATGAAGAGGTCAAGGAGGAGGGATGAGGGGTTAAAGGAGGAGAGGTGAAGGGGTAAAGGAGGAGATATGAAGGGGTAAAGGAGGAGATATGAATGGGGTAAAGGAGGAGATATGAAGGGGTAAAGGAGGAGAGATGAAGGGGTAAAGGAGGAGCGATGAAGGGGTAAAGGAGGAGATATGAAGGGGTAAAGGAGGAGATATGAAGGGGTAAAGGAGGAGATATGAATGGGGTAAAGGAGGAGATATGAATGGGGTAAAGGAGGAGATATGAAGGGGTAAAGGAGGAGAGATGAAGGGGTAAAGGAGGAGCGATGAAGGGGTAAAGGAGGAGATATGAAGGGGTAGAGGAGGAGAGCTGACGGGGTAAAGGAGGAGAGCTGAAGGGATAAAGGAGGAGAGATGAAGGGGTAAAGGACGAGAGCTGAAGGGGTAAATGAGGAGAGATGAAGGGGTAAAGGAGGAGAGATGAAGGCGTCAAGGAGGAGAGATGTAGGGGTAAAGGAGGAGAGATGAAGGCGTCAAGGAGGAGAGATGAAGGGGTAAAGGAGGAGAGATGAGAGGTGATGACTGAGAGCTTTCAGAAGTGCCTCTGACAGTTTATGACAGGATGCCAGGCTGATGGTATTGTGTAATGCATGTATACTACAGCGCTAACTAACCAACCCCAACCCCATCCTCAGCCCTAACTAATCAGCCCCAACCCCATCCTCAGCCCTAACTAACCAACCCCAACCCCATCCTCAGCCCTAACTAACCAACCCCAACCCCATTCTCAGCCCTAACTAATCAGCCCCAACCCCATCCTCAGCCCTAACTAATCAGCCCCAACCCCATCCTCAGCCCTAACTAACCAACCCCAACCCCATCCTCAGCCCTAACTAACCAACCCCAACCCCATTCTCAGCCCTAACTAGCCAACCCCAACCCAATCCTCAGCCCTAACTAACCAACCCCAACCCCATCCTCAGCCCTATCTAACCAACCCCAACCACATCCTCAGCCCTAACTAACCAACCCCAACCCCATCCTCAGCCCTATCTAACCAACCCCAACCCCATCCTCAGCCCTAACTAACCAACCCCAACTCCATCCTCAGCCCTAACTAACCAACCCCAACTCCATCCTCAGCCCTAACTAACCAACACCAACCCCATCCTCAGCCCTAACTAATCAGCCCCAACCCCATCCTCAGCCCTATCTAACCAACCCCAACCCCATCCTCAGCCCTAACTAATCAACCCCAACCCCATCCTCAGCCCTAACTAATCAACCCCAACCCCATCCTCAGCCCTATCTAACCAACCCCAACCCCATCCTCAGCCCTATCTAACCAACCCCAACCCCATCCTCAGCCCTAACTAACCAACCCCAACACCATCCTCAGCCCTAACTAACCAACACCAACCCCATCCTCAGCCCTAACTAATCAGCCCCAACCCCATCCTCAGCCCTATCTAACCAACCCCAACCCCATCCTCAGCCCTAACTAACCAACCCCAACTCCATCCTCAGCCCTAACTAACCAACACCAACCCCATCCTCAGCCCTAACTAATCAGCCCCAACCCCATCCTCAGCCCTAACTAACCAACCCCAACCCCATCCTCAGCCTTAACTAATCAGCCCCAACCCCATCCTCAGCCCTAAATAATCAGCACTAACGCCATACTCAGTACTAACTAACCAGCCCCATCTTCAGCCCTAACCAGCCTCAACCCCATCCTCAGCCCTAACCAGCCCCAAACCCTTCCTTAGCCCTAACTAACCAGGCCCAACCCCATCTTCAGGCCTAACTAACCAGCACCAACCCCATCCTCAGCCCTAAATAATCAGCACTAACTCCATCCTCAGTACTAACTAACCAGCCCCATCTTCAGCCCTATCTAACCAACCCCAACCCCATCCTCAGACCTATCTAACCAACCCCAACCCCTGTTCCTCTTCCGGCGCCGACAGAGATGGCCGCCTCGCTTCACGTTCCTAGGAAACTATGCAGTTTTTTGTTTTTTTACGTGTTATTTCTTACATTAGTACCCCAGGTCATTTTAGGTTTCATTACATACAGTCGAGAAGAACTACTGAATATAAGATCAGCGTCAACTCACCATCAGTACGACCAAGAATATGTTTTTCGCGACGCGGATTCTGTGTTCTGCCTTACAAACAGGACAACGGAGTGGATCCTATGCAGCGACCCAAAAAAACGACTCCGAAAGAGAGGGAAACGAGGCGGTCTTCTGGTCAGACTCCGGAGACGGGCACATCGTGCACCACTCCCTAGCATTCTTCTTGCCAATGTCCAGTCTCTTGACAACAAGGTTGATGAAATCCGAGCAGACCTTGGATCATTGTTACTCTAACTTCCGCGACGCATATAAGGCCCTGCCCCGCCCCCCTTTCGGAAAAGCTGACCACGACTACATTTTGTTGATCCCTGCCTACAGACAGAAACTAAAACAAGAGGCTCCCACGCTGAGGTCTGTCCAACGCTGGTCCGACCAAGCTGACTCCACACTCCAAGACTGCTTCCATCACGTGGACTGGGAGATGTTTCGTATTGCGTCAGATAACAACATTGACGAATACGCTGATTCGGTGTGCGAGTTCATTAGAACGTGCGTTGAAGATGTCGTTCCCATAGCAACGATTAAAACATTCCCTAACCAGAAACCGTGGATTGATGGCAGCATTCGTGTGAAACTGAAAGCGCGAACCACTGCTTTTAATCAGGGCAAGGTGTCTGGTAACATGACCGAATACAAACAGTGCAGCTATTCCCTCCGCAAGGCTATCAAACAAGCTAAGCGCCAGTACAGAGACAAAGTAGAATCTCAATTCAACGGCTCAGACACAAGAGGCATGTGGCAGGGTCTACAGTCAATCACGGACTACAGGAAGAAATCCAGCCCAGTCACAGACCAGGATGTCTTGCTCCCAGGCAGACTAAATAACTTTTTTGCCCGCTTTGAGGACAATACACGGCCTGCAACGAAAACATGCGGTCTCTCCTTCACTGCAGCCGAGGTGAGTAAGACATTTAAACGTGTTAACCCTCGCAAGGCTGCAGGCCCAGACGGCATCCCCAGCCGCGCCCTCAGAGCATGCGCAGACCAGCTGGCCGGTGTGTTTACGGACATATTCAATCAATCCCTATACCAGTCTGCTGTTCCCACATGCTTCAAGAGGGCCACCATTGTTCCTGTTCCCAAGAAAGCTAAGGTAACTGAGCTAAACGACTACCGCCCCGTAGCACTCACATCCGTCATCATGAAGTGCTTTGAGAGACTAGTCAAGGACCATATCACCTCCACCCTACCTGACACCCTAGACCCACTCCAATTTGCTTACCGCCAAAATAGGTCCACAGACGATGCAATCTCAACCACACTGCACACTGCCCTAACCCATCTGGACAAGAAGAATACAGTGCCTTGCGAAAGTATTCGGCCCCCTTGAACTTTGCGACCTTTTGCCACATTTCAGGCTTCAAACATAAAGATATAAAACTGCATTTTGTTGTGAAGAATCAACAACAAGTGGGACACAATCATGAAGTGGAACGACATTTATTGGATATTTCAAACTTTTTTAACAAATCAAAAACTGAAAAATTGGGCGTGCAAAATTATTCAGCCCCCTTAAGTTAATACTTTGTAGCGCCACCTTTTGCTGCGATTACAGCTGTAAGTCGCTTGGGGTATGTCTCTATCAGTTTTGCACATCGAGAGACTGAAATTTTTTCCCATTCCTCCTTGCAAAACAGCTCGAGCTCAGTGAGGTTGGATGGAGAGCATTTGTGAACAGCAGTTTTCAGTTCTTTCCACAGATTCTCGATTGAATTCAGGTCTGGACTTTGACTTGGCCATTCTAACACCTGGATATGTTTATTTTTGAACCATTCCATTGTAGATTTTGCTTTATGTTTTGGATCATTGTCTTGTTGGAAGACAAATCTCCGTCCCAGTCTCAGGTCTTTTGCAGACTCCATCAGGTTTTCTTCCAGAATGGTCCTGTATTTGGCTCCATCCATCTTCCCATCAATTTTAACCATCTTCCCTGTCCCTGCTGAAGAAAAGCAGGCCCAAACCATGATGCTGCCACCACCATGTTTGACAGTGGGGATGGTGTGTTCAGCTGTGTTGCTTTTACGCCAAACATAACGTTTTGCATTGTTGCCAAAAAGTTCAATTTTGGTTTCATCTGACCAGAGCACCTTCTTCCACATGTTTGGAGTGTCTCCCAGGTGGCTTGTGGCAAACTTTAAACGACACTTTTTGTGGATATCTTTAAGAAATGGCTTTCTTCTTGCCACTTCCATAAAGGCCAGATTTGTGCAATATACGACTGATTGTTGTCCTATGGACAGAGTCTCCCACCTCAGCTGTAGATCACTCCAGTTCATCCAGAGTGATCATGGGCCTCTTGGCTGCATCTCTGATCAGTCTTCTCCTTGTATGAGCTGAAAGTTTAGAGGGACGGCCAGGTCTTGGTAGATTTGCAGTGGTCTGATACTCCTTCCATTTCAATATTACCGCTTGCACAGTGCTCCTTGGGATGTTTAAAGCTTGGGAAATATTTTTGTATCCAAATCCGGCTTTAAACTTCTTCACAACAGTATCTCGGACCTGCCTGGTGTGTTCCTTGTTCTTCATGATGCTCTCTGCGCTTTTAACGGACCTCTGAGACTATCACAGTGCAGGTGCATTTATACGGAGACTTGATTACACACAGGTGAATTGTATTTATCATCATTAGTCATTTAGGTCAACATTGGATCATTCAGAGATCCTCACTGAACTTCTGGAGAGAGTTTGCTGCACTGAAAGTAAAGGGGCTGAATAATTTTGCACGCCCAATTTTTCAGTTTTTGATTTGTTAAAAAAGTTTGAAATATCCAATAAATGTCGTTCCACTTCATGATTGTGTCCCACTTGTTGTTAAATCTTTTAAAAAAAATACAGTTTTATATCTTTATGTTTGAAGCCTGAAATGTGGCAAAAGGTTGCAAAGTTCAAGGGGGCCGAATACTTTTGCAAGGCACTGTACCTATTTGAGAATGCTGTTCATCGACTACAGCTCGGCATTCAACACCATAGTACCCTCCAAGCTCGTCATCAAGCTCGAGACCCTGGGTCTCGACCCCGCCCTGTGCAACTGGGTACTGGACTTCCTGAAGGGCCGCCCCCAGGTGGTGAGGGTAGGCAACAACATCTCCTCCCCGCTGATCCTCAACACTGGGGCCCCACAAGGGTGCGTTCTGAGCCCTCTCCTGTACTCCCTGTTCACCCACGACTGCGTGGCCACGCACGCCTCCAACTCAATCATCAAGTTTGCGGACGACACAACAGTGGTAGGCTTGATTACCAACAACGACGAGACGGCCTACAGGGAGGAGGTGAGGGCCCTCGGAGTGTGGTGTCAGGAAAATAACCTCACACTCAACGTCAACAAAACTAAGGAGATGATTGTGGACTTCAGGAAACAGCAGAGGGAACACCCCCCTATCCACATCGATGGAACAGTAGTGGAGAGGGTAGCAAGTTTTAAGTTCCTCGGCATACACATCACAGACAAACTGAATTGGTCCACTCACACAGACAGCATCGTGAAGAAGGCGCAGCAGCGCCTCTTCAACCTCAGGAGGCTGAAGAAATTCGGCTTGTCACCAAAAGCACTCACAAACTTCTACAGATGCACAATCGAGAGCATCCTGGCGGGCTGTATCACCGCCTGGTATGGCAACTGCACCGCCCTCAACCGTAAGGCTCTCCAGAGGGTAGTGAGGTCTGCGCAACGCATCACCGGGGGCAACTACCTGCCCTCCAGGACACCTACACCACCCGATGTCACAGGAAGGCCATAAAGATCATCAAGGACATCAACCACCCGAGCCACTGCCTGTTCACCCCGCTATCATCCAGAAGGCGAGGTCAGTACAGGTGCATCAAAGCTGGGACCGAGAGACTGAAAAACAGCTTCTATCTCAAGGCCATCAGACTGTTAAACAGCCACCACTAACACTGAGTGGCTGCTGCCAACACACTGACACTGACTCAACTCCAGCCACTTTAATAATGGGAATTGATGGGAAATGATGTAAATATATCACTAGCCACTTTAAACAATGCTACCTTATATAATGTTACTTACCCTACATTATTCATCTCATATGCATACGTATATACTGTACTCTATATCATCGACTGTATCCTTATGTAATACATGTATCACTAGCCACTTTAAACTATGCCACTTTGTTTACATACTCATCTTATTTGTACATACTGTACTCGATACCATCTACTGTATCTTGCCTATGCTGCTCTGTACCATCACTCATTCATATATCCTTATGTACATATTCTTTATCCCCTTACACTGTGTACAAGACAGTAGTTTTGGAATTGTTAGTTAGATTACTTGTTATTACTGCATTGTCGGAACTAGAAGCACAAGCATTTCGCTACACTCGCATTAACATCTGCTAACCATGTGTATGTGACAAATAAAAATTTGATTTGATTTGATTTAACCAGCCTCAACCCCATCCTCAGCCCTAACCAGCCCCAACCCCATCCTCAGTCCTGCTCTGAAGATGGCGCCAATAGACATGGTCACCTGGTTCCTGGCTCCTAAGCGACTATGCAGTATGTATTTTGTGTGTGTGTGTGTTATTTCTCACATTATTAGCTCAGAATGTTTTTTGCATTATTACATACAGCCAGAAATATCTTTTGGATATTAGAGCAGAGGTAACTCACCAGCATTTTGACCAGAAATATGACTTTCCTGAATTGTATCCTTTGTTCGTACCCCCCAAGGCTATTCAACTTATCCCAGAGGCTGCTTCAAGACGCCGCAGGAGAGGAGGTATTCGGAGTAGACTTCTAGTCCCACTCAGGAGGCAATGTGATTTTCTCGATTTTTTTTCTAATTTTGTCTGTTATAGTTGAAGTGTACCTATGATGAAAATTACAGGCCTTTCTCATCTTTTTAAGTGGGAGAACTTGCACAATTGGTGGCTGACTAAATACTTTTTGCCACACTGTATATACAGTTGAAGTCAGAAGTTTACATACTCTTAGGTTGGAGTCATTAAAAATTAGGTTGGAGTCACTAAATTTCTTGTTAAACTTTAGATTTGGCAAGTCTGTTAGGACATCTACTTTGTGCATGACACAAGTAATTTTTCCAACAATTGTTTACAGACAGATTATTTCACTTATAATTCGCTGTATCACAATTCCAGTGGATCAGAAGTTTACATACACTAAGTTGACTGTGCCTTTAAACAGCTTGGAAAATGCCTGATAACGATGTCATGGCTTTAGAAGTTTCTGATAGGCTAATTGACATCATTTGAGCCAATTGGAGGTGTACCTGTGGATGTATTTCAAGGCCTACCTTCAAATTCAGTGCCTCTTTGCTTGACATCATGGGAAAATCAAAAGAAATCTGCCAAGACATTGTAACTTTCTCCTCTTCGTCTGAGGAGGAGTAGGAAGGATCGGACCAATATGCAGCGTGGTAAGTGCCCATGTAAATTTATTAGAACTGAACACACAAAACAAAATAACAACGTGAATGAAAGAAACAAAACAGTCCTGTCAGGTGAAACAACACACTAAACAGAAAATAACTACCCACAAATCATAGGTAGCCTGTTTTCCCACTAAGTATTGATCTCAATCAGAGACAACAATCGACAGCTGCCTCTGATTGGGAACCATACCAGGCCAAACACCGAAATACAAAACCTGGAACGAAAACATAGAATGCCCACCCAACTCACGCCCTGACCAAACTAAAACAGAGACATAAAAAAGGAACTAAGGTCAGAACGTGACAGACATCAGAAAAAAATATTGGAGACCTCCACAAGTCTGGTTCATCCTTGGGAGCAATTTCCAAATGCTTGAAGGTACCATGTTCATCTGTACAAACAATAGTACGCAAGTATAAATACCATGGGACCACGCAGCCGTCATACCGCTCAGGAAGGAGACACGTTCTGTCTCCTAGAGATGAACATACTTTGGTGCGAAAAGTGCAAATCAATCCCAGAACAACAGCAAAGGACCTTGTGAAGATGCTGGAGGAAACGGGTACAAAAATATCTATATCCACAGTAAAAGTCTTATATCATGAAATGCCGCTCAGCAAGGAAGAAGCCACTGCTCCAAAACTAGACTACGGTTTGCAAATGCACATGGGGACAAAGATTGTACTTTTTGGAGAAATATCCTCTGGTCTGATGAAATAAAAATAGATATGTTTGTCCATAATGACCATCGTTATGTTTGGAGGAAAAAGGGGGAGGCTTGCAAGCCGAAGAACACCATCCCAACCGTGAAGCACGGGTGTGGCAGCATCATGTTTTGGGGGTGCTATGCTGCAGCAGGGACTGGTGCACTTCACAAAACAAATGGCATCATGAGGTAGGACAATTATGTGGATATATTGAAGCAACATCTCAAGACATCAGTCAGGAGGCTAAAGCTTGGTCGCAAATGGGTCTTCCAAATGGACAATGACCCCAAGCCTACCTCAAAGTTGTGGCAAAATGGCTTAAGGACAATCAAGTCAAGGTATTGAAGTGGTCATCACAAAGCCCTGTCCTCCATTCCATAGAAAATGTGTGGGCAGAACTGAAAAAGCATGTTTCACTTCATCTTTATTTAACTAGGTAAGTCAGTTAAGAACAAATTCTTATTTTCAATGACTGCCTAGGAACAGTGGGTTCAGGGGCAGAACGACAGCTCGGGGGTTTGAACTTGCAACCTTCCAGTTACTAGTCCAACACTCTAACCACTAGGCTACCCTGCCGCCGTGTATGAGCAAGGAGGCCAACAAACATGACTCCGTTACACCAACTCTGTCAGATGGAATGGGTCAAAATTCACCCAACTTATTGTGGAAGGCTACCCGACACATTTGACCCAAGTTAAAATCTATTTAAAAGCAATGCTACCAAATACTAATTGAGTATATGTAAACTTCTGACCCACTGGGAATGTGATGAAAGTAATAAAAGCTGAAATAAATCATTCTCTCTTCTAATATTCTGACATTTCACATTCTTAAAATAAAGTGGTGATCCTAACTGATTTAAGACAGGGAATTTTGACTAGGATTAAATGTCAGGAATTTTGACTAGGATTAAATGTCAGGAATTTTGAAAACTGAGTTTAAACGTATTTGGCTAAGGTGAATGTAAATTTCTGATTTCGTGTGTGTGTGTGTGTGTGTGTGTGTGTGTGTAATTTCTTCATGATACTGTGGTGGGGGGGGGGTGGTGTTGTCACTTTCAACTCCATTTAAACTTTGCCCACCATTACATTATACAATAAAACCCAAGCTCTTTTGTGCTTGTGCTACAGTATAAAGAGCTCCCCACCGAGCACGGACGTCACTTCAACTTCTAGTTTTCATTTACATTTGGTTGAGTTGTCAACCAATGTGAATTCATTGTGAAATCAACACAAAAACTCACCATGTAATTGAATATACATTAACAGTTGGGCAAAAAAAAGAGGACATTTGAAAATCTAATTTGTTATTCGCGTTAATTCAACTTCACTACATATGTTTTTGGGTTGAAATGACCATGGAAACAATGTTGTTTCAACCAGTTTTTGCCCAGTGGGTCCGTTCATTGCCTCTCTCACACACACATTTGGTTTTGCTGTCACACGCACACGCACACACACACACACACACACACACACACACACACACACACACACACACACACACACACACACACACACACACAAATGTACTTAAAATGTAATATGTTATTCTCACGGCATAAAATGCTGCATTTTCATAGAAATATCGTTCGATCAAAGACAGGCAATTTCTAAGACTGTATGTTGTACTGCCCTAACAAGCAAAAGAGCAGTAACTGCACAGTTGGTCAAAAATGAGTTGTTTACACTTGATACATGAAATACATGCTTTATCATCTGGACAACTGTCCTGTCCACTGTGTTGTGTTTTGGAGAAAATGGGGGGGTCATGTTTGCAGTAACTGGAAAATGTTAGTGAAACCTAGGGAAAAAAATAGTAACTGCAAACACCAATGTCAGTTTGTTCTTTCTACATTGGTTTCACTGAGCTTTGGGCTGCAGTTACTACAGTTTACCTTGGTATTATTTATTGTTCTTTGCTGATACAAGTATCAAACTAAACTCTGCAAAAAAAACAAACATCCCTTTTTCAGGACCCTGTCTTTCAAAGATAATTCTTAAAAATCCAAATAACTTTGGATCTTCACTGTAAAGGGTTTAAACACTGTTTCCCATGCTTGTTCAATGACCCATAAACAATTAATGAACATGCATCGTTAAGACACTAACAGCTTACAGACGGTAGGCAATTAAGGTCACAGTTATGAAAACTTAGGACACTAACGAGGCCTTTCTACTGACTCTGGAAAAACACAAAAAAAAGATGCCCAGGGTCCCTGCTCATTTGCATGAACGTGCCTTAGGCATGCTGCAAGGATACATGAGGACTGAAAATGTGGCCAGGGCAATAAATTGCAATGTCCGTACTGTGAGACGCCTAAGACAGCGCTACAGTGAGACAGGACGGACCACTGATCGTCCTCACAGTGGCAGACCATGTGTAACACCTGCACAGGATCGGTACATCCCAACATCACATCTGCGGGACAGGTACACCAGGAACGCACAATCCCTCAATCAGTGCTCAGACTGTCCACAATAGGTTGAGAGAGGCTGGACTGAGGGCTTGTAGGCCTGCTTTAAGGCAGGTCCTCACCAGACATCACCGGCAACAATGTTGCCTATGGGTACCAAACCACCGTCGCTGGACCAGACAGGACTGGTCAGTGAAGAGCACTTTTTACCAGTCACAGTTTTGTCTCACCAGGGAGCAGCTCCTCTGATCTAGGTCCAGCAGTAGATATCCTCGTCGCTTCAGGTCTCCCTCCTGCTTCACGGCCTTGGCTGGTTCCGTCCGGGCCCCCTTCAGGCCCTCGCCTCTCTAGGTGCATTTCTTACTCTTCCCCGCATCCACTCTCTCCGCCCAGGCTCCTTTTAGCAGGTCCTGGGTGTTCTGGTGGGTTTCCACCACGATCAGCAATTCCTCTAGGTTCTGGGGTTTCTGCATGCTCGCCGCCTTCCTCATCTCGTATGGCAGGGCCCATAGGTACCGATCCAGGATGACCTTATCGATTATCGGGAGGGACGGTATGTCGGTCAGTAGCCAGCCCATGGTCAGGTGCACCAGGTTGCTCATCTGAGCGTGAGGGGAGAGGGTGGAGTGAAAGGCCCCGTCGTGGAACATTTGTGCACGGCATGCAAGGCTGAATCCATAATGGCTCAGGATCTCACGTTTGAGTTCCTCATAATTCGCTGCCTGGTCGGCGTTCAGGTCGAAGGAGGCCTTCTGGGCCTTCCCGGAGAGAAAGGGTGCCAAAAGGCTAGTGGGCTTGGGCCATCCTTCCCTCTGCATCGTCCTCTCGAAGGTGCACAAATACATCTCTGCATCTTCCTCCATTAACTTGACCAGGAACGGATTCGGGCTAGACTCCTGAGCCATCCCACCATATCTCCGCTTCCAGTCTGAGGTTTTGTGGCTCTGCTCCTCCAGCGCTTGCTCCTGGAGAGCCTGTTGCTTCTGCTTGCTGAGGATAAACTGAGCCACCGGCTCCTCTATGGTAATCTCTGTACGCTCGGGTTGAGAGACAGGGAGGTTCTAGTCAGAAAACACGACTTAACTAGGCAACAAAATAAACATAACAACAAAATAATGGAGGTTTTACTCAGTCTGCTCCGTGTCTCTCTCGGTCTTCCCTCACAGTATGCCACGGTGCTCCCTTTATGTGGCCTGCATGGCTGGTTGGCACACTCCACTAATTACCTGTACTTGGGCGATCATCGTCGTAGTGCCCAGCCCGTGAACGCCCAGCAGAGGGAGCCAACGTCGCGGCACGTACCTCCCCTCTATCACCAACCCCCCCGGGTAGACCTCCCGGGATATCACAAGCTTAACACTATATAAAGGTTAGCATTAAACGTATGTGGTGTATGACATGATGCATAGCCTGGCTGACATGAACACAAAGACACCGAGGTAGTCAGATAATTAACTGGACGTGACCCCAAAAGAAGGAGGGGATGAGTGGAGAAAATAAAAGAGAATGAGAGGAGAGGTGGAGGGTGCATCGAAATTGCAGCCTGGCATGTTTTACACACCACAGTGTCTTGTTTATGCAGAGGTCACTCCGCCTATTACAGATGGAGGCTCTGTCTTCACAGAGGTCACTCCGCCTATTACAGATGGAGCCTCACTCCCTCTCTCGCTCTCATCCTCTCTCTCGCTCTCTCTCCCCCTCTCTCAACCCCCTCGCTTTGTCTCACATCCTCTCTCTCACCCCATCTCCCTTTATATCTCCCTCCCTCTTTCTCCCCCCTCTCTCTTCCCCCTCCCTCCCCATCCAACCCCCCTCTCTCTTCTCTCGATTCAATTACATTTCAATTTAAGGGGCTTTATTGGCATGTGAAACAATGTTTACATTGCCAAAGCAAGTGAACTAGATAATAAACAAAAGTAAAATAAACCAAATGTACAGTAATCACTACACTCACAAGTCTCTCTTTCCCCTTCCCTCCCCATATCTCTCTCTCTTCCCCTATCTCCCTCTCTCTCTACCTCTCTCTCGCTTTCTCTCTCCCTCCACGTCCCTCTCTTTTCCCCCACGCCCTGTCTCCCTCCCTCCCCCATCTCTCTCTATCTCTCTCCCTCTTTATCTCTTTCTCCACCTTCTCTCCCTCTCCACCTCTCTCTCTATTCCCCCTTCCCTCCTCTCCCTCTCTCGCGCTTTCTTTCTCTCTGAGGAGATGTGAACGTAGATCAGTTTCTCCCTCTATATCCAGTGAGTCTCACACAAGCAACAGTGTCAAACAATCCATTCCTGAGCGGCTTTTTAGCTGTCTGGTGCTATCCATGTGTGTCTGCGAGGTGTGTGTTTGTGTTTGGGTGGGTGGGTGTGCATGTGTGCATGTGTGTATCTGTTTAGAATGTGTGTGTGTGTACCCATAACACCTACTGCTATGCTGGAGAGTTTATAAGCTGTCAGAATTGTAATGTGGAGACGATAAGGCCCTGCAGAACTTCCCTGGGCCAGATCAGTTACACAGAGACCTTGACACCTTTTCATTCCCTTGCATTTTAGACCAGATCACTGGAGTCAATATTGACATTTACAATGCAGGAGAGAGGAAGAGAAGGCTTATGGCTGCATAAATTAACTGTGAGGAGAGAGATGAACCCTGAGCTGGTTTCAGTCATAGTCAGCACTCAGGTAATAGAGAAGGTAGCACTGCGACTGCACCAGTGAAGGTAGTAAATTACCTTTTAATGGCATCAGACTAAGGCTCTGAATCTCTCCTCGTGCTCCTAGACCTTAGTGCTGCTTTTGATTCAGTCGATCACCACATTCTTTTGGAGAGATTGGAAACCCAAATTGGTCTACATGGACAAGTTCTGGCCTGGTTTAGATCTTATCTGTCAGAAAGATATCAGTTTGTCTCTGAGGTTTTGTCTTCTGACAAATCAACTGTACATTTCGGTGATCCTCAAGGTTCCGTTTTAGGACCACTATTTTTTTCACTATATATTTGACCTCTTGGTGATGTCATTCGGAAACATAATGTTAACTTTCACTGCTATGGGGACGATACACAGCTGTACATTTCAATGAAACATGGTGAAGCCCCAAAATTGCCCTCCATGGAAGCTTATGTTTACAACATAAAGAAGTGGATTGAGGCAATTTTTTTACATTTAAACTCGTACAAAACAGATGCTAGTTCTAGGTCTCAAGAAACAAAGATCTTCTGTTGGATCTGACAATTAATCAAGATGGCTGTACAGTCATCACAAATAAAACTGTGAAGGACCTCGGTGTTACTCTGTTTTGACGAACATATCAAGAATATTTCAAGAATGGCTTTTTTCCATCTTCTTAACATTGCAAAGATCTGAAACTTTCTGTCCAAAAATGATGTAGAAAAATGTATCCATGCTTTTGTCATTTCTAGAATAGACTACTGCAATGCTCTACTTTCCGGCTACCGGATAAAGTACTAAATAAACTTCAGTTAGTGCTAAAAACGGCTACTAGAATCTTGACTAGAACCCCAAAATGTGATCAAATTACTCCAGTGCTAGCCTCTCTACACTGGCTTCCTGTTAAGGCTAGGGCTGATTTCAAGGTTTTACTGCTAACCTACAAAGCATTACTAAAAGCATTACCAAATTTCCAAGATGGCGTTGCAGTAGGATATGTGCATTTGTCTTTGTCTTGTTCCCGTGTCTTATAAATAGCCAGTCTTTTTCATATATAGCTTAGTCTCACTCTCTATCTACGAACTAAATATACTTTCCTGCAACCCACCTCACCCAATGTGGTACAGATCTGCTATTTTTATTCCTTATAACTGGAACTTCAATCAGGAGCTAGCCAGCTAACTAGCTACTAGTCTTTGTTAGCCACGGCTAGCGGCCTTCACCTTTTTCCCGGTCATCAGCCAGTCTTAGCTCGGACAACACCTGCCAGTCTGCACAGCTCGATATCAACCCAGAGCATGTCGGACTGCTTCTCTCTACCATATCACTGGATTCCTGCTGCTCTGGATCATTACACCGGATCATCACAGCTAGCTAGCTGCAAACAAGTGGCTACTGTTAGCTAACGCCTCTGTCCCCAAGCAAGCACCAGCTAGCCTTGAGCTAGCCTCGAGCTAGGCCCATATACCAACTAATTCTAGGGATACAATAACTCCTATGCCAATTGGCCTGGACCCTTTTGTTGACACGGAGCCCCGCCGATACATCATGACTGGACTGCCGACGTGATCGCCCGATGGGTCTCAACAGGCTATTCTGTTACGATGTCGCCGAAGAACCATCTACTAGCCCCGGTCCGCTAGCTTTTCTGAACGCTGTGTCCCCTGCTCACCTAGCGTAGTAGTGACTACCGAACGGCACCCTGACTCACCTATTGCTGCTCTTTTGACCCTATGATCACTCGGCTACACAACTGATGCTCCCTGGACTGTTTCAATAACACGGTACCTCATTTTGTTTACCTGTCGGCCCCAGCCTCGAACTCAGGTCCTGTATGTAACTAACTGAGCCGCTCTGCCCATTCATTGCCATTTACCCATTGTTGTCTTAGCTCTCCTGATCAACACCTGTGATTGCTTTTTGCCCCTCTTTAATGTCAATATGTCTTGTCTACCGCTGTCTTGGCTAGTTATTGTTTTATTTCGCTGTAAAGCCCTGAGTCCCACTTAAAATGCCTTAGTTCTTTTGTCCCACCCCACACACATGCAGAGACCTCACCTGGCTTAACTGGTGCCTCCAGAAATGAAACCTCTCTCATTGTCACTCAACGCCTAGGTTTACCGACACTGTACTTACATCCTACCATTCCCTTGTCTGTACATTATGCCTTGAATCTATTCTACCACGCCCAGAAATCTGCTCCTTTTATTCTCTGTCCCCAATGCATTAGACGACCAGTTCTTATAGCCTTTAGCCGTACCCATATCCTAGTTCTCCTCTGTTCTTCTGGTGATGTAGAGGTTAACCCCGGCCCTGTAGCCCTCAGTTCCACTGCTATTCCCCAGCCGCTATCATTTGTTGACTTCTGTAACCGTAAAAGCCTTGGTTTCATGCATGTTAACATCAGAAGCCTCCTCCCTAAGTTTGTTTTATTCACTGCTTAAGCACACTCCGCCAACCCTGATGTCCTAGCCATGTCTGAATCCTGGCTTAGGAAGGCCACCAAAAATTCTGAAATTTCCATCCGCAACTACAACATTTTCTACCAAGATAGAACTGCCTAAGGGTGTGGAGTTAGCCTGCAGAGTTCTGTCATGCTATCCAGGTCTATGCCCAAACAGTTCGAGCATCTTCTTTTAAAAATCCACCTTTCCAGAAATAAGTCTCACTGTTGCCGCTTGTTATAGACCCCCCTCAGCCCCCAGCTGTGACCTGGACACCATATGTGAATTGATTTCCCCCCATCTATCTTCAGAGTTTGTACAGTTAAGTGACCTAAACTGGGATATGTTTAGCACCCTGGCCGTCCTACAATCTAAGCTAGATGCCCTCCATCTCACACAAATTATCATGGAATCTACCAGGTACAACCCTAAATCCGTAAACACGGGCAACCTCATAGATATCATCCTGACCAACCGGCCCTATAAATACACCTCTGCTCTCTTCAACCAGGATCTCAGCGACCACTGCCTCATTGTCTGGTTCCGTAATGGTTCCACGGTCAAATGAACAGCCCTCATCACTATCAAACGCTCCCTAAAACACTTCAGCAAGCAGGCCTTTCTAATCGAACTGGCCCGGGTATCCTGGAAGGATATTGACCTCATTCCGTCAGTAGAGGATGCCTGGTTAATCTTTAAAAGTGCTTTCCTCACCATCTTAAATAAGCATGCCCCATTCAAAAAATGTACAACTAAGAACAGATATATCCCTTGGTTCACTCCAGGCTTGACTGCCCTTGACCAGCACAAAAACATCCTGTGGCGTACTGCATTAGCATTGCATAGCCCCCGCAATATGCAACTTTTCAAGGAAGTTAAGGACCAACATACACAGTCAGTTAGGAAAGCAAAGGCTAGCTTTTTCAAACAGAATTTTGCATCCTGTAGCACAAACTCCAAAAAGTTCTGGGACACAGTAAAGTCCATGGAGATAAGAGCACCTCCTCCCAGCTGCCCACTGCACTGAGGCTAGGAAACACTGTCACTACCAATAAATCTATGATAATCGAGAATTTCAATAAGCATTTTTCAACGGCTGGCCATGCTTTCCACCTGGCTACCCCTACCCTGGTCAACAGATCTGCATCCCCCACAGCAACTTGGCCAAGCCTCCCCCATTTCTCCTTCACACAAATCCAGATAGCTGATGTTCTGAAAGAGCTGTAAAATCTGGACCCCTACAAATCAGCTGGGCTAGACAATCTTAAATTATCCACAATTGTTGCAAACCCTATTGCTAGCATGTTCAACCTCTCTTTTGTATTATCTAAGATCCCAAAAGATTGGAAAGCTGCTGCAGTCATCCCTCTCTGCAAAGGGGGAGACACTCTAGACGCAAACTGTTACAGACCTATACAGGCCTAGAATATGTGGACAACTACAAATACCTAGGTGTCTGGCTAGACTGTAAACTCTCCTTCCAGACTTAATCTCCAATCCAAAATTAAATCTAGAATCGGCTTTCTATTTCACAACAATGCCTCCACTCAAGCCGCAAAACTTACCCTAGTAAAACTGACTATCCTACCGATCCTCGACTTTGGCGACGTCATCTACAAAATAGCATCCAATACTCTACTCAGCAAACTGGATGCAGTCTATCACAGTGCCATCCGTTTTGTCACCAAAGCCCCTTATACCACCCACCACTGCGACCTGTATGCTCCAGTCGGCTGGCCGTCGCTACATATTCGTCGCCAGACCCATCGGGCTCCATAAGTCTATGCTAGGTAAAGCTCTGCCTTATCTCAGCTCACTGGTCACGAGAACAACACCCACCCATAGCACGCGCTCCAGCAGGTGTATCTCACTGGTCATCCCCAAAGTCAACACGTGTGTCCATGTGTAACTCTGTGTTGTTCGTGCCGCACTGCTTTGTTTTATCATCTTGGCCAGGTCGCAGTTGTAAATGAGAACTTGTTCTCAACTAGCTTACCTGGTTAAATAAAGGGTAAAATACAAAAATAACAATATCTGTCCTAGCCTGCCTTTCTAAAGTCTTCGAAAGACAAGTTAACAAACAGATCACCGACCATTTCAAATCCCACCGTACCTTCTCCACTATGCAATCTGGTTTCTGAGCTGGTCATGGGTGCACCTCAGCCACCCTCAAGGTCCTGAATGATGTCATAACCGCCATCGATAAGAGACAATACTGTGCAGCCATCTTCATCGACCTGGCCAAGGATTTCGACTCTGTCAATCACCACATTCTTATCAGCAGATTCAACAACCTTGGTTTCTCAAATGACTGCCTCGCCTGGTTCACCAACTACTTCTCAGAGTTCAGTGTGTCAAATCGGAGTGCCTGTTGTCCGGACCTCTGGCAGTCTCTATGGGGTCCCGCAGGGTTCAATTCTCGGGCCGACTCTTCTCTGTATACATCAATGATGCCGCTCTTGCTGCTGGTGATTCTCTGATCCAACCCGGCGCAGACAACACCATTCTGTATACTTCTGGCCCTTCTTTGGACACTGTTAACCAACCTCCAGATGAGCTTCAATGCCATACAACACTCCTTCTGTGGCCTCCAACTGCTCTTAAATGCAAGTAAAACTAAATGCATGCTCCTCAACCGTTCACTGTCCGCACCCACCCGCCCGTCTAGCATCACTACTCTGGACGGTTCTGACAACTACAAATACCTAGGTGTCTGGGTAGACTGTAAACTCTCTCCTTCCAGACTTGCATTAAGCATCTCCAATCCAAAATGAAATCTAGAATCGACTTCCTATTTTGCAACGAAGCATCCGTCACTCATGCTGCCAAACATACCCTCGTAAAACTGACTATCCTACCAATCCTCGACTTCGGCAATGTCATTTACAAAATAGCCTCCAACACTCTACTCAGACTACATCCAATTTGCTATCACAGTGCCATTAGTTTTGTCACCAAAGCCCCATATACTACCAACCACTGCAACCTGTATGATCTCATTGGCTGGTCCTCGCTTCATATTCGTCGCCAAACCCACTGGCTTCAGGTAATCTATAAGTATTTGCTAGGTAAAGCCCCACTTTATCTCAGCTCACTGGTCACCATAGCAGCATCCACCCGTAGCACGTGCTCCAGAAGGTATACCTTACTGGTCATCCTCAATGCCAACTCCTCGTTCGGCTGCCTTTCCTTCCAGTTCTCTGCTGCCAATGACTGGAACAAATTGCAAAAATCACTGAAGCTGGAGTCTTATATCCCCCTCACTAACTTTAAGCATCAGCTGTCAGAGCAGCTTGCCGATCATTGCACCTGTACACAGTCCATCTGTAAATAGCCCACCCAACTACCTCATCCCCATATTGTTATGTATTTTTTGCTCCTTTGCACCCTAGTATCTCTACTTGCACATTCATCTTCTGCACATCTATCACTCCTGTGTTTAATTGCTAAATTGTAATTATTTCCCACTATGGCCTATTTATTGCCTTACCTCCCTAATCATACTACATTTGCACACACTGTATATAGACCTTTCTATTGTGTTATTGACTGTATGTTTGTTTATCCCATGTATAACTCTGTGTTTGTGTTGCACTGCTTTGCTTTGTGTTGGCCAGGTCACAGTTGTAAATGAGAACTTGTTCTCAACTAGCCTACCTGATTAAATAAAGGTGAAATAAAAAAATAAAAAATTAATTACACGGACTTGCTCCTAACCATCTTTCCGATTTGGTCCTGCCGTACATACCTACACGTACGCTACGGTCACAAGACGCAAGCATCCTTACTGTCCCTAGAATTTCTAAGCAAATAGTTGGAGGCAGATCTTTCTCCTATAGAGCTCAATTTTTATGGAATGGTCTACCTATCCATGTGGGAGACGCAGACTCGGTCTCGACCTTAAAGTCTTTATTGAAGACTCATCTCTTCAGTAGGTCCTATGATTCAGTGTAGTCTGGCCCAGGGGTGTGAAGGTGAATGGAAAGGTACTGGAGCAAGGAACCTCCCTTGCTGTCTCTGCCTGGCCGGTTGACCTCTCTCCACTGGGATTCTCTGCTGCTAAATCTATTACAGGGGCTGAGTCACTTGCTTACTGGTGCTCTTCCATGCCATCCCTAGGAGGGGTGCGTCACTTGAGTGGGTTGAGTCACTGACGTGATCTTCCTGTCCTGGTTGGCACCCCCCTCGGGTTCACACATGGGAGATTTGTGGGCTATACTCAAGCTTGTCTCAGGGTAGTAGGTTGGTGGTTGAAGATATTCCTCTAGTGGTGTGGGGCCTGTGCTTTGGCAAAGTGGATGGGGTTTTATCCTGCCTGTTTGGCCCTGTCTGGGGGTATCATTGGACAGGGCCACAGTGTCTCCCGACCCCTCCTGTCTCAGCCTCCAGTATTTATGCTGCAATAGTTTGTGTCGGGGGGCTAGGGTCAGTCTGTTATATCTGGAGTACTTATCCTGTCTTATCTGGTGTCCTGTGTGAATTTAAGTATGCTCCCTCTAATTCTCTCTCTAGTTCTCTCTCTCTCTAGTTCTCTCTTTCTCTCTTTCTATCGGAGGAACGGAGTCCTAGGACCATGCCTCAGGACTACCTGACCTGATTACTCCTTGCTGTCTCCAGTCCTCCTGGTCATGCTGCTGCTCCAGTTTCAACTGCTCTGCCTGTGGCTGTGGAACCTGTTCCCTGGACATGCTACCTGTCCCGGACCTGCTGTTTTGGACTCTCTCTCTCTACCGCACCTGCTGTCTCCAACTGAATGATCGGCTATGAAAAGCCAACTGACATTTATTCATGAGGTGCTGACTTGATGCACCCTCTACAACCACTGTGGTTATTATTATCTGACCATGCTGGTCATCTATGAACTTTTGAACATCTTGGCCATGTTCTTTTATGATCTCCACCCGGCACAGCCAGAAGAGGACTGGCAACCCCTCAGAGCCTGGTTCCTCTCTAGGCTTCTTCTTAGGTTCCGGCTTTTCTAGGGAGTTTTTCCTAGCCACTGTTTTTCTGCATTGCTTGCTGTTTGGGGTTTTAGGCTGTCTTTATGTACATCACTTTATAAATACATTTGATTGAAAGTAGACAGGGGAAGGGTGCATTCATATTTGTCATGTCAGTTAAAATGTTTAGAGTATAGGACCACACCAAATGTTGATCTGCCGTTGTCAGCTGTTTGTTTGGCGCACTGTTTTTTTAGAAACCATGGACGTCTGACTGACAATAAATAAAAGTCACTATTCTACATGTTACAGCCTGTACTCTGATCATACCAGCAAATGCTATTGGTGTGTTCCTGCCTTAAGAATGTGTTAAATGCAACAGTAAGGTTGTTGTACTTCCTGGGTAAGTGATCTCATAGAGAATGGATATAACGACTTAGTGGTTAGGCAGGTATATTCCTTGTCTAGTAGAGGTAAATAGACCTCCTGGGGTACGAGGTAAATAGACCTCCTGGGGTACGAGGTAAATAGACCTCCTGGGGTACGAGGTAAATAGACCTCCTGGGGTACGAGGTAAATAGACCTCCTGGGGTACGAGGTAAATAGACCTCCTGGGGTACGAGGTAAATAGACCTCCTGGGGTACGAGGTAAATAGACCTCCTGGGGTACGAGGTAAATAGACCTCCTGGGGTACGAGGTAAATAGACCTCCTGGGGTACGAGGTAAATAGACTTATTGGTGTTGGGGGGGGTGCAGCTCTTGCAGTGAATGTGTTAAATGCAACAGTAAGGTGTTTGTACTTCCTGGGTAAGTGATTTCATGGAGAATGGATATAACAGCTTAGCAGTTAGGCAGGTATATTCCTGGTCTAGTAGAGGTAAATAGACTTACTTGGGTAAGAGGTAAATAGACTTACTGGGGTTGGGGGGGAAGAGGGTGCAGCTCTTGCAGTGAATGATTTCCTTGACGATGGGCAGATCAAGGGGGAGGGGGGGTGGGGGCACCATGCCGAGGCCGGGCATCATGGGGTTCATGGGAGCGATGCCTGTCATCATGCCAAGGCCTTGGTCAAAATCTAGATGAAGCACACAACACACACACATATAAAAACATTTCCACTCACACCAGTTCAGCACATGTTGCCATTTTCATGTTTAGTTTGACATTGTGTGTTTCTCCATGAACACTTTGCGGAGGTTTCTGTCAACAACGGTGACCCATAACCAGTCTATAAATAACTGAATACATGCTCTGTTGAATGGACAATGGCAAAGGAGGGGATAGCTACCGTTTTACAGGCTCCTAACCAACTTTGCTATGTTTGTTTTTTCAACTTTTTTGTAACTTATTTAGTATATAATGTTGCTGCTACTGTCTCTTATGACTGAAAAGAGCTTCTGTACATCAGAACAGTGATTACTCACCTCGAACAGGACAAAGATTTTTCTTAAATGAGTCTGACGCAAAGGATATACTGCTTCCCTGAGACCAGGCCCCCATCCCTGTCATTTGTGTGAAAAAAAGACAAAGACAGGGGGCGGGGCGGATGTCTGGGTGCCTTGTGAGAAATCGTTGGTGAGTGAGTAAACCACCACTACCCTCGGCATTATTGGCCAACGTGCAATCATTGGAAAACAAACTGGACGATCTACGATTAAGAATATCCTACCAACGGGACATTAACTGTAATATCTTATGTTTCACCGACACGTGGCTGAATGATGACACGGACTAAATAGAGCTGGCTGGCTTCTCCGTTTTTCAGCAGGACAGAGCAGCTACGTTATTTGTCAAAAACTGCTGGCGCGCGTTGTCTAATATTAAAGAAGTCACTAGGTATTGCTCGTCTGGGGTAGAATACCTCATGAAAAGCTGTAGACCACACTATCTACTAAGAGAGATCACATCTATATTATTCGTAGCCGTCTATTTACCACCACAAACCGATGCTGGCACTAAGTCCGCACTCAACGAGCTGTATAAGTCCATAAGCAAACAAGAAAATGCTCATCCAGAAGCGGCGCTCCTAATGTCCGGGGACTTTAATGCAGGGAAACTTAAATATGCTTAATTTTTTTAATCTAGAACACCTTTACTCCACACACAGAGACTCATACAAAGCTCTCCCTCGCCCTCCGTTTGACAAATCCGACCATAATTCTATCCTCCTGATTCCTGCTTACAAGCAAAAACTAAAGCAGGAAGTACCAGTGACTCGCTCAATACAGAAGTGGTCAGATAACGCAGATTCTACACTACAGGACTGTTTTGCTAGCACAGACTGGAATATGTTCCAGGATTTATCCAATGGCATTGAAGAGTATACCACCTCAGTCACCAGCTTAATCAATAAGTGCACTGACGATGTCGTCCCCACAGTGACCGTACGTACGTACATTACCCAACCAGAAGCCATGGATTACAGGCAACATCCTCATCGAGCTAAAGGCTAGAGCTTCCGCTTTCAAGGAGCGGAACACTAATCCGGACATTTATAAGACATTCTGCTATGCCCTCAGACAAACCATCAAACAGGCAAAGCGTCAATACAGGACTAAGATTGAATTGTACTACACCGGCTCTGACGCTCGTCGGATATGGCAGGGCTTGAAAACTATTACGGACTACAAAGGGAAAGCCAGCTACGACCTGCCCAGTGACGCGAGCCTGCCAGACGACATGAATTTATTTTATGCTCACTTTGAGGCAAGAAACACTGAAGCAGAGAACACCAGCTGTTCCGGACGACTGTGATCACGCTCTTAGGTGGTAAGGGTAGGCAACAACACATCTGCCATGCTGATCCTCAAAGCTGGGCCCCCTCAGGGGTGCGTGCTTAGTCTCTTCCTGTACTCCCTGTTCACCCACGACTGCGTGTCCTAGCATGACTCCAACACCATCATTAGGTTTGCTGACGACACAACAGTTTCAACACAACAGCTTGATCACCGACAACAATGAGACTGCCTATAGGGAGATCAGAGACCTGGCAGTGTGGTACCAGGACAATAACCGCTTTCTCAATGTGAGCAAGACAAAGGAGCTGATTGTGGACTATAGGAAAAGGAGGGCTGAACAGGTCCCCATTAACATTGATGGGACTGAAGTGGAGCGGGTCGAGAATTTCAAGTTTCTTGGTGTCCACATCACCAACGAACTATCATGGTCCAAACACACCAAGACAGTTGTGAAGAGGGCAAGACAACACCTTTTCCCCCTCAGGAGACTGAAAAGATTTGTCATGGGTCCCCAGATCCTCAAAAACATCTACAGCTGCACCATCATTACATTACCGCCTGGTATGGCAACTGCTCAGCATCTGACCATAAGGCACTACAGAGGGTAGTACGTACTGCCCAGTACATTCCTGGGGCCAAGCTTCCTGCCATCCAGGACCTATATACTAGGCAGTGTCAGAGGAAGGCCAAAAAAATTATCAAAGACTCCAGTCACCCAAGTCATTGACTGTTCTCTCTGCTACCGCACGGCAAGCAGTACTGGAGCACCGAGTCTAGGACCAAAAAGTTCCTTAACAGCTTCTACCCCCAAGTCATAAGACTGCTGAATAACTCAACTAATCAAATGGCCACCCAGACTACTTACATTGGAACCTCCCCTTTTTGTTTTTACACTGCTGCTACTCACTGTTTATTATCTATGCATAGTCACTTTACAAATTACCTTGATTAACCTGTACCCCCACACTCGGTACCGGTACCGGTACATTTCTTGTTACCTTGTGATTGTTTTTTTGCTTTAGTTTAGTTTATTTATTTTATTAACTCTTTCTTGAACTGCATTGTTGGTTTAGGGCTTGTAAGTAAGCATTTCACGGTAAGGTCTACACCTTTTCAGCGCATGTGACAAATAACATTTGATTTGATTTGAAAGGAACATACAAACATCCTACATGTTTAAAGTGGAGCTACATGAGCTTCTCCTGACTCTCCTCTCTGCTACTGATTGTCTGACCTTTAATCTTCCTGTCTTTAGTCAAAGAGAGAGAGAGAGAGAGAGAGAAGACCAGGAAACACAGGAGATTTCACAGGTATTGATGTAGACTACAGCTGGGTGCACTCATACACACATGTGTCTGCCCACCCACCTGCCTGTTAATGACCTAATTTCTGGTATTCATGTTGAAAGTGATAAGAGGGACCCTGTTGCCTGGGTGATGATGACTCCTGCCCAGCGAGGCGGAGGAGAGATGGAGGGAGGTACAGCAGACACAGTGTCTACTGAATGCCAGTCTAAGTGGCAGCTCTGGTCTCAGGGCTGGGTGGAGGACCACCACGGAGCTCTCTGATGGGCCTCAGACAGTATAATAGTGGGGTTCAGCTCTGGTCTCAGGACTGGGTGAGAGACCCACCACGGAGCTCTCTGATGGGCCTCAGATAGGGTAATAGTGACTCTTGTCTCAGGGCTGGGTGAGAGGCCCACTAGGGAGGTCTTTGGTGGGCATCAGACAGGGTAATAGTGGGGTTCAGCCCTGGGTTGGGAAGAGAGGCCCACGGCAGAGCTCTGGTTGGAGAGAGAGGCCCATGGCATAGCTCTGTCATTGGCCCCTATGCGGCAGATGAGCTGATTCATAATTGCCACTACCCTGAACTGAGGAAATGAGCACACTGCTGATGAATTATGTAAAACACTCCTGGCTGCCACACATATTATGAGCACAGAGAATAATTTTCACTCTTGGTAAATAAAATATTTCTGCACCATATTTATTCATGAACATGACAGATGATAGGAGCCAAACCAGGCTCCGGGTACACATCAAGAAAATATCTGGTTTGATCAAGACCAGCTTGTTTCCATTTCACTGCTGAATTTTTCTCCTTCCAGTCTGTGTGTGTGTGTGTGTGCGGGCGCTTCCATTCAGAGCCAGTGGGCATAGGAGGTGTGAAGTAGAGCGATGCATGATAACAGAGATTATTTACACTCTGTTTCTTCTCAGGGATTTTAAGATAAACACACACCATCTTCAGTGTGAAACAGGCCTCTTCCAGCCAGAGGTAAAACAGTCTGGAGACAGAGACAGAGCAGGAGTCTCCTGAACAGAAACATCAGCGGAGAACTCTGTCTTCTCTCCAGACACACAAGGTGTCTCTCTCTCCCCCCTATCTCTCCCTCTTCCCTCTCCCACTGGCTCCATCTCTCTCTCTTTCTCCAGTCTCATGATAGATCGTCACACAGCCTCTGCCTGCAGTCCCAGAGATATGAAGAGTCACCCAAACACACACACACACCCACCCCACACATGGATACACAAACACACACAGGCATTCACACACACACACACACTCAGAAGTGCGCACACACACACACACACACACACACACACACACAGTCCTGTATCTCCATGTTAACCAATCAGCTTCCCATAGGTTTGTTGAAGGTAATTACATTTCATGCTGCCTATCAATAAAATGTCCAGCCAGGAATAAAACATTTGGCATTTCACTGTAGATACCTCCTGGCTGTTAACATATCACATCCATCCTCCCACTCTTTCCTTCTCTTCCCCTCCTCCCCTCCCTCTGTTTTCCAGGGTAAACGTCCCCCCCAGCAGAGTGGGTGCTAGGTGGAAAGAGGGCTGGGTGGAGGATGGTGTGGGATGGCTGGGGGGAGGGAGGGCTCTGTGGAGGGAGGGATGGGTAAATGGAGGGTGGAAGGGAGGGCTGGATGAAGTGAGTGAGGGATGGGTAAAGGGGAGTGTGGGAGGGCTGGAGGGAGGGAGGGCTGGGTAAAGGGAGGGTGGAAGAGCTGAGGGGAGGGAGGGCTGGGTAGCGGGAGGGCTGGGCAAAGGGAGGGAGGGCTGGGTTTAGAGAAGGTGGGAGGCCTGGGGGAGGGAGGGCATGGGTGGAGGAAGGGCTGCGTGGAGGGTAGAGGGAGGGCTGGATGGAGGGAGGGAGGGTAACACAGGGAACTACTGTGAGGCATGCTAGGTAATATTCTCTAATGAGGCGAGTAGGCAAAGCCCTCTAGAACAAGACCAGAGGCTCCAGTCTCAATGTGCTGCCAGACATCTCCTTCTCTACATAATATACAATATAGATTCAGCCGCAGACCGATTTTTTTTGTTTGTTTTTTTTGTTCTTGAGAGGATGGTCACTGGGACGGAACAGGCAGGGTCTGATGGTAGCCTAGCGGGTTAAGAGCACAGGGCCAGTAAATGAAAGGTCACTGGTTCGAGCCGACTAGGTGAAAAATCTGTAGATGTGCGCTTGAGCACAATTACAAATGATTTGTATACTGCAAATTGACTGCAAGAAGCCCAAACAGATTGACTAAAATCAAAACTTGCTTACATTTGTATACGATCACGTGTCTCTCTATTATGTGTGGGAATACTTGGGAACAGATTTCATAAATTAAAATCACTTGAGCTGATATCTTGTTGTTTTTACAGTCTATTACACTGTGTGCACAATTATTAGGCAAATTGCATTCCTCAGGATTCATTTTATTGTTGAACAAACACAATGCTCTCAGTCAATCCAAAATGTTATTCATACTCAAACCTGAATGTTTAACAAAGGAAAAGTGAGTTTTGTCTTTCTCAGGGGAATATATAAGTGTGCACAATTATTAGGCAACTAATAGTGTGCAGAATTATTAGGCAACCAAATTACAAAATGTATTTGCCCCAACTCACTTGTTTATTCAAATTGTTTTGAGTAAGTGTAACAAATAAGTAACACAATGACAATTAAATAACATTTCCAGCCTTTCAAAAATATTCAGTGACCAATGTAGCCACCCATCTTTTCAATAACTGCCATGAGCATTCCATCCACGGAACCGGTCAGTTTCTTGATCTGTTCACAATCAACGTTTGCTGAAGCAGCATCCACAGCCTCCCAAATGCTGTTCAAAGAGGTGTATTGTCTTCCCTCACTGTAAATCTCACGTTTGAGAAGGGCCCAAGTCAGGTGAGGAAGGGGGCCAGATCATTATTCGGGCATCTTTGAGGCCCTGTCTGGCTAGCCAAGCAGTGTAGTACTTGGATGCATGTGATGGAGTATTGTCCTGCATAAAGATCATGGCCTTCTTGAACGCTGAGGACTTCTTGCTGTACTACTGCTTGAAGAAAGTATCTTCCAGAAACTGGCAGTAGGTTTGGGAGCTGAGTTTCAGTTTCAGTGTTTTTTTTTCGCGTTATTTGTAACTTATTTTGTACATAATGTTTCTGCAACCGTATCTTACGTCAAAAAAGAGCTTCTGGATATCAGGACAGCGATCACTCACCTCGGAATAAACAAAGGTTTTTTTCTACAACAAGGAGGACGCACAAGACATTCTCCAAACACCCCACAGGGCCGACATCCCATTTATTTGCAAGAGGAAGTGACGCTGGTACAGAGGACAAAGAGCCGGATGCCTAGGCTGCCATTACCTTCAATACTACTCGCCAACTTGCAATCATTGGATCATAAATTAGATGAGGTACGATAATGAATATCCTACCAATGGGACATAAAAAACTGTAATATCCTATGTTTCATGGAATAGTGGCTGAATGACGACATGGATATTCAGCTAGCGGGATATACGCTGCACCGGCAAGATAGAACAGCACACTCCGGTAAGACGAGGGGTGGCGGTCTGTGCATATTGGTAAACAACAGCTGGTGCACTAAATCTAAGGAAGTCTCTAGATTTTGCTCGCCTGAAGTAGAGTATATTGTGATAAATTGCAGGCCACACTACTTGCCTAGAGAGTTTTCAACTCTATACTTTTAGTGCATGTTTATTTACCACCAGACAGATGCTGGCACTAAGACCGCACTCAGACAGCTGTATAAGGAAATAAACAAACAGGAAACCACTCACCCAGAGGCGGCGCTCCTTGTAGCCGGAGACTTTAATGCAGGGAAACTTAAATCAGTTCTACCTAATTTCTATCACCATGTTAAATGTGCAACCAGAGGGAAATAAATTCTAGATCACCTGTACTCCACACACAGAGATGCGTACAAAGCTCTCCCTCGCCCTCCATATGGTAAATCCGACCACAACTCTATCCTGATTCCTGCTTACAAGCAAAAACTAAAGCAGGAAGCACCAGTGACTCGGTCTATAAAAAAAGTGGTCAGACGAAGCAGATGCTAAACTACAGGACTGTTTTGCTATCACAGACTGGAACATGTTCCGGGATTCTTCCGAGGGCATTGAGGAGTAAACCACATCAGTCACTGACTTTATCAATAAGTGCATCGAGGACGTCGTCCCCACAGTGACTGTACGTACATACCCCAACCGGAAGCCATGGATTACAGGCAACATTTGCACTGAGCTAAAGGGTAGAGCTGCTGCTTTCAAGTTACGGGACTCTAACCTGGAAGCTTACAAGAAATATTGATTTGCCCTGCGTCAAACGATCAAACAGGCAAAGCGTCAATACAGGGCTAAGATTGAATCATACTACACTGGCTCCGACGCTCATCTTATGTGGCAGGGCTTGCAAACTATTACAGACTACAAAGGGAAGCACAGCCACGATATGTCCAGTAGAACCAGCCAATCAGATGAGCCGATGTGAGCAAGACCTTTAAACAGGTCAACATACACAAGGCCAGACAGATTACCAGGACATGTGCTCCGGACATGTGCTGACCAACTGGCAGGTGTCTTCACTGACATTTTCAACATGTCCCTGATTGAGCCTGTAATATCAACATGTTTCAAGCAGACCACCATAGTCCCTGTAACCCAAGAAAGGCAACCTGCCAAAATGACTACAGACCCGTAGCACTCACGTCCGTAGCCATGAAGTGCTTTGAAATGTTGGTAATGGCTCACATCAACACCATTATCCCAGAAACCCTAGACCTACTCCAGTTTGCATACCGACCAAACAGATCCACAGATGATGCAATCTCTATTGCACTCCACATTGCCCTTTCCCACATGGACAAAAGGAACGCTTATGTGAGAATGCTATTCATTGACTACAGCTCAGCGTAGCTCAACACCATAGTACCCTCAAAACTTATCACTAAGCTAAGGATCCTGGGACTAAACACCACGCTCTACAACTGGATCCTGGACTTCCTGACGGGCCGCCCCAAGTTGGTAAGGGTAGGTAGCAACACATCTGCCATGCTGATCCTCAACACTGGAGCTCCACAGGGGTGTGTGCTCAGTCCCCTTCTGTACTCCCTGTTCACCCACAACTGCATGGCCAGACACGACTCCAACACCATCATTAAGTTTGCAGACAACACAACAGTGGTAGGCCTAATCACTGACAATGACGAGGCAGCCTATAGGGAGGACGTCAGAGACCTGGCCGGGTGGTGCAAGAATAACAACCTATCGCTCAACGTAACCAAGACTAAGTAGATGATTGTGGACTACAGGAAAAGGAGGACCCGAGCACTCCCCCATTCTCATCTACAGGGCTGTAGTGGAGCAGGTTGAGAGCTTCAAGTTCCTTGGTGTCCACATCAACAACAAACTATAATGGTCCAAACACACCAAGACTGTCGTGAAGAGGGCACGACAAAGCCTATTCCCCCTCAGGAAACTACAAATATTTGGCATGGGTCCTGAGATCCTCAAAAGGTTCTTCAGCTGCAACATCGAGAGCATCCTGACTGGTTGCATCACTGCCTGGTACGACAATTGCTCGGCCTCTGACCGCAAGGCACTACACAGGGTAGTGCGTACGGCCCAGTACATCACTGGGGATAAGCTGTCTTTCACGAACATTGTTGTAAGAATCGGACCAAGGTGCAGCGTGGAATGGTTTCATCTTTATTCGAGTGAAATGCACAGAAAACAATAAAGAGCAAAACGAACGTGAAGCTATGCAATGCTCACAAGTAACAATACATTAACAAGATCCCACAACAAACAGGTGGGAAAAGGCTTCCTAAATATGATCCCCAATCAGAGACAATGATAGACTGCCTCTGATTGGGAACCAGACCAACATAGAAATAGCAAAACTAGAATGCCCACCCTAGTCACACCCCGACCTAACCCAAAATAGAGAATAAAGGATCTCTAAGGTCAGGGCATGACACTGCCTGCCATCCAGGACTACACCAGGCGGTGTCAGAGGAAGACCCTAAAAATTGTCAAAGACCCCAGCCACTCCAGTCATAGACTGTTTTCTCTACTACCGCATGGCAAGCGGTACCGTAGTGCCAAGTCTAGGACAAAAAGGCTTCTCAACAGTTTTTACCCCGAGGCCATAAGACTCCTGAACAGGTAATAAAATGGGTACCCGGACATTGTGTGCCTCCCCCACCCCCTATGCTTACACTGCTGCTACTCTCTGTTTATCATACATACATAGTCACTTTAACTATACATTCATGTACATACTACCTCAATTGGGCGGACCAACCAGTGCTCCGCACATTGGCTAACCGGGCTATCTGCATTGTGTCCCGCCACCCGCCACCCACCACCCCCTCTTTTACGTTATTGCTACTCTCTGTTCATCATATACGCATAGTCAATTTAACCATATCTACATGTACATACTACCTCAATCAGCTTGACTAACCGATATATGTATGTATCCTCGATACTTTTATAGCCTCCTCTACTGTATATAGCCTGTCTTTTTACTGTTGTTTTATTTCTTTACTTACCTATTGTTCACCTAATACCTTTTTTACACTATTGGTTAGAGCCTGTAAGTAAGCATTTCATTGTAAGTTCTACTACAACCTGTTGTATTCGGCGCACGTGACAAATAAACTTTGATTTGATTTTAGTTGACTATTCGCAACAAAATATTTGATTGTTAGGTGGTTACGCCTCAACAGTTCAGCTATTTCAACAGTGTTGCATCCGTCTGAAAGGCATTTGACCATTTTTTACTTTTCAGTGTCAGTTAAATCTCTTTTTTGGCCCATTTTACCTGATATAATGAAGCTGCCTAATAATTATGCACACCTTGACATAAGGTGTTATTCACTTTCACCACACCCTCCCTCATTACAAATATACATATAATCAGAAAATTATTACGTCCAATAAGCATTCAAGTTCATATGGTTTGGAGTTGGAAAATGTGCATAGAAATAATGATAAGATCAGAATACTCACTTGCCTAATAATTGTGCATGCAGTGCATGTCCAACAATTATAATTTTTAAAAAGTTAATAAACCACACACAGGCCGACAGTGGGGTAACCCTGATCTATAGCCTTATGGTCAATACAGTCATCCCTCTACAGCCCTACTGAATAACCATATGCAGCTCAAAGGGCCCTATGGCCACTGTTTTAGTCTCACTGGGGCTCCAGGCTGCCAACAGGCAGCAGTTGGAATCTAAGACAACTAAGCAGTATTGACTGTAGATGTCCTGTAATGTCTGATGTCATAACTCAAGTAACAGCTGGGTGAGTTGCCACCACTCCACCCTATGAAGCAGGGCTATGCAGAGGTTTAACCATGTGAAGCAGGGCTATGCATATCTTTAATCCTGTGAAGGAGATGACAAGTTTCTAGTGGGGATTCCAAGGAAGCCTTGTCCCCATAAAGCTTATCTCTCCTGTGAGTGCCATGTCCCCATAGTGGACTCTCTAAAGTTCCATTTCCCCATAGTGACGTCTCTACAGTACCATGTCCCCATAGTAGAGACTCTACAGTACCATGTCCATACAGTGAAGTCTCTACAGTACCATGTCCACATAGTGAAGTCTCTACAGTTCCATGTCCCCATAGTAGAGTCTCTACAGTACCATGTCCCCACAAGACATCATGTCCCCATAGTGAAGTCTCTACAGTCGTATGTTCCCATGGTGGAGTCTCTACAGTACATTGTCCCCACAAGACATCATGTCCCCATAGTAAAGTCTCTACAGTCGTATGTTCCCATGGTGGAGTCTCTACAGTACATTGTCCCCACAAGGCAACCTGTCCCCATAGTGAAGTCTCTACAGTACCATGTCCCCATAGTGAAGTCTCTACAGTACCATGTCCCCATAGTGAAGTCTCTACAGTACATTGTCCCCACAAGACAAGCTGCCCCCATAGTGAAGTCTCTATAGTACCATGTCCCCATAGTGAAGTCTCTATAGTCCCATGTCCCCATAGTGAAGTCTCTAAAGTACCATGTCCCCATAGTGAAGTCTCTACAGTACCATATCCCCATAGTGAAGTCTTTACAGTACCATGTCCCCATAGTGAAGTCTCTACAGTACCATGTCCCTACAGTGAAGTCTCCACAGTACCATGTCCCCACAAGACATCATGTCCCCATAGTGAAGTCTCTACAGTACCATGTCCCCATAGTGAAGTCTTAACAGTACCATGTCCCCATAGTGAAGTCTCTACAGTACCATGTCCCCACAAGACATCATGTCCCCATAGTGAAGTCTCTACAGTTGTATGTTCCCATGGTGGAGTCTCTACAGTACATTGTCCCCACAAGACAACCTGTCCCCATAGTGAAGTCTCTACAGTACCATGTCTCCATAGTGAAGTCTCTACAGTATCATGTCTCCATAGTGAAGTCTCTACAGTACCATGTCCCCATAGTGAAGTCTCTACAGTACCATGTCCCCATAGTGAAGTCTCTACAGTTGTATGTTCCCATGGTGGAGTCTCTACAGTACATTGTCCCCACAAGACAACCTGTCCCCATAGTGAAGTCTCTATAGTACCATGTCCCCATAGTGAAGTCTCTATAGTCCCATGTCCCCATAGTGAAGTCTCTATAGTCCCATGTCCCCATAGTGAAGTCTTTACAGTCCCATGTCCCCATAGTGAAGTCTCTACAGTACCAGGTCCCCATAGTGACGTCTCTACAGTACCATGTCCCCATAGTGAAGTCTCTGTAGTACCATGTCCCCATAGTGAAGTCTCTGAAGTACCATGTCCCTATAGTGAAGTCTCTACAGTACCATGTCCCCATAGTGAAGACTCTACAGTCCCATGTCCCCATAGTGAAGTCTCTATAGTACCATGTCCCCATAGTGAAGTCTCTACAGTACCATGTCCCCATAGTGAAATCTCTATAGTACCATGTCCCCATAGTGAAGACTCGGCAGTACCATGTCCCCATTGTGAAGTATTTTCAGTCCCATGTCCCCATAGTGAAATACTGTACCCTGTCTTCACAAAACAACCCACTGGGAACACACTGGTTAAATCAACGTTGTTTCCACATCATTTCAATGAAATTACGTTGAACCAAAGTGGAAAAGACGTCTGTGCCTCTTTAGACCCTGTCCGTCTCCACAGCATTTTATTTCTTTACGTTGACTGAGCCTCATCTCCCTGTAGCTACTTGGCTCTAGACAGACTGGCGATGCAATGACTTGGTGGCAGGTGGTGTTGCGTACCACAGAGGCAATAAATCTAATCAAGACTGCTGATTAATGTGTCAAATGTCTTGGATAATAAATGGTTACTGGGGAGGTGCCTACGAGAGAGAAAGAGAGGGAGAGTGAGAGAGAGAGCAAACACAGGAGACTTCCTACAAATGCTACTGTAATGTAACGCTTGTCTCTTTCTTTCTGGGCCATTGAGAGGAGATGTGGAATCAAAGCGAAGAAAGCCAACATCATTGATTGCATCTCTTACACTGTGGTAAACTATACAACCTCTATGTAATAAGAATATGAGGCACTGGTATATAATACAAGCTAAAACAATATGAAAGCAAGAGATAGTCATATGTAAACCAGCTCTACTCAATGGGTAAGGCAGTGTGCATTTTAATGTTCTGACAGAGCTGTGTTCTTTGGCAGGGAAAGTTAGTTTGACTGCAAGAAGAACAGAGAGACAAGGAGACAGAGAGAAAGAGACAGAGAGAGACAGAGAGAAAGAGACAGAGAGAGACAGAGAGAAAGAGAGAGAGCTCCATCAGAAGAAAAACAACAGAGGAGAGGATGAAGTTCAATCCCTCACATGATGGAGAATCAGTAGAAAATCCAGGTGGATTAGTTCAAAGGTACAAGCCGATCTAATAACAAAGGCTTTGTGTGTGTGTGTGCTGTGAAGTGGTGTGCTGTGCTGTCCTGTGCTGTGCTGTGCTGTCCTGTGCGCGTGTGTTTGTGTGTGAAAACAGGATGTTGAAATAATGTATAATGTATAAACGTATGTATAATTAAGCAGTGTGGGGAAGCAATGTTTGTCCTACTTTAGTTGTGACTTTTATAGCAGTGGAGCAGAGTGCTGACTCAGTATAGAGATGACAGTAATGAAGCTGTTGGATAATTTGGGCTTCAGAGAGAAAGACAGAGAAAGACAGAGAGAGACAGAAAGAAAGGGATGAGAGAGAAGTAGAGAAGTATAGATGAAAGAGGTGTAACTCCAGGTGATTGTAGTGGGTGACCACAGCTGTCCAACACCCCCCAGCATTAAATCAAATCAAATCACATTTTATTGATCACATACACATGGTTATTGTGAGTATAGCGAAATGCTTGTGCTTCTAGTTCCGACATGGCAGCAATATCTGATAAGTAATCTAACAAGTCCATAACACCAACCTAACACACACAAATCTAAGTAAAGGAATGGAATAAGAATATATACATACACTACCATTCAAAGTTTGGGGTCACTTAAAAATGTCCTTGTTTTTGAAAGAAAATCCAATTTTTGGTAAATTAAAATAACATAAAATTGATCAGAAATAGAGTGTAGACGTTGTTAAATGTAAATGACTATTGTAGCTGGAAACGGACGATTTGTTAAATATTTTTTTTAATGGAATATCTACATAGGGGTACAGAGGCACATTATCAGTGTCATGCCCTGACCATAGAGAGCTGTTTATTCTCTATGTTGGTTGGGGCGTGATAGTGATAGTGGCCTGGTATGGTTCCCAATCAGAGACAGCTGTTTATCGTTGTCTCTGATTGGGGATCATATTTAGGTAGCCATTTTCCCCATTGTGATTTGTGGGATCTTGACTATGTTTGTTTGTAGTTGCTTTCTGCACTGCATGTAGCTTCATGGTTCGTTTATTCGCTTTATTGTTTTTGTGCTTTAAGTTTCTCTTCTAAATAAAAGGATGGAAACATACCACGCTGCATCTTGGTCCACTCATTATGACGAACGTGACAATCAGCAATCGTCATGTGTTCCAATGACAAGTTGTGTTAGCTAATCCAAGTCTATAATTTTAAAAGGCTAATTGATCATTAGAAAACTATTTTGAAATTATGTTAGCACAATTGAAAACTGCTGCGCTAATTAAAGTGGCTAATAAAACTTCTTTAGACTACTTGAGTATCTGGAGCATCAGCGTTTGTGGGTTTGATTACAGGCTCAAAATGGCCAGAAACAAATAACTTTCTTCTGAAACGTATCAGTATACTCTTGTTCTGAGAAATGAAGGCTATTGCTATTCCATGCGAGAAATTGCCAAGAAACTGAAGATCTCGTACAACGCTGTGTACTACTCCCATCACAGAACTGCGCAAACTGGCTCTAACCAGAATAGAAAGAGGAGTGGGAGGCCCAAGTGCACAACTGAGCAAGAGGACAAGTATATTAGTGTCAAAATTGAGAAAAAGACGCCTCACAAGTCCTCAACTGGCAAGTTCATTAAATAGTACCCGCAAAAAAACACCAGTTTCAACGTCAACAGTGAAGAGGCGAATCTGGGATGGTTTTCTAGGCAGAGTTGCAAAAAAAAAGGCATATCCCAGACTGACCAATAAAAATAAAAGATTAAGATGGGGAAAAAGAACACAGACAGAGGAACTCTGCCTAGAAGGCCATGCTAACATAATGTGCAAAACTAATTGCAAAATGGGTTTTCTAAAATGGGTTTTCTAATGATCAATTAGCCTTTTAAAATGATACATTTCGATTAGCTAACACAACGTGCCATTGGAACACAGAAGTGATGACTGCTGATAATGGGCCTCTGTACGCCTATGTAGTTATTCCATTTAAAAAATCTGCCGTTTCCAGCTACAATAGTCATTTACAACATTAATAATGTCTACACTGTATTTCTGATCAGTTTGATGTTATTTTAATGGACAAAAATGTGCTGCTCTTTAAAAAACAAGGAAATTTCTATGTGACCCCAAGCTTTTGAACGGTAGTGTACATATGCGATGAGTAATGCAAGCTATGTAAACATTATTAAAGTGACTAGTGATCCATTTATTAAAGTGGCCAAAGATTTACAGTCTGTATGTAGGCAGCAGCCTCACAGTGATAATGATGGCTGTTTAACTATCTGATGGCCTTGAGATTGAAGCTATTTTTCAGTTTTTGATGCACCTCTACTGACCTCGCCTTCTGGATGGTAGCGGGGTGAACAGGCAGTGGCTCAGGTGGCTGTTGTTCTTGATGATCTTTTTGGCCTTACTCTGACATCGGGTACTGTAGGTGTCCTGGAGGGCAGGTAGTTTTCCCCCGATGATGCGTTGTGCAGACCGCACCACCCTCTGGAGAGCTCTGCGGTTATGGGCGGTGCAGTTGCCATTCCAGGCGATGATGCAGCCCGACAGGATGCTCTCAATTGTGTATCTGTAAAAGTTTGTGAGGGTCTTAGATAACAAGCCAAATTTCTTCAGCCTCCTGTTGCATCTTCTTCACCACACTGTCTGTGTGGGTAGATCATTTCAGTTTGTCCATGATGTGTACGCCGAGGAACTTAAAACTTTCTTCACTGCTGTCCCTTCGATGTGGATAGGGGGGTGCTCCCTCTGCTGTTTCCTGAAGTCCACTATCATTTCCTTTGTTTTGCTGACACCACACTCCGAGTGCCCTCACCTCCTCCCTATAGGCCGTCTCGTCGTTGTTGGTAATCAAGCCTACTACTGTTGTGTCGTCTAAAACTTGATGATTGAGTTGGAGGCGTGCATGGCCACGCAGTCGTGGGTGAACAGGGAGTACAGGAGGGGCATGCACCATTGTGGGGCCCCAGATTTGAGGATCAGCGAAGTGGAGATGTTGTTTCCTACTTTCACCACCTGGGACCGGCCAGTCAGGAAGACCAGGACCCAATTGCACAGGGCAGGGTTGAGACCCAGTGCCTCAAGCTTAATGATGAGCTTGGAGGGTACTATGGTGTTGAATGATGAGCTGTATTCAATGAACAGCATTCTTAAATAGGTATTCTTCTTGTCCAGGTGGTGTAGGGCAGTGCGCAGTGTGATGACGATTGCATCATCTGTGGACCCCACCCAGTGCCACACTACTACCCATCTGACTGCAACACACACACTCACACACACCAGTGTTCCTCTCCATCGCACTAACACAGCTCTACAATTATAACTCGCTCAACAAAGTGCATAATTTTCTCTTGCACAGCACAGCAGTGTAGCAAAGAGAGTCTGCTAAGTCTGGCAGCAGCTCAGTAAATTGTACAAATGAAATTGAACAGGAAAAAGCCAGTAGGTAGAATAGCATCTTCGAAGCCCACTTTATTTGAAATATGGAGTCCTAGTGGATTACTGTGAGGCCTAGAATTCTGGAGCTCTGTTGATATGAATGTGCTTTTAAAGAAGCTGAAGGTGGTGGTTTAGAAAAAGGGAAACAAGACATTCTAGTACGAAGAGAGGAACGACACATGACTGCATAAATCCTCACAGCCAGAGGAGTGAAATGATGAAGTCAAAACGTAATGTTAAAGTGATAAATGCCCTGCAGGGCTTCTATTGATATTGAACAAATAATAAACACCAGAAGCGGAGCGCCTTATTGCGTTTCATTCATCTCAAACTCTCAGTTCCAAACCATTAAACAAACATCGATGGTACATTATCATTCTAGAAGGAGCTCTGCTTTCTCTCACTCCTGTCTCCCAAGGACGCGTTAATGACACGTCTCTATGGTTCACCTGACTGAGTGACTCATGATGACATATCTGTTGGCTCTGCCACTGTAATTTCATCTGACTGAATGACTCATGATAACATATCTGTTGGCTCTGCCACTGTAATTTCACCTGACTGAGTGACTCATGATGATAACATATCTGTTGGCTCTGCCACTGTAATTTCACCTGACTGAGTGACTCATGATAACATATCTGTTGGCTCTGCCACTGTAATTTCACCTGACTGAGTGACTCATGATAACATATCTGTTGGCTCTGCCACTGTAATTTCACCTGACTGAATGACTCATGATAACATATCTGTTGGCTCTGCCACTGTAATTTCATCAGACTGAGTGACTCATGATGATAACATATCTGTTGGCTCTGCCACTGTAATTTCACCTGACTGAGTGACTCATGATGATAACATACAGTGCCTTGCGAAAGTATTCGGCCCCCTTGAACTTTGCGACCTTTTGCCACATTTCAGGCTTCAAACAAAGATATAAAACTGTATTTTTTGTGAAGAATCAACAACAAGTGGGACACAATCATGAAGTGGAACAACATTTATTGGATATTTCAAACTTTTTTAACAAATCAAAAACTGAAAAATTGGGCGTGCAAAATTATTCAGCCCCCTTAAGTTAATACTTTGTAGCGCCACCTTTTGCTGCGATTACAGCTGTAAGTCGCTTGGGGTATGTCTCTATCAGTTTTGCACATCGAGAGACTGAATTTTTTTCCCATTCCTCCTTGCAAAACAGCTCGAGCTCAGTGACGTTGGATGGAGAGCATTTGTGAACAACAGTTTTCAGTTCTTTCCACAGATTCTCGATTGGATTCAGGTCTGGACTTTGACTTGGCCATTCTAACACCTGGATATGTTTATTTTTGAACCATTCCATTGTAGATTTTGCTTTATGTTTTGGATCATTGTCTTGTTGGAAGACAAATCTCCGTCCCAGTCTCAGGTCTTTTGCAGACTCCATCAGGTTTTCTTCCAGAATGGTCCTGTATTTGGCTCCATCCATCTTCCCATCAATTTTAGCCATCTTCCCTGTCCCTGCTGAAGAAAAGCAGGCCCAAACCATGATGCTGCCACCACCATGTTTGACAGTGGGGATGGTGTGTTCAGCTGTGTTGCTTTTACGCCAAACATAACGTTTTGCATTGTTGCCAGAAAGTTCAATTTTGGTTTCATCTGACCAGAGCACCTTCTTCCACATGTTTGGTGTGTCTCCCAGGTGGCTTGTGGCAAACTTTAAACAACACTTTTTATGGATATCTTTAAGAAATGGCTTTCTTCTTGCCACACTTCCATAAAGGCCAGATTTGTGCAATATACGACTGACTGATTGTTGTCCTATGGACAGAGTCTCCCACCTCAGCTGTAGATCTCTGCAGTTCATCCAGAGTGATCATGGGCCTCTTGGCTGCATCTCTGATCAGTCTTCTCCTTGTATGAGCTGAAAGTTTAGAGGGACGGCCAGGTCTTGGTAGATTTGCAGTGGTCTGATACTCCTTCCATTTCAATATTATCGCTTGCACAGTGCTCCTTGGGATGTTTAAAGCTTTGGAAATCTTATTGTATCCAAATCCGTCTTTAAACTTCTTCACAACAGTATCTTGGACCTGCCTGGTGTGTTCCTTGTTCTTCATGATGCTCTCTGCTCTTTTGACGGACCTCTGAGACTATCACAGTGCAGGTGCATTTATACGGAGACTTGATTACGCACAGGTGGATTGTATTTATCATCATTAGTCATTTAGGTCAACATTGGATCATTCAGAGATCCTCACTGAACTTCTGGAGAGAGTTTGCTGCACTGAAAGTAAAGGGGTTGAATAATTTTGCACGCCCAATTTTTCAGTTTTTGATTTGTTAAAAAAGTTTGAAATATCCAATAAATGTCGTTCCACTTCATGATTGTGTCCCACTTGTTGTTGATTCTTCACAAAAAAATACAGTTTTATATCTTTATGTTTGAAGCCTGAAATGTGGCAAAAGGTCGCAAAGTTCAAGGGGGCCGAATACTTTCGCAAGGCACTGTATATCTGGAGTACTTCTCCTGTCTTATCCGGTGTCCTGTGAGAGTTTAAGTATGCTCTTCTTTCTTTCTTTCTTTCTTTCTTTCTTTTTTTCTTTTTTTCTTTTTCCTTTTTTTTTCCTTTCCTTCCTTCCGAGGACCTGAGCCTTAGGACCATGTCTCAGGACTACCTGGCATGATGACTCCTTGCTGTTCCCAGTCCACCTGGCTGTGCTGCTGATCCAGTTGCAACTGCTCTGCCTGCGGTTGTGGAACCCTGACCTGTTCACCGGACGTGCTACATGTCCTAGACCTGCTGTTCTCAACTCTCTAGAGACAGGAGGAGCTGTAGAGATACTACTAATGACCGGCTATGAAAAGCCAACTGACATTTACTCCTGAGGTGCTGACTTGCTGTACTCTTGACAACTACTGTGATTATTATTATTTGACCATGCTGGTCATTTATGAACATTTGAACATCTTAGCCTGTTTCCTCTCTAGGTTTCTTTCTAGGTTTTGGTCTTTCATGGGAGTTTTTCCTAGCCACCGTGCTTCCACACCTGCATTGCTTGCTGTTTGGGGTTTTAGGTTGGGTTTCTGTACAGCACTTTGAGATATCAGCTGATGTAAGAAGGGCGACATAAATACATTTGATTTGATTTGACAGCTACAGTCCAATGATGTGTCTATAGTTCACCTGACTGTGTGACATATGATGATGATACATGACTATGGGCAACCCCTCCCTGACGATCGAGCCAAGAGGTTCAGTATAAATGGCGTTAATGACAGATTTGAATTACTATTTGAGTTGTGTATGCGTGTCACAAAATAGGATTAACTAAGGGTTTCAAAGCTTTTGCCATCCTGCCAACTGTCTGTCTGGAACTGAGCTGTGTGGATCTCAGGTCCTCAGACTGATAATAGAGTCATAAGTCCATCTGGCTGACTCAGCGCAGCATGTTCATTTTAATAGAGACAAAGAAAATGGCAGACGTAGGCAAATGTGAGAAGAGTCGCAGGATGTACAGAATCCAACAACTAGTCTGCAGTTACAGTCAGAAACATCCACTGGATACTGCAGACACACAGACACAAACACTCCAGACACTCCCCCTAGTCTCTATTGCAGCCACACAGACACAAACCCTCCAGACACTTCTCCTAGTCTCTACCTCAACCACATACACTCTGTGGACACTCAGACATTCACAGAGTTCAAGTAACAGACACATATTGACATAAATTGTTTAGAGGAGCCTGTGTGAATCAGGCCTTCTTGATTAAATTGCTGCAAAGAAACCACTACTAAAGGACATCAATAAGAAGAAGAGACTTGCTTGGACCAAGAAACATGAGCAATGGACATTAGACCGGTGGAAATCTGTCCTTTAATCTGATGAGTCCAAATTTGACATTTTTTGGTTCCAACAGCCGTGTCTTTGTGAGACACAGAGTAGGTGAACGGATGATCTCCGCATGTGTGCTTCCCACCATGAAGCATGGAGGAGGAGGTGTGATGGTGTGGGGGTGCTTTGCTGGTGACACTGTCAGTGATTTATTTATAATTCAAGGCACACTTAACCAGCATGGCTACCACAGCATTCTGCAGCGATACGCCATCCCAATTTGTTTGCACTAAATGGGACAATCCTTTTTTTTTAAATAGGAAAATGACCCAACACACCTCCAGGCTGTGTAAGGGCTATTTGACCAAGAAGGAGAGTGATGGAGTGCTGCATTAGATAACCTGGTCTACACAATCACCCAACCTCAACCCAACTAAAATGGTTTGTCAATATTATTCTACAATGTAGAAAATAGTGAAAATAAAGAAAAATCCTTGAATGAGTAGGTGTGTCCAAACCTTTGACTGGTACTGTATGTCTAAAATACACATCTAGATTCAGATTTGTCAGGATTTTTGTCAGCAAAACCACAAATATGCATTGGAAATGGTCTGTATTCTCTAGAATATCAAGTGGGAGGTTATAACATTTCTTTCACATGACCCATCAATTTAGACAAGTGTCTGGGAGAAAATGATAAAATATTTATAACATTTTTATCTGAACACTTTCAAAGTCATATTAGGATATATTTTTACCTGGAGTTTTTCCTTCTTGTAGGCTGCAACTTAAACAGATTTTAGTCATGAAATCTTTGTTGTTTACTACAATAACTTCTTCTATTTAGCGGGGTGGCAGGTAGCGTAGTGATTAGAGCGTTGGGCCAGTATCCAAAAGGTTGCTAGATCAAATCCCCGAGCTGACAAGTTAAAAATCTGTCGTTCTGCCTCTGAACAAGGCAGTTAAACCACTGTTCTTAGGCCGCCATTGTAAATAAGAATTTGTTCTTAACTGACTTGCCTAGTTAAATAAAGGTAAAATAAAAAATGGCCTCATGTTAATCCTTAAATAGATGGGTGGGGCTACAGTAGAGGTATGATTAGGATTAAATGACCCACACCTGACAGAAGGGGCTGTCCTGTCATGCTCATGGGAGCCATGCCAAGGTTGTTCATGGCGGTGGCCCAGGCGTTGGGGTCTGACATGGGGTTGGACATGGATATGTTACAAATCCGTTCTGCAGAGAGAGAGAGAGTCAGTCAGTCAGAATACGGTACAATCAGATATGGTCTCAAATGATTTGTTCAATTGCCTTTAATTTCCTATTTAAAAGCTTCTATAACACAGTAAAGAACTTGTAACTATTTTTTTGAGAGGTCATCTGTCCAGTGACACCAACTTTTACATTCTATTCAGAGGTTATTAGAATTAATTCCCCTCTTGGTTGAACTTCCTCTGACCTCTTGTAAGTGATGATGCTGCTTCTCTTCCCTGGCCGACACTACAAACTCTCAGAATGAACAACAGTACTACCACAACACACTCCTCAGATAGAATCTACACAAAACTTCAGTAAAAGAGCAGGGCTAGTTTATGTTTCTTTGTCACGGTCAATTTAAGGGAATAAAGCTCACGAAAAGAAGATTACTAGCTTTGGTACTGAGCAAAAGGCCATTTCTAAAGCAGTCGGGCATTCAAAACTTGAAAAAAAATCGATGGCCTAATATTACAGACACACACATCAATTCAGACACAACCCCAGGGAAAGCAGTCTGGTTTTCTGCCAATATCCCTACAGTAAAATACCCCAAGTAAACAAGAACGCATCACACATTCAACCCCAGCCTATTCCTCCCATCTAAACCATTTCACAACTGTAAATAGGCTTTCTGGCTCTCATTTCTTTTACCTGTCCCTCTGACAGACGGTAAAGTGTGTTGACTGGCTGTGGCACTGAACTGCTCTCCTGCCTCATGATGCCAAAACAAACCGTTGGTGATGATGAGAACAACACTTCACACACCTCAAAGGTCACTGTCATCTGCTAACACTGATGCTGTGTGTGTGTGTGTGTGCGTGCGTGTGTGTGCACGCGCACGCTCGCGCACTGTCTAATCACTTGAGCAGCAGACTGATTGGTCTGAGGTAGCTGAGGGTCTGGTATAATAAAGGACTAATGATGTTTCCTCTGTCTGGTATAATAAAGGACTAATGATGTTATCTCTGTCTGGTATAATAAAGGACTAATGATGTTATCTCTGTCTGGTATAATAAAGGACTAATGATGTTATCTCTGTCTGTGTCACGTTCTGACCTTAGTTCCTTTTTTATGTATTTGTGTTAGGTTGGTCAGGGCGTGAGTTGGGGTGGGTAGTCTATGTCCTTTTTCTATGTTGTTATATTTCTATGTGTTTGTGTCAGGTTTTCACCTTAGTTCCTTTGTTTTGTCTTTGTTTTAGTATGGTCAGGGCGTGAGTGTCCAGACTCCTGGACATGGGAGGAGATCTTGGATGGCAAGGGACCCTGGGTACAGCCCTTGAGAATATCGCCGACCCAAGGCAGAGCTGGAGGCAGCAAAGCTGAGAGGCGGTGATATGAGGAGCGCGGCTGGGACGAGAGGCAGCCCCAAAAATGTATTGGGGGGGGGGACACGGGGAGTGTGGCTAAGTCAGGTAGGAGACCTGCGCCAACTCCCTGTGCTTACCGTGGAGAGAGGTGGACCGGGCAGGCACCGTGTTATGCTGTGAGGCGCACGGTGTCCCTGGTGCGCAGGCATAGCCCGGTGCGTTACATAGCTGCGCCTCGTATCGGCCGGGCTAGAGTGGGCATCGAGTCCAGGTGCCATGAAGCCGGCTCAGCACATCTGGTCTCCAGTGCGTCTCCTCGGGCCGGGGTACATGGCACCAGCCCTACGCATGATGTCCCCTGTTCGCCAGCACAGCCCAGTGCGGTCGATTCCACCTCACCGCACTGGCCTGGCTACGGGGAGCATCCAGCCAGGTAGGGTTGGGCAGGCTCGGTGCTCGAGACCTCCAGTGCTCCTCCACGGTCCGGTCTATCCTGTGCCTCCTCCACACACCAGGCCTCCAGTGGCAGCCCCCCGCACCAGGCTGTCTCTCCGTCTCCTCCGTACAGAGTCTCCCGTCTGTCCTGAGCTGCCAGAGTCTCCCGTCTGTCCTGAGCTGCCAGAGCCGCCTGTCTGTCCTGAGCTGCCAGAGTCGCCCGTCTGTCCTGAGCTGCCAGAGCCGCCCACCAGTCAGGAGCTGCCAGAGCCGCCGGTCAGTCAGGAGCTTCCGGAATCGCCCTTCACTCTGGAGGTGCCGGAGTCTCACGCCTGTCCGGTGCTGCCGGAATCTCCCGTCCGTCCGGTGCTGCCGGAATCTCCCGTCCATTCGGGACCTGTGGCTAGGGTCCCCAGTCCGAGGTCGGCGGCGAGGGTCGCCGCTCTAAAGAGGCCACGGAGGCAGGTTAAAAGGCGGACAAAGACTATGGTGGAGTGGGGTCAACGTCCCGCGCCAGAGCCGCCACCGCGGACAGACACCCACCCAGACCCTCCCCTATGGGTTCAGGTTTTGTGGCCGCAGTCCGCACCTTTGTGGGGGGGTACTGTCACGTTCTGACCTTAGTTCCTTTGTTTTGTCTTTGTTTTAGTCTGGTCAGGGCGTGAGTTGGGGTGGGCAGTCCATGTTCTTTTTTCTATGATTTGGGATTTCTGTGTTTGGCCTGGTATGGTTCTCAATCAGAGGCAAATGTCAATCGTTGTCCCTGATTGAGAACCATACTTAGGTAGCCTGTTTTCACCCTTGAGTTGTGGGTGATTATTTTCTGTTTTGTGTCTGCACCAGACAGAACTGTTTCGGTTTCATTTCGTTCTCTTTGTTGTTTTATTCGTTAGTTTTCTGAGTTATAATAAATATGAACACTTACGACGCTGCGCATTGGTCCTCCGATCCTCCTACTACTCCTCGTCAGAGGAGAGACAACCGTTACAGTTTGGCCTAGTATGGTTCTCAATCAGAGGCAGGTGTCATTCGTTGTCTCTGATTGAGAATCATACTTAGGTAGCCTGTTTTCCCCATTTTGGTTGTGGGTGTTTGTTTTCTGTTTTGTGTCTGCACCAGACAGGACAGTTTCGGTTTCATTCCGGTCTCTTGTTGTTTTTGTTATTCAGTGTTCTGTTCTATTAAATAATCATTTACACTTACCACGCTGCGCTTTGGTCCTCACCTTCTTCCACCAACGAAACCCGTTACAGTCTGGTATAATAAAGGACTAATGATGTTTCCTCTGTCTGGTATAATAAAGGACTAATGATGTTCTCTCTGTCTGGTATAATACAGGACTAATGACGTTTCCTCTGTCTGGTATAATAAAGGACTAATGATGTTATCTCTGTCTGGTATAATACAGGACTAATGACGTTTCCTCTGTCTGGTATAATAAAGGACTAATGATGTTACCTCTGTCTGGTATAATAAAGGACTAATGATGTCATCTCTGTCTGGTATAATAAAGGACTAATGATGTTCTCTCTGTCTGGTATAATAAAGGACTAATGATGTTCTCTCTGTCTGGTATAATAAAGGACTAATGACATGACCTCTTTCCCTGCATCCCTGATGCTGTCATTACACTCCCATCTCTGGGTTGCTATGGCAAAGGCTGTAAAAACCTTACTCTGTTCCAATGTAAATGTCTCTCACAATATCCCTAGAGGCCTGTTAACCAATTATACACTCATTAACCAATTACACACTGATGAAGCTGAGAGGCTTGTTAACCTATTACACTGTAACGCTTGTCGTCTGGGGAAGGAGAGGAGGACCAAGGTGCAGCGTCGTAAGTGTTCATATTTTAAATATTTTAATGAAAACTGAAAACAAAACAATAAACAACCAACAAACAGTCCTGTAAGGTGCAACACAACACTAAACAGAAAATAAACACCCAACGAAACACAGGTGGAAAAAGGCTACCTAAGTATGATTCTCAATCAGAGACAATTAACGACACCTGCCTCTGATTGAGAACCATACCAGGCCAAATTCAAAAACCAACATAGAAAAACGAACATAGACAACTCACCCATCTCACACCCTGACCATACTAAAACAAAGACATAACAAAGAAACTAAGGTCAGAACGCGACAGTAACCCCCCCCCCAAAGTGTGGACTCCGGCCGCAAAACCTAAACCTATAGGGGAGGGTCTGGGTAGGTGTCTGTCCGCGGTGGCGGCTTTGGTGCGGGACGTGGACCCCACTCCACCATAGTCCTTCTCCGCCTCTCTACACGCCTCTGTGGCCTCTTTAACGCGGCGACCCTCGCCGCCGACCTCGGACTGGGGACCCAAGCCACAGGTCCCGGACGGACGAGAGATTCCGGCAGCGCCGGACAGACGGGAGAATCCGGCAGCGCCGGACAGGCGGGAGATTCCGGCAGCGCCGGACAGGCGGGAGACTCCGGCAGCGCAGGACAGGCGGGAGACTCCGGCAGCGCAGGACAGGCGGGAGACTCCGGCAGCGCAGGACAGGCGGGAGACTCCGGCAGCGCAGGACAGGCGGGAGACTCCGGCAGCGCAGGACAGGCGGGAGACTCCGGCAGCGCAGGACAGGCGGGAGACTCCGGCAGCGCAGGACAGGCGGGAGACTCCGGCAGCGCAGGACAGGCGGGAGACTCCGGCAGCGCAGGACAGGCGGGAGACTCCGGCAGCGCAGGACAGGCGGGAGACTCCGGCAGCGCAGGACAGGCGGGAGACTCCGGCAGCGCAGGACAGGCGGGAGACTCCGGCAGCGCAGGACAGGCGGGAGACTCCGGCAGCGCAGGACAGGCGGGAGACTCCGGCAGCGCAGGACAGGCGGGAGACTCCGGCAGCGCAGGACAGGCGGGAGACTCCGGCAGCGCAGGACAGGCGGGAGACTCCGGCAGCGCAGGACAGGCGGGAGACTCCGGCAGCGCAGGACAGGCGGGAGACTCCGGCAGCGCAGGACAGGCGGGAGACTCCGGCAGCGCAGGACAGGCGGGAGACTCCGGCAGCGCAGGACAGGCGGGAGACTCCGGCAGCGCAGGACAGGCGGGAGACTCCGGCAGCGCTGGGCAGGAGGAAGGCTCTGGCAGCGCTGGACAGGCGGGAGCACCTGTAGGGAGGAGACAGAGAGACAGCCTGGTGTGGGGAGCTGCCACCGGAGGGCTGGTGCGTGAAGACTTACAGAAAATGTTTGACCAATGTCATTGCCAACAAAGGGTATATAACAAATTATTGGGATAAACTTTTGTTATTGAGCAAATACTTATTTTCCACCATAATTAGGAAATAAATTCATTAAAAATCCTACAATGTGATTTTCTGGATTTTTTTCTTCTCATTTTGTCTGTCATAGTTGAAGTGTACCTATGATGAAAATTACAGACCTCTCTCATCTTTTTAAGTGGAAGAACTTGCACAGTTGGTGGCTGACTAAATACTTTTTTGCCCCACTGTATCACCAGTGTTCAGTGACATATCCCCAGTGTTCAGTGACATATCCCCAGTGTTCAATTCCCATGAAAGAGCCATTGTCTCTCAAAGGATCCCGATGCATCCAAACTGTTTAGCTCATTACAGGAGGCCTGGGTTGTCTTAGGAGTTCTGATCTTATCAGGTTGATAGTTATCTAAGGGCTGAAGGCTTTGAGAGAGAGTTAAAGTGCAGGTCGAGGTCAAGGTAACCCTCATGCCCTGTAATGATAAGATGTCGTGGAGGGAATGTCCACAGTGCCTCTCACTAGTTCCCTCCTCCCTCCCTCTTTCCATCCATCCATTCATCCCTCCCTCCCTCCCTGGGCACTGGCCTCCTGGGATTTAGAGCTTCATAGAGTGACCTTGAGGCCAGAGCTCTGGCATGGCTCCCCTCAGCTCCCTTCCACTCAATCACATCCACACAGAGCAGAGGGAGTGTGTCTGAATAGAAATCAGCAGTGGAAAGATCAACACTAGCACACACACACAAACGCACACACACACGCACACACATGCTCGCACACACACACACACACACGCTCGCACACACACAAACGCACACATACACACACACACACACACATGCTCGCACACACACGCTTGCACACACACAAACGCACACACGCACACACATGCTCGCACACACACACGCACACACACTCACATGCTCGCACACACACACACACGCGCACACATACACACATAGCTGTCTGAGAAACTTGAGCCAGTAAAAATAATCACCTGCCATCATGGGAATGCTGAATATGTGTGTTCAAGATTAAAATCATCTGTTTTACCATTTTACTGGTTATTATATGACAGGGATTGGTGTAAGGTCCATTTCAAGATTCAATTCAATTCACTCAAATTTGTTGAAAATCAAAACAATGGATGCACATTCTCAAGGCAGTCTCGAAGCATCTAGTCAATAGGGAACCACTTCACCCACTTATCATTTGTAACAGTAGGCCCATTTTTTCCCTTGATGACCCTACCCAGCCCATGTTTTCCTTGAGGCCCCCATTATTAGTCAGATAATGATCATTTTGCGGCAAAAAAAAACACGAGGCACACTAGGCTAAAAATTGACCAGCCCATCTGGTATTTGGATTCAGAATACAAGACGGCGTAGCAGTCAGACGTCTTTTTCCTTCGTCTTGTTGTGTCCCATGTATATATCTTTTTATATATTTTTTCTAAACATCAACTTCAAAACACTCTCCTGCAACCCACCTCACCCAATGGGGTGCGGATCTGTTACTTTTTTTTATAAACTTATTTTTATTCACCTTGAATCCAGAATCCCCAAACAGAAGCTAGCCAGCTCGCTAGCTACTAGCTAGTAGTCAGCTAACCACTGCTAGAGGTCATCAGCTAACCTTTAGCTCGGAAAGCTCTCGCCAGTTCATACAACGCGACTCAAACCAGAGCATACCGGACCTATTTTCTCTCCATATCCCCGGATTCCTACTGCAAGCTCTGGACATTTTCACCTGGATCACCGCAGCTAGCTAGCTGCTACCCAAGTGACTTCTGGCTAACGTCGGTCCCGGAGCAAGCACCAATTAGCCTGGAGCTAGCCCATGCTAGGCCCTTTCTCCCAGTCTGGTAAAAGAGGCCCATCAGCAACTCCTGGGCTACAATACCTGGACCCCTTCCACTGCCGATACGGGGCACGGAACCCAGCCGACCCTTTTCGACTGGACTACGACCTAATCTGCTCGAGGGGGTGCTCAACTGGCCTCTACATCGCGACGTCCCCTGAATGCCCATCCGCTATCCGCAGCCCGCTAGCTGCTAGACACGGCCCGCTAGCTGTCTAGAGCATATTGGACTGTTAGCTGTATAGATCCATTAGCCAATTTCTTGGGCCACTATACCTATTTTTCCAATTGGACTTGGACCCCTCTGCTACTCGGGAACCCTACTAATCCATCACGACTGGTCTATCGACGTCACCGCACCCGGAGGCTAAAACAGATTTTCCTCAATCGAGACGTCCCTCTAAGGCCCTTCTGCTAGCTTGCTAGCCCCGGTCTGCTAGCTTGCTAGCCCTGCCCCTTGTCCATTACTGTCCTGGTTAGTGAGTATTGTCTTATTTCACTGTAGAGCCTCTAGCCCTGCTAAATATGCCTTAACCTATAATTTAGTTCCACCTCCCACATATGCGGTGATATCACCTGGTTTAAACGTCTCTAGAGACAATATCTCTCTCATCATTACTCAATTTCCATAGGTTTACCTCCAATGTACTCACATCCTACCATACCTCTGTCTGTACATTATGCCTTCAATCTATTCTATTGCCCCGAGAATCCTCTTCTCTGCTCTGAACGCACTAGACGACCAGTCTTGATAGCATTTAGCCGTACCCTTATCCTACTCCTCCTCTGTTCTTCTGGTGATGTAGAGGTTAATCCAGGCCCTGCAGTGCCTAGCTCCACTCCTACTCCCCAGGTGCTCTCTTTTGTTGACTTCTGTAAACGTAAAAGCCTTGGTTTCATGCATATTAACATTAGAAGACTCCTCAAGTTTGTTTTATTCAAAGCTTTAGCACACTCTACCAAACTGGATGTGCTAGCCATGTCTGAATCCTGGCCCTTCGGTAGACCACCAAAAACCCTGAAATTTCCATTCCCTAACTATCACATTCTCCGACAAAATAAAACTACCAAAGGGGGCGGTGCTGCAATCTACTGCAGAGATAGCCTGCAGAGTGCTGTCTTACTATCCAGGTCTGTACCCAAACAATTCGAGCTTCTACTTTTAAAAATCCACCTTTCCAGAAACAAGTCTCTCACCGTTGCCACTTACTATAGACCACCCTCTGCCCCCAGCTGTGTCCTTGACACCATATGTGAATTGATTGCCCCCCATCTATCTTCTGAGCTCGTGCTGCTAGGTGACCTAAACTGGGACATGCTTAACACCCCGGCCATCCTACAATCTAAGCTTGATGCCCTCAATCACACACAAATTATCAATGAACCCACCAGATACAACCCCAAATCCGTAAACACGGGCACCCTCATAGATATCATCCTAACAAATTTGTCCTCCAAATACACCTCTGCTGTCTTCAGCCAAGATCTCAGCGATCACTGCCTCATTGCCTGCATCGGTAATGGGTCTGCGGTCAGACGACCACCCCTCATCACTGTCAAAAGCTCCTTAAAACACTTCAGCGAGCAGGCCTTTCTAATCGACCTAACCCGGGTATCCTGGAAGGATATTGACCTCATCCCGTCAGTAGAGGATGCCTGGTTATTCTTTAAAAGTGCCTTCCTCACCATCTTAAATAAGCATGCCCCATTCAAAAAATGTAGAACCAGGAACAGATATGGCCCTTGGTTCTCTCCAGACCTGACTGCCCTTGACCAGCACAAAAATATCCTGTGGCGTTCTGCATTAGCATCGAACAGCCCCCGTGATATACAACTTTTCAGGGAAGTTAGGAACCAATATACACAGGCAGTTAGGAAAGCTAAGGCTATATTTTTCAAATAGAAATTTGCATCCTGTAGCACAAACTCAAAAAAGTTCTGGGACACTCTAAAGTCCATGGAGAATAGGAGCACCTCCTCCCAGCTGCCCACTGCACTGAGGCTAGGAAACACTGTCACCACCGATAAATTGATAAATTTCAAAAAGCACTTTTCTACGTCTGGCCATGCTTTCCACCTCGCTACCCCTACCCTGATCAACAGCCCTCCACCCCTCACAGCAACTCGCCCAAGCCTCCCCCACTTCCCCTTCACCCAAATCTAGATAGCTGATGTTCTGAAAGAGCTGCAAAATCTGGACCCCTACAAATCAGCTGGGCTAGACAATCTGGACCCTTTCTTTCTAAACTGATCTGCCGAAATTGTTGCAAATTGTAGCCTGTTCAACCTCCCTTTCGTATCGTCTGAGATCCCATAGATTGGAAAGCTGCCGCGGTCATCCCCCTCTTCAAAGGGGGAGACACTCTAACCCAAACTGCTACAGAACTAAATCTATTCTACCCTGCCTTTCTAAGGTCTTAGAAATCCAAGTTAACAAACAGATTACTGACAATTTCGAATCCCAACGTACCTTCTCAGCTATGCAATCTGGTTTCAGAGCTGGTCATGGGTGCACCTCAGCCGCGCTCAAGGTCCTAAACGATATCATAATCGCCATCGATAAGAGACATTACTGTGCAGCCGTATTCATCGACCTGGCTAAAGCTTTCGACTTTGTCATTCACCACATTCTCATTGGCAAACTGAACAGCCTTGGATTCTCAAATGATTGCCTGTTATCCGGACCTCTGGCAGTCTCTATGGGGTGTCTCAGGGTTCAATTCTCGGGCCGACTCTCTTCTCTGTATACATCAATGATGTCGCTCTTGCTGCTGGTGATTCTCTGATCTACCTCTACGCAGACGACACCATTCTCTATAGCTCCGGCCCTTCTTTGGACACTGTGTTAACTAACCTCCAGACGAGCTTCAATGCCATACAACTCTCCTTCCGTGGCCTCCAACTGCTCTTAAATGCAAATAAAACTAAATGCATGCTCTTCAACTGATCGCTGCCCGCACCTGCCCGCCCGTCCAGCATCACTACTCTGGACGGTTCTGACTTATAATATGTGGACAGCTACAAATACCTAGATGTCTGGTTAGACTGTAAACTCTCCTTCCAGACTCACATTAAACATCTCCAATCCAAAATTAAATCTAGAATCGGCTTCCCATTTCACAACAAATTATCCTTCACTCATGCTGCCAAACATACCCTCGTAACACTGACCATCCTACCAATCCTTGACTTCGGCGATGTCATTTACAAAATAGCCTCCAACACTCTTCTCAACAAATTGGATGCAGTCTATCACAGTGCCATCTGTTTTGTCACCAAAGCCCCATATACTACCCACCACTGCGACCTGTACGCTCTCGTTGGCTGGCCCTCGCTTCATTCTCGTTGCCAAACCCACTGGCTCCAGGTAATCTACACGTCTCTGCTAGGTAAAGCCCCGCCTTATCTCAGCTCACTGGTCACCATAGCAGCACCCACCCGTAGCATGCGCTCCAGCAGGTATATCTCACTGGTCACCCCCAAAGCCAATTCTTCCTTTGGCTTCCTCTCCTTCCAGTTCTCTGCTGCCAATGACTGGAACGAACTGCAAAAATCACTAAAGCTGGAGACGCTTACCTCCCTCACTAGCTTTAAGCACCAGCTGTCAGAGCAGCTCACAGATCACTGCACCTGTACATAGCCCATCTGTAAATATCCCATCCAATCTACCTCATCCCCATACTGTATTTACTTATTTATCTTGTTCCTTTGCATCCCAGTATCTCTACTTGCACATTCATCTTCTGCACATTCTACCATTCCAGTGATTAAATGCTATATTGCAATTACTTTGCCACCATGGCCTATTTATTGCCTTACCTCCCTTATCCTACATCATTTGCACATGCTGTATATATACTTTTCTACTGCATGATTGATTGTATGTTTGTTTATTCCATGTGTAACTCTGTTGTTTTATGTGTCGAACTGCTTTGCTTGGCCAGGTCGCAGTTGCAAATATAACTTGTTCTTAATTTCTTAATTAGCCTACCTGGTTAAATAAAGGTGAAATGCCAAATGGCCAGTCTTCCCCTGGTGAAGGCTTTCCAGGGTTCCGATTAAAAATAAAGCTGTTTTGGTTGGTGAATATTTTTTTAACAACCAGAGCTGCAAACATCCACATTTCCTTTGGCCAAAGGAATGATACTGCCCCTGGCCTCTGTGATGCCAGTCCAGCCCTACTGGTCGTTGAGCAGCAGTAAAGGCTCCCAAGGTGCTGATGGAAATGAATTCGTTAAGGCCCAATGGCTTGGAGGCCTCCCAGCAGGCCAAGAGAAGCTCAGGGACATTTAGTTTACAACGGATATGACGGTCTTAAAAGCTAACAGGCCAATTGCAACCTTTTTACAAAGAAAGGCCTCCTGGATACAATCATGGTCACATACCGACAGGGAAGGAAGTCTGCACTCAGGACTAACTGATGGAGAGAATGGAAGAATAGAGAGAAAGAGAGAGGTGGAGAGAGTCGAGGGTGAATGAAAAGGAGGGAGGAGGAAATGGTTGGTGCAACTATGTAGAAAATTGCAAGCAGCCTCTACCTGACCCCCATCCATTATTATAAAGAAAATGTTGCATAATGGTTGTTTGTGGTTGTGAACAAAAACCTAATAATTACAATAATTACATGAGCCAAGGATTATTGGACATGAATGGACTCCCTGAATAGAAAATTGCAGTGTGAGATGGAGTTTCATTTCATTGATAACCTATTCATATCCTTATATCAAAGGAAAAACTATTAATTTGTAGGTCTGTATATCAAAAGGAAAAACACCAAAGACATTAGATGTCTGTGATTTCCTTTGAATAGGAGTTCTGGGTCCTTACACTCACAGCATGAATCACAATATAGGAGGAAGAAGAGGCGGCCATTTTCATTCAAACACAATGCTAAGATTAGTGATGCCAGGCCATCCTTACGCGTGAAAAACCCTCAACAGGGAGAATAAAATGCATGGTGAAATAGCTTTGTGGGTGTGGATGGATGTCTGTTTAACCTTAATCTAGTGGATGCAGACCAATGTGTTTCTGCCCTGTCTTCTGTTTGTGTCAGAGATTCCCTCCACCTGAATCCAACACCAGCACAACTGGATGAACACTAAACAGTGGAGAGTATTGATTCCAAGTAAGGAATTGGCTACATAACTTATTTCTATTTCATAAGTTGGAGCTTTGGAGACTGTAATGATATTTTGCACACATCAGAGTGCATCCACATCCACCTATAGACAGACTGTGTGTGTGTTTAATTAATAATGTATTAGTGGCCTTCCCTCCTTTCATCTCTTACTGATATAGAAATCTTAGAGCATTTCTCATTAGCAGTGGAGCTGGGAGGGATCCCTCAGAGTGGGCTGTAGACAACAGATCTGTTCATTTAGGATGAGGGCCAATGCAAGGAGAGTTCAGACAGAAGTAGCTGATAGTAGCAGCCAGAGGACACATCTCTCTGCACCAGGGAATCCCTCAGCCTGATCCTGCCAAGAAGCTTTCAGAATGGAAAGGGTCTCCCCCATCTCTCTCCCTCATCAAGGGTCTCCCCCATCTCTCTCCCTCATCAAGGGTTTCCATCTCTCTCCCTCATCAAGGGTTTCCATCTCTCTCCTTCATCAAGGGTTTCCATCTCTCTCCCTCATTAAGGGTCTCCCCCATCTCTCTCTCCCTTATCAAGGGTCTCCCCCATCTCTCTCTCCCTTATCAAGGGTCTCCCCCATCTCTCTCTCCCTTATCAAGGGTCTCCCCCATCTCTCTCCCTCAGCAAACTAAAGGCCCAGACACATGACGACCAAAAGCCAACAGTGGCTAACTGTTGACCAGTCTTTACGGTGTGTTCAAGCCTCAAGGGGTTTTCAGAGGGTGTCCCCCATCTTCCTAATCAAACTAAGGTCCCTATTGTTAGATTAGTTCACCTCTCCACTAGGGTTGGAAGTCAGGCTACAGTAGCATCATCAGAATCCAACTGCAATAAACATTTGTATCCAGCTATTTTCAAGACAGTTGATTAAAATGATAAAGCCTTTAATTCACATTTAATGCCAGCAGAGGCGAGTCACTTGTTAGTTTTTCAGGCATATCAGAGATTATTTTCATCTGTACAAAAATCCAACATCACTCTGCTTCTACATTTGTTTGATCTCTGAGCTGAATGAATCATCCAAACATATTTGTTCACCAAACCAGACAAATGATGCAGGTATGAACTCTGATGGCATAATGATGTTGACATGAGCAATGAGCACAAATCAAAACTGCATTGTCATGCAGTACAGCTGATTACTGTATGTGCACAGGCTAACTGCCTGATTAACCTGATTAGCTTTCATTATGATACAATAGCTTGAATGAGATCAGCATTTAGTTTTAAACTAACAGAGCCCTTTTGAAGAGCTGTGTGATTAAACTCTGAAGAAAGGAAGGATTCCAGACTCACTGCTTTGGTAGGAGATGAGGAGTGAAATGCCATCTACTCAGCATAACATTGAAGACAATTGGTTTCATCAGAATGCGTTGCAATAGCATCATACACTGGAGAGGAATCTCTATTCTCTGATGTGGTCTTGGTGTTTCAGTGTTGTCCAGCGTGTCTTTCCTGACATTCTTCACCCCTCATAGGTGAGTGTTTCTTCAGTGTGTATCACGCTCTCAAGTCCAGAACTCTACCGGCAGAGAGGAGAGATTTTCGAAGGATGATCACACTCGGAGAGGAGATAGGCTGAGTTATCTGGGGACATGCAGCTAGTGAAAGACACCACATTACTGTAAAATCACCCAGGCCTGATTTCTTCTCTTAGACAACCTTGAAGATGAAGAGAAAAACCACCTCAGCCACAGAGGCTGTGATTTGTCTATTAATTATTTTTGACGTGGACTTCACAGGACAGAGTGCTTTTTGGTAAACAACCTCCGTTTCTATTCTCTTATCAGGATCCATTTTTAGATGTGTGGAGCAGGAGCACTCGTGTTGTGTCACTGGAGCAGAGCAGCCATTCCTGGAGGAGGGTTTTCACCTCTCTTTACCAGAGAGGGATGTGACAGACAGAAACACTGATTACATAGATAACACACAGAGAGCACGAGAGAGAGCGAATGAGAGCGAGTGAGTGAGCAAGAGAGAGAGAAATGGAGAGAGCTGCTCCCCAACAGTAACACAGAACAAAATGCTAGGACATATAATAGGAGGTTACCGGTTCTAATCAAATCAAATGCCTGCACTTTGTACATAATAGCCCTGATGGTCCTTGTCAGCAAAGGTGTTTGGTCTCTGTCATCAATTAAATCCAATCACCATTTATAAAACAAACCATCAACAAGACATTATGGACAGTTAAAAGCAGGATGATTACATTCATGAGAGACAACTCTCAGACACCTTGATTGTGCCATTGATCCTAATGATACAGCAGCATGTTGGCCACAGCAGAGGACGGACCTAATTCATGCTGTGGTCATGATGATGGTTTGAATGTGGAAGTGTTCCATTGCAATCAATGGAAAGTTGTGGCAAAACAAAGAAATGTAACCTTTAAATGAACACATTAATATCAAAACAATGTTAAAAATCTGAGTATCTGTAGTGAGAAATAGAAACAATAGAACACAACTTCACTGTCCATGTGTTACAGCCATTCATTGATGTGAGTCTGTGATATGGAGTCAGTATGACCATAATGAAGAGGACAGGCTGCCATCTTTAATGGTGTAGTGGTTATGACAGGGGAAAATAGCATTAGTAGCAAGGCTAACATATGTGGTGGCAGGATTAGTAAAGGTTATCAATACAAATGTCTGTGCACTTTGAAGAGGAAAATACATGACTCTGGAAATGGTCTAGTTCAGAATGAGAAATGGGTTGTTGTTCTATTGATCTGCAGCCATCTCCAGAACTCTTAGTAGTTTACTAGTATGTCATTGTCCTTGAGTGTGTGTGTTACGAATCCCTTTTGGCCCGACAGTCTAGGGGGGGGGATGGTAATGAGACCCGTAACATAACTCATGCAATTCTAATAGTGACAAAGTAAAAGTGTGAACGAAATAACCAGGACAACTGAAATCTACCGTCACACTCAAGGTTTATTTGAAAACACACGGTAATGGGGGGAGCAGGAAAAGGGGCTGAGCTGGACCCAAGGAAAGAAACAATAAGTATTGAAAAACACCCCTAAGCTAGACTAGCCTACTTTAACAACAGCTAACTAACTAACCAAAAATACAGTGGGTGGTACGCCCAGTTCTAACTAGTGTATTTAACAAAGTTTACCTACGGGTAGTGTATGCCCATGGGCGACTTGTCTTGTTTCCCCCCAGCAACAAACAAACACCATAACCAAAAACAATACTCACAGGTGATGACAAAGTGCTATGGAGGTGCTCAAACAAAAGAGAGGTTAATACACAAAGAGAGAGTGAAACACAGAGACCTACAGACATGGCATTTACCTAGAGATTGAGCTCTAGCGCAAACAACTGATGGGGTTTTTAAACCAAGGGAAAGGAACTGTGATAGGGTAGGAAACAGGAGGAGGTGTGTCTTCTGATTGTTGATTGGATTGGTGACTGATTGGGGATTGATGATTTTCACCTGTGAGGGGAGAAGGAGAGAAAAGAAACACACACACACACACAGGATACACACAGGATACTTGTATCCGTAACAGTGTGTTTCCCAAATAGACGTGATGGGCGTGTATCTGCCAGATAAAATAGATTGAGGCTCAAAGTACAGAGTCCAGTACAGACAAGGTGAGATTCTCTTCACCACTGGTAGAGCAAGGATGTGATCGGCACAATATAGAACATCGGGCAGTGAAAGCCATCTCCCAATTCAAAGGATTTGATTCAGAGGCAAGAAATAGCCTAATATTTCTGATTGTCTGAAAGTCAAGAGTTTCTGGTTTCACAGGAAAAATGGAATCTCTGCTGAAGGCCAGTAGTTATCTCCCCTTTGACTGGCTCTAATAATGGAATTATCTCCCCTCTGACTGGCTCTAATAATGGAATTATCTCCCCTCTGACTGGCTCTAATAACATAGTTCTCTCCCCTCTGACATGCTCTGATAATGAAGTTCTCTCCATCTTCCAGGCTCTAATAACAGAGTTCTCTCCCCTCTGACAGGCTCTAATAATGGAGTTCTCTCCCCTTTGACAGGCTCTGATAATGGAGTTCTTTCCCCTCTGACAGGCTCTAATAATGGAGTTCTCTCCCCTTTGACTGGCTCTAATAATGGAGTTCTCTCCCCTCTGACTGGCTCTAATAATGGAGTTCTCTCCCCTCTGACTGGCTCTAATAATGGAGTTCTCTCCCCTCTGACTGGCTCTAATAATGAGTTTAGTGTTTGTTGGGTTGAATGGCACCAGAGGAGATGGCTGCCGTTTTTCAAACCCCCGAGCTGACAAGGTACAAATCTGTCGTTCTGCCCCTGAACAGGCAGTTAACCCACTGTTCCTAGGCCGTCATTGAAAATAAGAATTTGTTCTTAACTGACTTGCCTAGTTAAATAAAGGTAAAATAAAAAATAAATAAAAAATACGTACGAAGAGAGTTTTCATCTATATTTTGTCGTAGCTGTCTATTTACCACCACAAACCGATGCTGGCACTAAGTCCGCACTCAATGAGCTGTATAAGGCCATAAGCAAACAGGAAAACGCTTATCCAGAGGCTCCTAGTGGCCGGGACTTTAATGCAGGGAAACTTACATATTTTTTACCTCATTTCTACCAGCATGTTAAATGGACTGGACATCGGCGCAGGGGAAGGCTCCTGCCATGGAGCTGGACTGGACACTGTGCCTGGACTGGGCACCGGCGCATAGGGAGGGTCCTGCCATGGAACGGGACTAGACGTCGTGCCTGGACTGGGCACCAGTGCAGAGGAAGGCTCCGGCCTTGGAGCTGGACTGGACGCCGTGCCTGCACTGGGCACCGGCGCAGAGGAAGGCTTCGGCCTTGGAGCTGGACTGGACGCCGTGCCTGCACTGGGCACCGGCGCAGAGGAAGGCTTCGGCTTTGGAGCTGGACTGGACGCTGTGCCTGCACTGGGCACCGGCGCAGGGGAAGGCTTCGGCCTTGGAGCGGGACGGGACGCCGTGCCTGGACTGGACATCGGCGCAGAGGAAGGCTCCGGTCTTGGAGTGGGACAGGACACCGTGCCTGGACTGGAATTCGGCGCCGAAGTAGGCTCCTGCCTTGGGCGGGACTGGACGCCGTGCCTGGACTGGGCACCGACGCAGAGGAAGGATCCTGCTATGGAGCGGGACTGGACGCCATGCCTGGACATCGGCGCAGGGGAAGGCTCCGGCCATGGTGCTGGAGGTTCCGGGCAGTTGACCGTCGCAGGAGGTTCCGGACTGTGGCCCGTCGTGGGAGGTTTCGGACTGTGGAAGGTCGCAGGAGGTTCCGGACTGTGGACCGTCGCTGGAAGCTCTGGACTGGGAACCGTCCCTGGAAGTTCTGGACTGGGGACCATCACTGTAAGCTCTGGACTGGGGACCGTCTTCGGAAGCTCTGGACTGGGGAGACGCACTGGAAGCCTAGTGCGTGGAGCCGGCACAGGTGGTACCGGACTGGTGACACACACTTCAGGAAAAGTGCGAGGAGCTGGCACAGGACCTACTGGGCTGTGGAGGCGTACTGGAGATCTGGTGCGTAGAGCCGGCACAAATTGTCCCGGACTTGTGACACACTTCGCACGGCGAGTGCGGGGAGCTGGCACAGGACGTACTGGGCTATGAAGGTGTACTGGAGATTTGGTGCGTAGAGCCGGCACACATAGTACCAGACAAATGACACGCTCCTCAAGGCAAGTGCAGAGAGCTGGCACAGGACGTACAGGGCTGTGGAGGCATACTTAAGACCTGGTGCGTGGAGCCGGCACAGCTTTTACAAGATTGCTAGCACGCTCCTCAGGACGAGTACGGAGAGCAGGCTCAGGTGGCATCAAACAGATAACACGCTCCTTAGGACGAATGTTGTGCATCATACACCAATACTCTCTAATTTCTCTCTCCTCCAATTTCTCCCTTTTCTCCCAGACTGGCTCTGGTTCACTCCTCGGCTCCACCGACCACCCCGTGTGACCCCCCGTCTTTTGGGCTTTCTATGTGGCCGCGAACCCCGGCGTCATCGCTGTCCTCCCTTCTCTCCTTGCGTCTGCTTCCAAGGAAGGCTTTCCTGTCCTGACATGATTTCCTCCCAAGTCCAGGATGTCTTCTCCTCCTTTATCTCCTCCCAAGCCCAGGATACCCTCCTCCTGGGCACGACGCTTGGTGCTGGTGTGGTGGGATCTCCTGTCACGATCGTCGTAAGAACATTCGGACAAAAGCGAAGTGTGAAATCTTTTCAGTGAACCGCACAACAAAACAATAAAGAATAAACTAAATGTGATGTTCTGGAGTGCTCACAGGCAGCTACACAAAAACAAGATCCCACAAAAAAACAGTGGGGAAATGGCTGCCTAAATATGATCCCCAATCAGAGACAACGCTAAACAGCTGCCTCTGATTGGGAAACATACCAGACCAACTTAGAAATAAAACAACCTAGATTACCCACCCTAGTCACACCCCGACCTAACCAAAATAGAGAATAAAAAGGCAGGGCGTAGTCAGGGCGTGACAGGTAGTTGTTGTGAAATTGTTCGATTACTTGTTAGATATTACTGCACGGTCGGAACTAGAAGCACAAGCATTTCGCTACACTCGCATTAACATTTGCTAACCATGTGTATGTGACCAATATAATTTTATTTTATTTTATTTGAACAGTGTCTGAGTGGGTTGATACGAACAAATTGGTGTTGAACATTTCTAAAATGAAATGTATTGTATTTGGTTCAAGATACACTATTGTTCAAAAGTTTGGGATCACATTGAAATGTCCTTGTTTATGAAAGAAAATCACATTTTCTGTCCATTAAAAGAACATCATATTGATCAGAAATACAGTGTTGTCACTTCCTGACCATAGAAAGCCTGTATTTTCTATGGTAGAGTAGGTCAGGGCGTGACTTGGGGTTTTATTCGTAGTAGTTTAATTGGGGATCATACTTAAGTTGCATTTTTCCACCTGTGGGTTATGGGATATTGTTTATGTTTAGTTGCCTGTTAGCACTGCATTGTTAGTCACGTTTCGATTATTCTTTATTTGTTTTTTCTTTGCTAAAGTTTCACTTTATTCTTTAAGAAATATGTGGAACTCTACGTACGCCCTTCGTCCGACCATCATTCCAACGAACGTGACAGAATATCCCATCACAACGGGACCAAGCAGCGTGCTCGGGAGGAGATGACATCCTGGTCTTTGGAGGAGATCAGGGAGAGAATATCCTGGACTTGGGAAGAAATAATGGCAGGAGACAAAAGCCTGCCATGGATGCAGGCGGAAGCAGCGAAGGAGAGACAGCGACGAAGTCGGGGAAGAAGGCCACAGAAACCCAAAGATTTTTTGGTGGAGGCACATGGAGCAGTCGGCGGAGCCGAGGAGTGAACCAGAGCCAGTCTGAGAGAAGAGGGAGAATTTGGAGGCGAGAGAAATGGGAGAGTTGTTGAGTTGGTGGAGGATGCACGGTATTTACCCTAAGGAACGTGGTGCCACCTGAGTCAGCTCCCCGTACTCGTCCTGAGAAGTGTGTAAAGTTCCGGAACAATTGATGCCGGCTATACGCACTAGGTCTCCAGTGCGCCTTCACAGCCCAGTACGTCCTGTGCCAGCTCCTCGCACTTGCCGTGTGAAGTGTGTTAAAGTTACGGTACCATTGATGCAGGCTATACACACACCAGGTCTCCAGTACGTCTCCACAGCCCAGTACGTCCTGTGCCTACTCCTCGCATTCTCCCTCAAGTGCGCTTTCCCACTCAGGTGCATCCTGTGCCTTCTCCTCGCACTCTCCTTGAAGTGCGTGTTCCCAGTCAGGTATGTCCTGTGCCTGCTCCCCGCACTCGCCCTGAAGTGCATTTCACCAGTCCGGTCACCTGTGCTGGCCCCACGCATCAGGCCTCCAGTGCGGATCCCCAGTCCAGAGCTTCCGGCGACGGTTCCCAGTCCAGAGCTTCCTGCGACAGTTCCCAGTCCAGATCTTCCAGCGACATTTCACAGTCTGGAACCTCCAACGACGGTCCACAGTCCAGAACCTCCCGAGATGGTTCACAGTCCGGAACTTTCTGAGATGGTCCACAGTCCGGAACCTCCTGAGACGGTCCACGGTCCAGAACCTCCTGAGATGGTCCACGGTCCAGAACCTCCTGAGATGGTCCACGGTCCGGAACCTCCTGCGATGGTCAACGGTCTGGAACCTCCAGCTCCATGGCCGGAGCCTTCCCCTGCGCCGATGCCCAGTTTAAGCACGGCGTCCAGTCCAGCTCCAAGGCCAGAGTCTTCTTCGGCGTTGGTGCCAAGTCCAGGTACAGCGACCAGTCTTGCTCCATGGGGGGAGCTTTGCCCTGCGCCGATGTCCAGTCCAAACACGGCGTCCAGTCCAGCTCCAAGGCAGGAGCCCTCCTCGGCATCTAGGTCCAGTCCAGGCACAGTGTTTTCTATGGTAGAGTAGGTCAGGGCGTGACTATGGGTTTTAGTCTAGTTTATTATTTCTATGTGGGGTTCTAGGTTTATATTCTATGTTGTGGTTTGTGTATGATTCTCAATTAGAGGCAACTGGTAATCGTTGTCTCTAATTGGGGATCATACTTAAGTTGCATTTTTCCACCTGTGGGTTATGGGATATTGTTTGAACATTTATGTTTTGAGTTAGTGCACATAACATCTCTGTAGTCACGGTTCGTTGTTAGTTTATTTGTTTATTTGTTTTTGTCATTGCTAAGTTTCACTTTATTCATTAAAATTATGTGGAACTCAACATACACTACCCCTTGGTTCGATATTAAGTCTACAAACGAACGTGACAAGTATAGACATTGTTAATGTTGTAAATTACTATTGTAGCTGGAAACGGCTGATTTGTTATGGAATATCTGCATAGGCGTACAGAGGCCCATTATCAGCAACCCTCACTCCTGTGTTCCAATGGCACGTTGTGTTAGCTAATCCAAGTTTATCATTTTAAAAGGCTAATTGATCATTAAAAAAACATTTTGCAATTATGTTAGCACAGCTGAAAACTGTTGTGATTAAAGAAGCAATACAACTGGATTTCTTTAGACTAGTTGAGTATCTGGAGCATCAGCATTTGTGGGTTCGATTGCAGGCTCAAAATGGCCAGAAACAAAGTATCATGACACAAGGCGAGACCCAGATGCAGACACAGGAGGCTGATGGTTGGAGTCTTACAGTGTTTATTAACCCAAAAGGAGTAGGCAAGAGAATGGTCGTGGACAGGGAAAGGTCAAAACCAGATCAGAGTCCAGGAGGTACAGAGTGGCAGACAGGTTCGTCGTCAAGGCAGGCAGAATGGTCAGGCAGGCAGGTATGGAGTCCAGAAACAGGCAAGGGTCAAAACTGGGAGGACTAGGAAAAGGAGAATATCAAAAAGCAGGAGAACGGGAAAAACTCTGGTTGACTTGGAAAAATAAACATACAAGACTAAATGGCACAGGGAGACAGGAAACACAGGGATAAATACACTGGGGAAAATCAGCAACACGTGGAGGGGTGGAGGAAATCACAAGGACAGGTGGAACAGATCAGGGAGTGACACAAAGTCCTTTCTTCTGAAACTCGTCAGTCTATTCTTGTTCTAAGAAATGAAGGTTATTCCATGCGAGAAATTGTCAAGAAACTGAAGATCTCATACAACGCTGTGTACTACTCCCTTCACAGAACAGCGCAAACTGTCTCTAACCAGAATAGAAAGAGGAGTGGGAGGCCCTGGTGCACAACTGAGCAAGAGGACAAGTACATTAGAGTGTCTAGTTTGAGAAACAGATGCCTCACAAGTCCTCAACTGGCAGCTTCATTAAATAATACCTGTAAAACACCAGTCTCAACGTCAACAGTGAAGAGGTGACTCCGGGATTTTGGTCTTCTAGGCAGAGTTGCAAAGAAAACGCCATATCTCAGACTGGCCAATAAAATAAAAGATTAAGATCGGAAAAAGAACACAGACACTGGACAGAAGAAGATTGGAAAAAAGTGTTATGGACAGAGGAATCTAAGTTTGAGGTGTTCTGATCACAAAGAAGAACATTCGTGAGACACAGAAAAAATTAAACGATGCTGGAGGAGTGCTTGACGCCATCTGTCAAGCATGGTGGAGGCAATGTGATGGTCTGGGGGTGCTTTGGTGTTGGTAAAGTGGGAGATTTGCACAGGGTAATAGGGATCTTCACTCCATTTTGCAACGCCATGCCATACCCTGTGGACGGCGATTAATTTGACCTAATTTCCTCCTACAACAGGACAATGACCCAAAGCACAGCTCCAAACTATGCAATACATATTTAGGGAAGAAGCAGTCAGCTGGTATTCTGTCTATAATGGAGTGGCCAGCACAGTCACCGGATTACAACCTTATTGAACTGTTGTGGGAGCAGCTTGAACGTATGGTACGTAAGAATTGCCCATCACGCCAATCGAACTTGTGGGAGGTGCTTCAGAAAGCTTGGGGTGACATCTCTTCAGATTACCTCAACAAATTGACAACTAGAATGCCAAAGGTCTGGAAGGCAGTAATTGCTGCAAATGGAGGATTCTTTGACAAAAGAAAAGTTTGAAGGACACAATTATTATTTCAATTAAAAATCATTATTTATAACCTTGTCAACGTCTTGACTATATTTCCCATTCATTTCGCAACTTAATTCATGTATGTTTTCATGGAAAACAAGGACATTTCTAAGTGACCCCAAACTTTTGAACGGTAGTGTATATGCTTGCTGATGATCCCGAATTGAATTTGTCGATGAAAAGAACTCATGTAGACAAGTGAAAAAAAACTAAGCTTCTAAGCGTCATGTTGGAAGCAGCTTTATCATGGTCAGAACACATAGATAATATTGTTATTAAGTTGGGTAAGGGAATTGCTGTTACAAGAAAATGTTCAGAGTATCTAACATCTAGCACACTAAATCAGGTGATTCAATCAATTGTCGTATCACACTTAGAGTACTGTCCAGTTAGCAGCAAAGAAAAAAAAAAAATTAAGTTCAAAACAGGGCTGCCAGATTAGCTCTTCATTGCTCTCTCCGTATGAATATTATTCAAATGCATCAGAATCTCTCATGGCTTCACGCTAAAAACAAATTACTATCCAGTCTTCTGATTTTCATTAGGAATGCATTAACATCAATACAACCATCCCACATTCACATCAATAAAACCATCCCACATTCACATCAATAAAACCATCCCACATTCACATCAATTAAACCATCCCACATTCACATCAATAAAACAATCTCACATTCACGTCAATAAAACCATCCCACATTAACGTCAATAAAACCATCTCACATTCACATCAATAAAACCATCCCACATTCACATCAATAAAACCATCCCACATTCACATCAATAAAACCATCCCACATTCAGATCAATAAAACCATCCCACATTCAGATCAATAAAACCATCCCACATTCACGTCAATCAAACCATCCCACATTCACGTCAATAAAACCATCCCACATTCACGTCAATAAAACCATCCCTCATTCACGTCAATAAAACCATCCCACATTCATGGAATAAATGTTGTGGATCTTAATGTTTTTCCTCATAATCCTGGACTATCGAACCACCATTTTATAACGTTTGCAATTGCAACAAATAATCTGCTCAGACCCCAACCAAGGAACATCAAAAGTCGTGCTATAAATTCACAGACAACACAAAGATTCCTTGATGTCCTTCCAGATTCCCTCTGTCTACCCAAGGACGCCAGAGGACAAAAATCAGTTAACCACTTAACTGAGGAACTCAATTTAACCTTGCGCAATACCCTAGATGCAGTTGCACCCCTAAAAACTAAAAACATTTCTCATAAGAAACTAGCTCCCTGGTACACAGAAAATACCCGAGCTCTGAAGCAAGCTTCCAGAAAATTGGAACGGAAATGGCGCCATACCAAACTGGAAGTCTTCCGACTAGCTTGGAAAGACAGTACCGTGCAGTATCGAAGAGCCCTTACTGCTGCTCGATCATCCTATTTTTCTAACTTAATTGAGGAAAATAAGAACAATCCGAAATTCCTTTTTGATACTGTCGCACAGCTAACTAAAAAGCAGCATTCCCCAAGAGAGGATGACTTTCACTTTAGCAGTGATAAATTCATGAACTTCTTTGAGGAAAAGATTATGATTATTAGAAAGCAAATTACGGACTCCTCTTAAAATCTGCGTGTTCCTTCAAAGCTCAGTTGTCCTGAGTCTGCACAACTCTGCCAGGACCTAGGATCAAGAGAGACGCTCAAGTGTTTTAGTACTATATCTCTTGACACAATGATGAAAATAATCATGGCCTCTAAACCTTCAAGCTGCATACTGGACCCTATTCCAACTAAACTACTGAAAGAGCTGCTTCCTGTGCTTGGCCCTCCTATGTTGAACATAATAAATGGCTCTCTATCCACCGGATGTGTACCAAACTCACTAAAAGTGGCAGTAATAAAGCCTCTCTTGAAAAAGCCAAACCTTGACCCAGAAAATATAAAAAACTATCGGCCTATATCGAATCTTCCATTCCTCTCAAAATTGTTTGAAAAGGCTGCAGCAACTCACTGCCTTCCTGAAGACAAACAATGTATACGAAATGCTTCAGTCTGGTTTTAGACCCCATCATAGCACTGAGACGGCACTTGTGAAGGTGGTAAATTACATTTTAATGGCATCGGACCGAGGCTCTGCATCTGTCCTCGTGCTCCTAGACCTTAGTGCTGCTTTTGATACCATTGATCACTACATTCTTTTGGAGAGATTGGAAACCCAAATTGGTCTACACGGACAAGTCCTGGCCTGGTTTAGATCTTATCTGTCGGAAAGATATCAGTTTGTCTCTGTGAATGGTTTGTCCTCTGACAAATCAACTGTAAATTTCGGTGTTCCTCAAGGTTCCGTTTTAGGACCACTATTGTTTTCACTATATATTTTACCTCTTGGGGATGTTATTCGAAAACATAATGTTAACTTTCACTGCTATGCGGAAGACACACAGCTGTACATTTCAATGAAACATGGTGAAGCCCCAAAATTGCCCTTGCTAGAAGCATGTGTTTCAGACATAAGGAAGTGGATGGCTGCAAACTTTCTACTTTTAAACTCAGACAAAACAGAGATGCTTGTTCTAGGTCCCAAGAAACAAAGAGATCTTTTGTTGAATCTGACAATTAATCTTAATGGTTGTACAGTCGTCTCAAATAAAACTGTGAAGGACCTCGGCGTTACTCTGGACCCTGATCTCTCTTTTGAAGAACATATCAAGACCATTTCAAGGACAGCTTTTTTTCCATCTACGTAACATTGCAAAAATCTGAAACTTTCTGTCCAAAAATGATGCAGAAAAATTAATCCATGCTTTTGTCACTTCTAGGTTAGACTACTGCAATGCTCTACTTTCCGGCTACCCGGATAAAGCACTAAATAAACTTCAGTTAGTGCTAAATACAGCTGCTAGAATCCTGACTAGAACCAAAACATTTGATCATATTACTCCAGTGCTAGCCTCCCTACACTGGCTTCCTGTCAAAGCAAGGGCTGATTTCAAGGTTTTACTGCCAACCTACAAAGCATTACATGGGCTTGCTCCTACCTATCTCTCTGATTTGGTCCTGCCGTACATACCTACACGTACGCTACGGTCACAAGACGCAAGCCTCCTAATTGTCCCTAGAATTTCTAAACAAACAGCTGGAGGCAGGGCTTTCTTCTATAGAGCTCCATTTTTATGGAACGGTCTGCCTACCCATGTCAGAGACGCAAACTCGGTCTCAACCTTTAAGTCTTTACTGAAGACTCATCTCTTCAGTGGGTCATATGATTGAGTGTAGTCTGGCCCAGGAGTGGGAAGGTGAATGGAAAGGCTCTGGAGCAACGAACTGCCCTTGCCGTCTCTGCCTGGCCGGTTCCCCTCTTTCAACTGGGATTCTCTGCCTATAACCCTATTACAGGGGCTGAGTCACTGGCTTACTGGGGCTCTCTCATGCCGTCCCTGGAAGGGGTGCGTCACCTGAGTGGGTTGATTCACTGATGTGGTCATCCTGTCTGGGTTGGCGCCCCCCCCCCTTGGGTTGTGCCATGGCGGAGATCTTTGTGGGCTATACTCAGCCTTGTCTCAGGATGGTAAGTTGGTGGTTGAAGATATCCCTCTAGTGGTGTGGGGGCTGTGCTTTGGCAAAGTGGGTGGGGTTATATCCTTCCTGTTTGGCCCTGTCCGGGGGTGTCCTCGGATGGGGCCACAGTGTCTCCTGACCCCTCCTGTCTCAGCCTCCAGTATTTATGCTGCAGTAGTTTATGTGTCGGGGGCTAGGGTCAGTTAGTTATATCTGGAGTACTTCTCCTGTCCTATTCGGTGTCCTGTGTGAATTTAAGTGTGCTCTCTCTAATTCTCTCCTCTCTTTCTTTCTCTCGGAGGACCTGAGCCCTAGGACCATGCCCCAGGACTACCTGACATGATGACTACTTGCTGTCCCCAGTCCACCTGACCGTGCTGCTGCTCCAGTTTCAACTGTTCTGCCTTCTTATTATTCAACCATGCTGGTCATTTATGAACATTTGAACATCTTGGCCATGTTCTGTTATAATCTCCACCCGGCACAGCCAGTAGAGGACTGGCCACCCCACATAGCCTGGTTCCTCTCTAGGTTTCTTCCTAGGCTTTGGCCTTTCTAGGGAGTTTTTCCTAGCCACCGTGCTTCTACACCTGCATTGCTTGCTGTTTGGGGTTTTAGGCTGGGTTTCTGTACAGCACTTTGAGATATCAGCTGATGTACAAAGGGCTATATAAATACATTTGATTTGATTTGATTCACATCAATAAAACCATCTCACATTAACGTCAATAAAACCATCCCACATTCACATCAATAAAACCATCCCACATTCAGATCAATAAAATCATCCCACATTCACATCAATAAAACTATCCCACATTCACGTCACTAAAACCATCTCACATTCAGATCAATAAAACCATCCCACATTCACATCAATAAAACCATCACACATTCAGATCAATAAAACCATCCCACATTCACGTAAATAAAACCATCCCACATTTACATCCATAAAACCATCCCACATTCACATCAATAAAACCATCTCACATTCACATGAATAAAACCATCCCACATTCACGTCAACATTAATATAACCATCTCACATTCACATGAATATAACCATCTCACGTTAACATTAATATAACCATCCCACATTCACATCCATATAACCATCCCACATTCACATCAATAAAACCATCTCACATCCACATCAATAAAACCATCTCACATTCACATCAATAAAACCATCTCACATTCACATGAATAAAACCATCCCACATTCACATCCATATAACCATCCCACATTCACATCAATAAAACCATCCCACATTCGCATCAATAAAACCATCCCACATTCACGTCAATAAAACCATCCCACATTCACGTTAATAAAACCATCCCACATTCACGTCAATAAAACCATCCCATTGAAAAAAGAACATACATGCACGGACTGGCACACACACACACACGGTTTTCTTCCTGGGAAGGAGAGGAGGACCAAAATGCAGCGTGGTTATTTATAAACATCTTTAATGAAAGATGAAACCGTGAACACTATACAAAATAAGAAACCGTGGACAAAACCGAACCAGTCCTAACTGGTGCAAAACACAGAGACAGGAACAATCACCCACAAGATACCTAAAGAATATGGCTGCCTAAATATGGTTCCCAATCAGAGACAACGATAAACACCTGCCTCTGATTGAGAACCACTCCAGGCAACCATAGACTTACCTAGAAAACTCAACTGAACACTACCCCATAGACTACAAAACCCCTAGACAAAACAAGACACATAAATCACCCATGTCACACCCTGACGTGTGGGCGTGGGCCAGGCCAGGGCATGACACACACACACACACACACACACACACACACACAGGACTAAGCACACATGTACAGGCATTCGCACAGATACAGAAACAGACCACACACACCACACATACACACTCAGACACACATACACACAGGAAGATAGATATGAGAGCTCCTTGTCTCCATCTTTGTTGTCTATCTCAGCTCACTGCATCTGAATCAACACTGACAGATGACTGGTTAATAGGTCATTAATGTATAAATGAAAGAGGTGTGGGCTGAGCTGCTAGTTCCCTCCCAGATAGCGGTTTGCTCTACCGCCTCCTCTTTTCTCTGCTCTCTCTCACCCACATTAACTTTCATTAATCAAAACAACTTCATTAACAGACCTTAATTACAACACAGTGGAGAGGCTTTGAAGAGGGATTGCCTGGCCATTAGACTTTCAAGTCTTGCCTGAAATCTGTTTGAAACCCTGGAAAAGATGTGGAATTAAACCAATGATTATAAATCTAATTACATAATCTCCGTTTGACAGCTCAATCTAGCCTCTCATTTTGCATTCCTCCTCATTTGTGTTTCATGTTGTTCCTCTTCCCTCCTTGTTTTTCACTCTATAACACCTAAGATACATTTAACTCAGCTGTCAATACAATACCATCACCTTACATTTACTACCATGCAGGGATAATCAGTAGTTTTGGAATTGTTAGTTAGATTACTTGTTGGTTATTACTGCATTGTCGGAACTAGAAGCACAAGCATTTCGCTACACTCGCATTAACATCTGCTAACCATGTGTATGTGACAAATACAATTTGATTTGATTTGATTTGATATGACTTTACATTTACATTTAAGTGATATGTATATTATGACTTACCTTAATATTGTCCTTCCTTGTCTCAGCTAAACACCCAACAAACGTAATCACTTGGCAAAGTGGGTTTCATTTCCTTGTTTCCCGCATGAAGGATTACCACAGAAAATTGAGGCAGTTATCAATACATTCCAGCATGTTACTACTGCAAATCCCATTGAGAGCCAACAATGAGCTTGTGTGAATTGTTTTATTAATAACTCCAGGTGTTTCAATCTCTTCAGGAGGGGGCGTCTTTTAATAAGGTTTATTACAGAAACAGAGGTTCTTTATCAAAACCATTCAACAGGTATGTCAAACATGAACTTCACACAGAGAATATGAAGGGTTTTTTATCAAGCCAAAGGGGGATTAAGTTACTAAGAAAGTGCAAGCTTTTTGCTGTTTGCATGTGTAGCTACATTTTATCACCGCATATATAGAGATTATCTATGTAGATATGTTTGTTCAGTACACAGATAGAGGAGAATAGACTTCCAGATTAAGACAGACATCTTCGTTTCTTTGGGAAATCGCCTGCAGAGGAAGGCTATGCTAAATGTTATAAAATCTGGTCCCAAACGTATCAGGAGCTCAAAGAAGAGGGCTGAATAAAAAACAACGAAGTATGCAGCATTATGTTCCATTGGACAAAGAAATACTTTTCTCTCAAAAACAACATAGGACTCCCAAGTGGCAGCTCTGAAAGCCTGAGAAAACACTCCCTCTCACTGACAGTCCTAACATCCCTTATGTGTCCCAGGAGGAGAAGAAAGAAGGAGATCCCCAAACCAAGATGTCCACTTTCTGAGGAGATCACAAACCATAACCTCTACCTGTCAAAGGCTAGAAGGAGATGAAACACACAAAACCAGACTTCTGAACTAGAGGTTCTTGCTAGGATAAAGATGATTCTATAGTATTTGGTATTTAGTTCCATTCAGCCTATTTAATCATGGCTCCCTGTGCACTTCAGGGAGTACTTGACACCCATCTCAAAAAACAAGCACAAGAATTTCTTTAATCTGTTTTTCTTTTCTTGTGGTTCCTGTCAGAACAACAGACCAGTGCTGAAGAGAAGGCTGATGCTCTCTGATGCTTTGTTTTTATTAAAGGTCTGGCAGTAGAACATCACCTTTTGGGTTCCATGTAAAAAGGTTCTACCTGGAACCAAAGATAGTCTACCTGGAGACAAAAAGGTAGATTAATGAGGACAGCCGAAGAACCCTTTTAGGTTCTAGAAAGCACCTTTTTTTCTAACAGTGTAGCTAATGAGTGTTCCGTGCACCATTATCCAGTAACAGGAGACCACAGTACTAGCTGGAGACATATGAACACATTACCCATTCACCTCATGCTTGGACATGCACACTCTGATTTCACTGCAGAGGAGTCTCTTCAGGGCATAATAACACTGTGTGTAGCTGCAGTTACAGTAGAGAGGGAGAAAAAGTCCTGCAGCTTGAGATTCAATATCAAAAGCAGAAAACCTTTGTTCAAACATTAATCAAATCTGAGGCGCGTGGTTAAAGGGGGCCTAACCAGCACAATACAGTTAGTCTCTGCTGCTGTAAAGCCAGCCCTGAACAATGTCCTTTGGTTTTACCACAGTCTGCTGAGCAGAGGTTCTCTGAAGCTAGCTAGAGTGATAACACTCCTACAGCACCCTCCCAGTGGCATAGTGGCCCAGTCACCAAGTACAATATATCCCAGTATCACAGAGTTCCAATGTCCTGTGTCAAAGTGGTCCAGTGACTGTAGGAAGCAGAGCAGCCAGTACAAAGTAGTCCAGTAGACAGATAGTAGAGTCTAGCTCTGAGGGGCTTTAATCTCTTCCTCCCTCCACTGGTGTCCCATTATCATTATCTGAACTGCTGATGCTGCTGCTGCCAGGCTCTTATCAGCAGCCAATTAGAACACAGGGATCTTATCTCGAACCGCCAATTACAACCGAGGGAGCTGCTGTGAGGAAATGTCAACAACTAAGAGACCTCACGCCTCTCTTATCTGGCCCCACCTTTCCCTCCCTCCCTCCAGACAGCTCCAGCTCTACTGTCATGGTAACCGCTGGTGATGGGATACTATTACAAGGGAAACAGGTACAGGCCACTTTAATAAAATAAACTCCCAGACACCCTGACTGTCACCCAACAATGTCAACACCCTCTTGATAACTTGCGTCCAGCAACATTTAACTCATTGGGTCTATTTCCAGTTGAAGAAAAGGCTGCTGCTGCTCTGTGTGTTTTACCCTCCCAGCTAACAGCTATTACACACAGCACTTAGAGCTACATGACCAGAGGAAGGAGCAGACATGCCTGGAACGCTCCTGTTACCATATATGAAACCATATAATAATAATAATAATTGTATGGAATTGATTCGAATGTATAAAATTATAATAAATAAATGTGTAGTTCTAGTCAGAATTAGGGTAAAATAATATAACTAATGTTTATGTCTTTATAGTGTCTTAAAAACAGAATGTCTGAGCAGAATTCGGTGCCGACCTTGGCTAGGGGCCACTGAGAGATTTGGGAAAGGACACGGAGTGATTCTCACGGTCCCTAATCTTTGTCGGCTGGGTAGCAGGACAGTTTATTCATGCCTACTGTTTGTGTGCAAATGTGTGTGCATATGTTAGTGTGAATGTGTGTGCGTACGTTTGTGTGAATGTGTGTGCGTACGTTTGTGTGAATGTGTGTAGCCAGTATAAAATGGTTGTCTTGTACAACAGACCAGCGCTCTCGTAAATAAACTTTCTGACTATCGTAGCTGGGCCTCAGTCGGATTCATTTCAACCAGTTTCTTACAAATGATGTGTTTCAGGCTGAGTAGTCAATTGAATTGGGTTTATGAACATTGAGAACATAATTCTCGTAACAGCTGTACCTCTTGATAACAAAGGCTTTGCAGATTCATTACAGGAGAGGAGATAGAGATTACTTTCTGTTTGGCTTATTCTCCTTGACAATGATGTCATGAAGGATGAATTCTGCTCCCAACCGCTCTTCTATCTGTCCATCAATCTCCATGCAGGAATCAATGCTAGGGCAACTCTGATAGGCTGTTTCCCATGACAACAGATAACACTTGGAGGTCAACTACCTATTTTAAAGGTTTCATTGGTCCAACTTGGTGGTGTCACCCTGGTGGTGTTATCAATAAAGCTACCAATACTTCAAATAGAGACAGTGTTAATGCAAAGGCAACATTCACAAGCACAAAGGTCTGTGTAAAATCAATTAATGACGGTCCTTTTCTGTTGACGGAATAGAAGGCCAAGGTTGTCCATTCAGAGTGATGACAATATGCTTTCTTTGACACTCTGAGCATGTGACTGACTGTGATGGCTGTGTAACATGGCCATATGACATCATGGCTGACTGTCAAGTGGCTGTTGGGGGAGATGTGCTCAGGAGTGTCACTGCCACATCACATGTCACCAGACCAAACAGAAACAAGACAAACTGGCCAGACATCTAGGACATTTAGGACACGTCCACAGAAAGAGTCCTCTACTGCCAGTCAACAAGGACCAATACTCAACATATTGACCAATACTCAGTCAACACAGACAGGTCAATCTCCATACAATATTTCACTATCAGTCAACAAGGGCAGATCCACTTTCTGTATAAGGCCTACACTCTACTGTCAGTCAATAAGGAGATTCTATAGACCAGTGGTTCCCAAACTTTTTATAGTCCTGTACCCCTTCAAACATTCGATCTCCAGCTGCGTACCCCTCTAGCACCAAGGTCAGCACACTCTCAAATATTGTTTTTAGCCATCGTTGTAAGCCTGCCACTCACACACTATTCTATACATTTATTAAACATAACAATGAGTGTACGTTTTTGTCACAACACGGCTTGTGGAATGTGACAAAGAGCACTTATAGGACCAGGGAACAAATAATAATATAATAATAATCAATAATGTTGCTCTTTATTTAACCATCTTACATATAAAACCTTATTTGTTCATAGAAAATTGTGAATAACTCACCACAGGTTAACCTCTCTAGGGTAGGGGGCAGCATTCGGAATTTTGGATGAAAAGCATGCCCAAATTAAACGGCCTGCTAATCGGGCCCAGAAGATATGATATGCATATAACTGGTAGATGTGGATAGGAAACCCTCTTAAGTTTCCAAAACTGTTAAAATAGTGTCTGTGAGTATAACATAACTTATTTGGCAGGCGGTTTTGTAGTTTTCTATTCAATGCCATTACAGTATCCATTGACTTAGGACTCAATTTCCAGTTCCTATGCCTTCCACTAGATGTCAACAGTCTTTAGAAATTGTTTCAGACTTGTATTCCTATAAATGAGGGAGTAAGACCAGTCGGAATGAGTGGACCCTACCGTGTCGCAGAGCTTTTTAATGCGCAATCCCGAGAGAGTGCAGTTCTTGTTTACCTTTTATATTTTATACCTTTTATATTGACAACGTTATTGTCCGGTTGAAATATTATAGATCATTTAGGCTAAAAACAACCTGAGGATTGAATATAAACATCGTTTGACATGTTTCTATGAACTTTACGGATACAATTTTTGTCTGCCTGTTTTGACTGCGTTTGAGCCTGTGGATTACTGAAGAAAACGCGTGAACAAAACTGAGGTTTTTGGATATAAAGAGACTTTATCGAACAAAAGGAACATTTATTGAGTAAATGAATGTCTTCTGAGTGCACCCATATGAAGATCAAAGGTAAGGGATTAATTGTATCTCTATTTCTATTTCTGAGTTTTGTAATGCTTCTGCTTGGCTGGTTACTGTTTGTAATAATTTGTCAACTGGGCTATGTTCTGGGCTAGGTATGTTCTGGGCTAGGTATGCTTTCGCCGAAAAGCATTTTATAAATCTGACACCGTGGTTGGATTAATAAGAAGTTAATCTATAAACCTATGTAAAATGTGTTTTGTTTTCTGAATTTTTATAATGAGCATTTCTGTATTTGAATTTGGCGCTCTGCAACCTCACTGGATGTTGGCCAGATGGGATGCTAGCGTCCCACATACCCTAGAGAGATTAATGAGAAGGGTGTGCTTGAAAGGATGCACATAACAATGTCGGGTTGTATTGGAGAGAGTTTCAGTCTTAAATAATTTTCCACACACAGTCTGTGCCTGTATTTAGTTTTCATGCTAGTGAGGGCCGAGAATCCACTCTCACATAGGTACGTGGTTGCAAAGGGCATCAGTGTCTTAATAGCGCGGTTTGCTAAGGCAGGATACTCTGAGCACAGCCCTAGCCGGAAATCTGGCAGTGGCTTCTGATGAAATTCAATTTTCACAGAACCGCTCGTTGCAATTTCGATGAGTCTCTCTTGTTCAGATATCGGTAAGTGGACTGGAGGCAGGTCATGAAAGGGATAACGAATCCAGTTGTTTGTGTCATCCATTTCGGGAAAGTACCTACGTAATTACACTTCCAACTCACTCAGGTGCTTCGCTATATCACATTTGACATTGTCCGTAAGCATGAGTTAATTTGCACACAAAAAATCATACTATAATGGAAAGACCTGTGTGTTAATGCAGACAGAGAAGAGCTCCAACTTCTTAATCATAGCCTCAATTTTGTCCCGCACATTGAATATAGTTGTGGAGAGTCCCTGTAATCCTAGATTCAGATCATTCAGGCGAGAAAAAACACCACCCAGTCATGTGAGAAACTCGTCATCATGCAAGCGGTCAGACAAGTGAAAACTATGGTCAGTAAAGAAAACTTTGAGCTCATCTCTCAGTTAAAAAATAACGTGTCAATATTTTGCCCCTTGATAACCAGCGCACTTCTCTATGTTGTAAAAGCATTACATGGTCGCTGTCCATATCATTGCATAATGAAGAAAATACACAAGAGTTCAGGGGCCTTGCTTTAACAAAGTGAACTATTTTCACTGTAGTGTCCAAAACATCTTTCAAGCTGTCAGGCATTCCCTTGGCAGCAAAAGACTTGGTGGATGCTGCAGTTTACCCAAGTGGCGTCGGGAGCAACTGCTTGCATGCGCGTTAGCACTCCACTATGTCTCCCTGTCATGGCTTTTGCACCATCAGTACAGATACCAACATGAGCAGCAGCTACGTTTGGCTACATACAGACTGTTACTGGAATTCCCACGAGAGAGTAACGGTTAATGTGACTGGATGTTAATTATTTGACCAGAATACCTGTATTTGACATTGTGTTGTTATTTCGCTGAACACTAGATGGTTTCATTTTTGGGGGGGTAATGAAACGAGGCTACTCACGTGAGAAAAATAACTCATCCAAATGTATAGCCCCGTTGGAAAATATAAATGGACTGTGAAAATGTGAAGAAAAACAATGTTCAAAAAATTTCAAATAAAAATAATAATGATAATAATTGTTTAAATGTGAATCACATTTTTATTTGTCGTACCCCCAACGGCAGTACCCCAGTTTGGGAATACCTGCTACAGACCTACACTTGTACACTACACAGACTATATAGAGCTACACGTGTACACTACACAGACTATATAGAGCTACACTTGTACACTACACAGACTATATAGAGCTACACGTGTACACTACACAGACTATATAGAGCTACACTTGTACACTACACAGACTATATAGAGCTACACTTGTACACTACACAGACTATACAGAGCTACACTTGTACACTACACAGACTATACAGAATTAGACTTGTACACTACACAGACTATATAGAGCTACACTTGTACTACAGACACTCGACTAGCAGTCAACCAGACCAGATCGTCCTCTGCTGCCAATCAACATGGATCATGTGGCAGATTGTCATGCCCTCTAACTCAAAATAGGGACCATTAACATTTCCTAAAGGTTAGACTTTCCAATGGTTGACTTGTCCTCTGATGGAGAGCTGCAGTGCCAGTGGGGAGGACTGCCAGGTGTTGTTGTGATGACAGAGAGAGGAGATGAGGCTCAGTTGATGGGACTTTATCAGACTGATGACTGACTGACATGTCTGTGTAAGTCTCCATACCTCCCTGAGGATGACAGCTCCTCTTCTCTGGCTCTGTGAGCTGAGAGACAGACACATAGACACTGAGTGGAGGAGAAGACCTTATAGTACAGAGTAGAGCTACAAATGGCTGCCTTGACAGAGGACCCAAACACTGCTCTGCTCACTCCAAGTTCCCCCTAACGACATCTATCCAACCTGAACCATTAGAATATAAAAACATCTGACTTTGGATCAGTGATTAGAGGCAAACTGAAAGATCTGGTCAAATTAGATAACAGCAGGCTAATTTATTTAGTACGATAACCCTTTTTCTGATAAACAACATATTTCCCCAAATACATGATGGTGAATAGAGGACAGGAGTGCAGAACGGGAGCATGTTGAAAGGCTGTTAACAATACCAGTGTTGTGTGAATACAAACATCACCATGCTACAATACCCTGAGGCCTTCAGATATATATATGAACTGACACATCAAAGGAAGAACGCTTGTTCTCACTACAGAGCTGTTAGAAGTCAGTCTATGCAATGCAGAAAGATGCACAACAATCTGTGCTATACAAGACATGTAATTGAATTGAATGCATTAAACCTGTTAAGTCTACCCCCTCCTTTTTCGAACATTCTGTTAAAAATCGCGCAACTTTTCAGCGTTCTGCTACTCATGCCAGGAATATAGTATATGCATATGATTAGTATGTGTAGATAGAAAACACTCTGAAGTTTCTAAAACTGGTTAAATCACGGCTGTGACTATAACAGATTGTGTGTTTCATTGAAAAGCGCAAGAAAAACTGCTCTCTGAAAGCTAAAAATTATTTCCATGCGTCACTTTCATGGGTTGTTAAAAGGGCACAAAATGTATTATCGACCTGCATGCAATTCCTACAGATTCCACACGATGTCGCCATTGTCGTCATTTTCAATTGAGTTTTTTCTTGGTAAATCCAACTAACTGGATTCCGTTTCTTCCAGTCTCCACCAGGATGTTTTGAATGTGCACATTGGCAGCCATTGATTTGCAGACGAGGAGCTATTGAATATACATCGCCCTGTAATCATTTTGATAGATTATAAACGTTTACTAATACCTAAAGTTGGATTACAAAAGTATTTCGAAGTGTTTTGTGAAAGTTTATCGTCGACTTTTTTAATTTAAAAAAATGACGCAGCGTTTAAAAACAATGTTTTTTTCTGAATGACACAGCTTCCATAGAAAGCTATTTTGGGTATATATGGACCGATTTAAACGAAAAAAAGACCCAATAGTGATGTTTATGGGGCATATAGGAGTGCCAAGAAAGAAGAAATTGAATATCTGGAGGAGTGTAAAGACATTGCTCAAAAGGACATTGTCAAGCAAATTATATTTATCCACTAACATTGATATCTGTCCTTAGGTGTCAAGAAGAGATGTAGAGAAAGATGAAAGAGCCGAAGGAGAGAGGGAGGAAGGGAGGGAAAGAGGAAGAGTGGGATCCCTGCATTTAATCCATCAGGCTCCACAAAACACTTGACAAAACCTGGCTCTGTGGAGTCATTTTCTGTTTGTCTGAGTGGGTGTTGCCAAGGACCTGAAGATCATTTTTGGGGGAGAGCAGGAGACTTTTGTCCTTTAAAGAAGAAGTTCCAGCATCAACACCTTCTTTAAGAATACCCTTGACTTCATCATGTATCAGAGAGAATGTCTCAGGTACAGTATGGAGTCTCATCTAAGCCCAGCTCATCAAATCTCATTGACATATCAATATATGATTCGACAGATGTTTTCATCTAAAGCGACTTACAGTCATGCATGCATATATTTTCTAATGGGAATCCAACCCACAATCCTGATGGTACAAGCACCGTGCCTCTACAATACCAACAGAGGCACACCATGACCTCAGATGTAAAGATTCATCCTCAAACTAGAGGAAATGTCATTTGTTGGATGTTGTTGATGTAGTAGAACCAACAGAAATGAACAGTGATCTAGATACCATCTGTGATACAGTGTAACTTAATGACAAACCTGACAAAATGTCCTAATAACTGGGAATCAATAAACAAAAGGATGGAGGTTCGTCTTTAGAGATATGACCAAGTGGGGCTGACATCAGCAGCAGAACTACAGAAAGAGAGAAGGAGAGAGTGAACATGGAATCAGACTGGATTGCCAGACAACCCTTATAAAACCCTTGTGTCAGATAGATCAATAGAGGATAGAGGAGGAGGTTACAGCCAAGGAAGATGGACAGAGATCCTCTGATCTGACCATCAGCTGCAGTAGAGAGCTTCAGCAGAGAGGGAAGAAGAGGTCTGGAAATAGAAGAATCAGACTGGATTGCCAGACAACCCTTATAAAACCCTTGTGTCAGATAGATCAATAGAGGATAGAGGAGGAGGTTACAGCCAAGGAAGATGGACAGAGATCCTCTGATCTGACCATCAGCTGCAGTAGAGAGCTTCAGCAGAGAGGGAAGAAGAGGTCTGGAAATAGAAGTACTGCAGCAGCAGCAGAGAGGAGAGGAGGTCTGGAAATAGAACTACTGCAGCAGCAGCAGAGAGGAGAGGAGGTCAGGAAATAGAACTACTGCAGCAGCAGCAGAGAGGAGAGGAGGTCTGGAAATATAACTACTGCAGCAGCAGCAGAGAGGAGAGGAGAGGAGGTCTGGAAATAGAACTACTGCAGCAGCCGCAGAGAGGAGAGGAGAGGAGGTCTGGAAATAGAACTACTGCAGCAGCCGCAGAGAGGAGAGGAGAGGAGGTCTGGAAATAGAACTACTGCAGCAGCAGCAGAGAGGAGAGGAGGTCTGGAAATAGAACTACTGCAGCAGCAGCAGAGAGGAGAGGAGGTCTGGAAATAGAACTACTGCAGCAGCAGCAGAGAGGAGAGGAGGTCTGGAAATAGAACTACTGCAGCAGCAGCAGAGAGGAGAGGAGGTCTGGAAATAGAACTACTGCAGCAGCCGCAGAGAGGAGAGGAGGTCTGGAAATAGAACTACTGCAGCAGCAGCAGAGAGGAGAGGAGAGGAGGTCAGGAAATAGAACTACTGCTGCAGCAGCAGAGAGGAGAGGAGGTCAGGAAATAGAACTACTGCAGCAGCCGCAGAGAGGAGAGGAGAGGAGGTCTGGAAATAGAACTACTGCAGCAGCAGCAGAGAGGAGAGGAGGTCTGGAAATAGAACTACTGCAGCAGCCGCAGAGAGGAGAGGAGGTCTGGAAATAGAACTACTGCAGCAGCAGCAGAGAGGAGAGGAGGTCTGGAAATAGAACTACTGCAGCAGCAGCAGAGAGGAGAGGAGGTCTGGAAATAGAACTACTGCAGCAGCAGCAGAGAGGAGAGGAGAGGAGGTCTGGAAATAGAACTACTGCTGCAGCAGCAGAGAGGAGAGGAGAGGAGGTCTGGAAATAGAACTACTGCAGCAGCAGCAGAGAGGAGAGGAGGTCTGGAAATAGAACTACTGCAGCAGCAGCAGAGAGGAGAGGAGGTCAGGAAATAGAACTACTGCAGCAGCAGCAGAGAGGAGAGGAGGTCAGGAAATAGAACTACTGCAGCAGCAGCAGAGAGGAGAGGAGAGGAGGTCTGGAAATAGAACTACTGCAGCAGCCGTAGAGAGGAGAGGATGGGTCAGGTCGGCTGCAGACGGGTTCAGTCTGCATAAACAGACAGACAGTGACATGGGAAATAGGTGGGTAACTAAAGGTGGATAACTAAAGTTATCTAATTAACTTAGGAGTAACAGAAAGTAGTATCAACAATGACACATACATATAAACATATATTTCATCTGTAAAACGTATTGAAGGAAGGGACTGACTGATACTGTACGTATTTAAGGATCTCTTCGTCTCTACTGTACCTAACTCTCTTTCTCCCTCTCTCTGTGTGTGTGTGTGTGTGTGTGTGTGTGTGTGTGTGTGTGTGTGTGTGTGTGTGTTCCTGTGAATGGCCAGGATTGGCCAGCAGCAGCAGCAGAGAGGAGAGGAGGTCTGGAAATAGAACTAGTGCAGCAGCCGCAGAGAGGAGAGGAGGTCAGGAAATAGAACTACTGCAGCAGCAGCAGAGAGGAGAGGAGGTCAGGAAATAGAACTACTGCAGCAGCCGCAGAGAGGAGAGGAGGTCTGGAAATAGAACTACTGCAGCAGCAGCAGAGAGGAGAGGAGGTCAGGAAATAGAACTACTGCAGCAGCAGCAGAGAGGAGAGGAGGTCAGGAAATAGAACTACTGCAGCAGCCGCAGAGAGGAGAGGAGGTCTGGAAATAGAACTACTGCTGCAGCAGCAGAGAGGAGAGGAGGTCTGGAAATAGAACTACTGCAGCAGCAGCAGAGAGGAGAGGAGGTCTGGAAATAGAACTACTGCAGCAGCAGCAGAGAGGAGAGGAGGTCTGGAAATAGAACTACTGCAGCAGCCGCAGAGAGGAGAGGAGGTCTGGAAATAGAACTACTGCTGCAGCAGCAGAGAGGAGAGGAGGTCTGGAAATAGAACTACTGCAGCAGCAGCAGAGAGGAGAGGAGGTCTGGAAATAGAACTACTGCAGCAGCAGCAGAGAGGAGAGGAGAGGAGGTCAGGAAATAGAACTACTGCAGCAGCCGCAGAGAGGAGAGGAGGTCTGGAAATAGAACTACTGCAGCAGCAGCAGAGAGGAGAGGAGAGGAGGTCAGGAAATAGAACTACTGCAGCAGCAGCAGAGAGGAGAGGAGGTCTGGAAATAGAACTACTGCAGCAGCAGCAGAGAGGAGAGGAGGTCTGGAAATAGAACTACTGCTGCAGCAGCAGAGAGGAGAGGAGAGGAGGTCAGGAAATAGAACTACTGCTGCAGCAGCAGAGAGGAGAGGAGGTCAGGAAATAGAACTACTGCAGCAGCCGCAGAGAGGAGAGGAGAGGAGGTCTGGAAATAGAACTACTGCAGCAGCAGCAGAGAGGAGAGGAGAGGAGGTCTGGAAATAGAACTACTGCTGCAGCAGCAGAGAGGAGAGGAGGTCTGGAAATAGAACTACTGCAGCAGCCGCAGAGAGGAGAGGAGGTCTGGAAATAGAACTACTGCAGCAGCAGCAGAGAGGAGAGGAGGTCTGGAAATAGAACTACTGCAGCAGCAGCAGAGAGGAGAGGAGGTCTGGAAATAGAACTACTGCAGCAGCAGCAGAGAGGAGAGGAGGTCTGGAAATAGAACTACTGCAGCAGCCACAGAGAGGAGAGGAGAGGAGGTCTGGAAATAGAACTACTGCAGCAGCAGCAGAGAGGAGAGGAGGTCTGGAAATAGAACTACTGCAGCAGCCGCAGAGAGGAGAGGAGGTCTGGAAATAGAACTACTGCAGCAGCCGCAGAGAGGAGAGGAGAGGAGGTCTGGAAATAGAACTACTGCAGCAGCCGCAGAGAGGAGAGGATGAGTCAGGTCGGCTGCAGACGGGTTCAGTCTGCATAAACAGACAGACAGTGACATGGGAAATAGGTGGGTAACTAAAGGTGGATAACTAAAGTTATCTAATTAACTTAGGAGTAACAGAAAGTAGTATCAACAATGACACATACATATAAACATATATTTCATCTGTAAAACGTATTGAAGGAAGGGACTGACTGATACTGTACGTATTTAAGGATCTCTTCGTCTCTACTGTACCTAACTCTCTTTCTCCCTCTCTCTGTGTGTGTGTGTGTGTGTGTGTGTGTGTGTGTGTGTGTGTGTGTGTGTGTGTGTGTGTGTGTGTGTGTGTGTGTGTGTGTGTGTGTGTGTGTGTGTGTGTGTGTGTGTGTGTGTGTGTGTTCCTGTGAATGGCCAGGATTAGACTTGGGACTTTACACCTTGGTTGTTTTCATCATGAATCACCTCTCCCTCTCATTGTGCAGTCATTCTTCATTGAGAAAGAGGAGAAAGGGGAGGACAAGAGCAAAGGCAGAATGATGATGAGGAGGGGGTGGAGGAGTGCAGCACCTCATTAAAAGCTCCACTGTGACAGCCACAGAGAGGCAGCTGCTGTGGGTCAGTGGACACGACTGGAGGTGGAGAATGAGGGAAGAGAGAGAGAGAGAGAGAGAGAGAGAGAGAGAAAGAAAAAAAACGTTTTTTATTGTTTATTTAACTTTTGTTTATCTTCTATTTCACTTGCTTGGGCAATGTAAACATGTGTTTCCCATGCCAATAAATTCCCATGCCATTAAATGTAAATTGAGAGAGAGGGAGAGCGAAAGAGAGACACACACAGAGGGAGAGAGCAATCCCCTTGAATTGAATGGAGAGAGAGCGAGAGAGAGGGGGTTGAGGGAGGGAGAAAGGACCACAGGAAGAGTATCTTTTGATGTGTGTGTTACTGTGAGCGTTAAAGGGAGGATTTCCGCATCACCTCTCACTGAGATCATGACTGACGTGGAGGAGGAAGAGATAAGAAGGAGAATAAGATGAACAACTGAGAAAGAAGATCTTCCACACAGCATAAAGCAATTTTCCTCCTCGAACCTACAGACAATGTTCTTCACTAAGACACATAATTCTAGCGGTACTGCAGTGTTTAAACTATGGTTTTAGGAAGCTTCAAAGACTGCTATAATTTTTTATATATTTTTTAAGACATGCAGATCTACAATTTCCTCCTCTGTCTACCTCTCAGAGGTCTGTTAAGACACAGACAGAGACTACAATAGTAATACAGACAAAGGCTACAGTGGTAATACAGAGACTACAGTAGTAATACAGACAGACTAGTGTAGTAATACAGACTACAGTAGTAATACAGAGACTACAGTGGTAATACAGAGACTACAATAGCAATACAGACAGAGACAACAATAGCAATACAGACAGAGACCACAGTTGTAATACAGAGACTACAGTAGTAATACAGACAGACACAACAGTCGTAATACAGATAAACTACAGTACTAATTGAGACTACAGTAGTAATACAGACAGAGACTACAGTAGTAATACAGACAGACTAGTGTAGTAATATAGACTACAGTAGTAATACAGAGACTATTGTGGTAATACAGAGACTACAATAGAAATACAGACAGAGACAACAATAGCAATACAGACAGAGACCACAGTTGTAATACAGAGACTACAGTAGTAATACAGGCAGAGACAACAGCAGTAATACAGACAGAGACCATAGTAGTAATACAGAGACTACAGTATTAATACAGACAGATATTGCAGTAGTAATACAGACAGAGACTCTAGTAGTAATACAGAGACTATAGTAGTAATACAGAGACCACAGGAGTAATACAGTGACTACAGTAGTAATACAGACAGAGACTGCAGTAGTAATACAGACAGAGAGTAGAAATACAGATACTAGAGTAGTAATACAGACAGAGCCTATAGTTGTAATACAGATACTACAGTAGTAATACAGAGACTACAGTAGTAATAGACTACAGTAGCAATAAGGCCAGAGACAACAGTAGTAATACATACAGAGAACACAGTAGTAATACAGAGACTACTGTAGTAATACAGAGACTACAGTAGTAATACATACAGAGAACACAGTAGTAATACAGAGACTACAGTAGTAATACAGACAGAGACCACAGTAGTAATACAGAGACTACAGTAGTAATACAGACAGAGACCACAGTAGTAATACAGATACTACAGTTGCAATACAGCCAGAGACTACAGTAGTAATACAGACAGAGTTATGAGTAGAAATACAGATACTACAGTAGCAATAGAGACTACAGTGGTAATACAGAGACAACCGTAGTAATACAGACAGATTCTACAGTAGTAATACAGAGACTACAGTAGTAATACAGAGACTGCAGTAGTAATACAGACATAGACTACAGAAGTAATGAAGAGACTGCAGTGGTAATACAGAGACTACAGTAGTAATACAGAGACTATAGTAGTAGCACAGAGACTACAGTGGTAATACAGAGACTACAGTAGTAATACAGAGACTACAGTAGTAATACAGAGACTACAGTAGTAATACAAAGACTATAGTAGTAGCACAGAGAATACAGTGGTAATCCAGAGACTGCAGTGGTAATACAGAGACTACAGTGGTAATACAGAGACTACAGTAGTAATCCAGAGACTGCAGTGGTAATACAGAGACTGCAGTGGTAATACAGATACTATAGTAGTAATACAGAGACTGCAGCAGTAATACAGAGACTATAGTAGTAATACAGAGACTACAGTGGTAAAACAGAGACTACAGCAGTAATACAGAGACTACAGCAGTAATACAGAGACTATAGTAGTAATACAGAGACTACAGTGGTAAAACAGAGACTACAGCAGTAATACAGAGACTACAGTAGTAATACAGAGTGGTAATACAGACAGGGTTAATAGTCCAGCATAGCTCCTTGTCTTCCTCCTGTACCAGTGAAAGGCTTTCTTTTGTAAATGTCATTTCCAATTAGAGCTGATATCATAGTGGAGGTGACAGTGGGGCCAGCGCTGGCCCTTAGAAAGCTCTGGGCTTTGATTCAAACGAGGACACAGAGAGCCCGGGGTCTTTCCTGTTGTACTGAGACTGCAGCCACAGTTTGGTCCACTTAGGCACAAAGGTAGAGATGTGAGATGCATAATTCAACAGGCCAGCCGGGAGGTCTGTCAGAGAGAGTGTTATTTACAGCTGGCCTATCAGAGAGACTGTTATTCCTCTGATGTTTGGATGCCGTCTCAGACACAGAGGTGTAAATTCTACAGTCTGCCGCTCTCTTAAAGGCCAAATGCAGAAGTTTTTATCTCAATATCAAATCATTTCTGCGTAACAACTTTACAGTAATTTTTTTTCAATCAAAATTGTACAAAATAAATAATTCTGTTCACCAGTTCTGGAGGTCTACGTCACCGGTCTACGTCAATGGGATTCATTATCATCAACCCCGGACTGTCTTGTCTGATTACACACACTTGGCTCCCATTTCCCCTAAATTAGTATGTTATATATGTGTCCTCTGTTCCCTCTGTCTTTGTCGGTTATTGTTCCCATGTCCGTTGCTCATGTGAGTACCTTGTATTGTGTATTACGGGGATCGTCCAGTGTTGTTCAACGAGGTTTACCCTCGCTATTTTGTTTGGGTACAGCCCAGTGTTTTTATATACGTGTTTGTTTTGGGTGTATTAAAAACCCCTACTGTGTATTCCTGCACCTGTCTCCAAATCCTTTATACCAGCGTGACATTCTTAGCAAGAGCAATAGTAAGAAAATAATTTACCGCCTGGTGATGTCACAAGGCAGGCAAAAACGCCTTTCCACCTAAACAGCTTTTACACTGAAAGGGAGTTGTCGTAATAAACTAAGCAAAAAAAGAAACTGCCCTTTTTCAGGACCCTGTCTTTCAAAGATAACTTCACAGATCTTCACTGTAAAGGGTTTAAACACTGTTTCCCATGCTTGTTCAATGAACCATAAACAATTAATGAACATGCACCTGTGGAACGGTCGTTAAGACACTAACAGCTTACAGACGGTAGGCAATTAAGGTCACAGTTATGAAAATTTAGGACACTAAAGAGGCCTTTCTACTGACTCTGAAAAACACCAAAAGAAAGATGCTCAGCGTCCCTGCTCATCTGCATAAACGTGCCTTAGGTATGCTGCAAGGAGGCATGAGGACTGCAGATGTGGCCAGGGCAATAAATTGCCATGTCCGTACTGTGAGACGCCTAAGACAGCGCTACAGGGAGACAGGACGGACAGCTGATCATCCTCGCAGTGGTAGACCACGTCTAACAACATCTGCACAGGATTGGTACATCCGAACATCACACCTGCGGGACAGGTACAGGATGGCAACAACAACTGCCCGAGTTACACCAGGAATGCACAATCCCTCCATCAGTGCTCAGACTGTCCGCAATAGGCTGAGAGAGGCTGGACTGAGGGCTTGTAGGCCTGTTGTAAGTAAGGCAGGTCCTCACCAGACATCACCGACAACAACGTTGCCAGTCCTGTACCAGACAGGACTGGCAAAAAGTGCTCTTCTCTGAACAGTCGCGGTTTTGTCTCACCAGGGGTGATGGTCGGATTCGCGTTTATCGTTGAAGGAATGAGCATTACACCGAGGCCTGTACTCTGGAGAGGGATCAATTTGGAGGTGGAGGGTCCGTCATGGTCCATCGGACTCAGCTTGTTGTCATTGCAGGTAATCTAAACGCTGTGCGTTACAGGGAAGACATCATCCTCCCTCATGTGGAACCCTTCCTGCAGGCTCATCCTGACATGACCCTCTAGCATGACAATGCCACCAGCCATACTGCTCGTGATTTGCTGCAAGACAGGAATGTCAGTGTTCTGCCATGGCCAGTGAAGAACCCGGATCTCTGGGACCTGTTGGATCAGAGAGGTGAGGGCTAGGGCCATTCCCCCCAGAATTGTCTGGGAACTTGCAGGTGCCTTGGTGGAAGAGTGGGGTAACATCTCACAACAAGAACTCAAGAACTGGCAAATGGTGCAGAACTGGTGCAGCCCATGAGGAGGAGATGCACTGCAGTACTTAATGCAGCTGGTGGCCACACCAGATACTGACTGTTACTTTTGATTTTGACCCCCCTCCCTTTGTTCACAGACACATTATTCCATTTCTGTTAGTCGCATGTCTGTGGAACTTGTTCAGTTTAAGTCTCAGTTGTTGAATCTTATTATGTTCATACAAACATTTACACAAGTTTGTTTATGTTTGTGTAAATTTGCTGAAAAGAAACGCAGTTGACAGTGAGAGGACGTTTCTTTTTTTGCTGACTTTATTCACAATTTCACAGCATTATTCCAACCTTGTGTGGAAATATATTTAAAACACAGGAAAATCACATTTGTGATAGCACTGGGTCTATAATGAAGAACATTCGGATTGTAAATATAAACTCCTTTAAATCTCAGACTGCCTTCTGGGCAACAGTAATAGTCCCTGGCTAGAAGGAAGTGGTGAATTAGTGCCAGAGCCGGGGGGGTCTGGAAGGGATATATTATGTCTCTATTTCTTTACTTGTTTTAAACCAAAAACAGCTCGGCTTGAGTGGTCTAATTGATACCAGTGTATCTCGTAGTGAACTGGGACTGGGAGTATGCGTTTAATGTTGACTCGAACATACAGTACAAATGTACAGTACAAATGTCCCAAGTGGGATTCAGATCCTCCTACAAGCCTCTTGGTACTGTGGACTACAGCCAAGCAGAGAGTGAGAGTCAGGACTGTAGCTGGTAGATGTATTTTTATCTTTCCTCCAGTGTGTTGTGTCTGGATGGCTGAAAACACGGACAGCTGTCTCTGTTCTAGTAGAAAATACACTGTGATACGAGACCCTATCTTTGCCTCTCCTCTCAGATAGAATGTAACAGGTAGCGTTAGCTTTAAGCTTACATAGTGTAAAATGCACAGTTGCAACCTAGTAAATGCTTTAACTTTCGAAAAACATACTGTACGCAAAGTACTGAAACCAGCTTTAGAAAGGACAGGAGTCATTTGGTTCATTCAGAGGGAAGTCTGTGTCCAATGGCACTTTGAGTTATTCAAATCCCATATTCATGTATTCAGGATAGAGAGAAGTAATAGGAGGGATGGAGGGAAGATGAGGGATGGAAAGACCAAGAGGAAGAAGAAAGCACTGATGGGACTGAACAGGAGATGGAAAGAGAGAGGGATTAAAGAGAAGGAGGAGGGAAGGAGCCCTGTTTCTCCCCCTAATGAATCCATCACTGGTTCAGGTGGAGGAGAAGAAAGGCTGGGGTCGGAGAGTTCCACAATCAGAGGGAATGTTTTATAGATAAGAGAAGCGTAATATCCAGGTGGAGGTTTCAATAAGACGGAGCCCAGGAGAGCATTGATCATGACAGGCATTTTTCTCATGACTGGTCAATCTATTGTATTCAGCTGTCTCAATACCAGAAGAGAACAGCCCTGCTGCTGCTGTATAATTCTACTGCACTTACCATCCACACCCTGGGAATCAATAGCATTTTATTCAGCACAGCTCTGCTAGCACTCGCTAAAGGTTAATGCACGTGGGATTGGACTGGAGAAGGTGAACAATTCCCTCTGCTATTTGTAGTGTCAGTGACAATAACCAACTTATTTTTACTCATTTAATTATGGATTTAATTAATTTCAAAAACATTTTATTCAGACTATCAACATGCTGTTGTAAAAGGCCTAAAATAGGTATGGCTTTTCAGTAGCAGATGTTTCAATTCAATATTGTTGTCAGGGCAACACCCTCATTACAGTACTGAAGGAGGTTTAAACTCATTCAACACAAGCCCAGGGTTTCAGCATCAATCTACATTGACATTGACATTGACGGGGCTGTAGTGGAGCAGGTCAAGAGCTTCAAGTTCCTCAATATCCACATCACAAAGGAATTATCATGGTCCAAACACACCAACACAGTCGTGAAGAGGGCACAACAACTGCTCAGCATCTGACCGCAAGGTGCTGCAGAGGGTAGTGCGTACAGCCCAGTACATCACTGGGACCGAGCTCCCTGTCATCCAGGCCCTCTATACAAGGCAGTGTCAGAGGAAGGCCCTAAACATTTTCAAAGACTCCAGCCATCTAAGTCATAGATTGTTCTCTCTGTTACCATATGGTAAGCAGTACTGGAGCGCCAAGTCTGGGACCAAACGGCTCCTGAACAGGTTCTAAGCACAAGCCATAACACTGCTGAACAGTTAATCAAATGGCTACCCGGACTATTTGCTTGACCCCCTTTTTATTTGCACCGGCTCTATGCGCACTCACTGAACTCTACCCACGTACTCACAAAACACACGCATATGCACACACGCTCACACATTTATTTTCATTTTTTTAGGTGACATTCTCATACAGGAGCAATTAGGGTTAATTGCCTTGCTCAAGGGCACATTGACAGATTTTTCCCCTAGTCAGTTTGGGGATTCCAACCAGAAACCTTTCGGTTACTGCTAGGCTACTTGCCGCCAGGCTACACATACACTCACACATAGATACACTTTCACACACTTTCACACTCTTCACATACGCTGCTGCTACTCTGTTTATTATCTATCCCAGGGATGGGCATCTGGCGGAGTCTCAAATTACTGTTGCAAGTTAGAATAGTAGAATACTATTTTCCTCTTGTTTTGTATGTCACTGATAGTCAACTATCTAAACCATGTCAGCATTTTATTTTTTGGGATTGCAAAATTAGCTGGCCGCAAAACTATCTAAACTTGTTATAATGGTTGAATTACCAACCAGGGGGCCCCCACTGATTTTCCTAGTCAGTCTCACTCAGATATCAAATAACAAACTGCAAACATTTCTCTCCGTCTCATGGTAAAAAGGAATAGAATTGCATGAATTTAGTTTAAAAATTGCTAAATCCTCTCTCTGTCCCATTGTAAAATATGTAGAATTGCAGCAAACTTGTTTTAAAACGGCAACATTTTATCTACACCCCATTGCAAAATGTGAGGAATTGCACTAAATTCACTCTAAAACATATAATTGTTCTCTCCACTGTCAAGAGAGCCTCAACTAAAATGTTTTGCTCGCAGTGTGTGTGTGTGTGCGGGGGGGGGGAGGGGGGCTCGGTACGCGGAAGCGCGAGCAACTGAGGCCCCTCAAAGTTGTCCGTTCGGATCTATCCTGATTGTCTAGTCACTTTTACCCTTGCCTACATGTAGATATCACCTCAATTACCTCAACTGCATTGTACACCTGCACATTGACTCGGTTATTGTTATTTTATTTTGTTACTATTTCCTTTTTTATTTTCTGACATTTTTTCTTCGTTTTTAACTCTCCATTGTTGGGAAAGGGCTCGTAAGTAAGCATTTCACGGTAAAGTCTTCACCTGTTGTACTTGGCTAATGTGACAAATAAAATGTCATTTGATTTTATCAAAAATACCTATACACTGTACTATCTCGGTCATCCCTACAGTTATATAATATAAGTAGGCCTATACCATTTTCGTCATCCACCGCAGCTATATACAGTATAAGAAGCCATGTACCATCTTGGCAGCATGAAGAATAGCCATGCAGCATGGCACCCTGTGGCTCAGCTTACTTGACATTTAAAAGGCAGATTTCCTTACATAGACTCAGAGAAGAGGAGGAATCCATTCTCAACTTTACAAGGCAAAACTATACACAAATCTCTGCTTCTAGTTTGAGACATTTAGAAGTTTAGTGGTTTAAACTTTACTACACAGAGTAAACATCCTTTAAACATCACTGTTTGCGTCTTGGGAATCTCCCACTGCATACATTACTCCCCCCCCCCCCATCACCAGAGGAGCGGTGATGCTGAGTGTGCGTGTTTCTGCGTCTAACGAGATGAATATATCCATTAGAATTCCTTAACGAGGGTAAATCCACATGGCTGCTAATTAGTCCGTGCTCCATCTTCTCACAGAGCTGGAGGACTGGACTGGTTCTTGTGATGCTAGAGAACATTAAAGCCACTAAATGTACCCAGCTCCAGATGCAGCAGATTGTCCCCATTTAACAGGTTTTCCATTAGGGAGCAGATTAATGTAACACAGCAATAATAGATATAATGGCAGTGTTCTGAAAGGCTGAGGGACCCCGGCGCTGTCGTTAATGGTAAGTCATCATTATCTAATGTTCTGTTGCTAAGCAGGTGCACGTATACAGAGCCACTCTTGAAGGTTTGTGAGGTGTGACTCACGTCTAAACCAGCGCACAGCGTGAGGTTTTAACGTGATAAGGATGTTGTTAAAAACACCATACTTTGATTAGTCACTATCTTTTTATTCTCACATTGAACATGTCTTTTGTACCTCCATCAATCTAAACCTACTTAAGGTATTCCTGTCTTTTTATTTAATTTCACCTTTATTTAACCAGGTAGGCCAGTTGAGAACAAGCTCTCATTTACAGCTGCAACCTGACCAAGATAAAGCAATGCAGTGCGACAAAAACAACACAGAGTTACACATGGGATGAACAAACGTACAGTCAATAACACAATAGAAAAATCTATGTACAGTGTGTGCAAATGTAGTAAGATTAGGGAGGTAAGGCAATAAATAGGCCATAGGGGCAAAAATAATGACAAATTAGCATTAACACTGGAGTGATATGTGCAGATGATGATTTTTTTAAATTAAGGGGTGGATCAGCTTAATATTGCGGAAAGAATGTTGCTTCCAATGTAATTGTCTGCATAATTTCCAATCCCCCATATTTTTTGGGTAAATATATATGTCCATACATGCATGCATACATATACACACATCTATTCATACACATACCTATATAGACATACATACTTTTTTAAAAGAATATACCTTTATTATTCCCCTCAATTTATACATCTTATACACATTTTACAGACACAGTCTACTTTACAATAGTTCTCTCTTGTTTGTTCTTAGTCCTTCCTCTATTTCTGATGTCCATCCAGTTAGATTTCTATTTGTAACTATGCTATTTCACTAAAGTTCCGAACCTATATACATTTTACAGATCCCGTATGTTTTACATTGTTTATCTTGTTATTAGTCCCACCCTTCAGCTCCATTCAACCCCTCCCATCTATCTCTCAACATCAGCCATTTCAGATTTCTATTTGCCATATATTTTTCAACTGTGCTGTGATGCTTCATAAAATAATTAAACCTTCCTATTCTCATAGCTTCTACAGATTGTAAATAAAAAATAAAAAATGTTGCTAAAATAATTATTATGTTATATATTGATTGACTATGGCTTTTCAAATCACTCAGTATTGCTATCTGTTAGTTAGTTCTAGGCAAATGTTGCAATTCTTCAGCCATTCCTGGACCTGTGACCAAAAACGAGCTACATATGGACAATACCAAAATAAATGATCTAATGACTCTGCCACCTCACAGCAGAATCTGCAGAGCTGGGAAGATTGTATCCCCCATATACAGTATATAACATTCTATTAGTTGCAAGAATTTTGTATGGTAATTTATATTGAAAAATTTGAAGTTTTGAATCCGGCGTTGTTTTGCGTATCAATTCATAAACCATGTGCCATGGAATGGGTACATCGAAAAACATATTCTTAAAGTACTTTACTTCCTCTTTCAAAATATCATTTGGTGAATCATGCGTGACTCCATCATTTGTAACAAGTTGTAATACTTTTTTTGGTAGCATTTCTATATTGAAGATTGAAAAAGAATTTGGTGCATTTTTCCCCATATTCCATCCAGTTCGCTTCATTATTATAATATATTACACTGGATCTTTCTGGAATAAGTTCCTCCATTTCTTTTTGTTTTTCCTCTATCTTATTCTGTGCCTCTATGGTACAGTTTTTATTGCTATCTAACTGTACTGTTAGTCCTTCAATTTCCTTTGTTAATATGGACTCTTTTGATCTAAATTGCTTTTGTTTTATAGATGAGTACTGAATTGCATTGCCTCTAAAAGCCCATTTAAAAGTGTCCCATACAGTAACGGGATCTGCTGTACCTATGTTATGTCTGAAAAAGTCAGTTATAAATTCTTCTGTCCTAGTTCTAAACAATTTATCATCTAGTAGGCTTTGATTCAATTTCCAATATTCTCACCCACGTGGAAATTCTGTAAGAGTAATATATATGCCAATTATGTGATGATCCGACCGCAGTCTGTCCCCTATCAACACTTTTTAAACTTTTGGTGCCAGAGAGAATGGTGAAAGAAAGTAGTCAAGGCGACTAGCTTGATTTAGCCTCCGCCATGTATATCTCACTAGGTCAGGGTATTTAAGTCTCCATATATCCACTAATTCCAATATATCCATGACATTCATGATTTCCTTAAATACCTAAGGGTGATAGTTTGTAGTCTGATTTCCTTTCCGGTCCATAGAGGTATTTAAGACCATATTAAAATCTCCCACCATAATAATAGAGTCTGCTGTTGCTTGTAGAGTTGATCAATTCTTATATACATTTTAGAAGAAGCTTGGATCATCATTATTCGGACCGTATAAGTTAATAAGCCATATCTGTTTATGGTCCAATATCATATTTAAAATAATCCATCTACCTTGAGGATCTGTTTGGACAATTTGCACATTTGGATCAAAATGATTGTTAATTAAAACCATCATCCCTTTTGAATTTCTTTGCCCATGGGAGAAGTATATTTCGCCCCCCCAGTTATTTTTCCACAAATCTTCATCTAAAACTGTTGAATGGGTTTCCTGTAAACAATATATATTATATTCCTTCTCTTTCAGCCAGGTAAATACTGATTGTCTTTTCTTATTATCTGCTAGGCCATTACAATTGTAACTGGCTATGCTTATTTCACCACCTATCATAATGAGACACAACTTTCAATTATTTTTATCAAATATATGATTGTAAACGTACCATTAAAAAGTAACATGATGATTGAGTGTCTATATAGCTGTACCATGATCTTTGCATTTCTACTAAGTAAACCTCCAATTGGTCCCTACTATTCCACCCGCTAAAAGCCCTCCTCATCCCGAGTTGGGTTGTCATCCCAATGCCCGGCAGACCACCCTCGACCCCCTGTCTCCCATAACCCATAACCGACTGGGATCCATCCTTTAAAAAGAGCACAGAGTGCCATTTACCGAATTGAAGTAGATTAACTGCCAAATGCATTTCCATCGCCCTCACCTCGATTTGTATTATATATAGCTGTGGATCATCCTCTATTGTCCCTAACATCTTTTACTCCTTCGCAACAGTTGTGGGAAACACACATACACCCACACACACTCAACCCATACCCCCACACAACCATAAGCTCACTTACAATTGCACCACCCCAGAGCCCAACTCAAGATAGTTCTTGATTAACAAATGCACTTGCAGTTGCAACTGCATGAGAAGGCCTGCAAGACCGTACAAAAAAATCGTCAAAACTTGAGAGATTTTATTTACCATTGTCACATCCTAGATGATGGAGGTCAAATGTACACCTTTTTCCTGAAACACCCACAACACGGTCCCCCGTATTGACCATATTCCCAAGCATCTCCATGCAGTCCGACTTTGATTCTGTGCCACTAGGGTCACAATAATATACCCCCTCTCTGAATGTCCGAGTGTGACCCCCTCCCCATGGGTTACTGCAGCTAGTGTTGCCAGCACTGCCACTGCCTGGGTGGGGGCACCCCACCGGAATCCCCACCGGCTAGGTACAAGGTCATCAAGGTTCTCATTAGCAGCTTTGAGAATTTCCTTGTATATTATGCTCTCCCTTTAGGGGGCTTTGGCTTTGCAGGACCAACCCTGTCAAGCAGGCTCAGAATCGTGAGGGGGCAGTGCTGCTCTTGGTCTCTGACCATCATTATGGCTGCATACAGACCGCATAAAACAGTTAGGGACTTCTCCTTAGTATCTGGGTCATTCAGGTGGGTGTCTAGGGTATAGGGTCATGGACCTTACCATTAAAATATGATCATAAATAAATAATTAGATATAATTTATTTTAAAAATGTAGTTCCCCATGATAGGAAAATAACAAATCAAATGTATAATTTATTTTAAAACTGTTCCACCATGATAGGACAATAAATAAATAAGACGTATAATTCCTTATAAAAGTATATCCATCATCTGAACAATATCGAAAGCCCTCTCATACCCCGGCCCACAGCAATACATTGGCTCTGGGATATGCAACTATTTCATTACTCAGTCACTCAACTTTCCAAACATAACAAATACAAATAAACACACACCACACCATCCACACATACTGTGCCTTCTGTTTACTTAGTTTTTATCTTCACTATGTTGAATTAGTGCTTGTGTGTTCAATTAGTTATATGTGAAGATATATAGAAAAGCTATATTTTTTATTGTATTATTACAATCCATAACCGGGCTAGAATTGTGTTTATTTTCCTCATCTATGAGAACTTTGTCATTTTTAAAACAACCATGGAGTAGTCTTTGTGTCTCTGAACAACTGGTTATCACTATATAGTTTATCAACGACGAGAGCTACTCGTTTCCCTTTTCATCTATTTTCTTTGAAAATTGGACACAGAACTTTGCGCCATTCTACAATTTCCTTCGGAAACTGATCATTCATGCCAATTTTGGTCCCAGCAAGTCTTTTACCCAGGCTTTTAACCATTATTTTATATTTAAATGAAGCAAATTTGGCAACGATTGGGCGGTCATACCTTTGGCCTCTCTGTCCGAAGTGGTGTACACATTCAAGTTGGATTTTGTCAATAACTTCTGAATCTGGATCTGAAGCGCTGTAAGGAGGAACACTCTAACTACAGATTCAGGAACTTCCCCTTCTTTCTCCTGAATACCTGTAAGTACCAGATTCTCTCTCATTGATCTAGTTTGTATGTCCAGTAAGGCTTCCCTCAGAACGGTGTTCTCCTTTTTAATTTAATTCATTTTGGTTTCAATCTTATTGACTGTCCCTTTTAGCTTGTGTGTTTCCTTCTCCAATGTCGCAGCTTTTTCATCACTCATCTCGAGGCTTGCCTCAAACTATTTTATATCCTTACTAACTAATTCAAGTATACCCAGTTTGTCATTTATTGATTTTAACAGATCGGTTTTGACCGTTACCATTCCCGGTGGTGAAAATATGAAATCGTCTGTGTCTGTAGAAGAGTCACGTTTCCGTTTCGAAATAGGTTCCCGTCTTACTCTCCGTCATGTTTGGGTGTCGCTTGTTTTCGTAATATTTGCCGATAAATGTTTCTAGTCTTAAGATTTGTTTTGTGTTATTATCCAGATTGAAGGTTATCACCCACCAGATTATGTAGTGCTAATATTTGAGTCTATCTTGCCAATATTGAATATGACGTTGTATCTTGAGGTGCTCTACATAACTTTGTTCAGTCTGCCATTACCTTTATGTCCACCTCCTCCTCCACCTCCCGCCTAGGCCCTAACCTATGCAGGTAGAGATACTGGGGTGCGAAAGAGCAACAAAAAATCATAATATGGGGATGAGGTAGTTGGGTGTGCTATTTACAGATTGACAGGTACAGTGTACAGGTACAGTGATCGGTAAGCTGCTCTGACAGCTGATGTCTAGTTTTGGGTTGGTAATGACGCATAGCAATAACATGAAATTGAACACATTTAATAGTGAGAACTGAAACTCACTAGGAAGGGTGGTTCATTAACACTGACAATTAATCCTGACCAATTAAGGTCACCAAGACAGCAGAAAACATACAGCAACACCTCTCTGTCTTAAAAACCTCTATGGGATCGGTGTCCCTAACAGTTGTTGCCTAATATGCAATATTGTGACTAGAATGACATTGTAAACAACAGCCAACTTTCCTGGACATAGAGATGTCTTAAATGGGCAGAAAGCTTAAATTATTGTTAACCTATCTGCAGTGTCCAATTTACAGTATACAGTATATTACAGAAAAAATATATCACGGCAACTCGTTTGATACATTCACCTCTGAAGGTAAATAATGTACTTACATTCAGTAATCTTGTTCTGATTTGTCATCCTGAGGGTCACAGAGACTAAATGTAGGCATGGTAACAGCCAGGCTAAGGTGTGAGAGCTGCAATCACAGTGGACAGGAAACCTGCAGCTTTAGACAGACGGCCCTGACTTCCACAGGACTAACTGACAATAAGGCCCTCAGGATGGAAAACATGAGAGCTCTTACCAAGTTTCGACCTCACTTTAAATTACACTCAGTGTAAAATGCATAGGTACCACTGATGTACACCTTGTTTTATTGCACCTGGAGGCAGAGCTGTGTAGTGTTATGTACTCCTTATATACTGCAGTAATATGACAGTACTATAGTACCTGGAGGCAGAGCTGTGTAGTGTTATGTACTTCTTAAATACTGCAGTAATATGACAGTACTATAGTACCTGGAGGCAGAGCTGTGTAGTGTTATGTACTCCTTAAATACTGCAGTAATATGACAGTACTATAGTACCTGGAGGCAGAGCTGTGTAGTGTTTTGTACTTCTTATATACTGCAGTAATATGACAGTACTATAGTACCTGGAGGCAGAGCTGTGTAGTGTTATGTACTCCTTAAATACTGCAGTAATATGACAGTACTATAGTACCTGGAGCCAGAGCTGTGTAGTGTTATGTACTTCTTAAATACTGCAGTAATATGACAGTACTATAGTACCTGGAGGCAGAGCTGTGTAGTGTTTTGTACTTCTTATATACTGCAGTAATATGACAGTACTATAGTACCTGGAGGCAGAGCTGTGTAGTGTTTTGTACGTCTTATATACTGCAGTAATATGACAGTACTATAGTACCTGGAGGCAGAGCTGTGTAGTGTTATGTACTTCTTATATACTGCAGTAATATGGCAGTAATATAAAACCTGGAGACAGAGCTGTGTAGTGTTATGTACTTCTTATATACTGCAGTAATATGACAGTACTATAGTACCTGGAGGCAGAGCTGTGTAGTGTTTTGTACTTCTTATATACTGCAGTAATATGACAGTACTATAGTACCTGGAGGCAGAGCTGTGTAGTGTTTTGTACTTCTTATATACTGCAGTAATATGACAGTACTATAGTACCTGGAGGCAGAGCTGTGTAGTGTTATGTATTTCTTATATACTGCAGTAATATGACAGTAATATAAAACCTGGAGACAGAGCTGTGTAGTGTTATGTACTTCTTATATACTGCAGTAATATGACAGTAATATAAAACCTGGAGACAGAGCTGTGTAGTGTTATGTACTTCTTATATACTGCAATAATATGACAGTACTATAGTACCTGGAAGCAGGCTGGGTCTCTTCCTCTTAATGCTCTTCTCAGCTCCGTTCTCCAGGGGACAGTCTGACACCAGCGGCACGTTTGAGTTGCTGAACTGCAGGGGTTCGTTGTTGGAGGACGGGTCAAAGGACAACGGGTTCAGTCCTGAAACACAACAGAAACACAACAAGCAGCCCTGTTCAACCAGATGGACCATAGATCTATAAACCACAACAGAAACACAACAAGCAGCCATGTTCAACCAGATAGACCATAGATCTATAAACCACAACAAGCAGCCCTGTTCAACCAGATGGACCATAGATCTATAAACCACAACAGAAACACAACAAGCAGCCATGTTCAACCAGATAGACCATAGATCTATAAACCACAACAAGCAGCCCTGTTCAACCAGATGGACCATAGATCTATAAACCACAACAGAAACACAACAAGCAGCCATGTTCAACCAGATAGACCATAGATCTATAAACCACAACAAGCAGCCCTGTTCAACCAGATGGACCATAGATCTATAAACCACAACAGAAACACAACAAGCAGCCATGTTAAACCAGATAGGCCATAGATCTATAAACCACAGTGTGCAACAGACACATGAGTTTTACTATTATAACTGCAGTATACAAACACTCATCAAAGTCCTGCGTTTTACTGACTACAGTACACTATGTACAGAACATTCAGACAGATACAGAGAATATCCTGCAGTATGTGAAGAGAAGATTCAGAGAATCCAGTGTTTCCTTTTCAAAACAATTCAGATGTCTGTTAACTGAAGACAAAGAAAATACCTCCCAAAGACGAGAGAAATACAATTATATTAAACCTGAAGAAACCATGTGTTCCCTATTTTTAACAGTCAGGAGTTCAACACATGAAATTAAAGGAATGAAAACATACAGTTCCCTTTTCGTAGTCCAGAGTTCACTCACTGAAGAACATAAGGAGACTCCCTAAAAGAAACATGGATAATATGTATATTTTCCAAAACTCCAGAGTTCTGTGTCTCTCTGTTCAGACAGTGGGGACACTAGGGAGCATCTCAGAACCAATAACAGTTTCTGAACATCTTTTCTGGTCTCTTTTCTAATTTAGCAGTTTAATTTCTATCCCAGTATATTTCTGTCCTGAGAGGAAACAAGATAGGATTAAACACACAAAGACCCCTGTGAGTTATGAACCCACCACACACTCTTCATAGAAGTCTATTATCTAAAGTGACTACCATTAGTTATGAACCCACCACACACTCTTCATAGAAGTCTAGTATCTAAAGTGACTACCATTAGTTATGAACTTACCACACACTCTTCAAAGAAGTCTAGTATCTAAAGTGACTACAGGCTCCAAAATAGCAATGAGCCAATAGGTCCAAAAACTCCAAGCAGACAGTCCCTTCCGCAAAGCAGTTCTATTCCTCCCACAGATGAGTAGTGTCTTCCAGAGAATAAAGCAATAAGGAGAGTAGTGGCTGATGAATTATGGAAACAATATCAATGTGGATATTGCCCCAAAATCCCAGGAAACAATAAACTAATTCAATTGTGTTCCGAGCCTAATATATCAGGGATTTCCACTTCTCTAACTGGACGTGTGTTATTTGTAACTCAGAACAGGGTCAGGGAGAGACCAGCCCGGTTCTCATGAAAAATGCATAAATTCTCTAGGTTTACACTTGTTTTGCTAGACTTTGTTGCTGTCAGAAAAAATAAAGTCTGAAGATGGCAAATGGCAACCTTCTCTTTGCCAGTGAGTCTCCATTCTACACTAAGACACACAGGGCTCAACTCTCAAACCACAAAACATGAAAATGAATTCCTGATAAACTAAACATGTTTCTCAGAGGAGGTGAGCTGAAGGAGGAGTTGGTCACTTGCTACCAATCAGATGAAGACTTCCACCATCCATCTTTATGTTTTGGAGTGCTGGATAGGAGGCAGTGGCAGAATACACAGGGACAAACTACAGACTACCTACAAACTAGCCAACATCACCACACTGTTGTAATCCTAAACACATCACATAGGCCAAAAGGTCATAATATACACTTCCTGGTGAGGGATTCTCTGGGATCTGCTTCACTTTCACTGAACCACTAAACCATTGAACCACTGAACATGGAGTTATGTGTTGCATCAATCAGGTTTTTTCATGGCCATAAGAGTATATAATGATGCAAAGTATAGTGAAGTATTTAGAACACATCACATGGAGCCGTGAAGTGAGTGATCAGGCATTCTGTTGACATGGAAGGAGAAACTCCTATTTCTCCATCACTCCCTCCCTCTATGCATCTCTCCCTCCCTCTATGCATCTCTCTCTCTCTCTCTCTCTCTCTCTCTCTCTCTCTCTCTCTCTCTCTCTCTCTCTCTCTCTCTCTCTCTCTCTCTCTCTCTCTCTCTCTCTCTCTCTCTCTCTCTCTCTCTCTCTCTCTCTCTCTCTCTCTCTATTCTGCATAGGGAGCTCAGAAAGCTGCCAATGGAAACTGACACCCAGTGAGCCTCATACATTTATGGATGTGCCGGGGTAACGGCATTCTGATGAATGTGAGACTTGAGACTTGATAGAATCTGTCCTCATCATGCCCTTCTTCCTTTCTCTCTCTGTTTACTTCCTTCATCTCTTTCTCTCTCCGTGTTCTGTTCTTTATGTAACCACATTTCCATCACAACGAGAACCAACCATCCCGTTTCCTCCCTGTGTGTCATCAAGGCTTTCCACATGAAGAGAGTAGATTGGTAAACAACGGGCTAATAAACAGAGGACAAATTGTCGAATAAAGTGCAGAATTGCCTTCCCTCAAACCCAGAGAAACCAGCTGGGAGATCTGCCCTATAAACATTATGCAGCAGCGTGTATAAGTTGTTGTCGAATAAAAAGGACAAGTGCTCCGTTCCTGAGAGTCTGTCTGTCTGTCTGTCTGGCATCACACAGCACACTCATTGCTTACAACTCACAAATCCACCCACACACCCTCCATCTCTCCACCTCTCTCTGCTCTGCCTGTCAGCATCCATCTGGTAGCCTCTCTGTCTTTCTCTCTTTCTTTTTCCCAGACGACAGTCAACAGACTTCTCCCAGACGACAGTCTACAGACTTCTTCCAGATGACAGTCTACAGACATGATAAATGCCTCAGTTCATCTTCTAAACATGCTAGAGTTTCATCTGATTTATACCAGAGTTTAATAACTTCAAGAGGAAATGAAAGGAGATTGGCAGTTAGAGAAAAACGAGCTAGATGCATATTGAGAGGATAACGTTGCAATTGAAGGAGAGTCTGACACATTTGGCCTGACTAAGTGATTGTAGAGTGATAGTACTCCTAACCCCTTTGGATCTATTTTGGGTAACTGCCTGTCTCTGTCCTGTACTGTTGCTGTCCTGTACTGTTGCTGCGGCAGTGTCCTGTACTATAGTAGTGGATCAGTTTAACCCTGATAAATCTTTGCTGGGTCACTGTCTCTGTCTCACCCCTATCCTACAGCGACTCCCCCAACACACTGATGGATGGTATGTTTCTGCAACAACATCTGGCCATAACCACAGCTCACGCTAAGAGGAGAAGAGACGAGGGGGAAGATTCATGATTCACTCCTCTGGCAAACGGAGAGAATAAATAACAAGAGGGTAACTAGGATGTCGGGGGATTTTGGGCTGAGCAGCAGGAATGAGAGGTATGGGAGGCTGGAGGGAGGAACCAGGAATTAAAACAAAGAGAGAAGATAATGACCAATGGAGGAAATCTTGACTTCAGAGAAGAGAACTACAGGCAGGGCCAGCTCCAGGCGTAAGCGACATAAGCGATCGCTTAGGGCCCCAGCCGCTAGGGGGGACCCAAAACCAACAAAAAAATGTGTTGAAAAAATACTGTATAAAAACTTTACCAGTCCAGAGAGAAGAATTCCCAAGGTCTTCTTTTGGAAGTGCAGGTATAGTTTGAAATGATCTTGCTGGTGGTGACTCAGATGCTCATTCATTTTTAGCCTGAAACAATCAATTCTCTCCAGATACACAAGAAGACGTCGCTTTAAGCCTTCTGCCAGTGGTCCTCCCAACACCAGTCTACAAATGTCACGACTTCCACCGAAGTTGGCTCCCCTGCCTGTTCGGGCGGTGCTATATGTAGTATCAAATGTACCTCAATTTGCCACAACTAATTTGCAAGTGAAAATATGAGCTTGCCGCAAATTTACCACAACAGTTTGCCACAAAACTATTTTCAATATGAAAATATGAGCTTTCAACAGATTTGCTACAAATTGGCCAAAGGTTTGCCAGAAGTCGGTTTTTTTGGTAAGGGTCAATTAGGGTCTCAACTTACTGTTGAGAGTTAGAATAGTACAGTAGGTGTAACGATTGCGTCGGGAGAAGGAGAAGAGGACCAAGGTGCAGCGTGGTAAGTATTCATAATACTTTTAATAAATACGAATACTTGAACAAAAAACAACAACACGACAAACGAACAGTTCTGCAAGGTGCAACACACACAAAACAGAAAACAACTACCCACAACCCATAGTGGAAAAACAGGCTGCCTAAGTATGGTTTTCAATCAGAGACAACGATTGACAGCTGCCTCTGATTGGGAACCATACCAGGCCAAACACATAGAAATCTAACACACAGAACAAAACATAGAATGCCCACCTCAACTCACGCCCTGACCAAACTAAAATAGAGACATGAAAAAGGAACTAAGGTCAGGACGTGACAGTAGGTGCAATTTCGAAATGTGGTTGTGCATCAGCAGTTTTTCTCTTGTTATGTCAGTGACAGTCACTCAATAAGCCATGTACGCTAACCATTTTTTAATTGGAAAGTTAGTCTAGCCAGCTATCTAAAATGTGCCCAGGGGCCCTGACCTCCAGGGGGCCCCCATTGATTTTGTTAATCACTCTCAATCAGATATCATTAATATGGCATAAGTCTTGGCAAAATGTTTAGAATTGCATTATTTATTTAAAATAAAATTCCTTCATTTCTCTCCGCCCCATGGCAAAATGTGTAGAATTGCAGGAAATTAACGTTAACATGTAAATATTTCTCTCCGTCATCAAGAGGGAGGCCACTAAACCATTTTTCACGCGAGGTCGAGGGCCGCAACCAAATCTCGCTTAGGGCCCCAAAAAGGCTAGGGCTGGCCCCGACTGCAGGGATCAGGAAAACAGTACACAGAGAGATAGAGGATATATAAAGGGCATGTTAACATCACTCTATTCAAGACTCATAAAGGGGATGGAAATTAACCCTCTGGGGGATACCAGCAGCAGAGCTGTGAGGGCATTAGAAGGCTATCTAATAGCCCTATATCCATGAACTACTGATTGCGCTGCTAGTGTAATACTGTTAATGTTAGTGTTAAACTGTCACTTATGCATGATACCCAATGTTTTCGCTAACTCGTGATGATACCCAATGCTATCGCTGACACGGGTCAATAATCTGCTAATACTTTCGGTAACAACGTGAGAGCATTTGGGATGCTGGGAATGACACATGCTTCAAACATCAAAGCGCTAACTGAGAGCAGGTAGGGCTTCTCTCTCTCCTTCCATTTTATTCTGTCGATCCTCCCTTACCAGAGGGCCCTGTGGAGGGTGGAGGGGAGGACGGCTGTAGGGCTGCAGGCTGTGTGCAGGCTGTGTCTCTGAGACGCCTCAGAGCTCTTGTGTGATGACAGCCTGAGGAAAAAGGCTGCAATACTCTCAGCTGAAGTAATGAGACAGGATAATAGCACTGACAAATACCAGCAGGAGGGAGAGAGGCAGCAAGAGAAAGAGAGAGAGAAAGAGAGATAGCGAGAGGGAGATACTGACAGACAGAGAGAGAGGGATGCAGAAATAGAGAGAGAGGGGGGGTAGTGAGCTCATGGGCTTCTGAGTTTTTCTGCAAAAAGATAGAATTGGAGTTAAACTTGAAAACCTTGGCAAGGATTTACACAGGATACTAACCTCCACATCAAAACCTTCAAACCAAATCAAAATTTCATACCTAAAACCATGATTTTGGACAAACTTACCTGAATGGACTATTACTACCGAAGACTATCAAGAAAACACTTCTAACAAACTAAGAATGCTGTTCATTGACTACAGCTCAGCATTCAACACAATAGTACCCTCCAAGTTCATCATTAAGCTTGAGGACCTGGGTTTGAACCCCGCCCTGTGCAACTGGGTCCTGGACTTCCTGACGGGCCGCCCGAAGATGGTGAAAGTAGGAAACAACACCTCCACTTCACTGATCCTCAACACTGGTGCCCCACAACGGTGCGTGCTAAGCCCCCTCCTGTACTCCCTGTTCACCCATGACTGAGTGGCCATGCACGCCTCCAACTCAATCATAAAGTTTGCAGACTGCACAACAGTAGTAGGCCTGATTACCAACAATGACGAGACAGACTACAGGGAGGAGGTGAGGGCCCTGGGAGTGTGGTACCAGGAAAATAATCTCTCACTCAATGTAAAAACAAACAAACAAAGGAGCTGATAGTGGACTTCAGGAAACAGCAGGGGGAGCACTCCCATATCCACATCGAAGGGACAGCAGTAGACAAGGTGAAAAGCTTAAAGTTTCTCGGCGAACGCATCGCAGAGGAACTGAAATGGTCCACCGACACAGACAGTGTGGTTCAGAAGGGGCAACACCTCCTCTTCAACCTCAGGAGGCTGAAGAAAGTTGGCTTGGCATCTAAAACCCTCATGAACTTTTAAAGATCCACAATTGAGAGCATCCTGTCAGGCTGTATCACCACCTGGTATGGCAACGTACTGCCCGCAACCGCAGGGCTGTCCAGAAGGTTGTGTGGTCTGTCCAACGCATCACCGGAGGCAAACTACCTTCCTTCCAGGACACCTACAGCACCCAATGTCACAAGAAGACCAAAAAGATAATCAAGGACAACAACCACCCGAACCATTGCCTGTTCACCCTGTTATCATCCAAAAGGTGAGGTCAGTACAGGTTTATCAAAGCTTGGACCGAGAGACTGAAAAACAGCTTCCATCTCAAGGCCATCAGACCGTTAAATATCCATCACCAGCACATTAGAGGCTACTGCCCTATATACATTGACTTGAAATCACTGGCCACTTTAATAATGGAACACTAGTAACTTTCATAATGTTTACATATTTTGCATTACTCGTCTCATATGCATATACTGTATTATTTTCTACTGTGTCAAATCAAATCAAATCAAATGTTGTCTTAGTCTATGCCGCTCTGACATTGCTTGTCCAAATATTTATATATTCTTAATCCCATTCCTTTTCTTCAGATTTGTGTGTATTGTGTGTATTGTTGGGAAAGTGTTAGATATTGCTGCACTATTGGAGCTAGAAACACAAGCATTTCGCTACACCCGCAATAACATCTGCATCTGTAACATTTGATTTTAACAGACCCCACCCCCACCTAACAGCCCCCCTGTCAGCTCCCTTGATAGCCCTCTTGACAACCCCCACACATCCACTGAGGACACACAAAAGCCAGAGATTGTGCTCTTCATTGACTCAAATGGCAAATACATTCAAGAGGATAAACTTTTTCCCAAACACAAAGTGGCTAAACATGCCCTGGAGCTGCTGCCAGAGTACAGACTAGGGTCCCCGAGCAACATCATAATTCACATGGGCACAAATGACCTGAGGGCCCAGCAGGAAAGGATGGCCACAACACTCAAGGTAGTGATTGAAAAAGCTTCTTCCACTTTCCCCAACGCACAAGTGGTTATCTCCACCCTGCTACCGTGAAAATACTTTCACCCTGCCACCATGCAGCGGGTGAATGCAAGCATTTTGCGAGACTGTGCCTCAAAACCTAATGTCTACCTGGCTCACCACTCCACCCTGGACTTGAACAGCCTTTACAACCGGGTCCACCTCTACAAGGCAGCAAACCCAACTTTTGCCAGGACCATGAAGGACTTCACCATCAGTAGACCCAGCACCACACACAGGAGCAACAGAGCAACGGACACCCGTATGCCCCTTCTGCCCACCCCATGCCCCCCACCCCTGCGGCAAGGACCTCAACATGACAGCAGAACATATGCCCAGGCCGTGAGCAGAGCAACAGGCCCAACCCCCACTATTACACCCACCCATGCCCCATCCTGCGACCTGTTCACACCTACTGTAATGGTCCGGGCCTACACCACACAAAAGAAACACTAGATACTATGGTACACAAAGCTTTTACTATCTCATCTTGGAATATACAAGGTCTGAGGTCATCTGCCTTTGTCCTAAAGAGCTGGAACCCAGACTTCAAAGAAATTGGAAATACCGACATTGTCATCCTACAAGAAACATGGTATAAAGGAGACGGACATAATGGTTGCCCTCTAGGTTACAGAGAGCTGGTAGTCCCATCCACCAAACTACCAGGTGTGAAACAGGGAAGAGACTCAGGGGTTATGCTAATTTGGTATAGAGGAGACCTAATTAGGGCTAGGCGTCCCGCTAGCGAGACAACTTCCGGTGAAACTGGAGGGCCCGCAATTCAAATAAATAATCATAAAAAATATGGATATTAAACATGTAGGTACATACAAATGTCTTATATCGATCGAAAGCTTACATTCTTGTTAATCTAACTGCTCTGTCTGATTTACAGTAGCCATTACAGCGAAAGCATGCCATGCGATTATTTGAGGACGGCGCCCCACATCAAAATATTTGTATTAAATTACATTTGTCAAAACAGGAACATTTTACATCTGGCTAGAAATTAATAAGGAAACGATCTCAACAGAGAAAAATGTCGTCCTGTGTACTACCTATATCCCATATCCCCCCAATAGAATCCCCATACAATTACAGCTTCTCCATCCTAGAGGGGGAGATCAACAATTTCCAGGCCCAGGGACATGTCTGTTGCAACCTAAATGCCAAAACTGGACAAGGACCTGACAACCTCAGCACACAAGGGGACAAACACCTACCTGGAGGTGACAGCATTCCCTCCCCCATATGCCCCCCTAGATACAGCTACGACAACATAACCAACAAAAACGGGTCAAAACTCTTGCAGCTCTGTCGGACACTGGGTATGTACAGTACATAGACACTGGGAGGCTTTGAGGGGGCTCTTACAGTAGGTACACCTATAGCTAATATCTTGGCAGTAGTACTGTAAACAACTTTATCACTAACCTCAACCCAGAGTCTCTTAGAGCGTTCACAGTCAGCTCACTGACACCCCTATCAGATCACATCAAAATCACAGTCTACTTGAAAAGAGCTATGCTCAATCCTGAGGCATCAAAGCCAAAGGAACTGAATAATATTAAGAAATGCTAGATGGAAGGAAAGTAGTGTGGAAATCTACCCAAAAATTATTATGCAACAACAAATGAATTCCCTCTCGACAATTTCATTTTACTGGTCACATACACATGGTTAGCAGATGTTATTGCGAAAGTAGCAAAATGCTTATGCATCTTGATCTGACAGTGCAGCAGTATCTAACAGGTAATACCTAACAAATTCCACAACAAAACCGAATACACACAATCTACTAAAGGAAAGGCATGAGAATATATAAGTATAAAATATATGGATGAGCAGTGACAGAGCGGCTAAGATGCAAACGATAGTAAAGAATAGATGGTGAAGGATACAGAATACAGTATATACATATGAGATGAGTAATGCGAGATATGTGAACATTCTTAAAGTGGCATTATTAAAGTGACTAATGTTCCATTTATTAAAGTGGCTTAAGATATCAAATCTGTAGGAAGGCAGCCACTCTCTGTGCTAGTGGTGGCTGTTTAACAATCTGATAGCTTTGAGATAGAAGTTGTTTTTCAATCACTCTGTCCCTGCTTTGATGCACCTGTACTAACCTCGCCTTCTGGATGGAAGCGGGGTGAACAGGCAGTGGCTCGGGTGGTTATTGTCCTTGATAATCTTTTTTGTCTTCCTGTGACATCAGGTGTTGTAGATGTCTTGGAGGGCAGGTATCTTGCCCCCGGTGATGCGTTGGGCAGACCTCACCACCCTCTGGAGAGCCCTGAGGTTGTGGGTGGTGCAGTTACCGTATCAGGCGGTGATACAGCCCGACAGGATGCTCTCAATTGTGCCCCTGTAAAAGTTAATGAGTATTTTTGGTGACATGCCACATTTTTTCAGCCTCCTGAGGTTGAAAGGGCATTTTTGCAACTTCTTCACCACACTGTCTGTGTGCGTGGACCATTTCAGTTTGTCGGTGATATGTACACTGAGGAACTTAAAACTTTCCATCTTCTCAACTGCTGTCCCGTCGATGTGGATAGGGGGGTGCTCCCTCTGCTATTTCCTGAAGTCCACGATCATCGCTTTCATTTTGCTGACATTGAGTAAGAGGTTATTTTCCTGACACCACACTCCGAGGGCCCTCACCTCCTCCCTGTAGGCTGTCTCGTCGTTCTTGGTAATCAAGCCTACTACTGTAGTGTTGTCTGTAAACTTGATGATTGAGTTGGAGGCATGCATGGCCATGCAGTTGTGGGTGAACAGGGAATTACAGGAGAGAGCTGAGAACCTATGATCACTCGGCTACACATGCCTCTCTTTAATGTCAATTTGTCTTGTCTTCTGCTGTTTCAGTTAGTTATTGTTTTATTTCACTGTAGAGCCCCTAGTCCAGCTCAACATGCCTTAGATAGCTCTTTGTCACACACCCCACACATGGGGAGACCTCACCTGGCTTAGACGGTGTCTCCAGAGATGCAAGCTCACTCATCATCACTCAATATCCCCACTGTACTCACATCCTACCATACCCTTTTCTGTACATTATGCCCTGAATCAATTCTAGCACGCCAATATATCTGCCCCTTTAATTCTCTGTTCCCAACGCACTAGACGGACAGTTCTTATAGCCTTTAGCCATACCCTTATCCTACTCCTCCTCTGTTCCTCTGGTGATGTAGAGGTTAACCCAGGCCCTGTAGACCACAGCATCGCACACATTCCCCAGGCGCTCTCATTTGTTGACTTCTGTAACAATAAAAGCCTTGGTTTCATGCATGTTAACATCAGAAGCCTGATATCCTAGCCATGTCTGAATCCTGGCTCAGGAAGGCCACCAAAAATTCTGAAATTTCCATCCCCAACTACAACATTTTCAGTCAAGATAGAACTGCCAAAGGGGGCAGAGTTGAAATCTACTGCAGAGATAGCCTGCAGAGTTCTGTCATACTATCCAGGTCCATGCCCAAACAGTTCAAGCTTCTTCTTTTAAAAATCCACCTTTCCAGAAATAAGTCTCTCACTGTTGCCACTTGTTATAGACCACCCTCATCCGCCAGCTGTGCACAGGACAACATATGTGAATTAATTGCCCCCATCTATCTTCAGAGTTTGCACTGTTAAGTGACCTAAATTGGGATGTGTTTAGCACCCCGGCCGTCCTACAATCTAAGCTAGATGCCATCAATCTCACACAAATTATCAAGGAACCTACCAGGTACAACCCTAAATCCGTAAACATGAGCACCCTCATAGATATCATCCTGACCAACTTGCCCTCTAAATACACCTCCTATATCTTTAACCAGGATCTCAGCGATCACTACCTCATCACCTGCGTCCGTAAGTCCAACTACCACCCTTTATCACTGTCAAACGCTCCCTAAAACACTTCAGCGAGTAGGCCTTTCTAATTGACCTGGCCCGGGTATCCTGGAAAGATATTGACCTCATCCTGTCAGTAGAGGATGTTCATTAAAAGTGCTTACCTCACCATCTTAAATAAGTATTCCCCATTCAAAAAATGTAGAACTAAGAACAGATATAGCCCTTGGTTCACCCCAGACTTGACTGCACTTGACAAGCACAAAAACATCCTGTGGCGTACTGCATTAGCATTGAATAGCCCCCGTGATATGCAACTTTTCAGTGAAGTCAGGAACCAATATATACAGCCAGTTAGGAAAGCTAAGGCTAGCTTTATAAAACAGAAATGTGCATCCTGTAGCACTAATTCCAAGAAGTTTTGAGACACCGTAAAGTCCATGGAGAACAAGAGCACCTCCTCCCAGCTGCCCACTGCACTGAGGATAGGAAATACTGTCACCACCGATAAATCTACAATAATCGAGAATTTCAATAAGCATTTTTTCTACGGCTGGCTACCTGGCTACCGCTACCCCGGCCAACAGTTTTGCACCCCCCCCCCCCCCCCCCCCACCCACCCACCTCACACTTTCAAATTGAAAGGGCTGCACAATCTGGATCCCTACAAATCAGCTTGGCTAGACAATCTGGACCCTCTCTTTCTAAAATTATCAGCTGAAATTGTTGCAACCCCTATTACTAGCCCTTTCAACCTCTCTTTCGTATCATCTGAGATCCCTAAAGATTGGAAAGTTGCCGTGGTCATCCCCCTCTTCAAAGGGAGAGACACTCTAGCCCAAACCGTTACAGACATATATCCATCCTGCCCTGCTGTTCTAAAGTCTTTGAAACCCAAGTTAACAAACAGATCACCCACCATTTCAAATCCCACCGTACATTCTCCACTATGCAATCTGGCTTCCGAGCTGGTCATTGGTGCACCTCAGCCACGCTCAAGGTCCTAAACGATATCATAACCGCCATAGATAAAAGTATTGCGCATCCGTTTTCATCGACCTTGCCAAGGATTTCGACTCTGTCAATCACCGCATTCTTATCGGCAGACTCATTAGCCTTGGTTTTTCAAATGACTGCCTCGCCTGGTTCACCAACTACTTCTCAGATAGAGTTGTGTGTCAAATCGGAGGGCCTGTTGTCCAGACCTCTGGCAGTCTCTATGGGGGTGCCACAGGGTTCATTTCTTGTGCCTATTCTCTGTATATTTCAATGACATCACTCTTGCTGCTGGTGAGTCTCTGACCCACCTCTACGCAGACGACACCATTCTGTATACATCTGGCCCTTCCTTGGACACTGTGTTAACAAACATCCAATCAAACTTCAATGCCATACAACACTCCTTCCGTGCCCTCCAACTGCTCTTAAATGCTAGTAAAGCTAAATGCACGCTCTTCAACCGTTCGCTGCCCGCACCTGCTCGCCTGCCTAGTATCACTACTCTGGACTGTTCTGACTTAGAATATGTGGACAACTACAAATACCTAGGTGTCAGGTTAGACTGTAAATTATCCTTCCAGACTCACATTAAGCATCTCCAATCCAAAATTAAACGTAGAATCGGCTTCCTATTTTGCAACATAGCCTCCTTCACTCATGCTGCCAAAACATACCCTCGTAAAACTGACTGTCCTACCGATCCTCGACTTTGGCGATGTCATTTACAAAATAGCCTCAAACACTCTTTCTCAGCAAATTGGATGTAGTCTATCACAGTGCCATCTGTTATGTCACCAAAGCCCCATATACTACCCACCACTGCGACCTGTATGCTCTCATTGGCTGGCCCTCGCTTCATATTCGTCACAAAATCCACTGGCTCCAGGTCATCTATAAGTCTTTGCTAGGTAAAGCCCCACCTTATCTCAGGTCACTGGTCTCTATAGCAACACCCACCCGTACCACATGCTCCAGCAGGTATATTTCACTGGTAATCCCCAAAGCCAACACCTCCTTTGGCCGCCTTTCCATCCAGTTCTCTGCTGCCAATAACTGGAACGAATTGCAAAAATAACTGAAGCTGGAGACTGATATCTTCCTGACTAACTTTAAGCATCAGCTTTCAGAGCAGCTTACCTATCAGTGTACCTGTACACAGCCCATTTGTAAATAGCACACCCAACTACCTCATAATTGTTTAAACATCGTTTGCACCTTTTGCACCCAGTATCTCTACTTGCACATCATCATCTCTACTTGCACATCATCTCTACTTGCACATCATCAGCTAGAGGTGATATGATCCTTGACTCGTGTCTCAAAGCACTTCATGGTGACAGAAGTGAGTGCTACGGGGCGATAGTCTTTGAGTTCAGTTACCTTAGCTTTCTTTGTAACAGGAACAATGGTGTCCATCTTGTAGCATGTGGGAACAGACTGGGATAGGGATTGATTGAATATGTCCGTAAACACACCAGCCAGCTGGTCTGTGCATGCTCTGAGGACAAGGCTAGGGAAGGACTGATCACTCCAGTCCACAAAAGTTGAGACAAATTTGACCCCAATAGCTACCGTGGGATATGCATCAACAGCAACCTTGGGAAGACCTCTGTATAATCCTTAACAGCAGGCTCATACATTTTCTCATGTCAAATTGGCTTTTTACCAAATTACTGTACGACAGACCACATATTCACACTTTACACCCTAATTGACAAACAAACCAAAACAAAGGCAAAGTCTTCTCATGCTTTGTTGATTTCAAAAAAGCTTTCTACTTAATTTGGCATGAGGGCCTGCTATACAAATTGATGGAAAGTGGTGTTGGAGGAAAAACATACAACATTCTAAAATGCATGTACACAAACAACAAGTGTGCAGTTAAAATAGGCAAAAAACACACATTTCTTTCCACAGTGCCGTGGGGTGAGGTAGGGATGCAGCCCTCTTTGGGCAAGGCTTGCCGCTAGCGACCCACCCCGACAACATCCAGTGAAATTGCAGAGCGCCAAATTCAAATTACATAAATAGTACTAATAAACATTCATGAAAATACTAGTGTTATACATTGGTTAAAATATTAACTTCTTGTTAATCCAGCCGCTTTGTCAGATTTCAAAAAGTCTTTACGGCGAAAGCATAACATGCAATTATATGAGGACAGCGCCCCGTTTACAAAAGAATTCAAATATTTTCCAACCAAGCAAATCAGTACTGCATATATCCATAGACCCCTGACCAAAAGGTATTTTTCTTCGTTGTTTTTCAGAAAACATGCATGAAACCATGTCTAAAAACTGATGACATCTAGTGGAAGCCATAAGAACTGCAATCTGGGCCCTAACCCATTACATAGTCAATAGGCTTTCAGTGGAAAACCACTCACAAATATTCAATTTCCTGGATGGATTTTCCTCGGGTTTTCAACTGCCATATCAGTTTTGTTATACTCACATACATTATTGTAACAGTTTTAGAAGCTTCAGAGGGCCATCTTGTAGCTATCCAAATCTACCAATCATATGCATATCCTAGATTCTGGGCCTGAGAAACAGGCAGTTTTTTTGGCACGCTTGTCAACCAGACGTCAAAATACTGCACCCTAGCCCAAAGAAGCTAAGCCCCACCTTCTTCAACATATACAGGTGAAGTCTGAAGTTTATATACACCTTAGCCAAATACATTTTCACTCAGTTTTTCACAATTCCTGACATTTAATCCAAGTAAAATTGGAAATGTATTTATTTCATCACATTCCAAGTGGGTCAGAAGTTTACAAATACACTATTCGTATTTGGTAGCATTGCCTTTAAATGTTTAACTTAGGTCAAACGTAACGGGGAGCCTTCCACACGCTTTCCACAATAAGTTGGGTAAATTTTGGTCAATTCATCTTGACAGAGCTGGTGTAACTGAATCAGGTTTGTAGGCCTCCTTGCACGTACACACTTTTTCAGTTCTGCTCACACATTTTCTATGAGGTCAGGGCTTTCTCATGGCCACTCCAATATCTTGACTTTGATGTCCTTAAATCATTTTTCCACAACTTTGGAAGTATGCTTGTGGTCATTGTCCATTTGGAAGACCTATTTGAGCACAAGCTTTAACTTCCTGACTGATGTCTTGAGATGTTTCTTCAATATACCACATAATTGTCCTACCTCATGATGCCATCTATTTTGTGAAGTGCACCAGTCCGTCCTGCAGCAAAGCACCCCCACAACATGATGCTGCCACCCCCGTGCTTCACGGTTGGGATGATGTTCTTCGGCTTGCAAGCCTCCCCATTTTTTTCTCCAAACATAACGATGGTCATTATGGCCAAACAGTTTCATCAGACCAGAGGATGATTTTTGTCCCCATGTGAACTTACGAAAAAGTATGATCTTTGTCCCCATGTGCAGTTGCATACCGTAGTCTGGCTTTTTATGGTGGTTTTGGAGCAGTGGCTTCTTCCTTGCTGAGCGGCCATTCAGGTTATGTCGATATAGGACTCGTTTTACTGTGGATATATATACCTTTGTACCTGTTTCCTCCAGCATCTTCACAAGGTCCTTTGATGTTGTTCTGGGATTGATTTGCACTTTTCGCACCAAAGTAGGTTCATCTCTAGGAGACAGAACGTGTTTCCTTCCTGAGGGGTATGACGGCTGTGTGGTCCCATGGTGTTTATACTTGCGTACTATTGTTTGGATGACCAGCACGGGAGCCGAGGTAAAAAGAGCCCTCAGGTGACCAAAAGCCCTGTCCGCCTCAGCCGACCACTGCAAACGTACCGGGCTCCCCTTCAGCAGTGAGGTAATGGGAGCCACTACCTGACCAAAACCCTGGATAAACCTCCGGTAGTAATTGGCAAACCCTAGGAACCGCTGCACTTCCTTTACCGTGGTGGGAGTCGGCCAATTACGCACTGCTGAAATGCGGTCACTCTCCATCTCCACCCCTGAGGTGGAAATGCGGTACCCTAGGAAGGAGACGGACTGCTGGAAGAACTGGCATTTCTCAGTCTTGACGTACAGGTCATGCTCCAACAGTCGACCAAGCACCCTGCGCACCAGGGAGACATGCTCGGCGCGTGTAGCGGAGTATATCAGAATGTCATCAATATACACCACTGCACCCTGCCCGTGCAGATCCCTGAAAATCCTGTCTACAAAGGCTTGGAAGACTGATGGAGCATTCATCAACCCGTATGGCATGACGAGATACTCAATGCCGTCTTCCACTCGTCTCCTTCCCGGATACGCACCAGGTTGTAAGCGCTCCTGAGATCTAATTTGGTGAAGAAGGCGCCCAGTGCATTGACTCAATGCTGTGGCGATGAGTGGCAGCGGGTAACTGTACCTCACCGTGATCTGGTTGAGACCTCGATCATCAATACACGGGCACAGACCTCCCTCCTTCTTCTTCACAAAAAATAAACTCAAGGAGGCGGGTGAAGTGGAGGACCGAATGTACCCCTGACGCAGGGATTCGGAGATATATGTTTCCATAGCCACCGTCTCCGCCTGTGACAGGGGATACACGTGACTCTTGGGAAGTTCAGCGTCTACCAGGAGATTTATCGCACAATTCCCCCGTTGATGGGGTGGTAATTGAGTTGCCTTCTTTTTGGAGAAGGCGAGAGCCAAATCGACATGTTTGGGGGGAATGCGCACGGTGGAGACCTGGTCTGGACTTTCCACCGTAGTAGCACCAACGGAAACCCCTAAATACCTCCCTGAGCACTCTCGCGACCACCACGTGAGAGCCCTCTGTTGCCATGAAATAGTGGGGTCATGACGAGCTAACCAGGTAAGGCCTAGTACCACTGGAAACGCGGGAGAGTCAATGTGGAAGAGACTGATAAGAAGGGCCTTCTATGCCATCAAAAGGAAAATAGAATGTGACATACCATAAGATCTGGCAAAAAATTATTTAATCAGTTATAAAACCCATTGACATTTACAATTGTGAGGTCTGGGTTCCGCTCACCAACCAAGAATTCATAAAGTGGGACAAACACCATATTGATAATCTGCATGCAGAATTCTGCAAAAATATCCTCAGAGTAGAATGTAAAACACCAAATAATGCATGCAGAGCAGAATTAGGCCAATACCCGCTAATTATCATAATCCAGAAAAGAGACGTTACATTTTACAACCACCTAAAAGGAAGCAATTCCATAACAAAGCCCTTTTCTACAGAGAAATTAACATGGAGAAGAGCCCCTTAAGCAAGCTGGTTCTGGGGCTCTGTTCACAAACACAAACAGTCCCCACAGAGTTCCAGGACAGCAACACAATTAGATCCAACCAAATCATGAGAAAACAAAAGATAATTACTTGTCACATTGGAAATAATTCACAAAAAAACCCAGTGCAAACTAGAATGCTATTTGGTCCTAAACAGAGTGTGGCAGAATACCTGACCACTGTGACTGACCCAAAATGAAGGAAATCTTTGACTATGTACAGACTCAGTGAGCATAGCCGTGCTATTGAGAAAGGCCGTCGAAGGCATACCTGGAGGAGAGAGAGAGGGAAGAAAGAGAGAGAGCGGGATTGTGAAGAGAGAGAGAGAGAGAGGCAGAGAGAGAAAGAGGGGGTAGGAGAGAGAGGGGTAGGAGAGACAGAGGGAGGAGAGAGGGAGAGGGGGGAGGAGATAGAGAGAAGAGAGGGAGGGAGGAGAGAGAGGGTGAGAGGGAGACTGATAATATCACATACTGTAACAGTCACACTCTCACACTGAGCAGAGATCAATGAGAAAACAGAATAATAACAGCACCTACTCCACTCAATAAGATTGACTGTTCCTACCAACAGTGTACTGCATGTGTGGAGTGTGTGTAGCAGGTAGTACTGTACGTGTGGTAGGAATAGTATGTGTACCAAGTAGTACTCTACGTTTGGTAGGAATAGTATGTGTAGCAGGTAGTACTCTACGTGTGGTAGGAAGTGTGTGTGTAGCAGGTCGTTTATGTCAGCTACAGTGTGTTGGTACTCTGATCAACACAACATCCAGCTTGAGTTAACACACCCAGACACCTGAGTTAACACATCCAGACACCTGAGGGGACAGACAGACAGCTGAGGGGACAGACATACAGCTGAGGGGACAGACAGACAGCTGAGGGGACAGACAAACAGATGAGTGGACAGACAGACAGCTGAGGAGTCAGACATACAGCTGAGGGGACATACATACAGCTGAGGGGACATACAGACATCTGAGGGGACATACAAACAGCTGAGGGGACAGACATCTGAGGGGACATACATACAGCTGAGGGGACAGACAGACATCTGAGGGGACAGACAGACATCTGAGGGGACAGACAGACATATGAGGGGACATACATACAGCTGAGGGGACAGACAGACATCTGAGGGGACGTACATACATACAGCTGAGGGGACAGTCAGACATCTGAGTGGACAGACAGACAGCTGAGGGGACAGATACATCTGAGTGGACAGACAGTCAGCTGAGGGGACAGACAGACAGCTGAGGGGACATACATACAGCTGAGGGGACAGACAAACAGATGAGGGGACAGATAGACATCTGAGGGGACAGACAGACATATGAGGGGACATACATACAGCTGAGGGGACAGACATACAGCTGAGGGGACAGTCAGACATCTGAGTGGACAGACAGACAGCTGAGGGGACAGATACATCTGAGTGGACAGACAGTCAGCTGAGGGGACAGACAGACAGCTGAGGGGACATACATACAGCTGAGGGGACAGACAAACAGATGAGGGGACAGATAGACATCTGAGGGGACAGACAGACATATGAGGGGACATACATACAGCTGAGGGGACAGACAGACACCTGAGGGGACAGACAGACACCTGAGGACAGACAGACACCTGAGGGGACAGACAGACAGCTGAGGGGACAGACAGACATCTGAGGGGACATACATACAGCTGAGGGGACAGACAGACAGCTGAGGGGACAGACAAACAGATGAGTGGACAGACAGACAGCTGAGGAGACAGACATACAGCTGAGGGGACATACATACAGCTGAGGGGACAGACAGACATCTGAGGGGACATACATACAGCTGAGGGGACAGACAGACAGCTGAGGGGACAGACAGACAGCTGAGGGGACAGACAGACACCTGAGGACAGACAGACACCTGAGGGGACAGACAGACAGCTGAGGGGACAGACATACAGCTGAGGGGACATACATACAGCTGAGGGGACAGACAGACACCTGAGGGGACAGACATACAGCTGAGGGGACAGACATACAGCTGAGGGGACAGACAGACACCTGAGGGGACAGACAGATACCTGAGGGGACAGACAGACAGCTGAGGGGACAGACAGACAGCTGAGGGGACAGACAGACATCTGAGGGGACATACATACAGCTGAGGGGACAAACAGACATCTGAGGGGACATACATACAGCTGAGGGGACAGACAGACACCTGAGGGGACAGACAGACACCTGAGGGGACAGACAGACAGCTGAGGGGACAGACAGGCATCTGAGGGGACATACATACAGCTGACGGGAAATCATCTGAACCTAATCATTAATTATGGAGTTATTTAGTGTGTGTGTGTGTGTGTGTGTGTGTGTGTGTGTGTGTGTGTGTGTGTGTGTGTGTGTGTGTGTGTGTGTGTGTGTGTGTGTGTGTGTGCGTGCGTGCGTGCGGTCGTGCATGTGTGTGTTCTTGTGTGTAACAATGTGGTGTGTGAGGTGAGGGAGTGGACCATCCATCTTGCCAGTGATGAACAAGTCAACAGGTAGTCAGGTAGATTAAAGCCTGTTCATCCATGTGATAGAGAGGAATGTACAGTGACACAAAGCATTAACACACCACTGACCTCATGAATACTATTCTGTTTCTCTTTGAACTTTTACACTCCATTACCAAGTCAAAGCCTTCTGTCCCCAAAGACCTCTGTACCTTACACATTTAGCTCCATGGATTTGTCTTATCAAACGCTGTGGCTGGCTGACTGACACTTATCAGACCAATGACAACTGTAGGGGGTTCTACTCCTTCAAACTATCTGAAAAACATCCTTTCAACAATACTGCTTTAGCCCTACCCATTACAGAATGTCTGCTATGACAACAGAAGTGGGGACTCAGACAATGATGACTTTATATACTGTATACAGCAGTTAGACAGACATATTTCAAAAGGCAGAAAATTGCATCAAGAAAGAAAACACAGAGAGAAATGAGCAGTCGAAGCAAATCTGCACTGAATAAGTTTCACATTTTCATTCCATCTGTTGAAAGGCGTAAAAGACACACATAGACACACACACAGCCTCTTCTTATCCATAGAGCTGTTTCCTGTTAGGTCGTGACCAGGATTTCTCTATTGAATTACTGTTGGAAAACCAAAACACTTAGTCTGCTATGATCGTGCATTGCGGAGAGAGGGGACATAAAATCCATATTCTATTGTCCAAGAGAGGATTGATCTATACTCTGAATTTCAAAGACACACAGACGGACGGACACTAGAAGAACCCTGGCCTTAGAGGGCTCACCCTAGGGTACAGAACCAGATTTCATCAAATAATATTTTATCAAAATTATGGAAATAATTTATTTTGAGGGGTCATGACCTTGAACAAAACAATGTTCCAGAACACTATGACTTCTTTGATTGTGGGTTACACAGTGGTGTCGATAATAACAATAACCAGACATTCTCTTACCCACAGAAAAGGGGAGGAAGGAACTGGGCCTGTTTGACAGTTCACACCCTGTTGTAAATTACAGGAGAAGGGGGGTTCTTTCTCCCTCTTTAGTATCCACCAAAGTCTTTGTTTCACAAACAGTTCTCTCTCTTAAACCTTGACATGGACAAAAGTGGATAATGGAACAACAATTCAAGAATGTGAGGAATGGTCAGTGGGGAGCTATGGAAAGCAAATGTAATATTGCTTTTCATTTTATGATGTCACTAAAAACTGTATGGACAAAATACTGTAACTTGGAAAGTATATCCCCTTTATTTTTAAGTTTCCATCCAATACGTTGTGCATATAATATTACAAATGATGAAAGTATTTTTGTTAAGATATGCATGTGATTTTAGGAGGTATAAGATAATATATTTGTTGTTGGGTAAAATACCATATGGCATCAGTCTACTAGGGACCTTTGTCTCATGTATTAAGTGTGTATGTGTCACACCCTGATCCGTTTCACCTGTCTTGTCTCCACCCCCCACCAGGTGTCTCCCATTTGTTCCCGTTATTCCCTGTGTATTTAAACCGGTGTCTTCTGTCTGTCTGTTGCCAGTGCGTCTTGTCTTGTTAAGTCAACCAGCGTGCTCCTTTTCCGTGCTCCTGTTTTTCCTAGTCTTTGTTTTTCTAGTCCTCCTGATTCTTTGCCTATCCTGACACTGTACCCGCATGCCTGACCATTCAGCCTGACCTAACTTCAAACCTGCCTGCAGCCCTGTACCTTCTGTCCTTTCTAATTCGTTGGCTGGGGCTCGTAAGTAAGCATTTCATTGTAAGTTCTACATCTGTTGAATTTGGCGCATGTGACTAATAACATTTAATTTGATTTGATTTGACCTGATTCTTGCCTGCACCTTGTTTTTCAATAAATATCAGAGACTAGAACCATCTGCCTCCGGTGTCTGCATTGGCATCTCGCCTTGTCGTTATAGTATGAACTGGCCATGTGTCACGATCGTCGATAGGAACGGACCAAGGCGCAGCGTGAACGGACCAAGGCGCAGCACATACTTTATCACACCGTGAAACTACAAAAACAATCAGCATAACAACAAACATGAAAGCCATGGTGCAACATGCACACACACAAAACAATATCCCACAAAACAGGTGGGAACAAAGGACAACTGAAGTATGATCCCCAATTAGAGACAACGATAATCAGCTGCCTCTAATTGGGAACCATACACAAAAACAAATATACAAATACTAGAAAATGCCCCTAGTCACGCCCTGACCTAAAACCCAGAGGGCTCTCTATGGTCAGGGCGTGAAAGTACCCCCCCCCCCATTCCCCCCACCAAAGGTGCAAACTCTGGCCGCAAAACCTGAAACCAGATGGGGAGGGTTAGGGGGTGACTAACACCTGTTTTTTTTAACTTGTTATCAGTATAAAAGACACCTGTCCACAACCTCAAACAGTCACACTCCAAACTCCACTTTGGCCAAGACCAAAGAGCTGTCAAAGGACACCAGAAACAAAATTGTAGACCTACACCAGGCTGGGAAGACTGAATCTGCAATAGGTAAGCAGCTTGGGTTGAAGAAATCAACTGTGGGAGCAATTATTAGGAAATGGAAGACATACAAGACCACTGATAATCTCCCTCGATCTGGGGCTCTACGCAAGAATCCCAGAACCACACGGGGGGACCTAGTGAATGACCTGCAGAGAGCTGGGACCAAAGTAACAAAGCCTACCATCAGTAACACACTACGCCGCCAGGGACTCAAATCTTGCAGTGCCAGACGTGTCCCCCTGCTTAAGCCAGTACATGTCCAAGCCCATCTGAAGTTTGCTAGAGGGCATTTGGATGATCCAGAAGAAGATTGGGAGAATGTCATATGGTCAGATGAAACCAAAATATAACTTTTTGGTAAAAACTCAACTCGTCGTGTTTGGAGGACAAAGAATGCTGAGTTGCATCCAAAGAACACCATACCTACTGTGAAGCATGGGGGTGGAAACATCATGCTTTGGGGCTGTTTTTCTGCAAAGGGACCAGGAAGACTGATCCGTGTAAAGGAAAGACTGAATGGGGCCATGTATCGTGAGATTTTGAGTGAAAACCTCCTTTCATCAGCAAGGGCATTGAAGATGAAACGTGGCTGGGTCTTTCAGCATGACAATGATCCCAAACACACCGCCCGGGCAACGAAGGAGTGGCTTCGTAAGAAGCATTTCAAGGTCCTGGAGTGGCCTAGCCAGTCTCCAGATCTCAACCCCATAGAAAATCTTTGGAGGGAGTTGAAAGTCCGTGTTCCCCAGAAACAGCCCCAAAACATCACTGCTCTAGAGGAGATCTGCATGGAGGAATGGGCCAAAATACCAGCAACAGTGTGTGAAAACCTTGTGAAGACTTACAGAAAACGTTTGACCTCTGTCATTGCCAACAAAGGGTATATAACAAAGTATTGAGATAAACTTTTGTTATTGACCAAATACTTATTTTCCACCATAATTTGCAAAAAAATTCATTAAAAATCCTACAATGTGATTTTCTGGATTTCTTTTTCTCATTTTGTCTGTCATAGTTGAAGTGTACCTATGATGAATTACAGGCCTCTATCATCTTTTTAAGTGGGAGAACTTGCACAATAAACTAAATACTAAATACTTTTTTTGCCCCACTGTACATCTAAGAACATATAAAGCAGCACAGATAACTCTTAAAGTAGACAAGACACTTGACAGAGAATTGAGACAGGATAGACCTGAACGGACGCCCAAGGGAGAATTGGATATGTGGAGAATGAAAGGGGCGCTACAACATGATAATGTCAGACATAAGGATAATTTACTAATCTTACCTAAGTCATTGTTTAGAGATGCGGCAAGGTTGTTACCTGGGCGGAGCCAGGTATCAAAGGGGGGATGGGTAGTTGTGCCCTAGGATAGAACGGGGCCTAGGGGGGCCTAGGATAGGACACTTTGTGGCCTATTGTATAATAAACAAATGTTAAAAATACAAAACATTCTAGCTAACAAGTAGGCATAAAAGTTGAACATATAATCAGATAGAATAAATGAGAAACTGTTTGGTAAGCAAACCTGTATGTCCAAGATTTTATGCACTACAGGTGAATTACAGGAGAAGGTGATTCTCTCAATCCAGTCCCTAAGGAGAATAGACGGGAAGCAGCCACGTTGGGAGGGGCCATACCAAGTACTCCTGGTGACAGCCTTCGCGGTGAGAATAGCTGAAAGAGCTACCTGGGTTCATATCACACACTGCAAAAGGGTAAGACACACTGACACTGTAGAACAATCACAGTGTTAGAGAGGAGAACCGAAACCAACAGGGTTCAGGGGTCATCTCTCTAATGAAGATTCCCTGATCCAGTCTTTTCCCCACTGTGAGAGTACATAGAAGTGAGTCTGGGCTGGCCTCTGGCTGATGATATGTTCTCTGGGAGGGGGTGGAGCTTTACAGGAGTGCAGATTGGTCTGAGCCAAGGGCCGGTGAGGATAGTGCAGACAAAAGATCTTAAGGAAGTGATTGAGGTGGAAACGGGTTATGGGGATTCTAGAATGGATTCAGTATAAAGCCAGATCAGTAGCGAAAGAAGAATGTTAGGCCTGCGCCACAGCAAAACCTCCATTTGATGGAATTTATGCACCCAGGGGAATGGCCTGTATGGTAAAGCTGTTCATGAGGGCAGGAAAGACAGACAGTGACAGTTGCATTGGTCTGCATTATCTATATCCCCATGTGCCCATTACATCCAGACTTCCCCCTTTCACAGTTACAGGAGGACAGTATTATTGTATGGCTCGCTACATCACACACGGATGGGACGGTAGGGTAAGTAAGAACATGCAATAGGACAGAGAACGTTACAACCGACAAGACAATGAGGGACTTGACTGGCAGATGAAGAGGCCTGGAGTGGATGTCTGGTGATTTGTGGGGGTGTGAGACTGTGACCTAACCTGCCTACCAATTGGACCGGTAGTTGTGCACTAGTGCAGGTAGGCATGGTCTTTACCCTTACCCAGAGCCAAGTCGAAGAGAGAGAAGGAGTGCTCCGTTAGGATCTTTTGACCCTAGAGTTTACATTGATAGCATTGGAGTTCCAAAGGGGTTACCTGTTGAGTTCTGGGTTGGAATCAAGCATCTTATGGTGATAACAGCTGCAACTAGGTTGATGGGAATAGCCTTGGATATGCTACTGGCTGAAAAGGGTGGGGGGAGGTTCGTCCCAGAATGACACAGCTCCAGACGGATCAGTGACCAAGGCCCTGGCAGAGAACTCTGGGGTAGATAATTCTCTAAGAAATTGGTTTGATAGTGTGTTTGGGAAATTAATAAACGTCATGATCACTGTGTTTTGATTAACTTTCACCTGTGTGACTGTTAGTTTTGTGCGGATGATTCCGTGTGAAAGGTGTGAAAGGTTCTCATTTCCAGAACTCTGGAGAAATCCATGACACAACAGATGGTGAGATACGGGCCGATTCCAAGCTCTGACCAGTGGAATGATGAATACATGACTAGCCTATGGATCTGGCCCCTTCACATACGAGGAGCCAGTGTTATATGAAACCATTTCTAATGTTTAGGTTTTTTCTTGTTTTGATGTTTAGACTGTTTCTTTGATGAAGCTTATAACGAAAATCCTGATAAGAAGAGTCTGATATAGGCCTAGAACAGTCAATGTAAATACATATACTGGTCTTTGCTAGGTTGAATTTGGAGAACTAGAAATAGTTTTAATAAAAATAGATGTGTGCTTTTTAACATTCTAATAAAAATAAAGGTGTGATTGGATGTATAATATTTAGTCATAGGGTGGATAAGTTATGGTATTTTTATGAATAACGACTAAATTATGTATACATTTAAATTAGAACTATAACTAAACAGATTACTACTCTGTTACTGTATGAATGTATGAATCTTATTATAATCATAATTCTGAATCGGTTGGTTAATGAATTGGTTAATGAACACATAAGAACTAAATTCATCTAACAGTTACATTTAGACAACAGACAGTGAATCAAAGTGAAAGGAAGCAAGATCTCATCTCAGCGTCTTCCTCAGAGGTTATTCCACCTTTACACAACACATCAGTAACTGGTTGAACAAACTTAATAATCCTGTTTCAAATGGACCCTCTTTTCCCAGGGGAAAGTGATTAAGATCACTTCATTGGTCAACTGCACACAACCTGACTTCCTCTTTTAGCCCTGTAGTAATTTTAAAACTGTAGCATATTCTATAGTAATTAATGTAGTGTTTTTGCAGACTGTAGTGTTTTTAAGGACATTACTGTAGTATTTACTACAGTACTTTTTTGTGGATAATACTGTAAATACCATAATATTCTACAGTATGCTTCAACATTCTATAGTAAGTACTACACATGATCGAAGGATACTACCATGTGTATTATAGTATTCTACAATATACTATAGTTTACCATATAATTATAAACTAAGTACTGTAGTATTCTATAGTAAACTGTAGTATTTTTTAAATTTGGCTACATGCACACTATACAGGCCTATACACACACACTCGCGTGTCAAACAGAGAAGCTATGTGACTAGGGTCCCGAGTGTTGACTGAAAAGTATATCAACCAACCAGGATCCAAGATGGTCCGACTCAGGTCTGATTACAGGGTTTCATAAGACTGATACATCTCAGTCCTACTTTATGCATTCCACTGACTGAGAAATTACAGGCTTATATGATGGACGTCATTGGTGAAAGAGAAATGTACAGTAGCCCCTCCATGTTTCAGTCCATTGTCTTCTGTTTGGTGCCTAATGAAAAGCCCCCTGGTAAAGGGTGCAGAGAGGAGTGTGAGCTGGGGCAGGCAGCAGAGACCCTGATCACTCCTCCGGGCTTCCAGGTGATTTCTGTTCCTCTTCATTCCAGCTCACTAATGACCACAACTAGAGATGGAATCACTCAGTGGAACAACATCTTTAGACATGTATAAAGGCCGGCTTCCTTTCTCAGTTTCACTCTTTCTACTGCATCTTAATGGACCCTCAGCTCTCAGAATAAAATACACGTTGACAAATATAAGTAGAAGAAGTTACTACATTAAGATGGCAGCCCGATGTTCAAAAGTAATATTATGGCAAGCCGGTAAAGTGTGTGTAACTGTGTGGAGCTGTAAGTGGGGACATGTAGGATGGCTGAGAGGACTGGCTTAGCTTGGCACTGGTATCCATGGAATCACTGTAGTCCGTGGTGACAGCCAGGTTTCCATTGGCGATGGTGGTGACAGGCATAAGCACTCACGCACACCAGTATACATTTGAAGCACAGAAACACAATCAGTATCTCTCCCCCTCCCTTACAGGTTCTCTTTCAGTATATCTCTGACAAATGCACACTTCCATGCTTACAGACACACACACACATCTTGAGCCAGATCCTTTGACTTATCAGGCTGCCACTTTTGTGTAAAAATAGGCTTCAATCAAAACACAGGAACCACTCAACCTGCTTTCCTGTACAGTGTATTTTATGGAGAGTGTTGATAATGTTTCTGCAGAAAGAGGCCAATAGCAGCTTTTATGCTACTGAGCCGTGTATTGAAAGAGAGAGAGACAGAGAGAGAGAGAGAGAGAGAAAGGCCGTGGTGAATGTGATTCCTGGGGTGAGACCGTCACTTTGTTGTATGTTTAGCATGAGGATGGTCTGATAAGAGGAGAGAATGGTCAGATAATAGAAGAAGAGGGTCTGATAAGAGGAAAGAAAGGTCTGATACGAGGAGAGGAGGGTCTGATAAGAGGAGAGAAGGGTCCAATAAGAAGAGAGGAGGGTCTGATAAGAGGAGGGTCTGATAAGAGGAGAAAATGGTCTGATAAGAGGAGAGGAGGGTCTGATATAAGGAGTGAAGGGTCTGAGATGAAGAGGGTCTGATAAGAGGAGGATCTGGTAAGAGGAGAGAAAAGTCTGATAAGAGCAGAGGAGGGTTTGATAAGAGGAGCAAAGGGTCTGATTAGAGGGGAGAAGTGTCTGATAAGAGCAGAGGAGGGTCTGATAGGAGGAGGGTCTGGTAGGTCGAGAGAAAGGTCTGATAGTAGGGGAAAATATTCTGATAAGAGGAGTCTGAAAGAAGGAGAGAAGGGTCTGATAACAGGAATGTCTGATAAGAGGAGAGGAGGGTCTGATAAGAGGAGAGGAGGGTCTGATAAGAGGGGAGAAGGGTCAGCGAGGGGTAGAGGAGGGGCTGATAAGAGGAGAGGAGGGTCTGATCAGAGGAGAGGAGGGTCAGCTAGGAGTAGAGGAGGGGCTGATAAGAGGAGAGGAGGGTCTGATCAGAGGAGAGGAGGGTCAGCTAGGAGTAGAGGAGGGGCTGATAAGAGGAGAGGAGGGTCTGATAGGAGGAGGGTCTGATAAGAGGAGAGAAGGGTCTGATTAGAGGAGAGGAGGGTCTGATAGTAGGAGAGGGGGGTCTGATAAGAGGAGAGGAGGGTCTGATAAGGGGAGAAAGGGTCTGATAAGAGGAGAGGAGGGTCTAATAAGAGGAGAAAAGGTTTGATAAGAGCAGAGGAGGGTCTGAAAAGAGGAGCGAAGGGTCTGATAGATGTAATAGAAGGAGAGAGGGGTCTGATTAGAGGATAGGAGAGTCTGATAAGAGGAGATTACTGTCTGATAAGAGGAGGGTCTGATAAGAGGAGAGGGTCTGATAAGAGTGGAAAAGGGTCTGATAAGAGGAAAGGAGGGTCTGATAAGAGGAGAGAAGGGTCTGATAAGAGGAGAAAGGGTCTGATAAGAGCAGAGGAGGGTCTGATAAGAGGAGAAAAGGGTCTGATAGGAGGGGGGTCTGGTAGGTGGAGAGAAAGGTCGGATAGCAGGAGAAAAGTGTCCGGTAAGAGGAAAGGAGGGTCTGATAAGGGGAAAAGGGTCTGATAAGAGGAGAGGAGGGTCTGATAAGAGGAAATGAGGGTCTGATAAGGGGAGAAAGGGTCTGGTAAGAGGAGAGGAGGGTCTGATAAGAGGAAAGGAGGGTCTGATAAGGGGAGAAAGGGTCCGATAAGAGGAAAGGATGGTCTGATAAGAGGAGAGTCTGATAAGAGGAGAGGAGGGTCTGATAAGAAGAAAGGAGGGTCTATAAGGGGAGAAGGGTCCGATAAGAGGAAAGGAGGGTCTGATAAGAGGAGAGGAGGGTCTGATAAGAGGAGAGGAGGGTCTGATAAAGGGAGAAAGGGTCTGGTAAGAGGAGAGGAGGGTCTGATAAGAAGAGAGGAGGGTCTGATAAGGGGAGAAAGGGTCCGATAAGAGGAAAGGAGGGTCTGATAAGAGGAGAGGAGGGTCTGATAAGAGGAAAGGAGGGTCTGATAAGATGAAATAAGATTCTGATAAGAGGAGAGGAGGGTCTGATAAGAGGAGAGGAGGGTCTGATAAGAGGAGAGGTGGGTCTGATAAAAGGAGAGAAGGGTCTGATAACAGGAATGTCTGATAAGAGGAGAGGAGGGTCTGATAACAGGAATGTCTGATAAGAGGAGAGGAGGGTCTGATAAGAGGGGAGAATAGTCTGATAAGAGGAGAAGAGGGTCTGATAAGAGGAAAGGAGGATTTGATAAGAGAAAATGAGGGTCTGATAAGGGGAGAAAGTGTCTGCTAAGAGGAGAGGAGGGTCTGATATAAGGAGTGAAGGGTCTGAGATGAGGAGGGTCTGATAAGAGGAGGATCTGGTAAGAGGAGAGAAAAGTCTGATAAGAGCAGAGGAGGGTTTGATAAGAGGAGCAAAGGGTCTGATTAGAGGGGAGAAGTGTCTGACAAGCGCAGAGGAGGGTCTGATGGGAGGAGGGTCTGGTAGGTCGAGAGAAAGGTCTGATAGTAGGGGAAAATATTCTAAAAAGAGGAGTGTCTGAAAGAAGGAGAGAAGGGTCTGATAACAGGAATGTCTGATAAGAGGAGAGGAGGGTCTGATAAGAGGAGAGGAGGGTCTGATAAGAGGGGAGAAGGGTCAGCAAGGAGTAGAGGAGGGGCTGATACGAGGAGAGGAGGGTCTGATAGGAGGAGAGAAAGGTCTGATAGTAGGGGAAAATATTCTGATAAGAGGAGTGTCTAATTGAAGGAGAGAAGGGTCTGATTTCAGGAATGTCTGATAAGAGGAGAGGAGGGTCTGATAAGAGGAGAGGAGGGTCTGATAAGAGGGGAGAAGGGTCTGATAAGAGGAGAGGAGGGTCGGATAAGAAGAGGGTCTGATAAGAGGAGAGAAGGGTCTGATTAGAGGAGAGAAGGGTCAGCTAGGAGTAGAGGAGGGGCTGATAAGAGGAGAGGAGGGTCAGCTAGGATTAGAGGAGGGGCTGATAAGAGGAGAAGATGGTCTGATAAAAGGAGAGAAGGACCAGCTAGGAGTAGAGGAGGGGCTGATAAGAGGAGAGGAGGGTCTGATAAGAGGGGAGAAGGGTCAACTAGGAGTAGAGGAGGGGCTGATTCGAGGAGAAGAGGGTCTGATTAGAGGAGAGAAGGGTCAGCTAGGAGTAGAGGAGGGGCTGATAAGAGGAGAGGAGGGTCTGATAAGAGGAGGGTCTGATAAGAGGAGAGGAGGGTCAGCTAGGAGTAGAGGAGGGTCTGATTCGAGGAAAGGAGGGTCTGATTAGAGGAGCGAAGGGTCAGCTAGGAGTAGAGGAGGGGCTGATAAGAGGAGAGGAGGGTCTGGTTAGAGGAGAGAAGGGTCTGATTAGAGGAGAGAAGGGTCTGGTAAGAGGAGGGTCTGATTAGAGGAGAGGAGGGTCTGATAGGAAGTGAGGAAGGTCTGATAAGAGGATATTGGGGTCTGATAAAAGGTGAAAAGGGCCTGGTAAGAGGAGAGGAGGGTCTGATAGGAGGAGATGAGTGTTTGATAAGGGGAGAAAGGGTCTGATCAGAGGAGGGTCTGAAAAGAGGAGAGGAGGGTCTGATCAGAGGAGGGTCTGGTAGGTGGAGAGGAGAGTCTGAAAAGAGGGGAAAATGGTCTGATAAAAGGAGAGGAGGGTCTGATTAGAGAAGAGATATATATTTAAAGTGTGTACCAGCAAGAGCCGTGCGTCTGTAGCACACATGTGATTGCAGGGTTTGCTAAACTAATGACCACTGGATTGTTCCAAGTAATCATGATATCATTCTGCCGGTTAGACATAGGCTTTCACGGTTATCATTATCATCATCATCGCTAACAGATACACAAAGTGGTAGACAAACACACACACCCAGACAGGGGCATTCTTGCTTTACCGTTTCAGAAAGGTAAAGAAAAATACGACTCACTGATGACTTTTGTTCAGTCTTATGCTAATCTTGGGCAAAAAAATAGTCATATAGATATCCACTACCGTTCAAAAGTTTTGGATCACGAAGAAGAACATTCGGAGTGCTTGACGCCATCTGTCAAGCATGGTGGAGGGATGTGATGGCCTGGTGGTGCTTTGGTGGTGGTAAAGTGGGAGATTTGTACAGGGTATAGGGATCTTGAAGAAGAAAGGCTGTCACTCCATTTTGCAACGCGTGCCACACCCTGTGGACAGCGCTTAATTGGAGCCAAGTTCCTTCTACAACAGGACAATGACCCAAAGCACAGCTCCAAACTATGCCAGAACTATTTAGGGAAGAAGCAGTCAGCTGGTATTCTGTCTATAATGGAGTGGCCAGCACAGTCACCGGATCTCAACCCTATTGAGCTGTTGTGGGAGTAGCTTGACCGTATGGTACGGTACGTAAGAAGTGCCCATCAAGCCAATCCATCTTGTGGGAGGTGCTTCAGAAAGCTTGGGGTGACATCTCTTCAGATTACCTCAACAAATTGACAACTAGAATGCCAAAGGTCTGCAAGGCTAAAATTGTTGCAAATGTAGGATTCTTTGACGAAATCAAAGTTTGAAGGACACAATTATTATTTCAATTAAAAATCATTAATTATAACCTTGTCAATGTCTTGACTATATTTCCCATTCATTTTGCAACTCATTTCATGTATATTTTTATGGAAAACAAGGATATTTCTAAGTGACCCCAAACTTTTGAACAGTAGTGTATATTGTTACATTTCATTTTGTCTGGATTCGGTCTGCGTCCTCCGCACCACAGATTTTTAGGGCCCTAAAGATGTCACCATGCAAAATACTGTAGAGGTGACTAATAGCCTGAACCCAAACCACTGAGGGTATTAATAGCCTGAACCCAAACGACAGAGGGTGTTAATAGCCTGAACCCAAACAACAGAGGGTATTAATAGCCTGAACCCAAACGACAGAGGGTATTAATACCCTGAACCCAAACCACCGAGGGTATTAAAAGCCTGAACCTAAACCACCGAGGGGATTAATAGCCTGAACCCAAACCACAGAGGGTATTAATAGCCTGAACCCAAATGACAGAGGGTATTAATAGTCTGAACCCAAACCACTGAGGGTATTAATAGCCTGAACCCAAACCACAGAGGGTATTAATAGCCTGAACCCAAATCACTGAGGATATTAATAGCCTGAACCCAAACCACAGAGGGTATTAATAGCCTGAACCCAAACCACACAGTGTATTAATAGCCTGAACCCAAACCACAGAGTGTATTAATAGCCTGAACCCAAACTACAGAGGGTAATAATAGCCTGAACCCAAACCACAGAGGATATTAATAACCTGAACCCAAACCACTGAGGGTATTAATAGCCTGAACCCAAACCACAGAGTGTATTAATAGCCTGAACCCAAACCACAGAGTGTATTAATAGCCTGAACCCAAACCACAGAGGGTATTAATAGCCTGAACCCAAACCACAGAGATATTAATAACCTGAACCCAAACCACTGAGGGTATTAATAGCCTGAACCCAAACCACAGAGGGTGTTAATAGCCTGAATCCAAACCACTGAGGGTATTAATAGCCTGAACCCAAACCACAGAGTGTATTAATAGCCTGAACCCAAACCACTGAGGATATTAATAGCCTGAACCCAAACCACAGAGGGTATTAATAGCCTGAACCCAAACCAGAGAGTGTATTAATAGCCTGAACCCAAACCACAGAGTGTATTAATAGCCTGAACCCAAACCACAGAGTGTATTAATAGCCTGAACCCAAACCACAGAGGGTATTAATAGCCTGAACCCAAACCACTGAGCGTATTAATAGCCTGAACCCAAACCACTGAGGGTATTAATAGCCTGAACCCAAACGACAGAGGGTATTAATAGCCTGAACCCAACCATAGAGGGTATTAATAGCCTGAACCCAAACCACAGAGTGTATTAATAGCCTGAACCCAAACCACAGAGGGTATTAATAGCCTGAACCCAAACAACTGAGGGTATTAATAGCCTGAACCCAAATCACAGAGGGTATTAATAGCCTGAACC